>NC_134353.1:716265488-716865488 GCF_048569485.1 Anomaloglossus baeobatrachus | reverse complement strand
ATAATGGCAACGGAACGGGTCCTTTTGTCACCCACGCAAACAACCTGGCCCTGATGCTGCCCCTAAGAAATGGGCAGCACCCCTTGACCCCAGTCCAGAACCAGGCTGCCCAGATAGTTAACGGGATGGGTGCTTCGCTGCCGTTGCGGCCGGGCGGAGTGCCGGAGCCGTCGTCATCTCCGTCGCGGCCGGGCGGACTGCCAGGGCCGTCGTCATCGGCGGTGCGGCTGGGATGGAAGCCGGGACCGGTGGCAGGGCGGTGACAAAGGTAAGACCTGGGCCCTCCCTCACAGACGCTGCGAGCTCCGCTACCGGTGACAGAGGTAACGGGTCAGTCGGGGCGTTGGCTGCGGGCACGGGCACTGAAGTTTCAGCGGTGCCGGACGGATGGGACATCTCGTGCAGTGGTGTTTCAGGAACCAAACACTGGCAGAGTCCTGGCGTCCCTGCTTCCACAGCCGCGGTTCACATGCAGCCGGACGCCATCCCATCCCCCTTAGTCTCTTTTTGGCACTTCCTTCTTCAGGGGGCGGGGCTCCACTTTTGCGCCTTTCCCGCTCGGGGAAGACGCTCGAGCGGGAAATTTTTCGCGCCCAAGATGGCGGCTTTGCAAAATTTTCGGCCGGACACCTCCGGCGGTAACAAGGCGCACCTCTACCAAACGGCAGAGCGGTAGGATCCTGTTCGTGACGCCAAATGTGTCGCCCATGGATAAGGGGTACTCAGATCCGGGCCACGAGGTCACTTCTGTGGGTATCACGGTGGCGTGACTTGGTCTGTGATACCAGGCTCCACAGTAAAAGGGGATTTGGTAAGGGAGATTGTCCGTGACGCCACCCACGGTTGTGGTGAGATTGGAACACCACTGCTGCTCTGGACGGGGATCCCGGGAGTGATGGTATGGAGCAGCTAGATGTGACTGTGACTCCATCCCTTTTGTCTTACTTGAATATGCAAATCTTATGACTATTCTGATATTTATACAATTTTAATATCGGTGTTAATAAAATTTAATATTTTTTGCATTCAACCCTTGTGCCATTTTTCTTCTTGTCCTCTTTGTTTATAATGTTTTTTGAAGTAGGCACTTTTCCTGTGGGAACCCTTGAACTGTTTCCCTCAGTGTATACATAATTAGCCATGTATTTTTTGTTTACAATTTTAAAAAATAAGTAAAAAATATATAAGGAAATGAAAAAAAATAAAACATAAAAGTTCAAATAACCCCCTTTTCACATTAAAAATAAAGATAATAAAAAGTATATATAAGATATTACTACATTCAGAAAAGTCTGATCCATCAAAAAATAAAAACAATTAATACGACACATTATAAGTAAAAAATTCAAGAACGGCAAAATATTTTTGGGTAGATGCAATACCGCAAAAATGCTCTAACAAGCAATCTAAACATCATACCTACCCCAAAATGGTATCAATAAAAATGTCTCGCCTTGCAAAAAATAAGCCATCATAAAGCTACAGTACATTGACCACAGAATTGAAACATTACAGGTCTCCCAATATGTCAACACAACCCTAAAACATTTTTCTCTCAAACTTCTGATTTTTTTAACCCCTAAATAATAAAAAACTTTATGTTTAGAATCACCATAATCATACCAATAGACAGAATCATATTGAAAGGTCATTTTTAACACACAATATACGCCTTGAAAACAATTTTCAAAACACATCTCAGAATAGCATTTTTTTTTCCACAATTTTATCGCACTTGGAATTTGTTCCCCTTTACCAGTACACTATGTAATAAAATGAATGGTTCATTGAACTTCATTCAAAAGTACAACTTGTCCCACAAAAGAAGCCCTCATTTATCTAGGTGGAAAAATAAAAAAGCCATGGCTATGGGAAGAAGTGGAAGAAAGAAAGAGAACACAAGAAGGGAAATTGGCCGTCTCGCGAAGGAGTTAAAAATAAGACATTTCCTAACTTCAGAGTACATCATGAACAACCACTGAGTGGGCTCTGAGATAAATGTTGATCTTTTCCCTTCCATTATTAGTCTGTGGCACATAGTTCAAGCCCAATCTAGCATTTAGTATATCGACAAACTCTACACAGCTATAAATTTTGTATTTAGTCAAACTGCCTGCAGTGAGTTTTATATCACACCTGGAATCTGTCCATTGCACTCAGTCATTCCGCTCATATTTTACAGAGTACAATGCATGCACTTAAAAAATGTGATCTCACAAATTACACTGCATTAAAACTGAAAACTCACTCTCATGCCAAGCTCAATATTTTCTCCTCCGTACACTTCCATGCCAGGATCTAGCAGCCCAATGTCTCCAAAGTAAGCTCGATCCACCACAAAGGAACATCCAATCATTGCAGGGGTTCTGGGGAGGAAATAGACAGTTAGTAGTGTTCAAAAATGAGTGTCAGCTTTTTGGCTGCTCGGTCTGAATTTTATTGCTAGCTGAGAAATGAATTAGGTTGGTGCAATAAATCATAATGATAACATCTAATGTCTATGGAAAGATTACGGCTCAGAGTGGGTATATAGCTGTGTGCATAGCTGATGCAACATGAATTGTTTACTATATCCACCATTTAAATTAAAATTTGTCAGATGGTTTATCCAGGAGAAACAAACAGTTACCCTAAGGGAACAATAATAAGCGCTGTACTAGGTCCTATTTTGTTCATCTGCATGTACCCATGGAGTCAATGCCTGGAGAATCACTTGTGGGTTTACATAATATGATTTTGCTGATTTACATAGCGATTATCAAAATGATTGACAGTGAATTCATCAAAAATTGGCAACCTTAGGCATTGTTCACCCCAGCATTATGGTGTTTATATCAGGTTTTTAAGTATTGTCCATAAAATGAGAAGCACAGTATTCTGGATCTATTATGATTTATTTGGATCTGAGGGAGAACGGATGTGGCTTAGAAGTCATGACTCCATTACTAATATATTCCATGACAATAATGTGCACAAAGCCCTATATAAACAATAGAGAAATCCTTTAAAGGTAATCTGTCAGCAAGTTTATGCTATGTAAGCTCAAGACAGTATGCTGCAATGGTTAACACAGAGGATTTAGGGATGCCTGTGTTGTCAAAGTCTAATCTTTTGTTTATGTACCATGTTCGTTTAAGCAGTAGGACTTTTCATTGATCGTACTACAATGTCACGTGTATGGCAGCCCGGCATGCCCTCTCCTCTTATTGACACCTCCCTGTCAATGTACAATCTCTATTGAAAGCCTGATATAGGCAGGCACAGCTCTCAGCTCTGTTACATAATAAAATCTAAAAACTGTGTCAGAAGGGCTGCAGCCAGTAATCTAAGTAATACATCTTTGGATTCAGGATCTCTTTGCCTACATCATGCTGCTCTCAGATGAGGTAGCAGAAACCTGCTGACAGATTCCCTTTTAGTACTTCTGTTTATCTTATTTAGTGATGGGCGAATAGTAATTATTCATGTTTGGATAATGCTTACTGTATACCGAGTACTATTCCAGTATTCATCACGACAAGAAAAATACTCGGGTTCCCCATTGACTTGCATTTGGTTCGTTACTCTTGCTGATTAACAGAATAGTACTTTAGGATTTATTACGATTAATCCAAACAAAAAGTAGTTACTATTCGCCTATCACTAATCCTAATACATTTTAATAACTACTACCTATTGAGAGAGAACAGAATAGTTTTTTTTCTTCCAGAATAATATTGATAAAACTACGGTAGATCATCTCATGGCCCTTGTCAAGGTCAAACTAATATTTACTACTAAATCATATTGTCATTTTCAGGAATGTACAATTCATTACAGGGCTACAGGAGGCAGATGTGTTTTAAATCTGACTCTCTGTAAGCAAGTTTTATTTCTAACACACATCCAGTATGGTATGTGAATTTCTGATGAGAAAAAGCTATTGATGTTATGTTTATCTGGCATCCATATGGTCCCTTGTCAATTCCCAACTAATTTGCTCTAGTACTCTGTTAGATTTTAGTAATAAATCATGTTATTCCATCTAGGAGCATGGTAATACTTAGATCAAAGATTCAAGGTCAGAGTTTAACTATTTTAAGAACTTGCTGATAGAAGTCCGGATGCCAGTAGAAGGAGGTTGCTGCTGGCCCTATAGCCAGTACACACAGCATAGCCCAAAGGCCACATTTATACCTTCATCCTTCGTATGATGGAAACGTGCACGAATACTGCATTTTTCACGCACTCTTGGTTTTGGCTTACAAATATTGATGTAAAATAGTAACCAAATACTGAACATGTGAACATGGTTAAAACGATAATTCCCATTGCAGCGGATTTACCCTTCAAGGTTAAGTTCCCCCATGTGTTTTAGATGAGTTTTGATGCTGGTATTTTTAATGCTCCCAAAATTGCAGTGTTTTACAGTTCTGGCAAAGTGGATGGGATTTATAAAAATCTCTTGCCCACAGTGCTTTTTTACACAGCAGAGTCTTACCTGCTGTGTGTTTTTGAAATCTGTAACATGTCAATAGCTCTTGTAAGTACTTGGAATTTTAGATTAAGAAAATCTGCATTTTTGATCCCCTTTTTGACCTAGAACGTACGTATACATCCTAGGTCGTCTTCCTCCCTTTAATGCGAGCCTGCATTATTTCCCAGACATGTCTGCGGATCTGATCTGCAGACATGTATAGCTAACAGGCACAGATGGATCTCCTATCCACCCGAGCCTGTTAACCAGTTAGAATGAGCTCTCAAACTCTGACAGCATGATATAACGTGCTCTGGTGGGGTTCGCACCGTTCTCCGTCGCCATCGGTGGCCCATGGGTTGTCATGACAGCGTGGAGTCAGCTGATAACCACTGTCGCTGTCATGTCTCTGCCATCATTCCCAGAAGAATAGCATTTCTGCTGTTCAGAGAGATGCTGAAGCATCGTTCTGGTCAACAGAAGCAATTGGATAGTGCAGGCATAAAGTTCCCTTAGTCCTCCTCCACATGTCAGTGATTACAATACATATATCATCCATTTTCATATGTACCAGAGACACGGACATACACAGACTCATTAAAATCAATGAGTTTGCACACACATCAGTGTTTTCACAAGGATCGTTTATTCCACATGGAGAAAAGTCTGTTTTTCTCAGTCAGCATGGGTGTCACAAAAACCACACACTGATGTGATCCATGTGACATCAGTGTGACATGTATCGGAGAAAACAGGTGCTTTTGAAATAAAATTATTTTCTATACTCACCTGTCTCCACCGCTGCTGTCTTCGACACTTCTGTCACTTGCTTCCGGGCCCGCTCATTATGCTCATGCATATTCCCTGCTCTGAGGATCTGTAAGCAGCAGCAGTGCCGGAGACAGCAGCACAATGGACAGCTAAGTATAGAAGTTCATGCTGTCCGTGTGCTATCTGGATGTCACACGGATAGCACAGGGACAGCACACATGTACCAAAATCATGGCACATGAATGGGCCATACATACCTTCAACCCGGCTGTGCAAAACTTTGAACGTTTTCACGGACATGTGAAGTGGGCCTAAGAGGAACTAGTAAAATCAGTAAAAAATGGCGAAAAAAGTATTTAAAAATATGAAAAAATAAAAAAACCCTAAGACTTTGAATCCCCGCACAACATGCCACAACATTGCATTAAAATTCAATAACAGGTGATGAAAACATTGCATCTACCCAAAAATGGTATAGTTAAAAAAAATCAGCTCAAGATGCAAAAAACAAACAATATATATATATATATATATATATATATATATATATATATATATATATATAAAAATGCCCTACATGTACATCCTCCATAACTATTATTTTGTAAGCTCCAATCCAATCATGTTACATTAGATATGCAATACAATAACATTCACTGCAGACAATGATGAAAAAGTCTATTTCAAATCAATAATATATGATCACCAGTAAAATAAACTGAAATGCAAAAAAGCATATTATTACACAAAATACAATAAATAAAAAATGAAGTTAGGAAACCTTTAATATCATTTTTTTTGCAAACAATAAAAACTGACTCCCTAACAAAACACTGATCAAAAGTAAATTGTCACTTTTTCTCATGCAGAAAAAAAATAATTACATCTGAATGACAGCATGGTGGCTCAGTGGTTATCACTGTTGCTTTGCAGCGCTGGAGTGCTGGTTTCAAAACCAATCAAGGAAAACATCTGCAAGGAGTACGTATATTCTCTCTGTGTTTGCATAGGTTTCCTCCCACACTGCAAAGACATACTGATTGGGAATTTCGATTGTGATCCCCGATGGGAACAGTGATAATGTCTGTAAAGTGCTGTGGAAAATAATGGTGCTATGTGTTACAGTTGTACTGTCTTATAGATTAATAGATGAAGGTAGACTTCTATCAGCAGACAGGGTCCACCGTGCAGTGATGTTAATGCTGCAGCTGGTGGCCGTAATCCAAACAGAGAGTTAACAACTAATAAACTAAAGTATAATACTCCTGTGTTAACAGTCACGCGAATGTAGACAAAAGTAGAACCAAAAGCTCTGCTACAGCACAGAGATAAACTAAAGTGTGCAGCACACGTGTTAACAGTCACACGACTTTTCTATGGTAATAATACCTGAAGCTCTGTTACCGCACAGAGTCAGGTTATGCACCACTAGCCTCTGTTACCTCACAGAGGACAGTGTATAGCATGCACAGTAGGGATAGTATATGTTAGGAGAGCAATAACCATACTCTACTAACTGCGGATTCAGAATACGCTCAACTAAAGTTCAGTGGTGAGAACATAGGGTCCCTAGTTACCAGGCCGACTTGCCTCGAGGTACACCTAGATAACCGCTGGTACCTCCACAGCTGGAGCCAACTGACTACGGAGCACTATCCTTGACCAGAGGACTGACCCTAGAACGGTGTGGTAAGACCATGCTGCCTCACCCTGAGCCTGCGTCCTGACCCTCAATCAGTCCGGTTGGACCTCAGTGCCTATCCCTAAGCTAAGAGCGTGCGTGCACTCAGCTCCACACACAAAGATAACTGCGCACCTCCATGCGGCCTCCAGGGCTACTTATCACCTCTGTTCCACTCCAAACAAGGAGGAATCGCATCCAGCCAGAACCTTGGCCAATGAGCGGCGGCCACGTGGCAGTGGATCAGCTGTGACATCACCCGCGACCAATAGAATGGCATTGCATCAGCAGTGACATCACCCGTGACCAATAGGATGGCTGTGCATCAGTGGTGACGTCACCCATAACCAATCAGGTGTCGCCACGTGGTACACATGTGCAGATGGAGGTGAGCACGGTGCTGGAGTTCCGCGCATGCACAGTAGCACTCTTTTCATACTAATGCTCAGAACGCCAAAAAGTCCGAGTCACAACATGAGAATCCAAAGACCGCCTAGAATGCCTTCGGGCACGAGAAGGAATAGCCCCAGGGGCGACCGAGGTACCGCCGCACTTTGGTTCGTGACACTATGTAAGTAAAATTAATAAAATGATGCCTAATAGCCATGATGATAAAGTTTAAAAAATCAGCTTAATAACCCATTGTGCAAACAATGTATTTTTCAGATGTCTTTTTACTGGAACACATCTGAAAAGTTAGTAAAAAAATTCCAAAATTAATGTATATATGCAAAATAATGTCAAAATGACTTGTGGTGAACACGTTCCATCATTTTTCACTTCCATTAACCTCTTTAGTCTTTGATAGCTGTGAAGCGGCTAACGGAAATGACCTGACTATTCGTCCGGTGACTTTTGCTTGGAAGCCACCAGTATCTGATATATGAAGTAATAAAAAAGCTAGTAACAAAGCCGCTACAAAAGGGAGGCAAAAGGATTTAAAGAAGACTTCAAGAAAACCACCACTTGCAGTCTTCTGAAACTTCTTCTGCTTGAAAAACTATGTGGATACGTCGACATCTAAAAAAGGAAGAATTAAGTTTGTAAAATCCCAATCCTTAGCAATGTTTTAAAAATTTTAGGGAGGAAATTTGAAAATGAAAATCTGACTAAGCAGCTGAAAATCTGTAATCAAACGGACTAATTTAGAAGAAAAAGTAACTTTAGAATTGTATAGTATTTTTTCCCAAATAACAGGGACAGTTCTTTAACTTAATGGCATAAATAGTCCCATAAAAGTTGTACAATGTCACCCAGTAGAATCAATGAGCAGCAAAGCACAGGAAACATGATGCATGCCTCATCCATATTTAGAAGTGCTGATATGAAGGCAAATTATGTCTAAAATTAATCAACAGTAAGTTGCTGCATAACACTTTCACAACATCAATTCATTAAAAAGACAGACATGTTTATGTGCTACTCTGGTTGTTACAAAAATTTCATGTAGACAGCTCGAGGGTTTGCAAGGCAATGTTTGCCATTGTAGCACACTGTCTTCCCATGGGAATACACTTTATACTACACTACCTTCTTCAATTACATGCTGTAACTTCATGTTCAGTACATTCAACTATGCTGGTAAGGACATTATTGGGATAGAAAAAAACAGTAAAAAGAAGGAGGAAATTTTTTCTCCTTCCTCACCAAGGCCTCCTAGAAAAGGAGTCAATAAACATTCATTCTCCTTACTACCCAGTGATTTGCCATTTTTCCTTTTCTCCTCTTCTTCTTCCAATAGCCAAATCTTTTTTTATTTTTCCATCAACATTGTACTTTTGAATGAAACTATTAACTTTACCATATAGTGTACTGGAAAACGGGAAAACGATTCCAAGTGCGGTGAAATTGCAAAAAAGTGCGATTTCACAATTCTTTTTTTTTTTACTCACCATATTCACTGTATGGTAAAATTGACCTGGCAATATCATATAAGGACAGAGACCTTGATTCAAGCTATGTATATATTTACTGGGTGCAGAGGTTATGATATAATCACAGTTTTTTCTGCTGCAGTTGTAGCAGAGCTTGGAATGTTGAGATCACACGACTGATTAGCAGCTTTCAATGTGTCACGGTGCTCCTGGATCTTGCGGTGGCCAGAGGGACATACAATCCCTCTGTCCTGCAGATTCTAGTGATCCAACGTGAAGTCTGTTCCACCCTGGGGCTCTGCATCCTGATCTGCGCCGGTCACGAGGGAGCAATGAAGCTCTCCCCTCGGTGACCATATTGAGCTGCCGAAAAACCCGTCCTCTCCTCTGCTGCAGAACTCCTGTCTGTAGTGTCCGCTCCTAATTCCCCTTGGTGGCCGCTCCTCCCCCGGTTCCCTGCCACTAGTGGGTTGCAGCCCTCCATATTTGGTGATTATCTTAAGACCCATCCCTAGCCAGGTCCCTAATGGGGAGGGAAACCTGACTGTATGTATGAGTTTGTGTGTTGTGGAACCAGTACCAACCTCCTCTGGACCAAGGATGAGTACCGCACCTTATATGAGGTGCAGTACCCTGTGGCGACTGTAGCCTCAGGGGCGCCACACAAGCCTAACATTTTAACACTGGTAAGTAAAATTTTTATAGCCACTGCATAAGAAAAGTAGCCCTAAAAAAAAACCATTTCTTTAAGAAACATTACGACAATAACTAAAATCATAAAAAGATAATCCTTATAGAGACCATTTAACTATAACCCCAACTTCAAAAAAGTTGGGATACTGAAAAATATAATGAGAACAAGAATGCAATGATTTACAAATCGCTTATTGCCATATTTTATTCACAGCAGAAAATATATCAAAAGTTGAAACGTAGACATCTTTCTAATTCATTTAAAAAATACTTTAGAAATTTAAAAATTGATAGCAGCAAAACATTTGAAAGTTTGGACACAGTTACCAAAAGGTTGAAAAGGTAAGTACTACATATAAAAACAGCTGATGGCTCAGGTTTCAACTAAGCCACATGACTGTGAATAAAAGGATTATGTTAGAAGCTAGAGGGTCTCTGAAGCAAAGATGGTTAGAGATTCACCCATCTGATCTTAGTCTAAAATTGCTAAATAATTTCAGAAAGATGTTCCTCGACGTAATATTGCAAATACTTTGAAAAACCAATCATCTAGAGTACATAATGTAATCAAGGATTCAAAGATTCTGGAGAAATATATGAGCACAAGAGACAAGGCCGATGGTTAATATTGGATAGTCATGATCTATGGACCCTCATGCGGCATTAAAAACTGCCATGATTTAGTCGGGCAAATCACTGCATGGGCTTGGGAATACTTCCCAAAATAATTGACTGTGAAAACAGTTTGTCGTGCATTCTTCAAATGCAAATTAAAGCATGCAAAGATGAAGCTATTGTAAATATCAGAACATTTAATACAGAAACACTATTGTCTTCTCTTTGCCAAAGCCTGCATCTGTGATGGTATGGGGTGGCATTAGTGTTTATTCCGTGGGCAGCTACACACCTTGAAGGCCCTATCAATGCTGAGCATTGTATAAGGTTTTTATAGCACAGCATACTATATACTTCTATTCAGACAATGTATTTTTGATTACAGCAGCTTGGCTTCGCAGAACAAGAATTTGGGTGACAAACCGTCCAACTGCAGTCAAGACCTTTCAGCAACAGAAAACATTTGGTGCATTATGAATTGAAAGATCAGGAAAAGAAGACTTAAAACCATTGAGCAGCTACAATCCTACATCAGAGAAAAATGAGAACATTCATGTCCCAAAACTTGAGAAATTGGTCTTCTCACTTCTCAGATGATTGCAGAATTCTAAAAAGCAGAGAAGTTCCTACACAATGGTAACATGAGACGTGTTTGTCTTTGTTTAGTTGTGTGCCACCATCAAATTTTAAATTCATTATTTTTTTATATTGAATTAAATTTTTCTAATATAATAAAAAAATTCTATCTTTTAACTTCTGATATGTATTCCATGTGCTGTATAAAATATGGTAAGAAGAGATTTCAAACTACATTATTGTAATTGTTTTCTTTACATTTTACACAGTGTCCCAACTTTTTAGATTAGAGAATGTACATATCCATAAATGTTTGACTAATAGGGCCAGATTTTATCCAATAAATTAATATTTCCATTCTTTCATTATATTTGAGAACATAGTTTTATCTGAAATACGCAAGAATAAACACACATACATTAATTTAACACATCAACTGAGGACAACCATTGTGAAATTGCCAGAAACCATTGACATCATCATCGGCCCAGTAGACAAAAGAGGGAGGGATTAGCAGCATGGTAGTAATGAGCAAAATTATGAGTTTGTGGATCATATTACTAGGCGATATATTGATGAATTCACTCCACTGGCTGAAAAGAGAGACTTAGGCATCGTCAATAAAATGCAGTATTGAAGTATCGATTGATTTTAAACAAGATACCACCATAAAAAAAGTTTTCTATCATATTTTTACATACACAAGGGTATTACCCACCCCATGGATAGACCCATTACATTGGCGTTAGAAATTGCAATTTGGCTCTGGCTGCCATTTTTCTGAATCTTAATAGGCCATCAAAATGTTAAAGTATAATAATAAGAAGAAAATCTTATGCTCACCTCTCCAGCCCCTTTGCTACTCATTGCCACTGGTCCTCGTTGCATCTTTGGATGGGAATCAACAGTGTTGAAATCTAGGGGCCTCAGTAGATAGGCTGAGGATTCTGGGTTTGCTAGGCCTGGGAGGGTTTAGCGGATGTGCCTGCAAGATGTCACAGTGTGTATTGTGACGTTTTTCGGCACATGCACAGAACTATCCCTGGCCTAGCAAATCGATGCCAATCCAAAACTGATACAAGGACCAGACCAGTTGATTTGAGTAGAGGAAAGATCTTAAAGGTGAGCATTATTTTTTACATATTAAGTTTATTATGCTCTGGAGTCTGGAGACATTCCAGGATATATAATAAGAGACATTATATTAGCAAATAATAAGTTATCTGTGAATCAAATTTCCAAGAAATAACTTCATGGACAGGCAAATTTGAATTTGGACTGCTCCGGTCATCACTAATATAGACACATTCTAGCATCGGTATGAAACCCAGTTACCAAGGGAGTTAAAGGACACGAGTCATGTGTTACAAATATTTGAGACTGTGGATTGGGATAGTGACTACAGTATATTCTAGGTGTGCTTGATGTGATATCCCTCTACAATGTTATTGACAAGGGAAGGTTGGCAATGCAGTCCAATTTCTTCTCCATAATGGAGGTCACTACAACAATAGCAAATCTAATATAAAAGCATCCAAATCTTTTTTGGAATTTTCCTATGAAATTAACAAAATTAAATTTTTTTCTAAAGCTTACCTACTTTAGTAGGGATTTAGATACACTGTGTGCAGAATTATTAGGCAAGTTGTATTTTAGAGGATTTTTTTATTATTGATCAACAACTATGTTCTCAAACAACCCAAAATATTCATAAATATCAAGGCTTAATATTTTTGGAAGTTTGAGTGTTTTTTTTTTTAGATTTGACTATCTTAGGAGGATATCTGTTTGTGCAGGTAACTATTACTGTGCAGAATTATTAGGCAACTTAATAAAAACCAAATATATTCCCATCTCACGAGTTTATTTTCACCAGGCAAACCAATATAACTGCACAAAATTAAAATAAACATTTCTGACATGCAAAAACAAAACCCCCCAAAATTAGTGACCAATATAGCCACCTTTCTTTATGATAACACTCAACATCCATAGCATCCATAGATTCTGTCAGTTGCTTGATCTGTTTACGATCAGCATTGTGTGCAGCAACCACCACAGCCTCCCAGACACTGTTCCGAGAGGTGTACTGTTTTCCCTCTTTGTAGATCTGACATTTTATGAGGGACCACAGGTATGGGGTTCAGACCAGGTGAACAAGGGGCTATGTCATTAGTTTTTCATCTTTTAGACCTTTACTGGCCAGTCACGCTGTGGAGTAGTTAGATGCATGTGATGGAGCATTGTCCTGCATAAAAATCATGTTTTTATTGAACGATAATGGCTTCTTCCTGTAGCACTGGTTGAAGATGTTGTCTTCCAGAAACTGGCAGTAGGTCTGGGAGTTGAGCTTCACTCCATCCTCAACCAGAAAAGGTCCCACAAGTTCATCTTTGATGATACCAGCCCATACCAGTACCCCACCTCCACCTTAGTGGCGTTTGAGTCGGAGTGGAGCTCTCTGCCCTTCCATACCTTGGCCATGTCCCTCAGTATGGCATACCTTGTGCTTTTTGATAATCCAGTAAAGTTGAAGCTCTGAACTATGGCCAAACTGGTGGCAAAGGTCATCTTGGCAGCTTCACACTTGATTTTCCTCAATTAATGGGCAGTTATTTTGCACCTTTTTTGCCCAACACGCTTCTTGCGACCCTGTTGGCTATTTGCCATGAAACACCTGATTGTTCGGTGATCACGCTTCAAAACCTAAGCAATTTCAAGATTGCTGCATGCCTCTGCAAGACATCTCACCATTTTGGACTTTTCAGAGCCCGTCAAAGCTCTCTTCTGACCCATTTTGCCAAAGGAAAGAAAGTTGCCTAATAATTGAGCACACCTTATATAGGGTGTTGATGTTATTACACTACACCCCTCCTCATTACAGAGATGCACATCACCTGATTTACTTAATTGGTAGTTGGCTCTCAAGTCTATACAGCTTGAAGTAGGACAACATGTATACAAATTATCATGTGATCAAAATACTCATTTGCCTAATAATTATGCACACAGCGTAGAGAAACTATCTTCTGGAAGACAACTTTCTTAAGGAACAGCATAGTAGCAGAGGGTATAACCCTAGCGCTTGGACTCATATGATGAAGAACGTAAAACGTCTTTTGAGACAAAAATATAAACAGACAAATGTGTGTATAACCATTAAGCAATCAGTTAACCAACTTCCTATAATCACCCAATTCCACACCAAAATGGGATCTTTTAAAAGGGTGGAGGGTAAATAATGATCAATTTTGAAACAAGATAAGGTAATTAAGAAGAATTTACCTGAAGCTCACAAACTTGTTTTCCTGAAAGCCATACCGTTGAGGAATAACATCATATAAAATCTTAAACTCAAAGGGGTTATCCGAGACTTTGATTATTTTTAAATCTGGGGCTAACTTTGTTAGTTGATAATTAACTGTGTATTCTACACAATTTGTTGTGACTCCGGCAATGACTCTCCTGCTTCCTATTATTATTTATTTTAGAGCACCATTAATTCAATGGTGCTGTTAATGAGAAGTTCCATACAAAACACAAATAAAAATAACAATGAACAAACTATAGTGACACACTGGTGCAGAGGGGATAGGGCCCTGCCCATGCAGGCTTATTCTACATCTCAGGATTACATTCTACATTATTCCTTTGACCTTATGTTACCAGTGCAGCTCTTTCTCTTCCTGTCTGCTCTGTCGTTTTGGCGTAACTGAAATTTAGCAGTGGGGAGCTTTGACGACCCTTTCATAGAGTACCGTGGAGGAGAAGAAGCTGCTCTGTCGATGTGATGCCACCGGAACCAGGAGAATCACCTGCAGAAGTGATCCGTGACTGCTTGGAGCCAGCAAAGATTGTCACCACCAGAACAGGCAGCTAGTTAGCAAAGAATGTGCAAAGCCCCAGATAACCCCTTTAACTAAACAAAATGTTTTTTTCATATGAAGGGGACATTTAACAGGCTCAAACTGGCTCTCTGGGAAATCAGAGAATCCTCCTTTAGGACACACTGCAGGGCCAAACTGACAAGATAATGGAAGGCTTTCCCCCCTCTTACGCTAGCATGGCTACTCACTGCTGAGCTAATCTGCCTCCATAGTGGTATGCTCTCTTCTTCTCTTGCTGTGCTGGCGCTAGGCCCCTTTCAGACGTCTGTGTTTAATTAAATACAAGCCACACACATCGGTATGGTCATACATGTGTCAAACGTGATAATTCATTAATATAATGAGTGGGGGTCAGAAGCGGGTGGCAGCAGAGACGAAGAAAACAGCGCTGGATACAGGTGAATACAGAAAATCTTTTTATTTCAAAGACCTGTGTTTTCTCCGATACGTGTCACACTGATGTCACATGGATCCCATCAGTGTGCAATTCGTGTGACACCCATGCTGCAGGAGAAAAAACAGACATGACTCCCTGTGTGCGTGCGGGGCCAAGAAGGGTCATATGGTCTGTGTGAAAACACGGCCGTGTGAGTAACACCATAGAGTAACAGGGGTGCGTGTGGCATCTGTGTTAAAAACGGATGTCATATGTACCTGAAATACAGACGTCTGAAAGGGGCCTTAGGGTGAGACTAGCACCCAGTGCTAATGACAGTAGCACGTCTCCTGCACAGGTGTCAGTCTGACCCCAACACAGCAGGAGAAGGCATTTATTTACATTATCGCTATTAAATGTAGTCCTGCCCATGATAGAGAATATAACATTTATAGCAACATTATTTGGTTGATTTAAGCTACACACTGTTTAAGAAAAAAAGATCTCACAGCAGGAGAACAATAAACAGAAAAAACAAGTCAACTGCCCTTGGAATGATGGTGTCTGTGTGAAATCACAGGCAAGGAAGCAGGTCATTGAGAGCAGACTAACCTGAAAGGAGGGAGAGAGGCAAGAAAGATTCAAGTGCAGGGTTAAACCCCCTACACTTGTGTCTAATTAACAGAAAGATGTAACCAGGGATATCTCTAAAACGGAAATACTAATTGCTAATATGAAGGCACGGATTCAGAGAACACTATGGCATTTTTTTTTTTTTATACAAAAACCTTGCATACAAGTAAAACAATTCACACACACACACACACACATATATATATATATATATATATATATATATATATATATATATATATATATATATATATACATACATACATACAGTACAGACCAAAAGTTTGGACACACCTTCTCATCTCTAGAGCAACTGTTAAGAGGAGACTTTGTGCTGCAGGCCTTCATGGTAAAATAGCTCTTAGGAAACCACTGCTAAGTACAGGCAACAAGCAGAAGAGACTTATTTGGGCTAAAGAACACAAGGAATGGACATTAGACCAGTGGAAATCTGATTTTGAGATCTTTGGATCTTTGAGATCTTTGGATCCAACCGCTGTGTCTTTGTAGAAAAAGTGAACGGATGGACTCTACATGCCTAGTTCCCACCGTGAAGCATGGAGGAGGAGGTGTGATGGTGTGGGGGGGCTTTGCTGGTGACACTGTTGAGGATTTATTCAAAATTGAAGGCATACAGAACCAGCATGCCTACCACAGCATCTTGCAGCGGCATGCTATTCCATCCTGTTTACGTTTAGTTGGACCATTATTTATTTTTCAACAGGACAATGACCCCAAACACACCTCCAGGCTGTGTACGGGCTATTTGACTAAGAAGGAAAGTGATGGGGTGCTACGCCAGATGACCTGGTCTCCACAGTCACCAGACCCGAACCCAATCGAGATGGTTTGGGATGAGCTGGACTGCAGAGTGAAGGCAAAAGGGCCAACAAGTGCTAAGCATCTCTGGGAACTCCTTCAAGACTGCTGTAAAACCATTTCCGGTAACTACCTCTTGAAGCTCATCAAGAGAATGCCAAGAGTGTGCAAAGTAGTAATGAAAGCAAAAGGGGAAGATGGGTATGGGTGATTCACATGGTATTGATCAGAGAGCTGGGACCACTGGCCCATATGTTCATGTAAGAAAACTGTGTAGGAAAGGAATGAGATACATCCCTGATGAAGGAAAGTGCTTCATTCTAAAATGCATAGGATACTACTTTGGTCTCTACAGACATCTGTACTAGCAGTTACATAACTGGAAGAGAGCTAGTTGTGAATTTGGAGAGGCACCTTTGGCTGGGGCACCCTCCAAGGAAAACTACACTGCATCAGGCTATGAGGCCTTAAGCCCGCTTTACACGCTGCAATGTATCTTACAATGTGTCGGCGGGGTCACGTCGTAAGTGATGCACATCCGGCATCGTAAGGTACATTGTAGTGTGTAACAGCTATGTGCAATTGCGATTGAATGGTAAAACGTTCATCTCACGGACGTCGTTCATTCTTCATGAATTGAACGTCAGATTGTTCATCATACCCGGGGTAGCGCACATCGTAGTGTGTGACACCCTGGGAACGATGAACAGATCTTACCTGTGTCCTGCGGCTCTCGGCCGGTAATGCAGAAGGAAGGAGGTGGGCGGGATGTTTACGTCCCGCTCAGCTCCAACCCTCCGCTTCTATTGGCCGGCTACCGCGTGATGTCGATGTGACGCCAAACGTCCCTTCGACTCCAGGAAGTGGACGTTCGCCACCCACATCGAGGTCGTATAGACGGGTAAGTACGTGTGACGGGGGTTAATCGTTTGTGCAACACATTCAACAAATTGAACGTGCCACACATATGATAGGGGCGTTGCAAATCGCATACGATATCGTATGCAAAATTGCAACGTGTAAAGCAGGCTTTACTTATTGCTCATAGCAAGTCTATTTCTCTTGTTTTTGGATCATTTCTCCTTTTGATTCTTTTTCTTAAGGACTATTTATTCACCAGCAGTGGGGATATCTCCATATCCACTCAACCACATAAAATATCTTTATGTAAGATTAGTACATACTGAATTTTAGTAATGCTATAGTAATACTACACACCTTAGTCTTGGTACATAATATTTCTATGGATCAGTAATGACACAGCTTTTTTAGAAATTTTAATTTTAATCTATGTAGCCAGTTAATATAAGTGGACTATTCTGAACCTATTGTCAATTCTTGTTGCTGCATGTTATAAGTAACTTATGATAGTAATTATGATTGAGTGTATAGTTTAAAATTTGAATTCACTTCAATTTCAGATAAAAATACAGTTGTGGCAAATTATTCACCACGAACAAATAAACTGCAGGAAAAATCGATAGCAATGTCTGAGTAGTGAGTATAAATAGCCTCTCCCAAATTGTGATTGGGAATGCAAAGCATAGGAAAGACAAGAGATCCTTCAGTATTTGGACCAACACAAACAGGCTGTGGTCCAACCAAGAGAGAAACCGACCAACAACTAGGGATCACCAGATCACACCCTGGAGTGGAGCCATGACAACATTTCTGAATTATGGAAATTTTGTCTAAAAAAAAAATTGGCTTGGTCAGCACATAATCCAGGAAGCACTCTTTCTGTGACACACAAGCCTTGGTTTCAGGATTTCTATTTAGTATCAATATTAAGAAAGAGGGCTTTTAAAGTTCTTTCCTTGTTTGCATTGTGTAAAGAATACAAAATGCTGTATTTAGACTGCTAATACTGCAGTATATCACAGATCAATCAGTTCATATTCATACAGACAAAAACCAAAAAAGATTAAATAGAGGTAGTCATAAACTGAAAGACCACCACTAGAACTACTCTCATAAAAATATATTTTATTAATAAATATTAAAAAAAGAACAAAATGGTGTTCTTCACTTACAATTACCGTACATCAATTAGAAATATATATACAAGTGCGAGTGTAGACCATGGTTACCCCACACCTAAGCACAGTTGTAGACAGTGGTTTGTAGAGAGGGGGACAGAGGTTAGTACGTCGCTGTCCGACTAGTAGTTGTATAATGTACACTACGCCTACTTCCTTGTTTGTAGATATATATGTTGATTATACTCCACTACAAAGGTATCTAGTTCTTACTGTCCTTGTCAGCCTCCAGCAGGGATAACCACCACCAGAAAAGTGATAAAAGTGCAAACAGATGAACCATAGACAATCAAACAGTGGCAATGCGTTAGCTGTCCAGGGTTCTCATATTAGGCATATATTCCCTAATTAGGATTGCTGGATAATATTAGGTAGGAGCCTGGAGTTCCACTAAACTAATGGATCCCCCTGCTCTCCTGACGCGTTTCACCCCCCCTAACGCAGTAAAAAGGGGATCATCAGAGGATTTTTTGTGTGAGTCACTTCTCAAGAAAGGACACAGGGGACCAGTCCTCTTAATTAGAGTGCTAATAGGTGTTCCCTCTTAGTATGTAGTGATATGAGCGGACCATTCAAATGCCTAGGATAAGGATGACGCTTATTCAGTAGTTGGTCCCTGTATATATAGAGAGGTAATGGTATACACCCTTTCAGTCAACATATAGGCCGTTTATTATCCACTAAACTTCTCCAGGAGACGTATGGTCTTATAGTTATAATAGGTTGTGTATTCCTCCCTCCTCTTAATAGAGCCAGAGTGGGTTTTTCAACCATCAGATTACTCCGGGGCTTAAATATATCGAGAAGTAGTGGTATATACCCTTTTAGTCAGTATATAGGCCGTTTTTTATCCACTATCCTTCTCCAAGAGACGTATGGTCCTCTAGTTGTCCAGACAGCAGGCACAGACCGGGACGGCAGGGATCAAGTGTGAGCTCCCAGTGTGCTAGAGTGTGTTTCACTCGGGACTCACAGTCCTTACTGGTAGAGCTCCAGGACCAAGGAAATGCAGGAAGTGACTCTTCATGTTACATCCCTGGGGTAGGGTGTGTTTTTTACCTACACACCGCTGATAGCCTTTACAGGACATATTGTCTGTCATATTCCATACTTTTGCCTGTAAAGAGATCAAATATATATTCAAGTCCCGGAGTAATTTGATGGTTGAAAAACCCACTCTGGTTCCATTAAGAGGAGGGAGGAATACACAACCTATTATAACTAGAGGACCATACGTCTCTTGGAGAAGGATAGTGGATAAAAAACGGCCTATATACTGACTAAAAGGGTATATACCACTACTTCTCGATATATTTAAGCCCCGGAGTAATCTGATGGTTGAAAAACCCACTCTGGCTCTATTAAGAGGAGGGAGGAATACACAACCTATTATAACTATAAGACCATACGTCTCCTGGAGAAGTTTAGTGGATAATAAACGGCCTATATGTTGACTGAAAGGGTGTATACCATTACCTCTCTATATATACAGGGACCAACTACTGAATAAGCGTCATCCTTATCCTAGGCATTTGAATGGTCCGCTCATATCACTACATACTAAGAGGGAACACCTATTAGCACTCTAATTAAGAGGACTGGTCCCCTGTGTCCTTTCTTGAGAAGTGACTCACACAAAAAATCCTCTGATGATCCCCTTTTTACTGCGTTAGGGGGGGTGAAACGCGTCAGGAGAGCAGGGGGATCCATTAGTTTAGTGGAACTCCAGGCTCCTACCTAATATTATCCAGCAATCCTAATTAGGGAATATATGCCTAATATGAGAACCCTGGACAGCTAACGCATTGCCACTGTTTGATTGTCTATGGTTCATCTGTTTGCACTTTTATCACTTTTCTGGTGGTGGTTATCCCTGCTGGAGGCTGACAAGGACAGTAAGAACTAGATACCTTTGTAGTGGAGTATAATCAACATATATATCTACAAACAAGGAAGTAGGCGTAGTGTACATTATACAACTACTAGTCGGACAGCGACGTACTAACCTCTGTCCCCCTCTCTACAAACCACTGTCTACAACTGTGCTTAGGTGTGGGGTAACCATGGTCTACACTCGCACTTGTATATATATTTCTAATTGATGTACGGTAATTGTAAGTGAAGAACACCATTTTGTTCTTTTTTTAATATTTATTAATAAAATATATTTTTATGAGAGTAGTTCTAGTGGTGGTCTTTCATATTCATACAGACTATGCAGGTACAGAACTTACTTATCTATTGACTCTTTGGATTATTACTCAGACTGAGACTATCACTTCCATTTTGAATGTACAGTATGCTTAAGCGCTAAAGCAATAAATCACAGTCAGATTACGCCTTTTCTGTTCCTGACATCAGATGTGTGCTCTGACTTTCTATCCCCTTGCTGTAAAACCCTAAAATGATGCTGCTTGGACAGCACCATCTTTTTTACTGACTATTAATAAGCTTGATTTGCTATGCTAGACCATGTGATGTGATAGATGTAATGCATTATGCGAAAGCTGCCTATTAGCCTACTCTCTAAGTATTTAGCAGTCTGTTAATGGGCAATAGGCATTTTGTATTGGCCAACCCTTGTAAATTTAAGCCCAGATTGTTTGTATTTGTGTGGACCTGCAAATTGATATACTTATCCCTAATAGTAATACTTCTTTTTTAATAGGATGACAATGGGAGAGATTACCGCTGCTTTCTTTTTATCAGGGCACTATTTTATACAGGAGGATATACATCCCTCATAGTGCAAAACAAATTCAGATTTTTTTTAATAAAAAATGGGTTATTTTTGGTGAATTAATACTTGAATACATTTTTAATAATATTTGTTATAAGTGAGCAATCTGGGGTTTTTCTTTATTATGTTAGTTTTCTACTGGTGACTATATGAACATTGCCATCTCTTCTTAAATTTTATTTTTGGACAAATTAAATTCCTATTTTTTTTGCAACTGTTTTTCACTGTAATCATAAGAGGTTTTATAAGGATGTCAGATCCTATGAATGATCAAACCCTGATGAATGAAAAAGCGCATTTTGCAAAACACGTAGGCTTGACGTATTGTATATTGTCGTCACACAGAAACTTGCCGAACATCACAAACATTCGATGTCGCTTGCAGAACAACTGCACAGAGTTACCAAGAATGCCACCGGCCGATGCACCTTGTATGAAAAGAACACATCTATGCCAGCTCTCTGATACTATTGCTGCAAACTCATTCACGGACTGCCAGTTTCTCAAATGTCCAGTAGATCTTCCAAAGCAATCAACTGAAAGGAGTAATTTTGAAGGAATGGCCACATACAAGCATGTACTCACACTTCACTTCTACAATCCCAACAGCTCGATGATGAAATTTTTCACATTTTTATTCAGCTAATAGTATTTTTCTTTTGGATTGACAGTAGTGGTTATATTCTGGGATTCATATTGCTGGTGTTTTTTCACTTTACAGAACACATAGCTTTGCTTTTTGATGGATGTGATTATTTAGTGGAGGGTTTTCACTTTGAATCTAGTTTGACATTTCTGAAATTAGTATCTGAGTTGTTTCAGGACAGAGTTTTTATCCTTAGAGAACACGGAAGGCATTTCTCACATTGCTTGTAGTATTGTATTTTTAATGCCTTTCTTACACAGGATCCCTATTTGACGCTCAGTGGTTGCTTTGTAATGTTAGAGGCACTCGTGTATATGTTTTAAGAATGTTTAGTTTTTATAAATATTCGTTAAATAAAGATGAATTATGTGGCATATGGTTTGTTGTCGGTTGATATAAAGATAAAATCTGGACATGGAATGGTGGATGCACAATGACAAGACGTTCTTTAAGGGATTTCAAAGTAACAAAAAAAAAGATGAAGAGCAGGAAATAATACAATGACCATTACTCGCCTATTCAATTCTTCACTTACTCAGCACCACTACTCCCCACTGGTCCTGCAGGGAGCACAACATGGCAATCATTGACTGTTGCTGCCAAACAGTTGCTTCGGTAGTAATTTGCCAGACAAGCAAATGTTACATTGATTGACTGCAGCAATTCTGTGAATGTGATTGTGGAGAACCCCATGCTACATACTCATGAGTATTAAGTATATCTGATTTAGATATGATTATTTCACTTTTCTGCCCTGTTATATGCACTAGCATTTTACAATAGTCTTCATGGGAGTATACTGAGTTCATATATGTGTACTGAGGATCATTCTTCCTATATGTTCACTTTCTTATTAACTTTATTGTCATGATCCAGGACCGGTATTCCCCGTTCCAGAGTTTCCCAGACCCGGACTGGTCATGTCGTGGGCTAACTCCCATCAGCCTCATTCTGGTTTTAGGAGATGCTATATCTGGTCGCTGTAAATGCATTCCTCTGCTGGCTATAGTTTTGCTCTGCAGCCTGAGACTGGCTCTGGTGAGATTTCCGGTTTGATTTGACTCCTTGTTACCATGCCCTGACCTGTACCTTCCCCCGTTCGTCCATCTGTCCCAGTCCCTGACTTCCCACTCCTGTCAGTTGTTTACCCATTCTGGTTCATCCTCCTTCCTGTGTTTATGTCTCCTCACCCTCTGGTCTTGTCTTCTGTTCCCTGTGCCCTTTATGTTTCCCTCTGCATACTTGATCTACCAGCATCCGACTTCAGTTCTGTTTTCTCACCTGATTTTGATCCACTTTTTGCAGTGACTTGACTTTCCTGGCTAAACCTTGACTGCTTGACTACTCTATTGCCCCCTGGTGGTTCACCTTTGAACTGCCTGCTGAAATTACTCTACTGTACTTCAGCTGCCTTTCTGTTACAGTGTTACTCTGACTCTCCTTCACTACTCTGCTGCCACCTAGTAGGGAATATGCTGTACTACATCTTACCAGCCCTTTAGTGCAGCGTGACATTTATTCTCTTTAAAATTAAATTTTTGTAATAAATATGTATAACTTTTATTATTGTCCAATAAAATTATATTTCAATCTTAATATATGTGGGTGGTTAGTGAGCACGTATGATGTTCATATGCAGACACAAACAAAGGTCTGCAAGGGTAAAATTGTTTGAAAAGTAGGGGGTGATTTTTATATATCTCTCTGAACTCAGTAAAAATATCAAAATCACATATTCTATAGGCTTTTTCTTACACTACAGTTGTGTAAGAAAGTGTGGTGGAGTCTATATCATCCAATCATAGCATCTCTTTCATTTTACTTCAGTAATATAAGAAATTAAAGTTGTGAAGTTATTGATTGCTATGGACAATAAAGGCAGATTTTATTTTAGACAGAGGTCATAAGAGTGTGGTGCTGTTCTTACCACGATTTCTTTCAGTATTTAGTGGCTGAGGTGGATCAAGATTCTGTTTCTAACTACAAGGGGCTGTCGTAATACAGCCGACAACTTTCACTAGATTTGTGGTTGTTTTGTAGTCAAGAAACAATGAAGAAACATTGTAGATTTTTCTAGAATAGTGTATTATATGTAGTTTGGTGTAAAACTACATGCTCAGGACAAGTCTCATGAGCTCCACATGAAGTGTTTTCAGTATGTCTAGAAATCTATGACAATGGTCTAAAGAGAAGAAAGAGAGCTTTCATTTTGGAGAGCCTATGTTCTGGAGGGAACTGTAAAATCATTATGATGATTCCTACTTTGTACATGCAACATAGAGGGATTCAACCTTTAAAATAAGATGGAAATTATATACCTGGACCTGCTGTCAACAATTTGCTTTGTGTCTCATTTTCCAGGAATACCTGTCTCTTTACCTCCTTAGAAACTTGAAGATACACCTGATTCTGAAGATTCAGAACATGAAGAGCACGATTCTGACTAAAACGTTCACGTTAGTCTCAACAAGCCACACCTTTTTATCGCAGCTCAAATTAAATTATTTTAGTCAGGGACTTTGACCTTCCTAAACATTTTGCAGAACTTTTAATCCCTAGATTTAAGGAGAATAAAGAACCTGCTAGCTCCTTGTGCCTGTTTTTTATGGTACAAAAGCAGAAAAAAGGAATTCCTTCCACACTTTTTTCAAGATGGTGCTCTAGTATATTGCAGTGATGTTTCCGGGCTGATGGAAAAATGTAACATTGAGTTCAATGTGAGTGAGTGGAGATTTTTTTATTGATTCATCCACAAAACTTTGAAATCGGTGGTACTGCACAGTAGCAGTAAGTATGCTTCAGTGCCTTTAGGGCATTCTGTGCAATTAAAGGAAAGCTAAAAGAATTTAGACTTTATTCTTAAGAAACTTAACTACAAAGATCAATATAGTATGTGGTGATCTAAAACTTCTTTCTTTGCTTTTTGGGAAGAAAGGAGGATACGCTAAGTACCCATGCTTTTTGTGTGAATGGAGATTCATCACTGGAGTTAAAAAAGTTAACCAATGAAAACATCTTTGAAGCCTGGACACAAGAAAATAATTGTGGAAAGTTTAGCTGATCCCACTAAAATTCTCCAGCCACCACTCCACATTAAGTTTGGACTGATGAAGCAGTTTGTGAAAGCTCTGCGGCAAGAAGGAGAGACTTTTTCTGTGCACCAAGTTTAAGGATTGTCCAAAGCAAAATTGACGGAAGGCATTTTTTGTGGGTCTGGATATTTGCAAACTCATGAAGGACGACGTGTTTGAAACAAATATGAAAGCTGTTGAAAAAATGACTTTGGATTCTTTTTAAAAGGAAGGTGTCGTCAAAAAAAAAAAAAATTCAATAATTGAAAAAAATGTAAAGTATTAATGTTATAATGTTATTTTTAAATAAAATAATTTGTTTTTAATTCAGAAAAATATAAAAAAAAAATTAAAGTTAGATATTTTCCATTCTTAAACACGAGGGGGAGCAGATGCTGAAATCCGACTGTAGAACTAGCTCACATTACAACTGCAGTAAAAGTGGGCAGAATCCGCTCTCTTGTGTGTGATGTCACCTCCCCCTCCCAATCTGGGTGTTTCCAAAAGGATAAGAGCATGAAGTTTAGGATCACAGTGCGGAGCCATTTTTGTTGGTGGCCACAGAGTGATCCTAATATGTCTAAAGTGTCACTAAGGCCAGCTGCATAGTACTCCACTGTATCCAATGCCACACTGTATCCCATTGCCCCTACACTGCCTGCTGACTGTTTCCCACTGCCCCCACACTGCCTACTGACTGTATCCCATTGCCCCCACACTTCTTACTGACTGTATCCCAATGCCTCCGTACTGCCTACTGACTGTTTCCCAATGCCCCCACACTGCCTCCTGACTGTTTCCAAATGCCCCCACACTACCTAGTGACTGTTTCCCAATGCCTCCACACTGCCTACTGACTGTATACCAATGCCCTTACACTGCTTACTGGCTGTATCCCATTGCCCCCACACTGCCTACTGACCGCATCCCATTGCCCCCACACTGCCTACTGACTGTTTCCCAATGCACCTACACTGCCTAGTGACTGTTTCCCAATGCCTCCACACTGCCTACTGACTGTATACCAATGCCCTTACACTGCCTACTGACTGTAACCCAATCCCCCCACACTGCCTGCTGACTGTTTCCCAATGCCCCCGCACTGCCTCCTGACTGTTTCCCAATGCTCCCTTACTGCCTACTGACTTTTCCCCAATGCCCCCACACTGCCTATTGTTTCTCAATGCCCCCACACTGCCTCCTGACTTTTTCCCAATGCCCCCACACTGCCTGCTGACTATTTCCCAATGACCCCCACACTGCCTATTGTTTCACAATGCCCCCACACTCCCAGCTGTCTATTTCCCAATGCCCCCCACACTGCCTATTGTTTCTCAATGCCCCCACACTGCCTGCTGACTGTTTCCCAATGCCCCCACACTGCCTGCTGACGGTTTCCCAATGCCCCCACATTACCTACTGTTTCCTAATGCCCCCACACTTCCTCCTGACTGTTTCCCAATACCCCCAAACTGCCTGCTGACTGTATCCCAATGCTCCCACACTGCCTGATTTTTTCCCAATGCCCCTACACTGCCTACTGACTGTTTCCCAATGCCCCGCTCAGCTCGCTGACTGTATCCCAATGCTGCATGCACTCACCTTAGACCTGCGCCTCGGCAGCCTGTCCTGTCAGACATCACAGCACAAGCAGTAGAGGCCCGAGGTGAGCACACGCGGGGAGGGGGGTCTGCGGCGTAATGCGTTGAAGGGGGGGCGCAGCATAGTGCGGGAGGGCACGGCATAGTGCAGGGAGGTCGCGGCATAGTGTGGGTGGGTCGTGGCATAGTGCAGGGGGGTCGCAGCACAGTACAGGGGAGGGGGGGTCGCGGCACAGTGCGGGGGAGGGCGAGTTGCGGCATAGCGCGGGGAGGGGGGTCGCGGCATAGTGCAGGGGGGTATCAAAGCATAGCACGGGCAGGAGGGGTCTCGGAATTGTGTGGGGGAGGGGAGGTCGCGGCAAAGTGCGGGGGACAGGGATCGTGGCATTGTGCGGGGGATGGGGGGGTTGTGGCATAGTGCAGAGGAGGGGTGTATCGCGGCAGATTGCAGGGGATGGGGGGGTTGCGGCAGAATTGGGAGCAGCGCGCCAGGATCAGTAATGGTGCAATCACAGTTGCCTGGCACTGGTACTTACCCCATCTATCCTGGCGGGTGAAAGGGGGAAAGTGGAGCAGACAGCATAGCTGTGAGCTACACAATGATGGTGCTGATCTCCTCCCTCTGCTGTGATCTGGACAGCCCAGGGGGCACATTAAATTCACAGCAAACGCCTTCTGTATGTAACTAGTTGGGTTTGGATTCCGACTACTGTTCTCTATACTCAGAGGGCTACCATAAAGGAAGTAACTGTCGTTACAAACACCAAATCAAAGATGGCAGCCCCCAGTGCTTCAGTAAAACTAGAATTAAATAAAAACTAAATAAACAGTGAATTTAATTTTGTATTAAAAATACTTGATTTCATAATTACTATTAATACAAAAATAAAAAACCGCGACACCCTTCCTTTAATTAGTCGTGAAGAAATTTTTAGGTAACAACAAAAATCTAAAATGTAAAGGTGCTGTCACACAGAGAAATAAATCTGCGGTTGCAGTGAAATTGTGGACAATCAGTGCCAGTTTTCTGGCTGTGTACAAATGGAACAATATGTCCATGATTTCACTTAAACCACAGATCTGCCAAAGATTTCTCTCTCTGTTTCGATGGGCCTTTAGGTCCATCGTTCAGAACATGCTAAAATGTTTCAAAGTTTTGGGTTGTCTGATAAATTTGAAGTTTAATTTTTTACATTTCCATTTCAATACTCTCCTAAAATCCTTGGTACTGTTAACGAAGAGCAAGCAGAAAGATTTCATCAAGATTTCATGGAGATGAATCGAAGAAACCAAGGAAGATGCGTGAACATGATGGCAGACTACTGCTGGATGCTTCTCAGAGAAGATCCACAGGCCTTTTCTAATACAAAAAGTATCAAAACAAGCTTTGACGTGAAAAGGTAAAGGCGTAAGAATTAATTTTACAAAAAGTTGGAGAATGAATGGTCAATACATTTTCATATAAAATATCATGTGAATTTTTGGCTATTATGCTTTTTTTGTTCATCTTGCTTGATATATTTTCACTCACATTTTGTAAAAAATCCATAAATGTTGGTAAAAAATAAAAGTTGTTTTTTTTTGTTTTTTTTTTTAAATCAGGGCATAAGAAAACATAAGACTCAGTCATCATTGGATTTGAAACAGTTTTCATGAACCCAAATTTTGCATACCTGTGATATTCGAGTAATCCACTTCACAAACATTTTGCACATTGGTGTGGGACCCATATCATTGTATCACTAGCCAAAGGAAAAAAAATGTATGTGCTATATGAATGTCTGTGTATCTAATCCTGTGAATGATGTATCTCACATCATAAAGGCAGACCTGGTAGGGATTAGGTGGGTAATAGTAATTTTATTATTTTAACACATTTCCTGCTATCAGCCTGTTTAAAACCAGATAAATGCTTTAATAAAAACTATTTACAAAGGTGTGGGTTTTTGTTTTAAATGTTAGATACATTGGAACAAGAGTTGAGTAGATGTTTTGAAATTCGAATTTGCCGACTCTGCCAAATTTTGGCCAAAATTAAATTCATGGAGGATAAATTTGTGTGAATCGCAATGCTAGAAAGCTTATTACTCAGAGAATACAAGTAGGGGAGAGGTGAGAGAACGAGAGAACACAACTGACCATAACAGCTTACACTCTATAGGAGAGAGAGAGAGAGAGAAAGATGACCCTGCTGGCCTTAAGAGCTGACAATATGCAGGAGAGATTGAGAGAGAGAGAGAGAGAGAGAAAGAGAAAAAGAGAGACTGAGAAAAGAGAGAAAAAGAGAGACTGAGAAAAAGAGAGAGAAAAAGAGAGAAAAAGAGAGGGGAGGGAGAGAGAGAAAAAGAGAGAGGGGAGAGAGAGGGAGAGAGAGAGAGGAAAAAAAGAGAAAGAGAGAGAGAAAGAGAGACAGACCCTGCTCATCATAAGAGCTTACACTCCACAGGAGAGAAAGATTACTCTGCTTGCCAGAAGAGCTGACAATCTACAGGAGAGATAGAGCAAGAGAGAAGACCCTGCTCATCATAAGAGCTTACACTTTATAGGAGAGAGGACCATGCTGGCCATTGGAGCTGACACTGTACTAGAGAGAGAGAGAGAGAAACAGATAGACAGAAGACCCCACTGACCTTATCAGCTTACACACTACAGAAGAGAATGACTCAGTCTGGAGATGGAAAGGGACTCTGCTTAATAAACTATGCTCCACTATGAACCGCTCATCTCAGATGTCACAGGTAGTCATCCCCCCTTCTTTACAATCCAAGATAATCTTTAAAATGACATAGTTGTACAGAATGATGGGGAGGCCGGTGCAGCAGCTCAAAATTATATTGACTCTCCGATGCTTTATCAGAATGGGAAATAGTGTTGTTCATGCTGTTTTTGTTATTTTTTTGTAAATCGGAAATCGGACTAAATTTGTGTGAAACCGCAAATTTCAGGAAATTTGTTGATGGGATAGCATTTTTTACTTTTTAATGTGATGATGGAAATTATTATTGCTACATACCATATTTTTTTCTTGCTCATCTTTTCATCTATTAGTAATATTAACCATTGATTGTGAATATTTTTTTGCATTACATAACGTGTATAACAAAGATTCTGGCAAATTCTTTATATAGATATATCATCTAGATATTTCAATGAACTCTGCAGAATGTCACCCAGTGGAATCATTTAAGAAACCATTTCACTGGAAACATGATATATGCCTCATTCTTATAGAAAGTGCTGATGTGGTACACTGTACCGGCTTTTAAAGAGATTCAAATCCTTGCAACCAAATTAAGATGAGGGATAGAACAACAGTAATTTCAGATTTTCTCATGATCCTTGGTGTTTCCAGACATTAATGCTTGTTTATTGACTGTTTGTGGAAAGGTGATAAATGGGAGACACTGCCCATATACTAAGTAAGGGTAGTAATTGGAGATTGGCAAATAGTAACTATTTGTGTACGGATAATGCTTACAGAATACTTAGTACTATACCAGTATTTGTCACGGCAAGAAAAATGCTTGGGATCCCCATTGAACTTGCATTAGGTTTGTTATTCGTGATGAATACAAGAATAGTATTTTGGAATTAGTTATGAATAGTGATGGGCAAACCCGAACTGTAAAGTTTGGGGTCCATACTGAACACATAGTGTTCGGGCACACGGTCCCAAACTCGAGTTTTCCTGGGAAGCTCATGTTACAGTTCGGGTCCAGCGTCTGTAAAAAAAAAAAGAAAAAAGCACATTAGTAAAAAACATTATGATTATGCTTACCGGTCCAGCGACGCGTCCTGCAGGCCCACTCAGCCGCTTCTGCTTCCGGGTCCGATCACTAACTTCCGGTGGTATTCACTGCACTGCAGTTTTTGTTTCTTTTCAGCCATGTTCGAAATGACGTCAGGGTTCACCCGATTCCATGAGCTATGGACTCATGTGAACTTTGACTGTCACTGTGCGAGTCAGCACTGCACACACTCTGCTGACAGAAGCGGGGCAGATGCATGTATTTCCAAGCAGCTAAGGTGCTCCTGTCAGGAGAGTGTGCGCCGTGTTGGGTGATATCGATACAAGACTGGCAGCCGTCATACGCAAGCCTCAGCTGTGCACTCGGGTGAAGTCTTTGACAGCTCTCAGCTGAGACTTTGTGAGCAGACCTGATTGTCTTCTCGCACAGATGTAGCAGAGCTGAAGATGCTCGCCCGCCTTTGGACTATGTTGGAGGGTTTTTTTGGATAATAAAGATGGAGTCCTAAATGTCTTCTGTTTTATTTCTAATAAAATATTTTTTCTCTGTGCTGTTGTTTTATTTTAATGTTAAAATAACAGACAATTACAGATGCTGTCACAGAGTGGGTGTTTGTGTTTGGATGCTGGAGAAACCTGAAAACAGCCCATACATTCTAGCATCTAGAATATATGAGCAGATTCCAAATTACTCCAACAGCCAATCACAGACGCCCAATCGGCATGACAGCATCTGAGATTGGCTGTTGGGTCCCTCACACATAGTAGTGTAAAAATAAACAAATCATTAAAAAAATGACGTAGCACTCCATGGTATTTCTGATTCTCAGCGCAGATAAAGCAGACAGCTACGGGCGGCCACCCCTATCTGCCTGGCTTTACCTTGGCTGGCAATCAAAATACAGGGAAACCCATTTTTTTTTAATTTATTTTAAAAAATAATGAAAAAAAATGTGGGGGGCTCCCGTCCTATTTTTATCGCTAGTCAGGTAAAACTAAGCAGATGGGGGCTGAGATTCACTGCAGCCCGCAGCCACCCATGGAAATGGCGCATTGTTTCTTAGCCATTTCCAGGCTCTTTACGTGGCTTGTCCAGCAGCCCTGATGGCGGTGGCACGCTGGGTAATAAAGGGGTTAATACTAGCTTTGTATTCTCAGATAGTACTAAGCACGAAATTCATGGTGTCACGCCAAATTAGACATGGCGACAATGAATTTCTAGAAAACAGTAAAAAGAGAAACACAACACATAGAATTTTTTTTTTTATTAGAAATAAAACAAAAATAAATTTAGACTCCATCTTTATTATAAAAACAAATCCTTACTGCGACGTAGTCCACAGGAAGAGCAATGTCAGCTCTGTTTCATCCCTCTGTACAGACAAACGTCTATACAGAGTGAAAAGCAGGCTGACAGTGACAGTCAAAGTTCAATATATGGCTGAGCTATGGACTTCACCCTGACGTCACCACAAACACATCAGAAAACATCCAAAGATTGCTGAGTGACGAGCAGTGCAGTGAATACCCCTGGAAGTTAATGATCAGACATGGAAGCAGAAGCGTCTGGGAGACAGTGGCTGAGCGGGTCTGCAGGACCGTAAGTATAATGACAATGTTTATTATTTACTATATTCTTTATTTTATAGACCCCTCCTGCCCCATCCCATAACTGTAAAGTCCAAGTTCAGGGTTCGGATGCGAGTTCGTGTTGTCTCAGAACCTGAACTCGAACTTTCCAAAAAGCTCGGGCGAGTCTTCCGAACACGAACATCGGGGGGTTCGCCCGTCACTAGTTACGAATAATCCAAACACAAATAATTTCTATTCACCCATGACTATTAGTAATGTATTGCAGATGGATTTATAATCTAGATTACCGATGTGTCAGAGTTTTATTAAATTCCAAGAACATGTTTTATAATAATGTGGATAATTCTTACAAGGGCCGCTGTTTATCATGGCTTTATTTGTGTGCCTTGGCAGTCCTCTGCAATGAATTACTGATACTTTCTTAATATTGTTCAGCTGGTTCATATCAGTTTAGGCCTGATAAGCAGGATGGTAGACATAAGAATCAATATACGCTAGAGTGATATACATCTTATTGAACATCTGTCATTCTTAAATAATTTTGCTTTTTGTGAGATCTAATTATGGAGGAAGTGCAAAATACCATGAAATTAATGTTATGCCATTCTACACCCTAATTGCTTAAAAAAAACTGAGGAGTTGCTGAATCAAGAAAGGATGTTACTGCTTCCAAGTATATGAATTATGCACATATGGTCAGATTTGGCACCTACAATATCATTGCACTAACACAAGGTAAATGTCCAGACTAGCTACCTTTATTTTACTGCAAAAGTAATAGGAGGGGAGAGCATAACTTTAATGATCTAGTCTGAGACTAGGTGCGACGGCGTTTGTGGCCACTGTCAGGTACATAGGCTCAAAGTTTATATACCCAGCAAGTGCCAAAGCCTGGATAGAAGACAAAATATATGTCCACCATAGAGAGTCATTGAAAGTATATTGCACGATGTTACGTCTTTTCTTGCAGAGGCCTCACATAGAGAAAAGCAGACTTTTTCAGAGACCATGGCCCTGATTCGTCAAGACAGGTGATTTTCCTAGAAGGCATGTAGGACTTAGAGACTTCTGATTCAATAACAGGCATGCACCTCCATCTGATTGGAGTAAGTTTACAGTGATTGGAGTAAGAATTCTGGCATTAAAAACCATCACAGCCAGCCATTAATTAGACAAGATGAGGGGTGAAACTACAGCTCAATACCAGCAATGTGAATTTTGGCAGACCTGAGCAAAAAATTGGTGAAAATGCCAAAATTCACAGAATTTTTTATTCTTTAATGAATCAGGTCCATTATGTATTGCAAAATGCAGGTAAATAAACTGGCCATAACAAGCACATTTGGCTGTTGTATGGGGAATGGCCTATGCAAACTTAAAGCATATTTTTGGAAACCTTGCAACTTGTACTATTAGCTACTGTAAGTGTACAAGTGCATCTAGCCTTATAGATACCAAATCATGTTTTTATAAGGCAAATGTTCTATGTCATTTTCTCCATGACTATTGATTCCTGTGAAGCAGCGTTCTGAGAACTTTCTCAGTACTACACTACATAGATCAATGACTGACTAGCGTGAGAAATTCCGCACATACCCCGGACCAGGAGTGACCTCTGGAGCCTTGTTCTGAGAATGTTTCCACAACAAGGCTCTAGATGTCACTGCCAGTGAGTGGCAGGCCCGAAACACTGTATCTCACCAGTGTGAGACATTCAGGGCTTGCCGCTCACCAGTGTTCTATGCAGTGTCATTCTGAGAAAGTTGTCAGAATGATCCTCCATAGGACTCAATGGATGTAGTGGGACATTACACTTTGGATGACGTCGCAACTTTCAGGATTTATTTTGAAGTAGTTAATTGGTGAATGAGGAAGTGTGGGGAAGTGTTTATTCAAATAAACTTTTCTTTTTCTGTGTCTGAGTCTTTTTTTTTTAACTCTACACTAGCCGAGTTAGTAATGGGGATGTCTGATAGATGCCCCTCCCTTAATAACCCCTGGGGTTGATGCAAGCTGCCAATTAACAGCTGATATCAACCCCAAAAGTATTACCCCGATTGTCACTGCACCAGGGCAATCAAGAAGAGCTGGATAGGGCACCATAATTGGTACATCTAATGGATGTGCCACTTCTGTGGTGGCTGTGTGCTGCTATTTTTAGACTAGGTGGGGAAAATGGCCATAGGCTTTCCCTCCCTGATAATTCCAGCCTCCAGCTGTCTGCCTTAACTTGGCTGGTTAACAAAAAAAACCTGCAGAGCCAATTGCTTTTTTCTTGAAATTATTTATTTAAATGATGAAAAAAATGGACTGGGATTCCCTCTATTTTTGATAACCAACCAAGGTAAAGCAGACAGCTGAGGGTTACAGTCCAAAGTTGTCTGTTTTACCTGCACTGGTTATCAAAAATAGATGGGAGCACGTTTTTTTGAATTTATTTCATATCCACGTTTGCCCCTTAGCCTTTACTATGAACATTTTACAGCCGTTTTACAGCACAAAGGTTTGGGTTTCCATTGACTTATATGGAGTTTGTGGTCTGGGGTCAAGTTTGGGTCAAGTCTGGCTCCTGAACTAAACTTTTAACTTGAAGCCCAGCCAAACTTGAACTTTCATGGGTCCACTCATCACTACTGTGAGCACTTCTATTGAGAGAGAACAAGGAGGTCTATTTGGCACATGATTGTCTGCTCTCACCAGCAATACTACAGAGCGCTCTCAATAGCCGGCGGCCGGGCGCTCAGCTGAGCACTCTCACATGCCGGTTGCCGGGTGCTCAGCTGAAAGCTCTCACATGTCGGCGGCCAGGCGCTCAGCTGTGCTCTCAATAGCCGGCGGCCGGGCGCTCAGCTGAGCGTTCTCACATGCCGGTGGCCGGGCGCTCAGCTGAGCGTTCTCAATAGCTGGCAGCCGGGCGCTTAGCTGAGCACTTTCACATGCCGGCGGCCGGGCACTCAGCTGAATGTTCGGCCACCGAGAGACAAAATAAAGTTTCTGTGATAAAAAAAACAACAACGCAGCGTCGGCCAGCGAAAGCAATGCAGGTACTTTTGGCACAATCCGTAATCCATACAAGTCTATGGGAAACAGCGGAATCCGTTATCGGATTCCGCTGTTTTCCAAAAGGGCGGAATGTGACTGAAGGTAATTAATGCAAGTGTGAAAGTACCCTAATATTCATTGGGAGAGTTTGTCTAATCTCAAGTTCAGATGTTTGATAAATTGTGTGTCAATCCCTAATTTTTTGCAGATGTAGCTGCACATCGTCACACATTCACCTATCATTAGAACCAACCAATATTTCTATATATAAAAAAATAATCTGGCTGAATAAAAGAGATGCACGTAAATATCGAGATAAAAAAAAAATGGTGCTATAAAATAACTCAAAATATTAACTTTTTGAAACATAAAATATAATGGATTTTGTTAAAAAAAACCCAAATCAAATAGCTCAATGTAAGGCTAACAACAAACCTCCCATATAGAGATTTTTAAAGTGACAGTGAGGTGTCAATCACCGCAGGGCGTGATTCTGTACTCACAGCAATGAGAAGTCCTGCTGCTTAAACAAACATAGCAAATAAACAACAGATCAGACTTTGACAAGTCAGGCATCACTGAATTCTCTGTTTTAACCCTTGCAACATGCTGTTTTCAGAATACATAGCAAAAACCTGCTGACAGAGTCTTTTTACTGTAGAAAAGAGTGAATGGTGAATGTAGAAAGTGCATAGTGCTGACACTGCAGAGTGGAGGGAAAAAGTTGAAAAGTCTTGCTGTGAGAGGAAAAGAGGTAAAGATACTACTATTTGGAGGGCGGTCTACTGGAGAAATATTGAAAGTATAGCTGTGTGTTACGGGGAAACCGGCAGATTAGGAGCAGGGGGTATATATCCCAATCGCCAGTTGGGGCCCACCGTGCTCCAGATGGCAATGGAGCTGCTGGCACCCTGTGGTTTAGGTGGAGACTATAGGGCTGATGACTCAGAGATAACCCAGGAGACCTTGGGACCAGTCACGTGTGTAGGGACACATCAGAGCGGACGACAACTCAGTTAGCGTTTCAGTGGAACAAGCGCTACTCCGACCACGTGTGCAAGGAACATGTCAGGCCGGATGGTGACAAGGTAGCGTTGACCTAGAAGACCGCCACAACAGCACCCTGTCAGCCACGTGTGTAAGACACGACAGGTCGAGCGGTCCTCCGATTAGCGTTTCTGGTCTCCACTCGACTGGCCACATGTGTGAAGGACATGTCAGACTAGGTAGTCATACCAGTAGCATTTGACTGAGAAGCCGAAGAAGGAAATAGGGTTCACGCACCCAATCCAGGAACACCCTGTTAACTCCACAGGGGTTCTAGGATACGCTGTCCGTGAGCGTAGAGGGCACAACCGGACAGGTGGCGCAGCAGGTACGCTGTCCGTGTGCGTAGAGGGCACTCTCGGATAGGTGAAGCAGCAGGTATGCTGTCCGTGTGCGTAGAGGACATAACCGGACAAGTAATGCAGCAGCTGCAGCCCAGTTAACGCCACTGGACTGCTATAGCACAACTGGAACAGCAACAAGGAAGCACGGCGTCTGACCCTGATGTACTGAGCCACGAATCTTGGTGTGACAGGCACCGTTCGCCTAGCCCTGGCTACCGCTTCCAACAAAGCTTATGCCACCATGAACTCTAAATGAAGACTGCGCCCCTCCATGTTGTCTCCAGCCCCTTTTATAACCTAGGTCCACCCCAAACCTAGGGTGGAACCACCAAGGTCCAATAACAGAGTGCCATGTCATGAGCGACGTCACCAGTGGCCTATCCGAAACTGCCACGTCATTGATGACCTCATGGCAGCCACGCCCCAAACACTTCACCAGTCATCGTCTGACGACCACTGGTTGAGGTGCCAGATCATGGGTGCGGGCTTCTGCGAGCCAGTCCGGAGTGGCCACGTCATCAGGACACCTGACACCCTCTGCTCTATCAGGACTTGCCACCTCACGGACATGCTCAGTGAGGTCCTTACCGGACCTAGCCTCTGATGCACTAAGTGCCTGAGCATGCTCAGTAGCATGAACAACAGACTCAGAAATCAGACTATCTGCCTGAGCATGCTCAGAAGGCACATCCCAGAACTTAGACACAGCACAAAGTCCAAAGAGGCTGTTAGGATTAATTGTGGGAGCATGCTCAGTAGCCTGAACTGAGGACTTAGTCTCAGAAATGACACAATCAGGCTGAGCATGCTCACTAGGCAAAACACCAGACAAGCTCTGGCTGGGGTGAATCGGAGCGTGCATGCGCACTAGCCGCCTCTCCACACGTAGACGTGGTGGAAGGAGCAGCCAGCTGGTCGACCCCGAGGCATGGCCAAGAACAACAGCCGGTGCCTGGGCACAACAGGAACCGCAGCAGGCTGCTTGCGGCTATGACGGCGCTGGTTCATAACAGTACCACCCCTCTAGCGGCCCTCCCACTCTTATGGTCTATAGTCGCCAAAGATACCACTGAGCGACGGGTGGAAGATAGAGACATGCAATGAGAACTACAAGACTCGCTCCTCCGCGTAATCACCCCAGACGAGCAGTCGATATGTGGGGAATGCCACTTCAACCAAGGAATACCCAGCAGAATATCATCTGCACCCTTAGGCAGAACCAGAAATGAAATGGTCTTCCTATGTCCAGATTACATGGCAAGGGTAATGGGCACTTTCCGGTGGTGAATTACCTCGGGCAACAAGGACCCATCCACCACATGGACTCTCACTGGCCTTGGCATTTGCACCAGCGGGATGGCATGCCGCCGGGCAAAAGAGGACGGTATGAAACTATCCCCAGCACCTTTGTCCACACTTGCCCTTGTGGGCCATGTTGACCCCTTAAAGGAAATGGACACAGGAAACGTCACCCTAATGAATGACGCCGAGTCTAGTCTACCTCCAGCTATGGTCACCAATCGCAGTTGCTTACCCTGACGCTTTGGGCAACGGTTGGCATAATCACCATACTGCCCACAAGCAAAACAGGAAATGCCCTTGTGACTCGATGACCTAACAGCACCAACCATAGAGATATCCATAGGGACAGAGACGTCCTCTAAAGGAGGTGCAGTAGGAGAGACCACTACAGTGGCTGAACGACCCTCTGACCTGCGCTCCAGCTGACGTTCGGAGGTCCGCAGGTCAATGCGGGTAGCCAGAGTCATGAGGCCCTCAAGGGTAGTTGCTAACGCGTCCTTCACATGCGAGGCTAATCCCCTCCAGAACATTGACATGAGAGTCCTCTCTGGCCACCCCAGTTCTGCAGCAAGTGTCCTGAAACTCACAGCATATTGACTCGAGGAGGTACGCCCCTGCTCCAAAGTTAGTAGCTATAGGGCCGAGTCGTAAGTGACCTGAGGCCCAGGAACACTTGCCCCAAGGACTCCAAAAACAAATCGGAGTCCTGAACTACGGGGTCATTCCTCTCCCAAAATGGTGTAGCCCACTCCAGTGCTCTATCAGAGAGCAAGGAGATGATAAACCCCACCTTTGACCTCTCTGTAGGGAACCGTGCAGCCAGCAACGGCAGATGGATTGAGCACTGGTTCACGAATCCCATACATGCTTTGCTGTCCCCTGAAAACTTGTTGGGCAGCGAGAGGTGAGAGAGGGTTGGAGTGGGCTTGGTGGCCGACACCATTGCAGCCGCTTGAGCCACCACGTCATCCATATCAGCAGCAAGAGCAGACTGCTCCAGAGACCTCACTCTGGCCTCAAGCTGCTGTAAGAACTGATGTAGCTGCTTTATCTCCACCATGCCAGCCAGACTCTGGCACAATCTTACTGTTATGGGGAGACCAGCAGATTAGGACCAGGGGGTATATATCCCAATCACCAGACAGGGCCTACCGTGCTCCAGATGGCAATGGATGGTGACAAGGTAGCGTTGACCTAGAAGACCGCCGCGACAGCACCCTGTCGGCCATGTGTGTAAGACACGACAGGCCGAGTGGTCCTCCGATTAGCATTTCTGGTCACCACTCGACTGGCCACGTGTGTGAAGGACACGTCAGACCAGGTAGTCACACCAGTAGCATTTGACTGGGAAGCCGAAGAGGGAAATAGGGTTCACACACCCAATCCAGGAACACCCTGTTAACTCCATAGGGGTTCTGGGATACGCTATCCGTGAGCATAGAGGGCACAACCGGACAGGTGAAGCAGCAGGTATGCCGTCCGTGTGCGCAGAGGACACAACCGGACAAGTAACGCAGCAGCCGCAGCCTAGTTAACGCCACTGGACTGATATAGCACAACTGGAATGGCAGCAAGAAAGCACAGTGCCTGACCTTGATGTGCTGAGCCACGAACCTTGGCGTGACAGGCACCGTTCGCCTAGCCCTAGCTACTGCTTCCAACAAAGCTTATGCCACCATGAACTCTAAATGAAGACTGCGCCCCTCCATGTTGTCTCCAGCCCCTTTTATAACCTGGGTCCACCCCAAACCTAGGGTGGAACCACCAAGGTCCAATAGCAAAGTGCCATGTCATCAGCGATGTCACCAGCGGCCTATCCGTAACCACCACGTCATTGATGACCTCATGGCAGCCACGCCCCAAACACTTCACGAGTCATCGTCTGACGACCAATGGTGAGGTGCCAGATCACAGGTGTGGGCTTCTGCGAGCCAGTCCGGAGTGGCCACGTCATCAGGACACCTGACACCCTCTGCTCTATCAGGACTTGCCACCTCACGGACATGCTCAGTAAGGTCCTTACCGGACCTAGTCTCTGATGCACTAAGTGCCTGAGCATGCTCAGTAGCCTGAACAACAGACTCAGAAATCAGACTATCTGCCTGAGCATGCTCAGAAGGCACATCCCAGAACTTAGACACAGCACAAAGTCCAAAGAGGCTGTTAGGATTAATTGTGGGAGCATGCTCAGTAGCCTGAACTGAGGACTTAGTCTCACAAATGACACAATCAGCCTGAGCATGCTCACTAGGCAAAACATCGGACTTAAGTTCTGGCTGGGGTGAATCGGCGCATGAATGCGCACTAGCCGTCTCTCCACACTTAGACGTGGTGGAAGGAGCAGCCAGCTGGACGACCCGAGACACGGCCAAGAATGGTAGCCGGCGCCTGGGCACAACAGGAACTGCAGCAGGCTGCTTGCAGCTATAACGGCGCTGGTTCGTAACACTGTGACTACTGTTGTTAATACTATGGTAATTTGTTTTCTAGACATACTTTTAGTAGGGATGAGCGAGCATGCTCCCCGCTACTTGGTGCTTGTCCAAGAATCTCAGTGCTTGGTATACTCGGCGAGCTCCGAGTACCGGCGAGATGCTCGGGCAGATGCTCAGCTCTTACTCCCTTCATGTGGGCGGTATTTACAGAGTCAGCTAACATGCAGGGATTGGCTGACACACACTGTAATGCCACAACCAACATGGCTGTAGCATTACAGTGATTGGCTGGCCGCACAGCGTCATCAGCTCTATATGACAGGTGACGGCGCTGTGCTCAGCAGTGTGATCCACAGTCAGCTAGTCTAGGGAGAGGTGCTTCTGAGCTAGGGAAAGATTTAGTGTGTAGGTAGTGTAGATACTAGGAGATATGACGTCACCGCTGCAACTATTGCCATAGTAACCTACCGAGCGGGTTACTATAGCATCTGTGATCTCCGATCACCTGATTACCAGGGCCGCTATGCACTGGCTCCTGCAGGAGTCACAGGAGTTAACTCCCTGTTTACCGACGCGGCTATTTAAAGGCTTATGCAGGAGCCGCTGAATAGTGGTTTTTTTAACCCTTTATTGGAGATTCTTAATGGCCAGATCAAACTTAGCCTGACATTAGGAATCTCAGGCTTAATACCAGCTGGTAAAACAAAGCTGGTATTAACCCCTTATTACCCAGGGTCGATGGAAGAGTTGGATACAGCGCCAGAAGATGGCTCTTCTATGAAAGCGCCATTTTCTGGGGCAGCTGTAGACAGCAATTCGCAGAGGGGGAGGGCCTAGAAAGCTTGGAGAAACCTGCACTGCGAATTCCAATCCCCAGCTGCCTAGTTGTACCTGGGTGGACACAAAAATTGGGCAAAGCCCACGTCATTTTTTTAAAAAAATTATTTCATGAAATTCATAAAATAATTAAAAAAAGGGCTTCCCTATATTTTTGGCTCCCAGCTGGGTACAAATAGGTAGCTGGGGGTTGAGGGCAGCCTGTTTCTGCCTGCTGTACCTGGCTAGTACACAAAAATATGGCGAAGCCTATGTCATTTTTTTTTTTACGTTTTTTGAAAAAAAAAAAAAGGGCTTCCCTGGATTTTCCATTGCCAGTGAAGATAACACCAAGCAGTAGGGGTTAACAGCCAGTAGCTGATTGGGTTACCCTTAGCTAGCATTAGAAAAAGCAGTGGTTTTTTTTCTACCCCTAACCCTTGGGTTAGGGTTCTGTGTTTGGGTTTTTTCTTTTATTTTTTAATGATTTAAAAAAAAAAAAAATATCAACATGGGCTTTGCTATATTTTTGTATGCCAGACAGATACAGAAGGCAGGTATGGGCTGCCCCCAACCCATAGCTGCCTATTTGTACCCAGCTGGGAACTAAAAATATAGGGAAGCCCTTTTTTTTTAATTATTTCATGAATTTCATGAAATAATTAAAAAAAACAGATGTGAGCTTCGCAAAATTTTTGTGTCCAGCAAGGTACAACTAGGCAGCTAAGGATTGGAATCCGCAGCGCAGGTTGGCTCTAGATTTCTGGCCCCCCTGCTGTGAATTGCAGTCTGCAGCCACCCCAGAAAAAGGCGCGTTCATAGAAGCCATATTCTGGTGCTGTATCCAACTCTTCAGTTGCCCTGGTGCCGGGTGGTTCACTGGGTAATAATGGGGTTAGGGCTAGCTGTGTATTATCAATTGGCCCTAAGCCCAAAATTCATGGTTTCCCACCAATATTAGGCATGGGCATCATGAATTTCTAGTAAAGATAAAAAAAACACAATACAGAGAAACATATTTTTATTAGAAATAAAACACAACACATTTAGTGTCTCCATCTTTATTCAACTAAAGAACCCCCATCTGCCATAGTCCGGGGTTGAGACTCCTGCGATGTCCAATCCGAACCCAATGTCATCTGATCGAAGGCAAAGCGATGAGATGTATCAGGTTCAAGGACCCAAATCACATGACAGATCAGCTGATTGTGTAAACGGCTTTTAAACAATCAGCTGATGCATCAGTAAAAAAAAAAAAAATACACCTCTGTGCAGACTCTGGTCTGATCACTCCAGGACCCAACGCTAATTAGCTGATGCGGTCACCTGACAGCATCAGATGATCGTTTAAACCGGCTTGGCGGTAAAATTCGGCCCCACCGCTGTACTTAAACTGTCAGCTGATGCCGTCAGATGACCGCATCAGCTGATCACCGGTAGGTCCTGTAGCGATCGGACGTGTCTCGGGAGTCTACAGACAGGCATATGATATTATTTTTTTTTCCTACTGTTTACTTTTGGTTTCGCTTAGCAGCGAATGTACAGGCAGAGACAAGCTGCAGCACATAGGCTACTAAGCGAAAGTGCATATTACACGGGAGGAGGAACACATGATTCTTCCTCCCCTGATACTCAGACAACATTGCTCACAACAGTGACATGGGAGTTAGAAATGCTTACAGGGGTCTTCTCATGCTGTTCCCATGTCATTTGAGCACTGTTGTTATAAATTTGTTACATTTTTGAGCTTTTTCCAGATGCCCGGGGGTGCCGCCGGAAAAATGCTCGGGTATCCCATAGACTAATATTGGGCTCGGTGCTCAGGTCGAGCACTCGAGCATTTCAAAATGCTCAACCTGAGCATCGAGCACCCGAGCATTTTACTTCTCGCTCATCTCTAACTTTTAGCTATTTATACTTGTCATCTAAATTATATGATAAAAACCATTCCAGTATTTATATCTGATTCCTTCATAGTAGTGAGTGAGCGTGCTGGACACTGCTCGATAGTTGATCGAGTATTGGGTTGCTCAAAATGCTTGGTTCTCGATTGAGTATCGTACAGGTGCTTGATTTGCTCGTTTCCCTGTCCAGCATATTCCAGACGTCTCTAATAGGAGGACAATAGAAAGAGAAAGAAAGAAGCCAAAGACAAAGGCAGAATTTTTTTGCCAGAAAAATGCTTGAGTTTCCCATTGACTTCCATTATGATTAGTACTTGAGTTGAGCACGCTTGAGTGTACAACCTACTGGATTCGTGTACCGACCACTCATGCATTTTAGTGCTCACTCATTACTACTTAATAGCATTGAATATATGTAAAATGCATAAATATATTACAAAGGGAATTCCATTACATTGTAGACTTATATCAATTAGGTGTCAAATACAGCAAGCAATTCTCATATTTTTACGTCTTAAGGCCCCCATATACAGTGTGTCCACCCATATCCTGTCCACTACCATTAACTTGAGAATGGCGGCAGCTATAGGCATAGAAGTGGTGTCTATGTATAGTAAAGTAGCCATGGGCTACACAATGAAACTACCTATAGTGCCACCTGGTGGAAAACAACGGAGTTAGCATTTTTATTTTGAAAACGGAACGAGATAGAGAAAAAAAGTGAATTACAAAGTTGTAGGGCATCATCCATTCAATATGAATAAACACCTTGCGTACAGAAATGCTATGATTAGAACGTGTAAAACTCACAAGGCTGCAGACATGAAGTGATACCTCATGGAGACCTTCCTACAAGTCATTGGGTATGGTGGCTGCGTGAAGTGGCCTCCACGCTCACTTGGCCTGACCCCATTGGATTTCTGTGAGGTCACATCAAACAACAGGTGTATGCGACCCCTCCACCAACATTGCAAGACCTACGACGACGTATTACAGATGCTTGTGCAAACGTGTCACCTACCATATTGCACAACGTGCAGCAAGATACAGTATGTTGTCCAGAGTCCAGATGTGCATTGCAGCTGACGGTGGCCACTTTGAGCATCAAAGTTAAATGAGCACCATATGCGTGACCAGCATTCAATGTTTTGGGGGGTCAAGGGTTTCAAATCATAGCATTTCTGTATGCAAGGTGTCGATTCGTATTGAATTGATGATGCCCTGCAACTTTGTAATTCACTTTTTTCTCTATCTCGTTCCGTTTTCGAGATAAAAATGCTAACTCTGTTGTTTTCCACCAGGTGCCGCTATAGGTGGTTTCATTGCGTAGCGCATGGCTATTTTACTATACCTAGACACCACCTCTATGCCAATATGCCAATAGCTGCCGCCGTTCTCAAGTTAATGGCAGTGGACAGGATATGGGTAGACACACTGTATATTAGACTATTTTAGATTTTTAGCTGAATCTGTCAATATTGGTGGTTCAGTCAAATAAATATGGGGGTCCCTGATTCTAACCCAACAGATGATTTTAGGGTAGATAAGGATGCAGCATTTCTGATTTCGGACTAACGATCCATTTATTTTATAAGAGGCAAGTTCTGTAAGAGATGTCTGGCAGTGTCTGTCTCACGGAGGACACTGGATAATTTGTCAGACCAAGAACTCTTGTCTATGGGAAAGTTGGGCAAGATAACGGCTGGATGATCCGCTGAAGCATTGATCTGCTGACAACTATCAAAAGTGTATGCAAAGATTTAGACTTATTTGATTTTAGTGCAATGTTTAGATGGTCTCTTTTCCATTTCTTTTTTTTTAGTTATCCTTTAGAGTTGCTTCTATAACTCATTAACACTAGAACTACTGAGGTAGTCATTTTGACTACTTTGCACCATGTATTTCTATATAGGTGTCACGAGTCTAGTAGTTCTAGTGTTAATAAGGACTTTTAAATTATGAACAGCTTGAATAAAACACTTTGCGTATAAGAATTAGAGCGTTAGAAGCATTAGGATAACACATTTAGTATAGTTGTTGAAGGGTTATTCTATCCATATTTTTTTTAGATCACGTTTTAATGGCCCTTTGATCTTTTTTTGTGTGTAATCATGAGATTTATTCTTGTATATTGGGCACCGAACATCTCTATGGAAACAAATGTGGAGGTCCCCTGAATTTTCATAGTGATAATTCCAATTACAGCAGTGTATGTGTCCGTGACATTTTTATGTTCTTAACAAATTGTGTTAACTCTGATGAATAACAACTGAAATGTGATAATTATTTTTACTGGACTGCTAATCAACAATAATAGGATATTGTAGTACATATAAAAAAGGTTGCTTGTATACTAAAGTTTATAAATAAATAAGCCAGGGTACCTCCATGAAAACTCAGTGAAATCCGCAATCTCTAATTATAAGACTCACCGACTCATTACAAAATTCCAATATAACCCACTGGCCAACAGTGTACAGAAATTCACATTTCATTTTTGTCTTTTGTAAAGCAAATACGACATTCCAATGTAACAACAGATGGTCAAACAGTTGTCAAATATAGGTGCTATATTTTTTGGAACCCAAAGGTTGACAACTGACGTCTAACTAAAAACCATAAATTTACATTTTATTACATTTTTGTAACTCTTGGTGCTCAATTTTTTTCTTTACAAAGTTCAAAACCACTTGCATAGACATAGAGTGAAATTATTTGATTTTTGCAGCGTGCAGCCACTATTAGGATGTTCAAAACTTTTTTAAAATTGTTTTATGATCCATCTCAATGTCTAGACTAAACCCCTAAATTACCCACACAATGTGGTAATAATTATTGCTGAAAAGGCCATCAATCACTACTGCTATGCCAAACATTTGGGCTCTCTTCAGAGTTGATACAAAGTTGAGAACAATATATAGGTGGGATCAAAGTTGTAGCAAAAGTTGTGTTACAAAAGTCACTTCTGAATTTGGGGGCTTTCCCTTCTAATTGAATTGTTAATTTTGCAATTATTCTTTTACTTTTTAGTTTAGCCTGTGGTGGTTTATGTTATTACTTGTGTGTATCCTAGTTGCATACATTTATACTTTATTACTGCAAAGCAAGGATTCTTCTAAACATTTGTTATTTCAATTGTGCATATTTCTCCGAAACATTGCATATATTTCATTATTTTAGTAACTTTATCAGAGGCAAAGTCAATAACATATTGGTTCAGCCTTCTATTATTGCCTCTATCACTTCCATGTATTTTAACATTCAATGCTGGAGAGGAAAAGTGGAGTTAATGCCGCACTGCCGCCGAATATAAAGATTGTTGATTATTACCAATTTTCTTTATTTCATAGGTCTACGCCTTTCATTGCTCAAGTCTCCTTCTTCAGGACCAAAAGGAGGAATCAACAATACATGTATTGTTGATTCCTCCTTTTGGTCCTGAAAAAGGGGACTTGAGCCTTGATATGTGTAGACCTATGAAATAAAGCAAATTATTGATAATCAACAATCTCTTCATTCGGCTGCAGCGCGGCATTAATCTCGCTTTTCCTCTCCAGCATCGATTACTAACCTTCGTGGGCTGTGGCAGCCACCATTACTTTACAAGCCTTCATAGGGGCTGTGACTTTCATAACCCCATTAGGTGAGTGTAATATAGTGCATATTGCAAATTTATATCTGGTAAGATCCTATTTGCTCTCCTTTTTCTCAGCTTTACATGTATTTTAACATCACACAGCAGCACATTGTAAACAACAAAAATTCACTAGGGAAATTTATTGTTATGGTATAATGGTAGTCCAAAAATCAAACTAGCTGGAGCTCGTTCGGAAAAGTTATGGGAATTTTTGTTACGTGCCCCGTCCGATCAATGAGGACTTATAATTAGAGATTGGTGAACTGTAAAGTTTAATGTTGGTACTGAACACAGACTTTACAAGAAAATCAGTGTTCGAGTTCGGAGCACAGGTGCTTTACGTATGCTAACTACTCAATCGAGCATCCCTGTCCTCTGGGATGCTTGGTGTTCAGCCTAGTGCAAGCTGCTTGCAGTGTTGGAATGACTCGCACTGGGGATAAAAACAGCGTTATCAGATGTAGTGTGCACCAAAAAAAAACCCCTGCCCTCCCTCCCTCAGAAGAGCTCTGTATCGAGGCAGATAGATAAACTGCCCAATCAGTGACTTCTAATGGGGTTCAGGTCAAGTCCAGGTCCAAAACAGAACTTTTTCTGAGCCCGCCAAACCAAACTTCAATGGGTTTGCTCATCTCTACTTGCAATAGATTGTGTCCTAGAGCAAATTTTTGTGTGGTGCCTTGAACTTTTTTAGAAGCACTTGGGTATAGAGAGTATTTATCCATTGTGTAGAAATCTCCACTGTATTCAGAGTGACGTTACACTTACCATAAAGTCTCTCTCTGCTATAGACACAGAATGCCATGAATGAGCATATTTTTCAATTCTGGAAGTGTTCCGAGGAGAATACGGATATGGATTAGAATGTCTTGTAATTTAGGATTTATGTTTGAAGATATGAATTAATTTGATTTCATTAGAACTTTGTTTTTGAAGTGTACTTTAGAGAGGATTTGTAACTTTAAATATCTTCTTAAAACATACCTGATTAAATTCAGCTCCGGCATGCTCTGTATTTGGGGAATTATTTGTCAAAAGTGTGATCTGTGCAAAGCTTAAAGGGTTTGTTTCATGATTAAATATTATGTTTTTGGTTTAGAGCATGTAAACAAGTTTAATTTTATCAATTGGAATATTTTTTTTTGTTATGGCTACTCTAGTGTTTTTTTTTCAATTCCCTTTCAGCACTAAATACAAAAGACCACTGCTGGAAATATAATCATAATTACTAAACACTGGCAATTTTTTTTAACTTGATTCAATTTAAACTTTTTTTGTTTAATTTAACAAAGATTTAACAAAGGCAATGTAAATATAAAGTATTTTGAAATGTTAGCATACGTTTATTAAATGAAAATTAAAGCCACAGTGTCTGTCCTAACTATCTGTTCTGCATTACATACTTATATTACATTTTTTCTTGCATTTCTAGATCTTCAGTCTTTGCCAAGTATGAATTCCCAGAATATTCATGCATCCTGTGGTGTCTCCGACCAATACTTGGCCTTTGGCTATGTATAGAAAATGAGAATAAAATGTCTTGCCCTTTTGTAATGAATCATTATAATGTGTATTGTTTAGGCACCAACTCTGTAGTGAATCAATATAACATTCCCTTTGAGGGCAAAACTGGACTGTAACTGTGACATTTATTTCTCTGTGCTTATATTAACAGTCCGTCTGTGATTCCATCCTTTGCTAGTATATAGCATAAACAACTTAAAGTGCTTGCACTGTGGATAATTTCAATATATTTCTTCCCTACATTTGTGGAGTTTTCAGGCATGTAAAATGAATGCTGGCTAAAGTCTGGTTCTCTATCTCTTAAGATGTGGTGTGTTGGTATACAGTACATAGATCACCCATAAAAATAAAGCAACCCACAAGGCTCTTTCCATCTTTTTCTCACTAGTGGTTTATTAAGCTGTACTACATGATAGACCTGCCTTTATTTTTCTGCACACAAGCTCTCCATCCACAGATTTCCTGGTGACTGTCTACTTCTGTATTATCATAATATAATCTTTGTAGCGTATGGAAATAGTAGAATTATTATTTAGACAATTTTATACAAACTTTAATTGTCCGATATATTGCACTGTGGCTTGGCACCATACTCTATGGTTATTATAATTACAAACTATAAGGTATGGTATTGAACAAAAAGGATGTTAAAGTCAGCCGAGCAATGTAAACAAAGGGAGGGAATAATCTGGCATTGAGGTTCCATAAAAATGTAATTTTATTTCAAATTTCTTAAAAAACCTTCAATCCATAGATAAAATGAAAACCACAATAGTCAGGAATGTCCAAGTTCTTACAAACGTGTTTCTGACTTACTCGTCCTTATTCATTGTACATTGAATAAGGACGAATAAGTCCGAAACGCATTTGTGAGAACTTGGACATTACTGACCATTGCGGTTTTCATTTAATCTATAGATTGAAGGTGTTTTAAGAAATTTGAAATAAAATTACATTTTTATGGAATCTCGATGCCGGATTATTTCCTCCTTTTGCTTATATGGCATAGTGGTTTATAGAAAACACTACACAACACCACACTATATGGATGCCGGCATCATGAGAAGGTAGAGAACCAGGCATCATCCCACAAAGGGATGGCATTGATGGTGTATCAAATTTGAACATATAATGGAACTTACCATTTAAATTTGGAGTTACAACACTTATGATGATGATTATTCCCTAGATTTGTGTATGGGTTCACAAAAAATCTTGCTCAGTATGAATTTAAGATAAAAGAACTATTGCCCACATATGTTTTATGCATGTTGATTGATGAAGAATAGAAATGATTCCAGTTTTATGAGACTTCAAATCTGCTATTATAGGTCTTTTATCGTGAAAGGACTGATTTCTTCTGTTTGCTCTTTTATTACTTATATATAGGTATTTCTTGCATAGCAAAAGATCATAAATAAACATGAAATACTCTACATGACAAAAAGAAGTTGTTTCAATTGTTCTTTACCATTAAATCTGAATATTGCAAGAGAAAGTAATTTCGGCTTACCTAATTGGAGCAGACTCATCCCCTTTCTCTAGCCAGTCCTGAGGAGGAGTAATGTACATGCACCATAAACCCCAGTTATATCCATGTGCAGCATTCGCATATTGCTGCACCTCAAATGTGTTGTATTTAATATTGTCGATTGCTGGTAAAAGGATTCGTCTTCTGTCTTCTTTGATCCTTGTGATAACAGGCTCTGCCCTACAAAAATATAGTAAGAAGATCCTGTGAACAACCTCTTTATATTAAGTGATTGGCATTATAACTGTATATTTAATGGTATGTTTTACATTCAAATAATAGAATGTAGAGAAAAAACATTAAAAACAAAAAAACTATTTTGAGAGCACTACTATAATGTTGATTCAGTATCAGAAAATTTAATGTTGTGGCTTTATAAAAAAAAGGTGATAATGAAACCGTTAACATGATACGATACGATACGATAACATGTCTAGCATGAGTTATAGTATCAATATAAAAATTGTCACACAAAATGACCTGATGCTGAATGGCGTTAGGTCCTAGAACGGCAATACCATATATTAAAATGACTCAGTAAGGGAAGTGGAGGGGGTGGGGGTAAGTATGTACAGAGGTTTGGTTTGAGACCTAGGTAACCTCTTTTTCTTTTTTAATATTACTTAAATCTGATCTAAAATTTAATCACCTTAGGAATTTTAGGATCTAATACTCTTACCAGCCTGGTCTGGGGTCTGATTGAATTTGGGGTTTTAAGAAATTTAGGCTTCTTGTCTCAGGTCTGAATTATAAATGATTGAATCTCTTGAAATTTTAATTTTCTGGATTCAGCAAATTTTAAATAAAAATGGTAAGCACAGCCAATCTCAAATACTGCTAAAATCTCTAATTGCCCAAAAAAAGATGTGTAACACTTTTAGGTCTCCTAAGACTGTATTGTATCTGTTTGAAATCTGGCTGTGTGTAAATGGTTGGTAATAGGACACACACAGACACAAGAATGGATGGTTGGCATGAGATCCAGAACTATGCATGCATCACTTATAAAGCGTATGGTTACTCTGGTTTGGTGAAAACCACAGGCCTAGGAGTAAGCTCTCATGCAGGAAATTGCAGTCATTCTCATGGTCTTAGGGGTACTTTACAGGTTGCGACATCGCTAGCATCAGCTAGCAATGTCCAGCGCGATAGCACCCGCCCTGTCGCACATGCGATATCTTGTGATTGCTGCCGTAGTGAACATTATCACTACAGCAGCTTCACACACACATACCTGGTCGGCGATGTCGCTGTGACTGCCAAACAATCCCTCCTTCAAGGGGGAGGTGCATTTGGCATCACTGCGACATCACTAAGCGGCCGGCCAACAGAAGCGGAGGGGCAGAGATGAGCGGGACATAACATCCCGCCCACCTCCTTCCTTCCGCAGTGATGGTGGATGCAGGTAAGGAAATGTTCGTCATTCCTGCTGCTTCACACACAGCGATGTGTGACGCCGCAGGAGCGACAAACAACATCGCATCTCCTGATGTAGCGACATTATGAAAATGAACGACGTGACACAGATCAGAGATTTTTGACTGTTTTGTGCTCATTCATCGTCGCTCCTAGGATTTACACATTGCGATGTCGTTACCGGCACCGGATGTGCGTCACAACAACCGTGATCCCGACGATATTTTGGTAGCGATGTCGCAACTTGTAAAGTACCCCTTACATGTATTGAAAGATTGGTGTGCCTGATTACAAAAGTCTAAGAGCAATAATTTTTGGACTGTTTTTTATATATATATATTTTCAAAGCATGAAAAGTCTGTGCAGTTTTGTTATTTAACGAGCTATTGTAGCCATTTCATAACAAACTTAACAGACAGACTTTCCATGTTTTTTAAAATTTATAAAAGAGAAACCTGTCCAAAAATTTGGTCTAAATGCACAATGTTATATGTAGTGGAAAACTAACACTGCACATCAATAGAGTAAAGATTCTAAAAAGCAGAACTTTGAGAATTTTGTTCAGAACACCAAGAATATTTGTTTGCCAAGCTACAACCATTTTTTTGTGTATGCCCTGACCTGTGCAGGCTCCAATCATTTGCATGGTTCCATTTGGTGAATTCACTGCAGTTAGTGCCCTTAAAAAAAAATCTCAAAATGAGCATGAAGCTGAGACAAAAATAAATTTGCGAGTCATGACTGACAACATTTTTTCATAGTAAATTTTGTCTTATTGCCAATCTATACGCAGGAGCTTGAATCCTAGACAGGATCCTACATGGGACTTCACCAGAGATGTTGTTTCCAGGAAATGAATTTCAGTAATGGTGAGGAGGAGGATGGAAGGAGACTGGAAGTAATTAAAATCTGAGTGATAGAAGACGAAGAATTTTATTTTGAAAAAATATTTGCCTTTTATGCCCATTCCTGTATAAGAACTCAATTCTGCACAAGATTCTATCTGGGAGAGTCACCCCTGACACTGCTGCCAGACTGAATTTAAGTAAAATGATGACGATTTTAAGATATATAAAAAATTTGAGTCATATACAACAATTTTATATTTTCTTTCAAAGACTTCTGCATTTGACACGTGGCCCTTATCAATAGAGTTGAGCCCGGTTCGTGTTTTGTGGTTCTCCAGTTCGCGGTTCGAGTGATTTTGGGGGTGTTCTAGATTGAACTAGAACTCGAGCTTTTTGCTAAAAGTTCGTTAACTCGAGTTACGTTCGAGAACGGTTCTATCAGCCAAAAGCCAAGCTAATTACTAGCTGGCTTTTCGCTGTAATAGTGTAAGTCACTCTGTGACTCACACTATTATGAAATTTCAGTGTATAGTGTACGGTAACTGCGCATTCAGATCACTGCTGCTGGTATAATGGTGATCACCATTTTTTTTTTATTCTTTTCTTCCTTCCCTAAGCGTGCGTGTAGTGGGGTGGGCCAGCATGTCAGCCAATCCCAGACACACACACAGCTAAGTGGACTTTTTGCCAGACAAGCAAGGGCATATGTCATAGGATGTCCATGTCACATGTCCCTGCATTATAAAAACGGGTATCTGAGCATCTGGACGCTTTTATCTGCCTTCTGCGTCTGGGTGTCAGTCACCGCTGACGCCGCTCCTGTCGCCGGTCCTGCTGTGTAGGCTCTACACACAGCGCTATACAGAATAGGGATAGAAGTTTCTTTCAGCCCTTGTAAGGGCTAATTACAGCTAGCTCAGAGCCATAGGTGACAGTCAGGTCCGTGGAAACAGTTTTTAACAGCTACAGATAACAGCGTCTGTGTAGCTAAGCTCAGGGACTTCCTCGCTGCATTTCACCATTAGGAGGAATAGAAAGTGAGGCTTCATTTCCTCTACACTGACCCACAACCCTGCCACTGTAACCTCCTGCCCTTTTTAGCAAAGCTATTTTAATTGCAGAGTGCTGCCAGTTAGTGCCATCCAAAGAGGCTGCTGTCCTCCATTATTGTGGCACTTGTGCCAAGCAAGTCCCACAACCTCTGCATTCTCCCCTCCTGCACATTTTTGCAAAGCTATTTTAATTGAAAAGAGTGCTGCCAGTTAGTGGCATCCAAAAAGTGGCTGTTGGACTTCATTAGTGTCCCACTGGTGCCAAGCAATTTACAGCACCTCTGCATTGCACCGTGAAACTCATTTTTACTAAGCCATTATAATAGCAAACACTGAGGAAACTTAGTGGAATCCAAAAAGTGGCTGTGAGACTTCATTAGTGTCCCACTGGTGCCAAGCAATTTGCAGCACCTCTGCATTGTACCCTCAAGCTCATTGTTACTAAGCCATTACAATAGCAAATACTGAGGAAACTTAGTGGCATCCAAAAAGTGGTTGTTGGACTTCACTAGTGTCCCACTGGTGCCAAGCAATTTGCAGCACCTCTGCATTGCACCCTCAAGCTCATTGTTACTAAGCCATTATAATAGCAAACACTGAGGAAACTTAGTGGCATCCAAAAAGTGGCTGTTGGACTTCATTAGTGTCCCACTGGTGCCAAGCAATTTGCAGCACCTCTGCATTGCACCCTCAAGCTCATTGTTACTAAGCCATTATAATAGCAAACACTGAGGAAACTTAGTGGCATCCAAAAAGTGGCTGTTAGACTTCATTAGTGTCCCACTGGTGCCAAGCAATTTGCAGCACCTCTGCATTGCACCCTCAAGCTCATTGTTACTAAGCCATTATAATAGCAAACACTGAGGAAACTTAGTGGCATCCAAAAAGTGGCTGTTGGACTTCATTAGTGTCCCACAGGTGCCAAACAATTTGCAGCACCTCTGCATTGCACCCTCAAGCTCATTGTTACTAAACCATTATAATAGCAAACACCGAGGAAACTTAGTGGCATCCAAAAAGTGGTTGTTGGACTTCATTAGTGTCCCACTGGTGCCAAGCTATTTCCAGCACCCCTGCATTGCACCGTCAAACTCATTTTTACTAAGCTATTAGAAGAGCAAACTGTGCTGCCAGTTTAAGGGCCATAGTTGCATTGTCAGGGATAGTTATTGTTGTTTATTCTGCTGTCAATAAAGGTAGACCACCGCTGCAATCTACACCACCTCTCAATTTTTACTACCACATTTTAAGTGCACAATCTTGTCGCAATCAAAATGAGTGGCAAAATGACAGATGCTGGTGGAAAGGGGAACAGGCGTGTTGGAAAAGGAAAAAAAGTGTTTGTCCGTGGGGAAGGTCGCAAAGCTGCACTAACATCTGCTGAAGATAGGCCATCTTCCAGCAAAAGTAAGATGTCTACTACTTGTGGCGCCCTGGACAAGCCAGGGGCCACAGGTAACAACACACACACACACCCCCACCCCCAGCAGTTTCACAGCAGACATCCCCAGTGAAACTTGATTCCTTTCCTCGGGCTCAGACTGACACACCAGGTGGGCGGAGTCAGGAGATGGACACGCCCACCCAGGAGTTAGCTGGCCTGAGGCAGGAAACAAGCCCAGTCAAGTCCTAGGAGAGGAAGAGAGAGGAGGTCTGCAGAGAGGCAGACGCAGACTGGGGCCTAGGATTGGAGCCTAGGGCCCTCGTGCAGCAGAGTCAGGCAGACGGTAGTGGCCGTCTGCAGGGAGCCGGGGAGACAGTTGGTGGAACCGTAAGTAGCCGGGGCTGTGCCCACCGGTACTGAATCGGGGAGCCAGCTGGAAGCCGGAGCGCAGGAGGAGTGTATGGAAGGTGCAGGAAAGGACTTACACCACCAAACTGGGTCAGGGGAAAACACCGCAGCGTCTGTGGGACCCGTCCATCCAGCCGAGTGTTTTACTAAGAACTGTGTCCTGATTTCTGGCTGAGTGAGTACCACCGTGCCGTGCGGCACAGCGCTGCCCCTGCGACCCTGCACCTCACCAGGCCCCGCACCCGGCCTGCCATCCACCCCTACCCCATCACCGGGCCCCGGGACAACCAACCCCCTACCCACAGAGGGGAGAAATAACAACAAAGCTGCTCCCTGTCACCGCTCCCGGGATCCCCATACAGAGCAGCGGTGGTGTCCACACAATCACCACAACCGTGGGTGGCATCACGGACAATCTCCCTTACCAAATCCCCTTTTACTGTGGAGCCTGGGATCACAGACCAGGTAACGCTACCGTGATACCCACAGAAGTGACCTCGTGGCCCGGATCTGAGTACCCCTGGTCCTCGGGCGACACACCACTTAATGTGGACAATCCGATGTGCTCCCTTTTTTACGGACACGAGTAACTGGAGCAAAGGTAGATGATGGCCAAAAAAAGAAAATGCTTGAATGGATCTCAAGTGGTCCAACAAGTGCCCTCTCTGCCACCTCAACTACCGCATCCAAAAAACACCAGTCCTCTGAGTTGTCATCCCAATCACACTTGGTTTCTCCCAGCTCTCAAGTCTCCATCCGCCCTGCACAGTATGGTGGAACAGAGATGGCTGAGTCTGCAGAGCTGTTCAGTCACACTGTAGCCTGGGAATCAGAGGTCTGCTCCCAAGCTACAGTGAGTACAGACCAGGAAATGGTCTGCAGTGATGCCCAGAACCTTTGTGACTCTGATTCAGGCCATGAGGACCAAGTTTCTGAGCATAATGTTGACCCCTATTCACAAACTGTAACACCTGTTGTTATAGACAATGAGGAACATACCGATGACGATGAGACGCAGATACCAGATTGGGATTACAACTTAAATATTCGGTCAGGGCAAGAAGAGGTCTGAGGGTGAGGGGAGTGCAAACACAACAATTGATGAGGAAGTTCTAGATCCCACCTACTGTGAACCCACAGTCAGGCACTCGAGGAGGTCAACAGAGGCGGTGGAGGAGGATACAACTGACGACGAAGTTATCTTGCGCCTTCCTGGACAGAGGAGGAATACTGGTAGCACGTCTACAACTGCATCCTCAGCCACCACTCTGCCTCTGAGCACTAGTCGGGGTGGCTCAGCAGGTCGCATGCCTTCTAAGCCTTGCCTAGCCTGGTCCTTTTTTGACCTTGCAAAGGATCGCCCAAATCATGTGATCTGTAAAATTTGTCGGGAATCTGTTAGTAGAGGCAAAAACCTCAGCAGTTTGACATTTTCTTCCATGAATCATCACATGACTAAATATCATCTTTCCCAGTGGGAAGCTCACCGTGCTGCAATGCGGCCTAGCGGAGCGGACCATCCACCGCCTGCCCTTTCCAGTGCATCCACGCACTCTTCCTCTTCTAGGACTGTGGGGACAGCTGTCACACCTGGTTTTCCACGCACAACTTCCACCACTGTAACCGCAACAGGCAGTTTGTTTGGTAGGTCGTCAGTTGGTTTGGAAGGGGAAACAAGTGCGTGTGTACAGCTCTCTCAGACATCGATAGCACCAACGTTGGATGAAGGCAACATCATGTCTACGCCTGCACTTTCCTCACAAACCTGCATTTTTCCAGGGACACCCTACTCACCACCGTCTACACACAGCAGCCAGATCTCTGTCCCTCAGATGTGGACAAATAAAAGGCCATTTCCTGCGACCCATGACAAAGCTAAGAGGTTGACTTTATCCCTCTGTAAACTCTTGGCTACCGAAATGCTGCCTTTCCGCCTGGTGGAAACACAGGATTATAGAGACCTTATGTCTGTTGCTGTGCCCCAGTACCAGATGCCCAGTCGCCACTACTTCTCTAAGAAAGGTGTGCCTGCGCTACACCAGCATATCACACACAACATCACCGCTTCCTTGAGAAACTCTGTGTGTGAATGGGTGCATTTCACCACCGATACTTGGACCAGTAAGCATGGACAGGGACGTTACATGTCGCTGACTGGGCACTGGGTAACTATGGTGATAGATGGTGAAGGGTCTGCTGCACAAGTCTTGCCGTCCCCACGACTTGTGTGTCAATCCTCTGTCTGTCCAAGTTCCGCCACTGCTTCTGCCTCCTCCACCTCATCTGTGTCCTTCACCTCCGCCCCAAGCCTGCCTGGTCAGGCCACCAGCGTTGTAACTGCGCAGAAGGAATCATGCACCCCTCATTACTATGCTGGCAGCAGAGCGCAATGGCATCAGGCGGTCTTTATCTTGAAATGTCTTGGAAATAAGAGTCACACAGCGGCTGAGTTGTGGGCAGCTCTGGAGACTGAGTTTGGTAAATGGTTGTCTCCACTCAACCTGCAGCCTGGTAAGGCCGTGTGCGACAATGCTGCAAACCTTGGTGCGGCCCTTCACCTGGGCAAGGTGACACACGTGCCTTGTATGGCTCACGTGTTGAACCTTGTTGTCCAGCATTTTTTAACACACTATCCCGGCCTAGATGGCCTTCTGAACAGGGCACGAAAACTGTCTGCTCACTTCCGCCGTTCAACCGTCGCTGCTGAGCGACTTGCATCGCTTCAGAAGTCTTTCAGCCTGCCGGTTCATCGCCTGAAATGCGATGTGCCGACACGCTGGAATTCGACTCTCCACATGTTACAGCGACTGTGGCAGCACCGCCGAGCCCTGGTGCAATACGTCATGACGTATAGCCTGGGCCAACGAGATGCAGAGGTGGGGCAGATCACCCTGATGGAGTGGTCTCAGATCAAGGACCTATGCACCCTTCTGCACAGTCTCGACATGGCGACGAATATGTTTAGCGCTGACAATGCCATTATCAGCATGACAATTCCAGTCATTTACATGCTGGAGCACACGCTAAACACTATTCGGAGTCAGGGGGGTGGGACAACAGGAAGGGGAGGAACTACAGGAGGATTCATATGCGCAAGAGACAACAACATCACCAAGGTCCAGACGTTCATCATCACCAAGGCGGTAGGCATGGGACCATGGGGGACAGGGATCAACAAGGGCACATGGTAGCAGGCGAAATGTTGAGGAAGGTGCAGGAGAACATGAAAAAATGGAGGACGAACTGTCCATGGACATGGAAGACTCAGCGGATGAGGGAGACCTTGGTCAAATTTCAGTTGAAAGAGGTTGGGGGGAGATGTCAGAGGAAGAAAGAACGGTTAGCAGCTCTATGCCACAAACACAGCGTGGACTTGGTCCGCATGGCTGCGCAAGACACATGAGCGCCTTCTTGCTGCACTACCTCAAAATGACCCTCGTATTGTCAAAATTAGAAGTGATGATGACTACTGGCTTGCCACACTATTAGATCCCCGGTACAAGTCCAAATTTTGTGACATAATTCCAGCCATAGAAAGGGACGCACGTATGCAGGAGTATCAGCAAAAGCTGTTACTCGATCTTAACTTGGCTTTTCCACCAAACACCCGTGGTGCACGGAGTGAATCTCCCAGTTGTAACTTGACAAGCATGGGACGGTCTCGTCATCTTCAACAGTCTACCCGTACCAGCAGCACCGTATCTGGTGCTGGTAACAGCAATTTTATTGAATCTTTTCATAATTTTTTTAGACCATCTTTTGCAAGTCCACCAGAGACAACAAGTCTGACACATAGTCAACGGCTGGAGAGGATGATACAGGAGTATCTCCAAATGAACTTCGATGCCATTACTTTGCAAATGGAGCCTTGCTCATTTTGGGCTTCAAATCTTGAAAAATGGCCAGAGCTCTCCACTTACGCCTTATAGATCTTGTTGTGTCCAGCTGCCAGCGTTGTCTCTGAATGTGTCTTCAGTGCTGCTGGGTGTGTGCTGATAGATAAGCACACGCGTCTGTCCAGTGACAATGTGGACAGACTAACGTTCATCAAAATGAACAAGTCATGGATCCACAAGGAGTTTACTACCCCTGTGTCATCCTGGGGAGAGTTAATGCTTGTGGATTTGGAATGTGCTTGATGCAAATCTACCTGTGAAGTATACAACTGGGGCACAAGTGCTGCCACTGAAGGGGTGGGTGTCTGTGTGGCCCAATTTTTTGAAAAAAGGGAGACTCTACTTGGAGTAACCCATGCTGTGTTTTTTAAAAGGAGCCAAGATGAACAAGTCATGGTTCAGCAAATACTTTGCTACCTACCCTGGTGTCATCCTGGGGACGGTTAAGGATCGCGCATTTTTGAATGTGCTTGATGCAAATCTACCTGTGAAGTGTACAACTGGGGCACAAGTGCTGCCACTGAAGGGGTGGGTGTCTATGTGGCCCAATTTTTGGAAAAAAGGGAGACTCCGCTTGGAGTAACCCTTGCTTGCAGTGTTTCTAAAAATGATCCAAGATGAACAGATCGGGGATCAGCAAAGACTTTGCTAACTACCCCGGTGCAATCCTGGGGACGGTGAAGGATGGCATATTTTTGAATGTGCTTGATGCAAATCTACCTGTGAAGTGTACAACTGGGGCACAAGTGCTGCCACTGAAGGGGTGGGTGTCTGTGTGGCCCAATTTTTGGAAAAAAGGGAGACTCCGCTTGGAGTAACCCTTGCTTGCAGTGTTTCTAAAAATGATCCAAGATGAACAGATCGGAGATCAGCAAAGACTTTGCTACCTACTCCGGTGGAATCCTGGGAATGGTTAAGGATGGTGTATTTTTGAATGTACCTGATGCAAATGTACCTGTGAAGTGTACAACTGGGGCACAAGTGCTGCCACTGAAGGGGTGTCTGTGTGGCCCAATTTTTGGAAAAAAGGGAGACTCCGCTTGGCGTAACCCTTGCTGTGTTTTTTAAAAGGATTCAAGATGAACAAGTCATGGCTCAGCAAAGACTTTGCTGCCTACCCCGGTGTCATCCTGGGGACGGTTAAGGATGGCGTATTTTTGAATGTGCTTGATGCAAATTTACCTGTGAAGTGTACAACTAGGGCACAAGTGCTGCCACTGAAGGGGTGGGTGTCTGTGTGGCCCAATTTTTGGAAAAAAGGGAGACTCCGCTTTGAGTCACTTTGCGGTGTTTTACATGATTTTAGAAGGACATGCTATGCCTATATCTGTGTCTCCTCCTCTTTTTCCTCGTCCAGCTGTTTAGTTTTTGCATGAGTATTTGTCCTTTTCACTTTCCCATGTGTTTGTGTTGTCTTGTGAGTTGTTTGTCACCTTTTGGACACCTTTGAGGGTGTTTTCTAGGTGTTTTTATGTGTTTGTGATTGCCTCCCATTGTTTCCTTTGGGTTCGAGTGGTTCACCGAACCGAACTCGAACCAGACCTCGGCTCGGCGAACCGAGCTCGAGCCGAACCGCGACCGCTTCGCTCATCTCTACTTATCAACTACCAATGATGGATTGGTATGATGACAATGATTCCAAGTAACACAAGCTCCAGTTAATATATTGCATAATATTATCTTTCATCTTACCACCTGATGTTACAAGCTATGCAGTGGTAAATTCCATCACATTTCAATTCCGCAATTTGGCTAGTGGCTCACTCATACTACTGTGTTGCTCTAATTATAGTATTTTCTATAATTGTTACTTGTTTGCATATAAACCTACTGAATTGTATAGCGCTGTGGAATACATTGGCGCTATAAAAATAATGATTTAGTATTATTATTATTATTATTATTATTATTATTATTATTATTATTCTTATTAAATCCTAGTGTCCATTCTTTGTCTTATAGGAATGGTTGAATTTTGTATAAAGGTTGGTAACTTATTGGACATTTTATTGAATGCACATCTGTTTTTCATCGGGTGTGGGAGCCCTAAACCTGATGCACTATGGGGTTTCTTGGAAGGTATTTAAAGTTATTTGTTTGTTGTAAGAACATCCATGAATAAGACATTATAACATAGCAATGTGTTGAAACGCGTTGGATGTAATCTGATGTAAGATCTTTATCTGCTGGATGTCATTCCTATGAACTATTAATGTAATGCAATAAAAGAATTATTTTAAGCAAAAAACTGTCTGGATCCGCTGGATATTTTGCTTTTTCTTAAAAAGTGGGGATGGGCTGCAGAAGTAAATGACCAAAATATTTGGCAAAATCATGGCATTCTGGGCCAGATAGATAGCAAAGGAAAAGAATGCTTACCAGTAAAGGGTGCTTTACACGCTGCGACATCGCTAACAATATATCGTCGGGGTCACGGTGTTTGTGACGCACATCCGGCGTCGTTAGCGACATCGCAGCGTGTGACACCTATGAACGACCTTAAACAATCGCAAAAGAGTTAAAAATTGTTGGTCTGTGACACATCGTGCATTTACCAAAAATCATTGTCTGGTCAGTAGCGAGGTTGTTTGTTATCCCTGCGGCACCACACATCGCTACATGTGACACCACAGGAACGACGAACATCTCCTTACCTGCGTCCACCGGCAATGAGGTAGGAAGGAGGTGGGCGGCATGTTCCGGCCGTTCATCTCCTCCCCTTCTCTGCTATTGGTCGGCCACTTAGTGACGCCGCAGTGACGTCGCTATGATGCCAAACGCACTTCCCCCTTGAAGGAGGGATTGTTCGGCGGTCACAGCGACATCACTGAACAGGTATGTGTGTGTGACGCTGCCATAGCGATAATGTTCGCTATGGCAGTGATCACCAAATGTCGCACGAACGATGGGGGCGGGTGCTATCGCACATGACATCGCTAGCTATCGCTGGCGATGTCGCAGCGTGTAAAGCACCCTTAAGACACTGATTGCCATTGTTGTACATATTGTCCTTTAAATTGCATGAAATCTGTGCTGTCCTCACTTACATTGTCTTCAGATTGAAGTTATAATAAAATATCTAATAAAACCACAATTACTTGTTATTTTGTATTTAATATATATTTAGCATTGTCTTCAGCGAAAGTGCTCAGTCATGTTTGGCCAATTTACAGTAGAAAACATTATAAGATTAAGAGAATATTAGAATATGTACAGCATAAAACACAAGAAGTAAAGTCTGTTTACTTAGCAGTTTATAATCCTTGTCCATATATAAATATACAATTGCCGTCTGAGGAATTAAAATTCTGACAGTAAAATGATAGAAATTTACAAAACATTATATGAAATTTATACTAGCATGAGAGATTTTCTGTGGTAACTATTGTGATCCACTCAGTAGGAATTTGTTGCCAGTTTCCTGTCTGATCCTGGTACCAGTCTATATGATGCCATCCTGTTTGTATTTGTAGGTCAAATTAAGTCACTTCAGATCTCAGTAACCACAGACTCTCCAAACAGACCCATCATACACTGACTGCCCACTTTATTAGAAACAGCCATCTGGTAGAGCATTGAACTTTTTTTTGTGTGACGGGGTCCTTCTCCCATATCACATAATCAACAGAGCGAGAGATGAGTGAGCAATACAAAACATATTTATTCCATGCAATCCAGAATGTCCATCAAATAATCCACCACACAGAGGGTAAAATATTCCAATAATGGCATTTATGTCCCTGGGATGGGTCACAATTCTCCAGCAGTCCTTTTCCAGGCAAATCGGGGTGTCTCAGTCTCTCTGGGGTGTTAGCCTCTACTCAGAGGATCAATCTTTGTCTTTCTCTCTTCTCCTGTTCAGCCAGACTGCCAAATCCCCCAGGTAATCAGAGTTTACAGCAGGTAGATCCCAGGCCCCCTCCCCCAGACTTAAGGCCCCGTCACACACAACAAGATCGCTAATGAGATCGTTGCTGAGTCACAGTTTCTGTGACATAGCAGCGATCTCGTTATGTGTGACACCTACCAGCGATCAGGCCCCTGCTGTGAGATCGCTAGTCATTGCCGAATGGTCAGGACTATTTTCTTCAAAGGCGGACAGGACGCATCGCTGTGTTTGAAACCCACCAACGACCTCCTAACAGGGTCCTAATGCCCGCTGAGATCATTATACAGGTCGCTCATCGTTACTGCGTCGTTGGTAAGGTCTGACTATGTGACATCTCACCAGCGACCTCCCAGTGACTTACCAGCGATCCTTATCAGGTTGTATCGTTGTCGGATCACTGGTAAGTCATTGTGTGTGACTGGGCCTTTAGGGACAGGAACACTGCAGGGGTTCATTACCTAAAGACAATATAATGTACACACAAGCAATACAAATAATGGACAGTGAACCAAGCCTAAAATATGAACCTACACAGCATGATACACAGTACACCATATCCCACCATCACAACCTATCCCTCCTTCTGAATAAGTGAGTATGCCATGAGGTCTACACAGACCTCTGGCCATCTCACTTAAGTCCATGTTGCTCAGCTGTGGATAGTCTATGGTTCTTCTTGCCGGGACAGTCCATCAGCATTCTGGTGTTGGCTTCCACGCTTGTATTGTTGGAGAAGCTGTAGATAGTCCCTTGAACAGCAGTAGGGTTGGAAGGACAAGCTTCCCTTTGTGTTCTCCTTCACTCAAACTGTGTTTCCTGCACCCACAAATCGGCATTGTAGATCTCCCACATCATTTCCTAGGAGAATATCTGCAGGCAGGCCACTCATCACCTCAACCACACATTGCTTGACCCCAAAGCCAAAGTCTAGATCTACAGTCGCCTTTGGGATATGACTCCTTTGTCCTCCAACCAATTCAATAACAATCCCTTGTCCATGACGTATCGCCTCTGGCCAAACCACTTAGGGATCAGCTATTGTGAGAAATGCCCCGGAGTCACAAAATCTAATAACTTTCTGTCCATCCAGCATGACCTCCTGTAAGTGCCTATTTCGATGGTACTCGGTGCTGTAGCTCGCACTCCATAAACCCCTAGTGGTCGACCATGAGTGTCTGAGTCATTAGGCAAGTCAACTTGAAGGTGTGGCATAGGGCATATATGGTGCAGGGGTCAGAGGTACACTCCGGTGGAGGTGGTGGTAACTCTTGCTCATGCGGGATGGAGTGCACAAAATGTACCGGACGAGATGGAGGTGCATGGTGGCCCCTCCGAGTCCTTGCGTAAAAACTGGATTGCAAGTGCCCAGGTTGCCCACACTTATAAAATATCCTCTTTGTGATTCCCATAGGGCATGGTCGGAACTGTTGGGGTCCAGGATTGTGAGTTGTGGTTGTCATCGGCTTGCAGCTGGGTGGAGGGGCAAATATAACTGGAGAGGGCCGAGGTGCAGGAGGATCAGGCTGTGGCTTATTGTCCAGAAGCCTCCTCCATTGCGGTCGGATAGTAAGGGCCTCATCAGCCAGGCCTGCAGCTCTATCCAAGGTGTGTGGCGTGTGCTCTCTGACCTATTCCCCGTATTTCTGAGGGACACTTGTAAAGAAATTGTTCTATCACCATCACACTTTGGATTTCAAATCTTCATGCCAAAGATTCCACTAGTTGTTGAAATTGCTTTTCAGGAATATTGGTTTATGAATAGAGATGAGCAAACCTTTCAAGGTTTAGTTCAGTTCGGGTTCGCCAAACAGTTCGATGAACAGTTAGATGAACATATCTGAACCCCTTTGAAGTAAATGGGAAGAAAAAAAGGCATAGACAACACCATTAGGGGAGCCCAAAAGCTGCCAAAACAGCTCAAAGTACTGCCATTAGCTTCCTAGACTATTAACATAAGAAATAATAAGGTGGATGAGTGACAGGTGTCACTGCTGTGCTGGGAGCCCTCATACCTCATGCAACAGCTCAAAGTACTTTTCTGCTCAGCCACACTCATGTGGCACAAATATTGACATCAATTGCCCCAGAGAACCAATATTGTTGTGGTGCAGCAGTCACACATGGTCCTTGACTGCTGCGCCAAGAGGTACTCCAATACACGCTTGAAGACACATAGAGGAGGGCCTCAGAAAAACATTTTTTCCCCATTATTAAAAGTGGAACTCCTACACTAGTAATGGCTATGCACTATATGTAAGGATGGCCAAAAATTAGAAGAAGATAATCCAATACACCTTGGAAGACATGTAGGGGATGGCCTTAGAATTTTTGTTTTCCCATTATTAAGATGGGACTCCTACACTAGCAAAACCTATGCACTATATGCAAAGCCTCATAAAACTTAGAAAGAGTTACTCCAATACACCCTGGAAGACACATAGAAGAGGGCCTCAAAAAAACATTTTCCTATTATTAGGAGTGGGACTCCTACACTAAGAAAGCCTATTCACTATATGCAAGGGCTGCCAAAGATAAGAAGATACTCCAATACACCCTGGAAGATAAGCAGAGGAGGGGCTTAGAAATTTTTGCTCCCATTATTAAGAGTAGGACTATTACACTAGTAAAGCCAATGCACTATATTAAAATTCTGCCAAAAATTAGGAGGGACTCCAAAAGACCCTGCAAGGCACGTAGAGGAAAGCCTCAAATATGTTTTTTTTCCCCATTTTTAACAGTAGTTAAGCCTATGCACTATGTGCAAAGACTGCCAGAAATTAGAAGGAAGTACTCCAATTAATCTCAAAGATTCAGTATACTTCATTTTCCATCTCAGGGTTACTATGTCACCCTGCCATTTCTGGATCGCAGTGTGTCCATTTGAAAATGACATATAATACCATGCTGCATCATTGCAGCCAAACACACTACAACCCTTGGCAAAAATTATGGACTCACCTGACTCTGAGGATGTTCATTCAGTTGTTTACTTTTGTTTAAAAAAAGCAGATCAGACATGGCACAAAACTAGTCATTTCAAATGTCAACTTTCTGGCTTCAAGAAACACTAAAAAACAATCATGAAAACATAATGTCCTAGCCAGTAACGGTTACTTTTCAAGACCAAACAGGGGAAAAAAATTATGGAATCACTCAATTATGAGGAAAGATTTATGGAATCATGAAAAACAAACAAAAAAACACTCCAATACATCGCTAGTATTTTGTTGCACCACTTCTGGATTTTATAACAGCTTGCAGTCTCTGAGGCATTTACTTAATGAGTGACTAACAGTATTCTTCATCAATCTGGCTCCAACTTTCTCTGATTGCTGTTGCCAGATCAGCTTTGCAGGTTCGAGCCTTGTCATAGACCATTTTCTTCAACTGCCACCAAAGATTTTCAATTGAATTGAGATCTGGACTATTTACAGTCCATGAAATTGACCTTATGTGTCTTCTTTCAAGGAATGTTTTCCCAGTTTTTGCTCTATGGTAGGATGCATTATCATCCTGATAAAATTATTTCATCATCCCCAAACATCCTTTCAATTGATGGAATAAGAAAAGTCTCTAAAATTTCAATGTAAACTTGGGCATTTATTGAAGATGTAATGACAATGTCTTTACCTGACATGCAGCCCCATATCATCAATGATTGTGGAAATTTACATGTTCTCTTCAGGCAGTCATCTATTTGTTTAGCTTTTCTGTATGTAAATCCCATTTCCTTTAGGCTGTTTCTAACAGTTTGGTCACATACATTGACTCCAGTTTCCTCCTATTCGTTCCTCATTTGTTCTGTTGTACATTTCCTGATATGGAGACATATTGCTATAAGTTTTCTGTCTTGACGCTTTGATGTCTTCCTTGGTCTACCAGTATGTTTGCCTTTAACAACCTTTCCATGTTGTTTGGATTTGGTCTAGATTTTAGACACAGCTGACTGTGAACAACCAAGATCTTTTTCAACATTGCATGATGATTTACCCTCTTTTAAGAGTTTGATAATCCTCTTTTTTGTTTCAATTGACATCTCTCGTGTTGGAGCCATGATTCAGGTCAGTCCACTTGGTGTAACAGATCTCCAAGGTGTGATCAATCCTTTTTAGATGCAGACTAATGAGCAGATTCTATTTGATGCAGGTGTTAGTTTTGGGAATGAAAATTTACAGGGTGATTCCATAATTTTTTCCTCATAATTGAGTGATTCCATAATTTTTCCCCCTGTTTTGTCTTGAAAAGTAACCGTTACTGGCTAGCACATTATGTTTTCATGATTTTTTTTTGTGTTTCTTAAAGCCAGAAAGTTGCCATTTGAAATTACTTTAGTTTTGTGCCCTGTCTGTGATCTGCTTTTTTTGAACAAAAGTAAACAACTGAAAACATCCTCAGAGCCAGGGGATTCAATGATTTTTGTCAGGGGTCAATATGAACGTCAAACAACATCCAGTACCCTGTGCGCCTGACCGGAAGTAACAGATTACAGTGCTTTGCTTTAGCCCAATGCACAAACATGGCCACTAAGCCACCTACAGTACTTACTTCGGATATCCAGAATTGACGTTAGATATACCTCACACTGACATCCACCAATGAGGCGTCAGGATATCAATGACTGACATCCATCAATGACGCACCGGAATAATTCTCAGTGCAGTGCAATGCAAATATAATATCGTGCGTTACTATCACACATGTTTCATTAATAAATGCAGCTATATCCCGCCATTCTATATGAGTATCAATAAAATTAAAACATACATATGACCTACTGTATATTTCTTGTGCAGTGTTAGCTAATTTTAAGTCTTCAAAAAATGCTGCACTTTGGGGAAAATAACTACCAAACCACATCCTAATAGAACATTTATTCATTATAAGTTAGGATGTATTATTGAGCCACTAATATTACGACTTATTTCTATTGGGCAGGATAAATAACAAACCATCCATAGTCATAATATTAGTCAAACTGATTGATAAAGAGTTTTTTTTTATACCATACAGTTCAGATATAATTAATGTACAAGAGGAAAAAATGATTCCACAAAATAAGAGGATCACAAAAAGCACCCATAATGTAATTGCTCATTAAGGCCTCTTGGAGACACAGTCTTGAGATGAAAAATGCACCTAGCTTCTCTCTGCAGGATCAACCCGTCCCAATTTCCACCTAATTCAGGTTTATCAATCCTCTCTATTCCCATAAAGCTGAGGGTTGGAGACCCAACATGACTTTGCTTGATATGATGGGACAGAAGTGTATCGCTCTTATGGACAATGTCTCCAAAGTGATCCCCAACCTGTCTCCTAAACTCCCTTTTGGTCTTACCTATATATTCCTTACCAAAAGAACACATAGTGTTGTAAACAACTTTTTTCGTTTTACAATTTATAAAGTTAATTATAATGTATTCCTGTCCTTTGATACCACTTCTAAAGGATTTCCCCTTTAGTACATGTGCACATGCAATGCAGCCACATCATGTATAGCAGCCAGTAATTTTTGGAGTTTGCCAGGAGACAGTTTTGGGACATCTAAATTGGCTGTGCACCAGCCTACCTCTCAGCAATATGTCCCTTTTGTATGTTACGAAATACAAGGGAAAACGGGAATAAAAACTTGGTTAATAATGCACTGCTGTCGGTGAAGGAATACAATATAAAAGCAGGGTTGAAAATAAAAGGTGGTTTATTCAATGAGTTTCAAAGTAAACTTTACTTCTTCTTTAGGAAAGGCCATCAATTTTCTTTTTGAATGTTATATTAAGGTGATCACTGGTAACTCCTCTTAGATCTTCATCAGTCTTAAAAAGTGACCAATATTTTTGAAATACAGCTCGTACCTCGCCAACTCCATTGTGAAAAGTGGTGATAAACCTTACTATTCCTGTTTCATCCTCATCTGTTTTTGATTTGGATATCAACAACTCATCTCTTTTTCATCCTTCTGCTTCACTGAATGCTTCCTTGAGAAGTGTTTTTTATAGTAACCTCTATTAATAAATATCTTCTCCCAGTCTCTTGCTTGTTCCTTAACACTAGAACTACTGAGGTAGTCATTTTGACTACTTTGCACCATGTATTTCTATATAGGTGTCACGAGTCCAGTAGTTCTAGTGTTAAAGATACGTATTTTAGTATAGGTTCTCTGTAACTGACCCTTGGGCATACCTCTTTTAAGGGGCTCAGGGTGATTGCTATCCTAGCATAAAAAAATATTTGTGGCCATAGGCTTACTGAACACTTTCATCTACATACTTCTGCCATGTGTTTTGCTGATTAGCACATCCGAGAATGGTAGTAAATCATAACTCGTCTCAAAAGTGAATCTCAAACCAATTGGGTTACAATTTAGATTGTCCACAAAGGATTGCGGATTTTGTGGTAGACCCCATCTATACAACAAAAATGTTGTCTAAATACGACATCTCACCTCAACCTTACTCACCCTTTCTTCACTCTACATTCCAAAGACCATTGTATCCTCCCACCAGCCCAGGAGCAAGTTCTTAAAAAAACTTAGGAACCTCCAATCCCTTATATATGTGGGATGGAGGAATAAAGGGACTCCATGTCAATGCTGGCTAGGAGAAAGTCTGAGTCAAATGTTAACCCATCAAGCTTAAGAATCAGATTGGTTGTGTCAAGGGTATATCATTGTAATGCTACAACAAAAGGCCTGAGTATTCTGTCCAGATAAATCCTGGCATTCTGGTTGACACTATCAACTTCTGACACAATGAGTCTCGCCTTGAAGGGTTTCAGACCATTATGCATCTTTGGGAGGCAGTAGCAAGTAGGGACTACAGAATGGCAACAGAAATTCTGATTCTGATTTGCTTATCAGACCTTCCTGCAGTCCATCCTCCACAATGATTTTGAGCTCCTCCCTAAAAGTAATACTGGTAGTAGAATTTACTGTGAGTATCTCATAGTTATCCCTACCTTTAAGAATGTCTAAACACATACATCTATACTTCTGGGCATCCAATATAACTACATTTCCCCTTTTGTACAACAGTGTGACTGATATACTCTGATCTTTCTCAAGTTCCAACAGCCTCTTTTCTGCAATTAAAATTAGTTCTTATGTTTTTCTGGGCAATTGTGGCTAGTTCTCATGTGACTACATCAGTGAACACATCTATTGCTGAAAGATTGTTTTGTATCATTGGCATTTTAATACTTATCAATCATTTTTAGGGTTTAATACTTATCATTTTTAGGGTCCCTTACACTCTGATCTCATCTTGGTATTTCTCAAGCTAGGTAGGACCCTAGTGTACACCAACAAATACTCTGAAATGTTTAATTCATCACACAATTTTTTGCCTTGTCTAATGAATTCTTTGCCACATCTCAATTTTCTAATGAATAAATAAAGCAAGATGGCGGCAGGTCAAAATTTCAAACAGTTCACGGATTACAAGGCGCACGTCATCCAGGTCACGAATGGGGTAAAAATCCTGTTCGTGATGCCAATTTTTGTCGCCCAGGGATAGGAGGTACTCAGATCCGGGCCAAGGGGTAACTTCTGTAGGTATCACGGTGGCGTGACCCAGTCTATGATCCCAGGCTCCACAGCAAAAAGGGGGATTAGGTAAGGGAGACTGTCCGTGATGCCACCCTTGGGTTGCGGTGATGAGATGGTGGCACTGCCGCTGCCTCTGGGGACTGTGCCTGGGACTGGGGGTGTGGGTCAGCAAGGTGGAATCCCCTCCACGGGTAGGGGAGGTGTAGTCCCGGGGCCCAATTGGGAGTTATGGTGGTGGCAGGGATTGCAGGGAGCACGAAACTCACAGTTCAGTTGTCTTGGTGTTCGATGAAGCTAGGCTGATGTGTGTGTTCATAAACACAGAGTCCTTTGTAAGCCAACTTGCCGGTGACCAGGAGCCTTTCGGAGGGGTGTGCTGGTCCCACACACGGTGCAATGAGCAGGAGCCCTCTTTTGTTGCACTTCACCTTGTAGTCTGCTTAGCGCCTCTGGTTGGAACGGGGGAAGTCCACTTCCCTGCGCTATTCCGGGTTCCCAATGCTGGCGGGCCACTACCCTGCCCTGGTCCACTTTGGGTCCCCTCCTAGTGCCTGACCTGTTCCCGCAGTCCAGGGGCTCCAAACCCTGACCGCTCTGCAACTTTCTCTGCAGCCCAGGAGACAGACTCCTGACTGTTCTGCTGCTCTCCTCCGACTGACTGAACCCCTCCCTGCTGCTGAGGAAACGATTCCTGTCCCCTTGGTGGGGGGTACAGTCATCTGTGGCTACCTGGTTTTGCCAGGGCGTCACACATGTTGTAGCTGCTATTTAACTACTAACCTCTGCTGCTCACAAGCCTTGACAACATGTGTAATTACATCGCACATCGCACACCAGTCAGTGACCTGGCACTTGCATGCAGTGCTGTAGCACTGCCACACTGGTAGCAGCTGTAGCTTACTTGTGGAAATTGGTGCACACACGGAGTACCTTCTCACGTAGCTCAGGCAAATATGGGTGGGTTTTCAGGACTTGCTGAACCACACAGTTGAGCATATGAGCTAGTCATGGCACGTGTGAAGACTTACCAAGCTTCAAAGCTGCCACCAGGCATTGGACATTATCACACATGACCATGCCTGGTTGTAGGTTCAGTCTTAAAGCCCGCTTTACACGCTATAATATATCTTATGATGTGTCGGCGGGGTCACGTCGTAAGTGATGCACATCCGGCATCGTAAGGTACATTGTAGTGTGTGACAGGTATGTGCGATTGCGATTGAACATTGAAACGTTCATCGCATACACGTTGTTAAATCCTGACGAATTGAACGTCGAGTTGTTCAATGTTCCCGAGGCAGCACACATCGCAGTGTGTGACACCCCGGGAACATTGAACAGATCTTACTTGCCTCCCGCGGCTCCAGCTGGCAAAGTGGAAGGAAAGAGGTGGACGGGATGTTTACGTCCCGCTCATCTCCGCCCCTCTGCTTCTATTGGCTGGCTGCCGCGTGACGTCGATGTGATGCCGAACGTCCCTCCCACTCCAAGAAGTGGACGTTCGTCGCCCACATTGAGGTCGTATGGACGGGTAAGTATGTGTGACGGGGGTTAATAGTTTGTGCGGCACGTTCAACAAATTGAACGTGCCACAGATACGATGGGGGCATTGCAAATCGCATACGATATCGTATGCGAAATTGCAACGTGTAAAGCAGGCTTAAGAGCCACAGATCTATCTGGTCTGTTGAAATTTTCAACAACTCTGCGGCAGTGTGCTGTTTATCACCTAAAGAAATTAGTTTCAGCAAAGCCCATTGCTGTTTTATGGAGGGAATGCTACAGTCCTTAGCAGCTTGCCACTCATATGGGCGACAATTTGGAGATGGGGATGAGGAGAAGAAGGGGGTGCAGGAACTATTATAGAATGTGGTTGAACCCCTGATGGAACTAAGACCTGCAATCCTAGACATTAGTAGCAAGTGAGCCATTCCCAGGTCTAACTTGGTCCCAGCCTCCGCAAAGTTCACTCAGTGTGCCATACATTGCTCCTCCTCCTGGCTTGTTGACTTAACAACATAACTTGTTGGCAACTGTGTCTCATCATCATCCCCCTCTTGAGGCAGCAATTGTTGTTCCCCCCATCGTCTTCTTCTGACAGTGGTTACTAAAATATTTGCGCAATGCTGCACACAAACTTCTCATGTCTCTCTTGAAATGTGTAGGGTAAGAGGCCAGAATCAATACATGTAAATGTAAAGAGCTCCTCACAGTGTTCCACTGTGGGATCACTTGTCTACTGGGACTCACAATGGTGGGAGGAAGGAATATCAAAGTGGGGATTATGTAGTACAGACTCTTGGCTAATAACACTGGACTGTGTGGAAGACAAGGTTGTGCTGGGAAACACACTGGGAGTATTATCTGCCATCCAAGCAACCAGCTGTTCTAAAAGTGGCTTTACACGCTATGAGATCGCTAAAGCTATCTTGTTGGGGTCACGGAACTTGGGACGTACATCCAGCCGCTTCAGTGATATCGTTGTGTTTGACACCTCTGAGCGATTTTGAATCGTCGCAAAAACGTTCAAAATCGCTCATCGGTGACATGCCCCCCTCTTCCCACTTATCATTGCTGCTGCAGTAACAATGTTGTTTGTCGTTCCTGCAGCAGCACACATCGCTATGTGGGACGCCACTGGAACGACAAACATCTCCTTACCTGCGTCCAACAGAAAAGGAGGAAGGAAGGAGGTGGGCGGCATGTTTCGGCTGCTCATCTCCGCCACTCCTTTTCTATTGGGCGGCGGTTCAGTGATGCCGCTGTGACGCTGAACGAACCGCCCCCTTAGAAAGGAGGCGGTTCGCCGGTCACAGCGACGTCGCAGAGCAGGTATGTGCGTGTGATGCTGCCATAGCGATAATGTTCGCTACGGCAGTGATCACCACATAGCGTGCCACCGACCGGGGCGGGTGCTATCGCACACGACATCGCTAGCCGATGCTAGCGATGTTGCAGCGTGTAAAGCGGCCTTTACTGTTCTGGCTTCAATATTGGTGTCCCATGTCCATCTGAAAAGTATTGTAGGTCTAGATGATGAGAATGTTGTGCTCCCGCAGCAGGCACAGTTTACCTTGGCCCATGTCCTCAGCGAGCACCACCATCAGTGGAATGTCCACTTGTCCAACCTTCACAGCACACCTTAAGTATTTTAAATGAGGTATGCAGCTTAGAGCAGTAGTAATAGTGACTATAATAGAATAGATGTAGGCCTGAAAGTACTTATGTATTGCAACAGCTGTCCCTACTCTAATGCAGCTAAGAACAGTATTAGAGAATAGAATAGATTAGACTTAAGCGGGCTTTACACGCTACGACATCACTAATGCGGAGTCGTTGGGGTCACGGAATTCGTGACGCACATCCGGCCGCATTAGCGATGCCGTTGCGTGTGACACCGATAAGCGATTTTGCATCGTTGCAAAAACGTGCAAAATCGCTAATCGGCGACATGGGGGTCCATTCTCAAATCTCGTTACTGCAGCAGTAACGAGGTTGTTCCTCGTTCCTGCGGCAGCACACATCGCTGCGTGTGACGCCCCAGGAACGAGGAAGCTCCCCTTACCTGCCTCCCGGCCGCTATGAGGAAGGAAGGAGGTGGGCGGGAGGTTACGTCCCGCTCAGCTCCGCCCCTCCGCTGCTATTGGGCGGCGGTTCAGTGACGTCGCTGTGACGCCGCACGGACCGCCCCCTTAGAAAGGAGGCGGTTCGCCCATCACAGCGACGTCGCCGGACAGGTATGTATGTGTGACGGCTGTTGTGCGACACGGGCAGCGATTTGCCTGTGTCGCGCAACAGATGGGGGCGGGTACCCACACTAGCGATATCGGGACTGATATCGCAGTGTGTAAAGTAGCCTTTAGCTTAGAAAAGGACTATTGGTTTTATGTTGCAGCAGCAAGGACTGTAAGATAATAATCCCTGCCTAGATGCATATATTACACTATCCCTTCTTCAGCGGCTAGGCCTACACTAAATGCAGCTAAGAGCAGAATTATTAGAGAATAGAATAGATTTTTTATGTGGCCTCAGCCAGGACTGTAAGGTCATAATCCCTGGCTAGATGCCTCTAATACACTATCCCTTCTCAGCAGCAGCTCTTCCTACACTAAATTCCTATATTAGCTGTATAATTAGAGAATAGAATAAATTAGACATAGCTCTTTAAATAGTTTTTGGTTTTATGTTGTAGAAGCAAGGACTGTAAGGCTATAAACTCTGCCTACATGCCTCTAATACACTATCCCTTATCCAGTCTCTATCCACATGCTAAATGCAGCTAAAAGCAGTATTATTGGAGAATTAAATAGATTAGACTTAGCTCTGTAAAGGACTTTTGGTTTTACATTGCAACAGCAGGTACTATTAGGCAATTATTCCTGCCTAGATGCCTCTAATACCTTATCCTTTCTCCAGCAGCTAGCGCCACACTAAATGCAGCCAAAATCTGTATTATTACAGAGTAGAATAGTTTAGACTTAGCCCTGAAAAGGACTTCTGGTTTTACATTTTAGCAGCAAACACTTTAAAGCTATAATCCCTGCCTAGATGCCTCTAATACACTATCCCTTTTCCAGCAGCTAATCTTACACTAAATGCAGCTAACCGGTATTTTTAAAGAATATAATAGATTATTTTAGCCCTGAAAAGGACTTTTGGAATTACATTGCAGTAGCAAGAACAAAAAAACTATAATCCCTGCCTATATTCCTCTAATACACTAACCCTTTTTAAGCAGCTCTCCTTACACTGTTTGTGGCATAGAGTGAGCTGAGTGGTGTGTCACGAGGTCTTATATAGAGCTGAAGGTACAATACAGCCAGCCAATCACAGTAACGCTAGTATGGCATTATCTAGGACTATGCCATAATGACTATGGCATTATCGTGATTGGCAGGCAATACCCGCATGTTTAGTGGCTGAAAAACAGCTGCAAAATATGCAGGGGGGAGACTCAAGCATGGTGTTCAAACACCAGAGATAGCCAATCGAGTACCTAGCGTGCCTGAGCATGCCGATTCTCGATCGACTATCAAGCAGTGGTGAGCACGCTCGACCTTCACTAATATTTTTCCATCTCTAGTATAAAAGGTAAATCTCCTTCCTTCTCCTTGGAAATTTTGCAAGCAAAGCATGTGTACATTACTGACAAATCTCTATAATGTAGGGATTCATTGCGCCTCCTCAATGGATATGGATTTGCAATAAAAATCTCCATTAGTGGGCAGCAATAAGAACATTTGATGAACCACTTGTAGTCAGATGCATTCAGATAGAGCAGTTCAGAAAATGGGATGAGATGAATCTATTTTACCTTTGTTATTTGCTTTATATTAGAATAAAAATAATGTATTCCTAATTGGTTTTTTTTAGAGCAATACTTTTAAAAGTCCTAGAGGTTAACCGTGCTCAGCTTTGCTTTGTGATCCTTCATTCCCCTTGTTATTATTTGTATTACATCTATATATCCTCTTCATAGTACATATTAATATTTCAAGGAAATATTTCTGGCACTGCAGAATGTGACTGACGGAACATTAAGCCATGCTCTAATGGGTGTAATAAGCTGTCACTTCTAGGACATCCAAAGTAAGTAATTATCTCGTTCTCAGCCTGCTCGTTCAGGCAACAGGCAACTTCATGTTCCATAGAGAGAATAAGAGGTAGATAGTGCTTCAGTCTGTTTTATTGTAATAGTTATTTGGAAATTAACTTGGAAAATGTCACGTAGGATATTCTTCTTTTTATGTAAAAAAAAATATAACCCTCCAAACTAATGGTCAGTTTACGGCTGGCTAGACTCAACATGGTATTGATTTGTAAAATTTCCACTTGTTTCTTTATCCCCACTGTAACCATATCCTACCTGTTCTGAATATGATTCCACAAATACACAATATTTATAGCTAAAGATTCAGAGTGATGAGAAGGTGGACCACACTCTACATGTTCTCCTTCACTAGTAAGGTCAAATATTCCACAATAACATTGTTTTTAATAAAGACAAAGCAGTTATGCTTCACCTCAAGGTAAACAGATGGGAGGACATATGTGGAAACCACCAGGGACCCTAACAGCTACCCAATGTTCCTCTCAATTAGTTTTCACACCTTGCTTTGGAACTTTGTAACTACATTTTTTATCTGCAATGACAGCTTTTACCAAGTTCAAAATGAGTATTTAACTTGGTTTCCCGAGATTTATGAAACAAGACTACTTTCGTCCGGCTCAGTACCGCAACTGTCCATGACTAGTACTGTTGCTTAGATCATTGAAGTGAATGGGGCTGTGCTGAAATACCACAAACAACCTGTGGACTTTTTCGGTGCTGTTCTTGAAAAAAAAATTCTGTAATATTTTTCTAATTTTCAGCAATCTTTTAAAGTTTGTTCTTTTACACATACAAACTAGTTTTAGCGCTTAAGCTATCATTAAAATTACCTATAGTTTAAATCAAGTTTTTGTTATATTGTGTTTGTTAACCATACCGTTGCCAAACTATATTCCACTGTTAATTTACACATACTGTATATTCCCTGTTCATTAATAAAGCAGTTGCCTAGTTTCTGCATCCTCACCTAATGTACTTACAAATAAAAGGATGCTAATTGGAGCCATCAGAGTTGTCAGTTGTCAGTTTGGACTAAGGGTCATTTGACCCTCTTTCGGGACTTCAGGGGCGAGCTCAAAATTTCTGGGACTTCTAGTGTTAAACAATGGAAATTAGAGTCTAAGAAAGCTTCAGTGACCAGTGTGCAGATTGCAAGATTTCTATTTATTATTTTTAAATACAGATTATGATATGGGAAAAAAAATTGAGAAAATTTTAAAAATATATACAAACAGCTGATTTAAATGTGACGCCCTGGCCTATGAGGTCGTCACAGGGTATTGTGTAATCTGCCCTGCTGTACGATATTCCCTTATCCTTGGTTACGGATCCCTGACCTTTGGTGTTGCCAAGAACAAGCTAATCAAAATCCTAGGAACAGTCTGCAGCACACCCACCAGACACACCAGTGGCTGACCTGAAAGGAATAGGGTCGCCCACTTGGGGGGTTGGTTAAGGGGAGGTCAGGAGTGTTAGGAGACAGTGAGTTGTGAAGTGACTCTAAAGAGGAGAGGTCAGGAGTTCGGCTACTTGAGGCTACTAGGTGGCAGACGTTGGTCTGGGCCTTGTAGGAGCTGGACCCCGGTCGCAGGGGATCGTGACAAGGGGCATGGACTGTCGAGGAGGACAGTTGGTGGCCTTGTGCCATCACCGGGCAGGGGCTAGGGCATGACAGGGTACGTGGACCCTAGGTAAGGAAGGAGCTTTAGGCGTCCTGGCAATTTACCTGATGAGAACGGAACCTTCAAGATCCGTTCTCCACCTGCTCTAAAATCGGGGTACTAGCGCAACGACGGGGATAGGACTTATCCAATATATAGTCCAGAAAATCCTAAGCGTGAACCCTGAGAGCAAGCTCATCCAGTTAGCCATACTAGTGAGTGGGACCCGATAGTTCTATGCTAAAGCGACCAGTTAGAAGTAAGGTGCCACGGAAAAAACCACAGGCTAACAAGCAACACCAATGGGCACAAGATCCAGGCGTGCTCCCTCCCTGCTGCAGTGATATAAAGAACTTTGGTTTACCACGGTTGTCGGTATCAGCGTTATTGGACTGAGGGAGTACTTAAGTGATCCCTGACCATCACAACGGCACCTCCCTGTCACCTACACTGAGTCCCGGGGCATCCCCCCTACCCATGGAGGGGTTAAACATCTGGCTGCCCACACCATCGCCACCGGTTACTCCCCATTGCAGCGGTGGTACTCCATCTTATCATGCACCACGGGTGGCATCACAAACTGTCCATACAATCCCCTGTAAATAACCCCCTTTATTCGGAGTGGCCATGCGACCGCAACCCCGACCCCTGGGTCCGGAGACCCCTCGAGCCACCGGGGATCCGGATCCAAGCAGCAGCGGCAGGCTGCTGACGCGGGGGCAGCACATAAACATTACATTTTTTTCTGAAGATTGCTTCAGTTTAAGTTTTTATTATTGAAATATTACTTCAGATATAGTTTTGAATGCGTAAAAGCCTTAGAACCTTTGATGGATGATAGTGAAACAGATCACAATATAATGTGCAATGCCCATTTAGTATAGTGCAAGTACGCCTTAGGCCCCTTTCCCATTGCGTTCCGATCTCTGTTCAATGGTCCTGTTGGGGCTTCTGTCCGAACCCCATGCAAAACGGGTCTCGGACATATGCGCCAACAAGGCCATTGACTATAATGGTGCAGACGGAGTCACCATGTGCTCACTCCTGCACCATGTTTGGAAGTAAAATGATAAAACAGTGTATCCTTACCAGCCAGTGTTGAATTCCACATGAGCATCAAAGAATCCAACTATTGGAGCACTTGCAGCCTTCCATCCTTGTATCCTAGCTCGAATCAGTCCCTCTCGTCTGGTATTACGAACTATTTTCACAAGTCCAGGGTATCTCTTATTCACATATTGATCCAAATTAAATTTCAGTTCAACTGAAACAAAGGAAGGATTAATTTCAACAAATGTTACTCTAAACACATACAATAGTTGAAAATTTAATTGATGTGGTAATCTAGTTAGATTATTCAGAGCATTTTTGTTTTTTTCAGCACTGGAATGATGTTTTAAACATAAGTACCCTGCCCATAGTCTTAAACTTACCCTCCAGCAGCATCACCTTTTTCAGCATTTCTTTAGTCCCACGGCACCATCTGGTGCCCGTAACTCCTACCTGGTTGGAAGTCAGAAGTTATGTCACAAGTGTGCAATACAAGTCTATGGGAGCAAGAACGAGGCTCTTATAGAGTTGTATTTAGTTGTGACCATTGTCGCACTCCATGAAACAGTGGAGCTGCAGGCCACAAATCGCCGGAGAAGATGAAGCCGCCAGACTAGATTTAAAACATCACTTCAGTGGTAAAATAAAAAAATGGCTTGAGCGGTGCTTTAATGAATAGAGCATTTTATTAGTGTGAATTTAATTGGGCCAAAAATACTCGACTTCATGCTGCCACCAAATTTCAACTGGAAGAAAATTAAAGGTCCAGTTATATGAGAAGTTAATTGCACAATAGATTAACCATACCAGAAATAAATTATCTCGAATCAATGTCAGATAAGTGTTGACATATAATGGTAATCATGTAAGAAATCGATCATATTCGATCACATAGGTGCTCAATTGAATGTCCCTCACTATATTCACACTGAAGATAATTGGCATGACTCCAACTGCAGCTGATCAACTTGCAGAATACAAAGGTAGATCAGTTTAGAATTGAACCTACGTCCAATCAACCACTGAAAGAGATGAAGTTACTCTGATTAATTTAGATAACACGCCTCTTAAAGCATTTAGTTGAACAAACCAATAATTTATTATTTACAGTGTACGATCAGGGAGCAAGCAGCAAGCATTTTTTTGCTCACATTTACATTTTCATGTCTGATAAATGAATGCTTTTCGGCATTTCATTTGGTTGCTCACTCTATTTACATAACAACTATTGTTGATAATGAGTCATAAGTATTTGAATTTAAGCAATTATCGCTTGTGTAAATGGACCCTTAATATACATATATCAGTTCATTATGCCTCAGTTTCTAAAGCAAAGTTGCAATCTGACACAGGTTTCCTTAATTGAAGTATACATATAATTTTATTGCTACCACAATGTACTGTTTTTCATTGAACCTAAAGTAGATACTTGACATTTCAAGTTAATTCAAACACAAAGTTTCACTCTTTGATCCTTCCATAGAAAAATTTTATGTTGGAATGATCAGGATGTTTTTATTATGCATATGTACAGTGAAGGAAATAAGTATTTGATCCCTTGCTGATTTTGCAAGTTTGCCCACTGACAAAGACATGAACAGTCTAGAATTTTAAGGGTAGGTTAATTTTAACAGTGAGAGATACAATATGAAAAATAAAATTAAAAAAATCACATTGTATAAATCAAATAAATTTATTTGCATTTTGTAGAGAATAATAAGTATTTGATCCCCTACCAACCATTAAGACTTCTGGCTCCTACAGACCAGTTAGATGCTCCTAATCAAATCGGTACCTGCATTAAAGACAGCTGTTTTAACTTTTCACCTGTATAAAAACATTCCTGTCCACAGACTCAATTAATCAGTCAGACTCTAACCTCTACAACAAGGGCAAGACCAATGAGCTTTCTAAGGATGTCAGGGACAAGATCATAGACCATAGACCTACACGAGGCTGGAATGGGCTACAAAATCATAAGTAAGATTCTGGGTGAGAAAAAGACAACTGTTAGTTCAATAGTAAGAAAATGGAAGAAATACAAAATGACTGTCAATCGACATTGATCTGGAGTAGCATGTAAAATATCAGCTTGTGGAGTATCCAGGATCATGAGGAAGGTGAGAGATTAACCTAAAACTCCATGGGGGGAACTTGTTAATGATCTCAAGGCAGCTGGGACCACTGTTAGCAAGAAATACATTGGTAGAACATTATGCCGTAATGGCTTAAAATTCTGCAGTGCCTGCAAAGTCCCACTGCTCAAAAAGGCACATGTGCAGGCCCTTCTGAAGTTTGCTAATGAACACCTGAATGATTCTGAGAGTGATTGGGAGAAGGTGCTCTGGTCAGATGAGATAAAAATTCAGCTTTTTGTCTTTAACTCATTTTCCCGTGTTTGGAGGAAGAGAAATGCTACCTATGACCCAAAGAACACCGTGCCCACTGTGAAGCATGGAGGTAGAAACATTTTTTTTTTAATTTGTTTCTCTGCTAAGGGCATAGAACTACTTCCCTGCATCAATGGGACAATGGATGGCGCCATGTACCATATAATCCTGAGTGACAAGCTCATTCCCTCCATCAGGACATTACAAATTGGTCGTGGCTGTGTCTTCCAACATGACAATGACCCAAAACATGCAGCCAAGGCAACAAAGCAGTGTCTCAAAAAGAAGCAAATTAAGGTCAAGGAGTTGCCTAGCCACTCTCCAAACTTTAATCCCATAGAAAACTTATGGAGGGAGCTGGAGCTCCATGTTGCCAGGCAACAGCTCAAAATCTTAATGATTTAGAGATGGTCTGCAAAAAGAATGGACCAAAATTCCTCCTGACATGCAGAAACCTCATCATCAACTACAAAAAACGTCTGACTGCTGTGTTTGCCAACAAGGGTTTTGCCACCAAGTATTAAGTTTTGTTTGCCAGAGGGATCAAATACTTATTTCTCTCTGCAAATAAATGTATACAATTTATACAAGGGTGGCACGGTGGCTCAGTGGTTAGCACTGTAGTTTTGCAGCGCTGAGGTCCTGGGTTCAATTCCCACCAAGGACACCATCTGCAAGCAGTTTGGATGTTCTCCCGTGTGTGCGTGGGTTTCCTCCGGGTACTCCGGTTTCCTCCCACACTCCAAAAACATACAGTTAGGTACCTTAGATTGTGAGCCCCAATGGGGACAGTGTTCCCAATGTATGTAAAGTGCTATGGAATTAATAGCGCTATATAAATTAATAAATTATTATTATTATTATTATTATAATACAATGTGATTTTCTGCATTTTATTTGGATAGTCTATCTCTCACTGTTAAAAATTATCCTACCCTTAACATTATAGACTGTTCATGTCTTTGTCAGTGGGCAAACTTACAAAATCAGCAAGGGATCAAATACAGTTATGTCCAGAAATATTTGGACAGTGACACAAGTTTTGTTATTTTAGCTGTTTACAAAAACATGTTCAGAAATACAATTATATATATAATATGGGCTGAAAGTGCACACTCCCAGCTGCAATATGAGAGTTTTCACATCCAAATCGGAGAAAGGGTTTAGGAATCATAGCTCTGTAATGCATAGCCTCCTCTTTTTCAAGGGACCAAAAGTAATTGGGCAAGGGACTCTAAGGGCTGCAATTAACTCTGAAGGCGTCTCCCTCGTTAACCTGTAATCAATGAAGTAGTTAAAAGGTCTGGGGTTGATTACAGGTGTGTGGTTTTGCATTTGAAAGCTGTTGCTGTGACCAGACAACATGCGGTCTAAGGAACTCTCAATTGAGGTGAAGCAGAACATCCTGAGGCTGAAAAAAAAAAAAATCCATCAGAGAGATAGCAGACATGCTTGGAGTAGCAAAATCAACAGTCGGGTACATTCTGAGAAAAAAGGAATTGACTGGTGAGCTTGGGAACTCAAAAAGGCCTGGGCGTCCACGGATGACAACAGTGGTGGATGATCGCCGCATACTTTCTTTGGTGAAGAAGAACCCATTCACAACATCAACTGAAGTCCAGAACACTCTCAGTGAAGTAGGTGTATCTGTCTCTAAGTCAACAGTAAAGAGAAGACTCCATGAAAGTAAATACAAAGGGTTCACATCTAGATGCAAACCATTAATCAATTCCAAAAATAGACAGGCCAGAGTTAAATTTGCTGAAAAACACCTCATGAAGCCAGCTCAGTTCTGGAAAAGTATTCTATGGACAGATGAGACCAAGATCAACCTGTACCAGAATGATGGGAAGAAAAAAGTTTGGAGAAGAAAGGGAACGGCACATGATCCAAGGCACACCACATCCTCTGTAAAACATGGTGGAGGCAACGTGATGGCATGGCCATGCATGGCTTTCAATGGCACTGGGTCACTTGTGTTTATTGATGACATAACAGCAGACAAGAGTAGCCGGATGAATTCTGAAGTGTACCGGGATATACTTCCAGCCCAGATTCAGCCAAATGCCGCAAAGTTGATCGGACGGCGCTTCATAGTACAGATGGACAATGACCCCAAGCATACAGCCAAAGCTACCCAGGAGTTCATGAGTGCAAAAAAGTGGAACATTCTGCAATGGCCAAGTCAATCACCAGATCTTTATGGGGAGATAAGGTATGCACACCAGTGACTATGTAAGGGGAATACATGAAATAGCAGAAACTGCTGTGTGAATACTGACTTTAAAAATCCAATAGCTATATGCAAGAGTGAAAATGTGAAAAATGGAATCTGCATTACTGCCATGAACATATGAATCAAGAGAAATTTAGCTACTGAATTGATCAATGCAATAGAGCCCCAACACTACGTCAAAGTATTTCTCTAATCACCAGATCTTAACCCAATTGAGCATGCATTTCACTTGCTCAAATCCAGACTTAAGACGGAAAGACCCACAAACAAGCAAGACCTGAAGGCTGCGGCTGTAAAGGCCTGGCAAAGCATTAAGAAGGAGGAAACCCAGCGTTTGGTGATGTCCATGGGTTCCAGACTTAAGGCAATGATTGCCTCCAAAGGATTCGCAACAAAATATTGAAAATAAAAATATTTTGTTTGGGTTTGGTTTATTTGTCCAATTACTTTTGACCTCCTAAAATGTGGAGTGTTTGTAAAGAAATGTGTACAATTCCTACAATTTCTATCAGATATTTTTGTTCAAACCTTCAAATTAAACGTTACAATCTGCACTTGAATTCTGTTGTAGAGATTTCATTTCAAATCCAATGTGGTGGCATGCAGAGCCCAACTCGCGAAAATTGTGTCACTGTCCAAATATTTCTGGACCTAACTGTAATTATTTCCTTCACTGTATTTAGTGATTGTTTCACCCCATCAGTGGCCATCCAAATTACATATAAGTTATTTGCAGATTTTTCTTCCAGTGCCCTCAGTAAACAATTAATTTTAAAAATAAAATAGTGGCCAGGGGGTATTGCAGCTTAAATGTGGCATTACATGGTGGTCATTCTGAAAAACGGCTGTCAAAGTAAAACATGCAACTCTCACATCTGTTAAATCAGTATGTGCTATTACAGAGTAACTTTCCATTTTGTCTCAAAGAGAGGGGTCCAGAAAGGGGGTCCATTTTCTATGATATCTACATATACAGACAAAAATCCCCTTAAATTCTATCTTTATATCAATGTAGTTTAAAGTCTAAGATTTTGATATATTAACATGATAACTAAGACACAAAATAACAGTTGTCATTACTCGAAAAATCTATGCTATTGGAGAAATAGAGAAGAAAATCAATAGTCTACCTGGCAGAATTGCTGTAAGAGAACAATATTTTTATATCTGTAATAATAACAGCATGGGCTAAAAGCTCCCTCAATTACATTTCTTAACAATTCATGCTATTACAGTGAATGTATCACCAAAACTTGTGAAGCTGCCAATTTCAGAAATACTTATTTACTATCTGGATCAGGTATATCATCTAATGTGAAAAAACATTAATTAAGTCTAGTGGTTTATAGATAAAATCGCCCTATCCAGTCCGTAAATCTCAAACTGAGTGGTGTTTTATTTTTACGACGATCATGGGACAACTTGAGACATTCTAAATTATGCTGATGTGTCATGCCACTGAGTACAATCCATTGCTTGGTGGTTTGATTTGCTTATTTATCAAACAAAGCAATGGATAGATAGCTGGCGGCGGATTTCTTTAAAGCAAAAGGAAAGACATCCAATTATTACAGATAGGTAGATAGATAATGAGCATTGCCAAGTGACTTTTTTTACATTTCTTTGATTGGTGAGCACCTTTTTTAGAAAGCACTAGAAACGTTTTAGCTTCATAATTTGGTTTTATGTTCTTCAGTAGACACTAGTTACAATTACAATACAACGCTATAAATTTCTTGTCTACAGGCAGAATTCTGTTTACTCCATATGTTGTCAGTGGAATAGTTTGCTATTGTTATCAAGCTTTCACCTACCGTTGTCACTGTTGTCATCTACAAGGATGACCTCTTTGAGTAGATGTGAAGGAGTGTGGTTGACCACACTGTGCACCGAGCGAAGAATTACAGACAAAGCTTCATTTACAAAAATAAACACCACGGCAATCTGAGGCAGGTCATCCGGATAACTCATCTGTTTACACCTGTAAATCAGAGAAAAAGAGAAGGTCATTAGGAGAACTGTTCTTTTTATCCCCAATACAAAAGCCTTTAAGCAAATATTTCCATCAACAGACTTGAGGTGTGCAAACAAAAGCTATAATTACATGACTTGGCTGAGTGCAGAAAAATTCAATAAATGCATTTATTTATGAAATTTCTCATAATTATCCACTATCGCTTATCTGATTCTTAACCATTCCTCACTCATGATACACCTGTATATCTTTCCTTCACATCTTTTTTAAAGAATGTAGTTCACCAACTGTCTTTGATTTTTCTATTAGTGTTGTCCAAATAATTTATCTTTTTCTCACTCTTTCCCCTTCTTCTCTTTCTTCTAGTCCTCCACTGGTTGTTGGTCACAAAGCAAATATAAATAAAAATTGTCTTAATAACAGACAAATTGCTTCCCAAATTTGCTGCTTCTTATATGCCAGGACCAACCCTCCACTAAGGACATGACATTCTTCTCTCCTCTTATCTGCTCTTCAAGCTCCAATGCATCTTCACTCCTGTGCATCTTTACTTCTGTGTAACCCTTACTTCTTCACAACCTTTTATAAATAGAGTTTTGTCCTTCATTTAATTGTACATAGCAAGCATCTTTAGCAAAAACTTCTTTACTCCTGAATTTTTCCATGTTAGGTCTAATGCACACACCAGAACAGATTTCAGGGGGTCTATATAGCGTTATACTGATTCCCTGTGCTCCACATTATGGAACTGAATGTATTCCATGTGGTGCTGTATGGCAGTTCATGCATTGTGTGAGCAAAATACACTCTTTCTATGCCCTTGGAACGCCAAATTAATAAGATTTGTTTTACAAGTGCTTGGAGAAATCAATACAGCACACACATTTGTGGTATACTGAGAGTTTCTGTTTTATTACATCATGTGACCAGCTAATATAGTATCCCAAACAAAGAAATGATCATGCCCCAATAAGAGCCACAGTGGTGTGTGTAGAAATGTGAAATTTTCCCGCCCATCAGTGTTAGCTGAATCCTATGACATCATTCAGTTATAAGACAAGATAGTTTGTATACAATACAAAATGGCTTGTATTCTCTCACAATTGTAGTATTACAGAACTATGATCTTCCAGTGATGCTTTAAAGGATAAATAGCTTCCTAATATGTTATTCATTGGAACATATTGCATCTTTTTTTGCATGTTCCAAAAAAACTCTGTTTGTCTCCTTATGATATTCTAGACATAATGAGGTACAATAAAGTCATGAAGAACTGTAAGTGTAATGTTGCAGTTATCACTGATAATGCTGCATGAAAATCTTTAACAATCTTTACTTTACTTTTTTCTTGTTATTTCTAAAAGCATTGTATCCATAAACATCCTTGCTATTTAAAAACTTAAAAAAAAAGGAAAAAGAAAAGGAAGTGTATATGTGAATTTATGATCAAGAGCTTTTATTCTGTAAGTTTGCAACTCTTTATCCTATTATTTAGTTGTATATTTTTGAGTCTTGCACATTGTTCACACCATTGGTGTTCCAGAAGTCCATTCCTTAATTAGCATGCATTTTCTGTCTGAGAACCCTGCCCCACCCATAGCCATGTCTCATTTCACATATATAGCTTGATCCTTTGCTTCCCATACAGAGCAAGTTTTTTAACTGCAGGTGAGGTTACACGTAGGTTAGGGACCCCAAAAATAGAGATTACATTGACATTTGGTTTTGGGGCTCCTTTGCATTGATCAATACAATGGCTAAACATCTCTCATTCCTATTATTCATAGCAGTTATGCACATTCCATTTTCATGTTTTTCACTTTTTTCAGATAGTTCATTGTATTTTTCAGTCTAGTATTCCCATAGCAGTTCTGCTTTTCATTATTCCCCTATACATTGTGACTGGTGGGCAACTCATAAGTCTAGTCCTGGTTAGGGAGCATATGACTGCACGTATGCAAATCGCAAGCTTCTTGTCACATGCTCACCATCTCCTGGCATCAGAGAATCCTGACAGTGTGTTCACTGCACGCTGTCAGGAATCTCAATTCTGAAGTCAAATAGAGTGAGGGTAGACAAAAAACTTTAACCAGTTAATCAGCTAAGGTGCCAATAGTTAGAGGAGCACCAGTCAGATATGGTGATCCATCCTAATGATAGTGGCAGGAAGAAGGAAAAAAGGGATGGCACCACCAAAAACAGTGGGATCTCCTAGGTACAAGAAGTGCAATTGTACAAAAAAGGAAGCGTACCTAATGAAACGGGATCACCACATTACCAATAAAAAAACAATTTTTTTGAAATTTGATATATTGGCAAAACCACACATGCATTAAATACAAAAGTGACACAAAATGGACGTCTAAAACCATTTAAAAACATAAATACACTTGAGTAAAAACCCACATATCAATGGAATACTGTTTGGTACACACCCAATAGCATCTAATCGAATCAACACACAAGTCCCATATAACCCTGAGGTCAAACCATGAATAGGAGGTTTGCAAAAAATGGCTAAAAAAACAACCAACAAAAAAAATGCAAAAAAACTGGTTGGTCTAATAAAGGCCAAAGTAAGGTATCCCTGCTAGAAAGGCATCCCAGTGTCTGAAGTCAAACAGCTGACCATGCTGTGGCACTAGAATCTAAGAAAAGCCTGAAAAATCTGAAAAATCTGCGAAAAGCTTAATGATAGACCACAAATACTGCGAGCCTGCAAAAAATAATTAAATATTAAGCCTCCAAGTTTGCTTCAATTTGACATGTAAGTAGTAATTCCTGTAATAATAATAATTATAAAATGGGTTGAGACTTCAGCGCTTTCTAGAACTCATCATCACATAAAAACATAATTGTAAGTTATCTCTTTGCATACAGAAATATTATACAGTATATTATTGTACAAGTGCCCAATCTTTTTTTTTTTTTTAAACATTAAAATGCATAGTGTACACCAATTTATTTATTGCTTGGTATGTACAGTATATTTACTTATATTTATAGAAACCTAAACAGTTAAATCCCTTTTTCTTTAAGACCAGATACGTACAGGAAACTGAACACTCACGTGATTTGGAAAAATCTGAGCAGGCATGTATGGTATATATGGATGGCAGTTACACCTCATAAAATACATTTACTTCTTTTTTCACTTGTGAAAATGTCATTGTTTACCAGCTCCATTAGCACAAAGACAGACATGAATGAGCATGCTATGGATCACTGCATCAACCATTTGTACAGACACATTGCCAAACGTGTTGCTCTTTAAAAGTGCTCTCATTGAACATAGAAGAGATCCGTGATATTTTTCCTTGCCTATGAAAGAAAGGCAGTCGTTTTTATAGTTGGTACAGACAGCACACAGCAAAAAGCTGATAATTTGATCAGAAAATTCTACAATGTGATTTTAGCTGATTTATGATAACAAAATGTAATAATATATGAAACCTGACCTGAATGAAATAAATGAAAAGTTGATTTTGATTCTGGATCTTCACAGATAATCTAAAATATTTCAAGTTCCAGGTGAGAACAATAAGAAAGTCTTATGTGTTAAATTTATTTTCTTCACCTGACTTTCAGATCTCATGAGAATTAAAGAAAAGATGGCACTTTAAAACTGTCAGCCTTGGTTAAGGGTCTCAGTAACTCACATGTGGCCTTTCACGTCTTTCCATTTTTCCTTGTAATTCTTAACTGGTGAAAACCTTTTCTGTTGCGATCAGTCACAAACTGCTCAGGGATTTTGGAAAACTCTTGCTACACTGTTGTGTTTCCTTTTACATGTATTACTGACGTTTTTGGACCATAATGTTAGATGTTATTGTTCTATAATATCAGTCATTGAAGTGTATTGAATTGACTTTCAAACATTTGGATGTATTGAAGAATTAACAGCTTTCCTCCTTTGAGTAAATAATGTATTGTGTTTGATCAAATCTAGCTCAGTGCAGCATCATTTTTACTATTATGATGAATAAGTTCCTAGATAAAGTCACTTTACTCAGTAATGTATACAAGATCTCATAGACAGTTAATCTTGCTCAACCTTAAAAAATTGGCTAAAAGATAAAAGAAGTTTATTTATGTTTTCAATTAATATCTTTTCCCCAAAAGGATCAAATTGTGTGTATTATCTTCTTAACTTAAAATTCTTGTCAAATTTCCCAAAACTGATAAGTGATCTGAACTGAATTTATTTAACATATTAGGGTAAATAATGTTTTCATTTTGGTACCTCAGCCCAAGCTCCCAGGTGCTCTGTACACACTAGGTTGTAACGCCGGTGTCCCTGCACTGCTGCACTGTCTCCTCCCAGCAGGGACGCTGACATGCTCACCTCCACATCTGGCCATCAGTGTCTTCCATGCTCCTCTTGTGCCCCGTTAGTGGAGCTTCTTCTGTCCCAGGGCCTGTGCAAGTTGCAAAAGTCTCCTGGAAGAAACTTTAGGGCATGAACAGACTTCCAGCCTCTTAAAGGGACAGCGCACCCACTCTAAAGTGTTCCCACGGGTTACGCAGGCCGGCGTTATCTTGTGGTAGGGTGTCAGAGAGGAGGTAAAATAGACCCTGGTCTGAACATGGTCAGGGATATCTGGAGAATGGATCCAGATGCTAAGGCGGCCTTCAACTTGCCAGTTGCTGAATGCTTTAAATCCGGGACTTCCTGCTGTTGGCCGCGCATGGCCAAAGCTGTTTGTTTCCACCTCCAAGGCTTTTTATGCACATTGCACACCCACTTGCTGGATTTGAGGACCCTGTAGCCTTAAAAAGGTCATACACTCTTCACTCTGGGTTTTACCCAACCAGCCAGGGACTTTAACTCTTATGGACTGTAACCCTCTGAAGGATTGTGATTAAGTCCTAAGGATTGTTGTTGGGAGGAGGGGGTACAGAGAACCTGATGTTCTGGCTAGGTCAGGAAATTTGTACTTTATCTTTTTGCAAGGAAAGTCTGTGTAGTAAGAAGTGAAGAATGTGTGCTTAATGATCCTCTGTGGCACTGAAATGTGACAGAAGATTTTTGTCCTCTATTTAAAGTACATTGCAAAGTTTATTTTCATTAAACCTACATTTTTGTATGAACTTGTGGTCTCTCTCAATGAATTGTGTACCATCTGGTCCTAGGCAGTGAAAACCATAGCCAACATGTGTACTGTAAAGGTGTATCGACTCCGTAATGCAGCACCACACACTCAGCCAGGAACTTCATCTTCATGTAGCATGCCGGGGTGCAGCAGACAATTACCTCTCCATGACTACCACATCACACTTTGTTACATATGTTCCATGTCTGGGCAGCCCCTAGCAAGTAGAGTAGGAGTTGGTGAACTGTTACCATTCTTGTGTTAGTTGAACAACTAGATCATTTGCTCGAGTCATTCAGACTGGGCAATTGCTGGTGACTTTCACCTGTAGATGGGGGATAAAGGCGTAGACCAAATTAAAGTAGTGAACTTCATACTAGATTACTATTTATTTTTTTCTAATCTAACCGCTTATGTAATGTGCTTGAGTTCAAAATCCCCTTTCAATCACTCAATAATCAAATTTCTTGTCTGAGTCTTATCCTAACTTGCGATGATGTTTTGAGAATTCAAATGAGCGTGCTGTAATGCTCAACTAAGTCATCTCAGGGTTGGCACAGCAGTCATTGGCACAGCTGCTGTTACCACTCTGAAAAGGGGCATAATCAGTGAAGTGCATTTAATGGGCTGGGCTAGTTTCTGCTCTACTGCATGTGGTTGTCAACTACAATGCATGCTTAGCAGGCTGTCCCTTCACAATATTCCATTCAGTGCACATTAACATTGCATTCCCTCTCTGGTTCTAAAAAGAAATGACGAGCTGGCAGGAGAGCGCACTGTTAAGGTTGCATTAAAAGGTAGACAATGCGTCATGTAGGGAGAGCATAGACAACAAAAGCCCCTGAAATTGACTTCTTTGCCCTGAAATGTAACATAATTTGGGAAGTCTGTTTTAGGGTCTGGAATAGCTGAAAACATCATTGCAAGTTGAAAAAAAACACAGAAAATTAATGATGGAAGGGTGGCGGATAGTGATGGGCGGACTTGCAGATAATCAAGACCGGCAGATCTAATCAGATTAAAAAAATATATACGGTTACGGCCGGATATCTGGCCAGATGCCAGTCCCTATATAGGTCTATAAGGACCAGGAATCCGGTGCATAAAAATGGTGGTACAAGGGATAGGGGAATTGGAGCAAGCGCTTCACACTTGTCGCGTCTCTGATGTGGCTGTAACTGCTTCCAGGTCACTCATCCTTCTTCCGGGGCCACTCATTATTGCTCATCCATATTCACTGCTTATCCCTCCCACTGTCAGCCGTCGCGTTTGCTATTGGTTGCATTCAGATGCGCCCCTAGACTGCGTGATAGTGTGTCTGGCTGCTTACAATCACAGACCTTGTCTGTGGGTCACTGTACATTGGATTTAAAATAAATAAATAAAAAAATTGGCATAGGGTGCACCCTTATTATGATACCCAGCAAAGATAAAGCATATGGCTACAGGCTGCATCCCACAGTTGTGCGCTTATTTTGGCTGTGTACAAAATAAGAGGAAGTTTTTTTTTTAATTATTTAAATAAATAATTTAAAAAACTGGGGTGTGGTCCCCCAATTTTGATACCCAGCCATAATAAAGCAAGACAGCTGAGGGCTGGTATTCCCATTCCGGCAAGATCCAAACTTATTGGGCCTCCCAGTCTAAAAAATAGCCCAGCATTGCCATATTAATTAGATGTGACAGTGCTGACGCTTTGCTCAGCTCTTCTCGATTGCCCTCATGCAGTGGCAATCAGGGTAATAAGGGGTTCATAACAGCTCACAGCTGCCACTAAGCCCTAGATTAGTAATGGAAGGCATCTATGAGACCCCCCCAATGACTAATCTGTAAGTGAAAAGAAATATACACAAACACCCCAAAAATACTTTATTTGAAAGAAAATACAATAAAACACCCTCTTCATCTCTTTAGTAACCCCCAAACACCCAGGTCTGATGTAATCGACACGAAGTTCATGACGTTTCCAGTTCTGCTACATCAGAAGTCACAGCGAGTGGCCATAGAACATGACTATACGGTGTAGCTTAAGGCAGAAAATGAGCAGCGTGATGATAGGTGAGGTCACTCAGGTTAGTTGTGGTCACAGCTGGAGGTTCCCATGGTCAGGTTACCTGATTGCAGGTAACCTGACCTCAGTAAACTCCGTGACCTCACCTCAGGTGAGACCTGCATCTCCTGGCCAAAAACCACATTTTTTGCCAAGAGATATAGATTTGGTGCTGAAATTTTTACACCATATTCTTGCACATCACTCGTAGGGGATTTTTAATTGAAATAAATTAGAACAGTGGTTAGATAATTTTAACAGTTACAACATTTAATATATAATTTACCATTGGCTTTGTATAACCCTTTAAAGTGCACCCATAAAATTGGTTTGTTTGGCATCTCTGGTAATTGTCTGATGTCCCTGATTTGTCATTTGTGATTTTAGACTACTGTTAGCTTCCAAAGTGATATGGCTTTATACCATGATAAAAGCATTTGTCACTGCATGAAGATTTATTTTATTGAAAATCTGACACAAATGACCATTTAAATTAGTGTCAACGTGCTTGGGATATATGTCAGATTTTCTGTAACAAACATGTGAGCAGTGCCATAAGGGTTTGAGTACTTTATTCTGGCCTTTCAGAGGTGTTTTTGAGATTAAAGTCTTCACCAGTATCTCATCTGTTCCTTTGTCACATTAGTAGATTTTATTGACTGGCTTTTCCCTTTAAAATACCTTAGTACCAGATTGTTCTGTCTGTCTTATAAAATGAACAGAAGATGAAAAGTAGAAGTAAAATGGAAGCTGACCAGTGCAAAGAAAATTGGTGCAACAAAGGAATATTGTTGTAGTTGAATGTATAACAAATGTAAGCTTTTTCTTCTATCACATCACTTACACAATGTATCAGTGCCGATATTGTTCTTCATTGCTGCTGACTTATCACCCTCATGCAGTTCATTCAGAATAGTCTACAAAGTGGTTAACAAGAAATAGCATGTCCATTTCCTGTTGTTCTGGCTGACCCAAACTCCGAGACTTCATATAATCAATCTTGCAGTTGTGTCCCTCTTTGGCTATTTCATCATGGGTGCTGAAAGCTATTATTATTCTACATATAATGGCTCATTGAAATGAGAAAACCCAAGCACTTCTCACCCTTGCTGACCTTCTCTTCCAGAGAGCAGAAGCATTCGTAATAGATTACTCGCCGTTACCGTGGCTACCCTTGGCCTCCATTTCAGTAATGTGTTTGATGTAAAATTTCAGGTGCATAAACCATGCAGTTACAACGCTGTTAACAGCTGACACTTGTTGGATACATGTGAAATATGAATTTGGCGACGCCTGGATGCACATGAATAATTCGAGTGAACAGACAATATGTTGCAACTGATTGATTCCGTGAAAGTTTCAACTAGCATTTACAAACTCCTCCGAAGCTTATTTTAGGAACAGCCATTCTCTACGATATCAACTTTAGATGGATTTTCTACTTTTATGGAAACAAATCTAAGCCTCATGAAGATTCCAATAAAGCCTAATATAACTACTGAAAAGTGTGACTAGAAATGCATAACGTCATTAATTAATAGGAATATTTATTAATTACAAGTATATTGAAGAAAGAGGCAATAGATCACATGTGACGCTTCCAATATATCCAGCCTTGATAAGATCGGTTTTAATAGATTATTTTAATAAAAAATACATATGTGTGTATATAGAATAAAACAACATGTTTCGGCTCTATTCATAGAACTTTCTTCAGGTTTAAAAAAATGTTAAAAAAAGAATAATGTGCACCTCAGTGCTATACCCAAGTCCACATTTGGGATCTCAACAACCTCTAGTTATCCTCTACTTTCTATCTTATGGGAGGAGAGTGCAAGTTCAATTACTACTATCACTTGCCTCTCTTATATTACTTTTTTCAGGCACTCAAATCTTGTCCTTGGGAAGTTTTAAACAGCATGACATGTTTACCCGACAATGCAGTGACAAATAAATACATAAAATGTTTCTACAAATAAATTCTAGATGATCGCAGTGTATACCCTTAGTATAAAAAAAACCTCAAAAATGAAAAAAAAAAATTAATTGTTTTGCATACTATGCATGATATATACAATTTTAGGAGAGTTCACTCTATTTTTTGAGGCTTTTTATTTCATTTTTATTTCATTTGTATTTCATTTATTTTTTTGGACTTTTTTTTCCCAACAAGTACAATCCATAAAATATATATGCATCAGACATGAGTGAACTCAGCTAAAATTTTATATATCATGCACAGTATGCAGATCAATTAACTTATTATCTGATCTTTTTTAGTTTTTTTTATACTAATGGTATATACTACAACCATCTAGAATTTATTTGTAAAACCATTTTATGTATTTATTTGTCACTGTATTGTCAGATAAAAAATGTCATGCTGTTTAAAACTTCCCAAGGACAAGATTTAAATTAGAAAGGGCTAGGGGGATTAGAGCAGGCGCGTTATACTTACCAAGTTTCCCATACAGCGGAAACACTACTTCTACATTAGTGCAGGTTTTGCAGCTCTTTACAAAGCAAGGATAAGTTCTTCTTGGTGTATCTGAGGGCATAAAACTTCAGATCATGATATTTCTTAAATTAGGAGGTTGCCTGTAGTACAGCAAGGGTGTATCTTTGAATTTTATTATTATTATATTATTATTCAAAGATCCAAACTTGCTATGCTACAGGCAACCTCCTAATTTAATAAACATCATGATCCGAAGTTCTATGCCGTCAGATACACCAAGAGGAACTTATCCTTGCAATGTAAAGAGCCGCAAAACCTGCACTCATGTAGAGACCAAAGACCGGATACAGATCCCTAACACGCAGCAGGACTATAAGACTCTTGGGACATTCACATGTTCCTTCTCCAATGTGGTATACTTTTTTCTGTGCACTATATGTCCTATTGGGGGGATTATGTTGGAGAAACAGGACAGAGACTGAGAGCAAGGATGATGGATCATTATTGTTACGGTTGCTGCGAGCACTGGAGACTATGTCCAGATTTCTTGCTACTGCACATGTGCGAGCGCTGGAGACTAAGTCCAGATTTCTTGCTACTGCACATGTGCGAGCGCTGGAGACTAAGTCCAGATTTCGTGCTACTGCACATGTGCGAGCGCTGGAGACTAAGTCCAGATTTCTTGCTACTGCACATGTGCGAGCGCCGGAGACTAAGTCCAATCTTGGAGCCATTGCACATGTGCGGGTGACATCATCGCTGACACGAGGTCACATGTCTCTGACACCTTCTATGCCGATTGGTCGCTGGTCATGTGCTTGTGACGTCTTGCTCGGTGATAGGCCAGCATGACGTCACTCCTGTCGTTCTGGCAGCGGATTGGCTCTGGTGTCCTCCATCTTGGATGAGGCACAGAGTCTATATAAGACCCTGACACACGCCGCATGGTGCTCAGTCCTCTTGGTTCATGCATATGAGTAGACGCTCTGTGCGCGTTCCTCTAGGCATTCTTCTGTCTATGCTAGGTGAGCGCTACCGGCAGGGTAGCGTTCTTATACCTTACAGCTTCGGCTGCTGTCCGTATCCTTACCTCTTAGGGGAGCGGACATAGGCAGGTGCCTGAGGCACATGGTCTGGCTGGGCCTTGTGATTCTACTCGTAGGTGGACGTTGCCGCTAGGGTAACGTTCCTTATACTGCGTCTGGCAGTTGTTCGTATCCTCGCACACTAGGGGAGCGAACAGAGGTAGGAGCTTTGTGCGGCTTACGCTGCTGTTCGTCTCTTTTGCACCACTAGAAGAGCGGACCTAGGCAGGTGCCATATCTAGTGGTTCGTGTCCTCGCACACTAGTGGAGCGAACGCAGGTAGGAGCTTTGTGCGGCTTACGCTGCTGTTCGTCTCTTTTGCACCACTAGAAGAGCGGACCTAGGTAGGTGCCATTTCGCACACATTGCCTTTGTCTCTGTGATTGTTAACAGAGATCATTCCACACACCCTCCAAGTAAGGGAGGAATTGCTTTACTTACTTATTATATTCTTCTGTGAGTTAACAGAGGTATTGCACTCTGCCATAGTCTGCAGCAAAGTCTTTTGCACGGTGGACCCTGACTGTCTGATACTCCTTTCAGTTATTATCAGACAGCCCCCCGTAACATTAGGACTGAGCCAAGGGTCTGGCAGTTATGGCAGAATATCAGCAGTTACACCGTTACATACAAGTACTTGAGTCACGGCTCAAGAGTATAGAGGATAAACCTCAGACCATGGTGACATCTGCACATGATCCTCGACTTGCTCTGCCAAACAGATATTCTGGCGATGCCAGATCATGTCGTGGTTTCATTAGTCAGTGTCAGATACACCTAGAGGTCAACTCTTCTCGCTTCTCTACGGAGAGGTCCAGAGTAGGCTTTATCATCTCCTTACTTCAGGACAAAGCCTTAGAATGGGCGACTCCCCTATGGGAGCGCTCTGATGTGGTTACTCTGAGACATCAAGACTTTCTTGATGCTCTTAAGGCGGTATTCATGGGTCCGCAGGTTACCCATGATGCGGCCCTGAGACTGTTAGATCTATCTCAGGGTTCGTTATCCACTAGTTCTTATGCCATTGCTTTTAGAACTCTGGTGGCAGAACTAGATTGGCCAGAGAAGGTGTTGATTCCTATCTTCTGGAGAGGGTTGGCAGGCTATGTCAAGGATGCCCTTGCTACTCGTGAGGTCCCTGCTTCTCTGGAGGACTTGATCACAGTAGCAACGAGGATCGATGTACGCCATAAGGAACGTAGACTCGAGGTCTCTTCCTCACGCCCTAAGCATCGGGCTATTCCAGTTGTTGAGGGTCCACTACCATCTTCCTCAGCATCTGAAACATCTCCCACTCCTATGGAGTTAGGTCATACGTCCTCCAGACTACGCAAGTCTGGTCCTCCTATATGTTACGTATGTCGTCAGGCTGGGCACTATGCCAACAAGTGTCCTAGTCGTCAGGGAAACTTCCTGGCCTAGTAACCATTAGAGGGGGGTTACTAGAGACGTCTTCTGCACCCTCTAAGTGTTGTATCCCAGGTCAGCTCTCGTTATCTGAGAATACATGGCCTATTATGGCTTTTGTGGATTCCGGAGCTGACGGGATTTTTGTGTCCTCAGGATTTGTAAAGGGACACAATATTCCCTCTATCATGTTAGAGGCGCCTATTCCTGTCTGTGTTGTTAATGGAACTATGTTGTCTGACTCCATTACATTGAGGACAGTTCCCTTGCGCCTTTCCCTGTCTCAGGGTCACATAGAGGAGATTTCTTTTCTTGTTTTGCCTGAGGGTATAGACGACGTACTTCTGGGTCTTCCATGGCTTCGGACTCATGCTCCTCACATTGACTGGGAGTCTGACAGCATTATTAGTTGGGGTTCGAAATGTCAGTCCCGATGTCTTCCCTTACCACCTAAGGTCGTTGCGGTTGCATCAACTGATCTCTCTCCCATACCTACACCCTATTTGGATTTCGCTGACGTGTTCTCCAAACAGGGTGCTGAGGTTCTTCCACCCCATAGGCCGTATGACTGTGCCATAGACCTTATCCCAGGTTCGGTTCCACCTAAAGGCAGGGTTTACCCCCTGTCGATACCTGAGTCGGAGGCCATGTCGACCTATATAAGAGAGAGTTTAGAGAAGGGGTTCATTCGTAAGTCTGTCTCTCCCGCGGGAGCTGGGTTTTTCTTTGTTCGGAAGAAAGAGGGTGATTTGCGTCCCTGCATAGATTACAGGGGTCTCAACGCAATCACAATAAAGAACAAATACCCATTACCTTTAATTTCGGAGCTCTTTGACAGACTGAGAGGAGCTCAAGTTTTTACGAAGTTGGATCTGCGGGGTGCGTATAACTTGGTACGAATTCGAAAGGGTGACGAATGGAAGACCGCTTTTAACACCCGAGACGGTCACTATGAATACCTCGTCATGCCTTTTGGGTTATGTAATGCACCCGCAGTATTTCAGGACTTCGTAAACGATGTATTCAGGGATTTACTGTTATCCTCAGTAGTGGTGTATCTGGACGACATCCTGATTTTTTCTCCTGATCTGGAGACTCATCGTCAGGATGTCGTTCGTGTCCTTTCCCGTTTAAGGGAGCACTCATTGTTTGCTAAACTCGAGAAATGTGTATTCGAGCAGTCCTCATTGCCTTTTTTGGGTTACATTATCTCACAAGAGGGTCTGGCTATGGATCCTGCGAAGCTCTCTGCTGTCCTTCAATGGTCCGAACCTCATTCCTTGAAGGCGGTGCAACGCTTCTTAGGATTCATAAATTATTACAGGCAGTTCATACCCCATTTTTCTACTTTGGTGGCCCCTTTGGTGGTCTTGACTAAGAAAGGTGCTAATCCCAAAGCCTGGTCTACTGAGACATCTCAGGCTTTTGAGGCAGTAAAAAGACACTTTTCAACTGCTCCCGTTCTTCAAAGACCCGATGAGAATAAGCCCTTCCTCTTAGAGGTTGATGCCTCTTCAGTGGGTGCTGGTGCGGTCTTGTATCAAAAGAACGGTGCAGGTAGAAAAAGGCCGTGTTTCTTCTTTGCTAAAACCTTTTCACCGGCAGAGAGAAACTATACCATTGGGGATAGGGAACTGCTCGCCTTGAGATTAGCCTTGGAGGAGTGGCGTCACTTGCTGGAAGGAGCGAAACATCCTTTCCAGGTCTATACAGACCATAAGAATCTGACGTACTTACAAACCGCTCAGCGTCTGAATCCTCGCCAAGCCCGCTGGTCCTTGTTTTTCTCCCGCTTTCACTTCTCCATCAACTATCTGTCTGGGAGTAAGAATAACAAGGCAGACGCCCTGTCTCGCTCTATGCTTTCTACCCAGGAAGAGATTGACGAACCTCGTCTTATCCTTCCCTCCAGGGTTTTTCATACGCTCTCCCCTGTGACGTTAGACCAAATCCCACCGGGCAAGACCTTTGTTCCGCCTGATCGACAGAATGATATACTGTCATGGGCCCACACCTCAAAGGTGGGTGGGCATTTTGGTATTAGGCGGACACGAGAGTTACTGGAGAGGTGGTATTGGTGGCCACACTTAGCCAGCCACGTAAAGAGATATGTCGGTTCCTGCTACTCGTGTGCTCGCAACCGTCCATTACGGCAGAGACCGGCTGGGCTCTTGCATCCTTTACCAGTGCCAGATAGACCATGGGAGGTGGTAGGCATGGACTTTGTGGGTGATCTTCCATGTTCACAGGGACATAGATTTGTGTGGGTCATTACGGACCATTTCTCCCGGATGGTTCATCTCGTACCGTTATCGAGAATCCCATCTTCCAGGGTACTAGCCAAACTATTCCTCAAGCATGTCTTTAGGCTTCACGGGATGCCAGATCGTATCATTTGTGATAGAGGCCCGCAATTTACTTCCCGTTTCTGGCGAGATCTTTGTAGCCTTCTGCAAATTGAGTTGAATCTCTCTTCGGCATACCATCCGGAGACTAATGGTTTGGTTGAACGTACCAATCAATCTATGATTATATACCTTCGACACTTTGTTGCTGAGAACCACGATAACTGGTCCTCCCTCCTACCCTGGGCAGAATTTGCCCTTAACAATTCGCTGGCTGAGGCCACTGGGCAGACACCGTTCGTACTCAATAATGGGCAACACCCTAGGGTACCAGTACCGTTTCCCGCTGCTGCACCTCCTCCTCTTGTGGCCGACTGGGCAACTAATGCCAGAGAGGTTTGGGATCGGACTCAAGAGTCGATCCAAGCAGCTAAGGACCGTATGAAGACGGTGTCCGATCGGTTTCGTCGCCCGGCTCCTGTCTTTTCTCCAGGGGACTTTGTGTGGCTCTCTGCAAAACACGTGAGACTTAGAGTGAGCTCTGTCAAATTTGCTCCTCGCTTCCTGGGTCCTTATGAGGTTCTTCGACAGGTAAATCCTGTAGTCTATCAATTGAAGTTACCTGTCCATCTTAGGATTCATGACAAATTCCATGTCTCACTGCTAAAGCCGGCTATTTTACCTCACGCTCGTGAAGTGCACTCTCCTGCCTCTGATTCCTCTCGCTCTAGCTATGAGGTACGAGCCATAGTTGGTTCTAAGATGGTTAGAGGGCGCAGGTTCTTCTTGATAGATTGGGAGGGCTATGGCCCGGAACATCGCTCTTGGGAGCCTGAGGAGGCTGTCCATGCTCCCGACTTAGTTGCCGATTACCTGCGTCGCCGGGAGGGGGGCCCTTGAGGGGGAGGTACTGTTACGGTTGCTGCGAGCACTGGAGACTATGTCCAGATTTCTTGCTACTGCACATGTGCGAGCGCTGGAGACTAAGTCCAGATTTCTTGCTACTGCACATGTGCGAGCGCTGGAGACTAAGTCCAGATTTCGTGCTACTGCACATGTGCGAGCGCTGGAGACGAAGTCCAGATTTCTTGCTACTGCACATGTGCGAGCGCCGGAGACGAAGTCCAATCTTGGAGCCATTGCACATGTGCGGGTGACATCATCGCTGACACGAGGTCACATGTCTCTGACACCTTCTATGCCGATTGGTCGCTGGTCATGTGCTTGTGACGTCTTGCTCGGTGATAGGCCAGCATGACGTCACTCCTGTCGTTCTGGCAGCGGATTGGCTCTGGTGTCCTCCATCTTGGATGAGGCACAGAGTCTATATAAGACCCTGACACATGCCGCATGGTGCTCAGTCCTCTTGGTTCATGCATATGAGTAGACGCTCTGTGCGCGTTCCTCTAGGCATTCTTCTGTCTATGCTAGGTGAGCGCTACCGGCAGGGTAGCGTTCTTATACCTTACAGCTTCGGCTGCTGTCCGTATCCTTACCTCTTAGGGGAGCGGACATAGGCAGGTGCCTGAGGCACATGGTCTGGCTGGGCCTTGTGATTCTACTCGTAGGTGGACGTTGCCGCTAGGGTAACGTTCCTTATACTGCGTCTGGCAGTTGTTCGTATCCTCGCACACTAGGGGAGCGAACAGAGGTAGGAGCTTTGTGCGGCTTACGCTGCTGTTCGTCTCTTTTGCACCACTAGAAGAGCGGACCTAGGCAGGTGCCATATCTAGTGGTTCGTGTCCTCGCACACTAGTGGAGCGAACGCAGGTAGGAGCTTTGTGCGGCTTACGCTGCTGTTCGTCTCTTTTGCACCACTAGAAGAGCGGACCTAGGTAGGTGCCATTTCGCACACATTGCCTTTGTCTCTGTGATTGTTAACAGAGATCATTCCACACACCCTCCAAGTAAGGGAGGAATTGCTTTACTTACTTATTATATTCTTCTGTGAGTTAACAGAGGTATTGCACTCTGCCATAGTCTGCAGCAAAGTCTTTTGCACGGTGGACCCTGACTGTCTGATACTCCTTTCAGTTATTATCAGACAGCCCCCCGTAACAATTATCACACAATTACAGACAAAAAATCATTTACATATGGCCAAACATTTCTGTGCTTCAAGACATAACATAAACCACATGAATGTTGTCGTATTACAAGGCAACTTCAGATCACAAAATCATGGAAGAGTCTGGGAACACAAATTCATTACAATGTTTGATTCTATCCACAAAGGACTCAACCTGTTAGGAGGCTTTATGATACACTACAAAATCTGAGGAGTCTGCTTCAGAGGCTGTGAGGGCACCAGACCTCTGATCCTACATGGATATTGGGACAATAAAACTTTCATACCACTAATCAAAGCTAATTAAGGATTCCCTTTCTAAGCTTAGTGTTTGTTTATTTAAATGCCCTTTTATTATACCATACCTCTGCCCTGTTTGTGTATATATTTGTGTTTCTTCAGATATTTTGTTATATCATGCCTGATGAAGAGTCCTGAGAAGTCTCAAAAGGTTGCTCTGTAACATCTTTTATTTTTTTTAAGTTAGCCATTAAAAGGTGTCAGAACTACAAGATTATAATTTTGTTTCTCTCACTAATAGTAATCAATCATTTTTCAACTGGCTAATATGATACCAAAACTTTTTTCTTTTAACATCTTTTCCTTGTACATGTAATTGCTAATGTACACAAGATATTTAACAACAGAGGAAAAAGGCAATGTATTCAGATTTAAATGATATCTGAGGAATAATTGTTCAGATAGTAGGGCTATGTGCGCACATTCCTTTTTTTCGTGGCGTTTTTGCGCGTTTTTCGGGTGCGTTTTTGGCCTCAAAACTGCAGGACTTTGCTTCCCCAGCAAAGTCTATGAGTTTTCATTTTTGCTGTCCGCACACATCTGTTTTTTTTACCTGCGTTTTTGAGTTAAAAAAAAAAAATGGACATGTCATTTCTTTCCTGCGTTTTTCTGCGTTTTCCCCCCATGCAATGCATTGGAAAAACGCAGCAAAACGCAGAGATCAAAAACGCAGCAAAACACAGCCAAAAACGCACCAAATCGCGGCAAAAACGCACCCGGGTTTTTTCGACGCAGTAGCGTTTTTGTGCGTTTTTAGCAGCCAAAAACGCACAAAAACGCAGCGTCAAAAAGACGCAGTGTGCGAACCTGGCCTAAGAATACCTGTACACATAATGGGGCAGAGAGAGACATTCTCCTTAAGCCTAATATTGGAATATGCTTTAATAAAGGAAAGCTCTCCTTCAAATATAATGGATGTCAGTAAGTAATGTAGGAAAAAGACTTTATTGAAAATGTTGCTCCTACCATACTTTAAGGGAAAATAAAGGTAAAACACGCATATCACGTATCCACTAATCTGTAACAATGGAATATGAAAACATGATAGAAAATTCTGGGATTAGTAAATGCTGACTGGTGGCAATGATTTGTAATAACTGGTCTCAGTCAATCAAAATAGATAACTGTCCACATAACAGACATTTAATCTTTTAAATCTATTATTAGATACGTAAATCAGTATGTTGTTTAATTGTTGTTTGAACCAACCTCGGAACCTGAGTTAAATTATGTAAATTTTAATGTGTCGTGAGATTAGGAAGGTTTGATGGGTACTTTTCATGTCTAGATAATGTTCTTATTTCTACAAGATGGATGCATGAAAGGGTATATCAGGAAACTGTCAGAAAATCAAATCAGTAATTATTACATTGAAGGAATACAATCAACCTGTATCACATGGCAATTGTTTCAGTAAAATTATAAGCTGAACAAGTTTGAAGTATTGAACAGGAATTTATTAGCAGAGCAGGAAAGGCAAAAATTTCTTGACCTAATGTGAATCTCCAGTGTTGGTGCTGTTGAAAGTGGTATAAATGAGTTTTAAGGTTAGATGCCATTTTATAACTTTTTTCTATTAAATTTAGTTAAATTTACCTTTTAGTGTGTTTTCTCAGTCAGTTTATATTTTACACTTAATTTACATGTGTTGCGCCCCTGAGGGTCCAGTCGCCACAACGGTACTGCACCTCAGCCAGAGGTGTGATATCCCATTTCCTGGTAAAGAGGAGCACACAGACCATGACACATTTACTCTTAGTATAGCTACACTCCATCAGGCCGTGATTAGGGCAAGTTGCACCTTAGGGAGAGCACAGTCCCGGAGCTAGTCTGAAGGTGGAGTTAGTTAGTGGGTGGACATTTTAGAACAGACTGAGAGAAGGAAAATGAAACTAAAAAGAACAAGTTATATGGAGAATGAAGTAGGAAGTGGAGAGGAGAGGTCCTGGGGACTGGAGCCAGAGGAGCTCAAGCTAAGAAAAGGAAGAAGGGGTCTTAGAGCCACGGGAAGTGAGAGATCCACCCATGAGCTTGCATCCACAGCCGACTGACCAGTGTGAAAGGACTTGGCCACAAAGGGGACCGGCCCCTAGACTAGTGAAGAATTACAAGGCTCAGCTAGCAAAACCGGAGGTTGAGGTAACTTCATGTGCAGAAACAACAACCATACGCAAGTCCACTAAAAAGGTGATCACAGAGGGCCAGGGGATTAGGCAGAAGAGGCTCCCAAAACAGGGTCCACAGACACCGGCTCAGGGCACTGTGTGTGAGACACAGGGCAGGAGGGCATAGGCAGCATAGGAAGACGACCAGGAAAGGGGACACAAAAAGGTATACTGGTCTTGTGCCTCCGAATTTACCTGGGGATCGGCTAGATCCCATCACCGCAGGACTCAGCACTCCAAGGGCAGTATTTGACCGTCCGAACATGATAATCTGGAACTGACAACTTGTGACTGCATCCCGCTGTGTCTTGGAGCCATTGCCTGCGTCGCCAGCCACGCGTTATTCAAACATCCCACTGGCTAAAAATTACCTACAGTTGCCCTGGTGTCCCAGCTCCACCTGTGGACAGCTGTACCATCTCAGCTGTGTCACCATCTGCCCCAGTGGTCCCGTCCAAGCAGCGTCGGCCATACCTGGATGAAGACCACAGGTGGCGTCACGAATTATCCCCTCTAAAAATCCACCATCATACCCATTTAAACAACACCACCAGGGTCACAGAGTCAGGTCCTGCTGGCGTGACATCCTCCCTAAACAACGGAAATGTCCTGGGTCCGAGTGCCCCCAGTCCCTGGTGGGGCGTGTTACATGCTCACAGTAGCCAATTATAAAACTAAAAGAATATCAGGGGCCAAAATGTGAATTAAGAATTTTTTGTTACAGCCTGAAACTTAATGAAATGTGTTTGTTTAAGGAGTAGTCTTACTTTAAGGGCTCGTGCAGACAACCGTATTTTTAGTCCAATTGGTATTTGGCAAAAAATCAAATCACACACAGATCAATGTTATTCAATAAGGCAGGGAACATGTCCAATTATCTCCTTGGACTGAGTGGTGAGAGGAAAAAATTTAGATCATGCACCATTTGCCTTTCAGAATTAGATGGCACTTGGCCATTCAAGTCTGTGGGTTTAGGAAAAAAATGGCATTCAAATTTGGACTGATATCATGAACTAGAATAATGGAGAAGATGGAGAAACTTTTTTTTCCTCTCCTCCTCCGAGATAAACAGATTCCACTCTGATCGGACTTTGATCAGAATCTGGTTTGCATAATCAAAGCATTTTTCTTGGAGGAGAGAAAATACGGTTATGTAAACCCAGCCATACACAACTATTTGTTGGCACACAATCCAGTTGGGGCAGACTGTATGTTATATTTAATTTCATATTAATACTTTTGCTTATTGTGGTCTGAGTTGATGGACATTCTTTCTCACTGAAAAATCTGTGTATTGGTTTGTAGGCTAAACCTCTAGCCTATGTCAACTGTGATCTAGCACAATTTGTTTTTCACCCTCTTTGTAGAGAAATCAAATTTTGAAGGACAGCAGGAGCAATGCACTAGTTCACTCCTATGCCCTGTTTTCGGCAAAAGAAAAGAAAGACCAGAGTAAAATGAGGAGGGGTTAAAAGAAACAGAAAAATCAAAATGTCCAACCAGAAAAATCTACGAAATATAAAAATTTGTCTAAAAATTCTTTGTCATTAAGGGAAATTGATCTACTTAACAATTAAACCCTTATTCAACCCAAAATGCTAAAGTGTTTTTTCTATACCTAAATGCCTTTGTACGCAAGTTAACATTAAAAAGACATTTTACAGTTGCAAAAAATGAAAATGAAATTCCAAACATTGATAAAAAATAACCAGTTTAGATAGTCAATTTATACACAAAAAAGTCAAACCAAGTTCCATTTTTTATCCTACACACCACAGGGGCCACTACTTGGAAACATTTTTTTATTAGTCGAATTTAGAGGTATGAATTGAAAATCAACTATTACTCATAATCTCACCACTGAGGAAAAAGGAGCACTATAATCCCTAAAAATAAATAACAATATAGTAATTATATCAGCAAGCTGATAAGAAGGGAGTGGTGATACACCATAGACCTTATGGATTACCTCAAAGAAGCATATAATATTTTATCCAATACAAAATATTATGAGGAAAATAAGAATGATCCATCATCAATATATTAAAAAGAATACTACTGACTAATTAATGATGCATATAAAAATATAAATAAATCAAAAAGAAAAATGCTTCCTAACAAATTCTACTCCAAATACAGCAATATTTTATCATCTCCTCAAAAATTCACAAAAATTTTAAGAACTCCAGGATGCTTGATTATTTTTGGAATTGGATCCCTTACTTGTTCACTATCTCATTATACAGACATTTTCCTGAAAAATTTAGTCCTATAGTTGCAATCATATCTTAGGGACTCCACACAACTGATAGCAGAAACTAAGGATTTGCTTATTCTCACCCACAAAGCTCTCCACAGTGCAGCACTCCCTATCTCTCCACCCTCATCTCCATCTATCACCCTACCCATTCTCTATGCTCTGCAAACAACTTTCGACTAACATCCACACTACTCCAAACCACTTCTGGCTTCAACACTTGTCCCGAGCTGCACCAATCCTTTGGAATGCTCTACCCCAGGTAACTAGGACAAACCACAAAATACTCAGCTTCAGATGCTTCCTAAACATAGATCTTTTTAGGTGGCCTATCACACATCCTAATTAAATTAAATTCACATAGTGCCTCCAATAATTCTCAGAACATAACTCTCCATCAAACTGCACTGAACTCAAAAGGAGATTGGTTGATGACTGGTTCATTCAGCCTTTGTCTATCCCCATTTCTTTGAGATGGTGGGATTGTCATTGTAAATAAACACTTATACCTTGTGCCCCCCACCTCTGACCTCATTGTAGATTGTCTTTACTTTTAACCTAATTATTGTATCTTCTATTACTGTTACTTGCTTGTATGTGAACCTCTGAATTTTATAGTGCTGTGGAATATGTTGGCCCTATAGAAAAAAATGTTATCATTATTATTATTATTAATATTATGGATTTAATATAAGAGAATAATTTTGTGTTTATTACATTATAAGCAACAGCTCTATATTTTAACCTAGTCCATGATCTAGGTGTCAAAGCAATTGATTATTATTTGGCGATGGACACAGACATATATGTACAGAACAGAAAAAGTTTCTCCTTAAAGGGTTGGACTTCACTCCTAAACATAACCTTTTTTCATTTCAGTGTAAATTATATTTGCAGTGGTTCATTCATTTATTCATGGGGCGCTTTGAGTTCTCATTGCCCATTAATTCAGCGTTATATAGTATGCACAACAAATATTACAGTCGATATATAGATGATTTGTTTATTATTTGGTCTGGTACGGAATTGGAGGCTAAGTATTTCATTGTATCCCTCAATAAGAACTCCTGGTGCATATCCTTCACAGCAAAGATAGAAAAAGAAAAAATAGTATTTTTAGATCTAGAAGTATTGCAAACTGCAAATTTGATTATTCCGAAAACATATTTTAAACCATTGGACGGTAATGGCAATTTGAATTATCGCAGTGAACATTTTTCAAAATGGAGGAAAAACATCCCTTTCAGTCAATTTTGCCTTATCAAAATAAATTGCACTATAAGGGAAGACATATGTCAAGCAGTCAGTTATTTTAAAAGAAAGGTTTTTAGAGAAAAAATGTTCAAAGAAAATTATAGAGGTAGCTTTGGAAGAAAAATTATAGCTTACTCAGGCTCATTGTTTAAACAACAAAATGAAAGTGGAAGAAAAAGATAAAGATAGTTGGGGAAATAATTTTATTACAGCTTATAATTTTAAATATCTTGAGGAAATATTGTTACCTTTTAAAAAAGGATCCAATTCTTGTACCAAGCAAATTAAAGAAAAATGTTTCAAAAATACAATTGTCAAAAATATAAATAAAAATAAAAATAGTGGAGTTAATTTTAAAGGAGTCAGAAAATACGGCACAAAAAGTGTTGCTGCTGCAAAATTAACCATAATGGATGGAGAAAAATGAGACCAAAAAGTACAAGGGAGATATTTCAAACAAACCAACAATTATCATGTCATTCATTGCACTTGTTGCTTACAATACATTGACGGCGCAACGCAAACTCTGCGTTCTTGTATGAATGTTCATAGACATAACAAAAAAATTGTTTTCTAAAACAAAATTTCTCAAGACATTTAGAGATTAAATATGGAAAAACAATGTTTTTTTAAAAAAACAAATCTTTATTCAGACTCTTGCAGAAAATTCATTGGCGATTGGTAGTTACTAGCTTAATAAAGTTTTACTGTATATTCTCCACTTCCGCTTTTTCTCTCCATCCCTCCCTCTCAATATCATGGGAATCCCCAGCGCTAACGTCCTCAGCGCCATGGCCCCGCTCGATTCCACCCCCTGCCGCACTCCGTCCCCCCCACAGATTACCCCACTCGGCTCCGCCCCCCCACCCTCCACCCTCCGCATGTATACACTGAACACACACGCACACACACACACACACACACCTGGATAGTCACCTGTCCCTAGCCATGCAGTCCCCGGCACTGATGTCCTCAGCGCCATGGCCCCGTCCGGCTCCACCCCCCGCACTCCGCCCCCTGCACACATTACCCCGCAGGATGGGGGCACATATCAAGATGGTGGCTGCACCACGATGGGGGCCCATACCAGCATTGGGCCACATCACAGCATCAGCATATTTTTATTTAACTTTACACTGTTCATGGCCTTCTTTCATTACAAGCCATGGACATCATTAAACATTAGACTCATCTATTAAAACGGTTCCTTCTGTTGTTTGTCATTTTAAAACCAACAAACAATTATAAGAATACTAAATTAAACCTAACCCATCCAGTCCATTCATTACCTTATTATTCAATCTGCTAACCTACATACACATTCTAGACTACCCGATACGCTAGAATCGGGCCACCTTCTTGTCTCTAATAAATACTTCTAACTGACAGTTTTACAAGACTAGTAAACTCTGGTTTGAACTTCAAGTATTATTCAATTATTAATTGTCAAGAAACACATCATGAAAAGTGGCATACTTTTCTAGAAAATTCAGGGTCTAAAGAGGTTGTATATGACTCAGAAATTGAACAATACCTTTTTCCTTTATTCCCTATATTAGGTATAACAGTTTATCTTGGAGTGCACTTAACATTTTTTTCTTTTGAATTATTTAGTTTCAAATATAAAACAGAAATCAAACTGAAAGCAAAGAATCTGGTATATAGTTGTGATCTGTGTTCTGCCACATAAAGTAAACAATTTCACTTCCATAAACTTGGGTCATTAATGTTAAAATATTAAAGAGAATATCTCAGCAGGTTTTTGCTATGTATTATTCTGAGGACAGCATGATAAAAGAGTTAAAACACAGAATTCAATGATGTGTCACATGCCACCTCCTGTTCTATTGTGCACTTAAACTGAGTGTTTTATCACAAGGACATTATCATTGTTGTGACTATCTGGATCATACTATGTTGCCCGCCTCCACCTCCACTTGTGATTAACACCTCACTGTCTATAAAATGTACATAGAGAGCCTGGTGTTAGAGTGGGCAGTTTTCTCAGCTCTGCTGCTTTGCTAAATCTAAAAACTTTGCGTCACAATTGCTGCAACCAGTAATCTAAGTTATTCATCTTTGCATTCAGAGTCTCTTTGCCTACATCAGATGAGGTAGCAGAAACCGGCTGACATATTCCCTTAAAGTCTCTATGGTAAGATAATCCAGTTTCATTCCTCTTGTATATCTATATATATATTTGCCATATCCTGTCTCTCTGTCTCTGTCCAAGAAATGACGTCATACGCTGAAACCGCCTAAACCACGCCCACACAGTTCCAACAGGTCGATCACCCCCCCACACACCCACACCTTACTCTACCCACACCCAACCAGCAGCGACAACCACTCAATTAAGACACGCCCACTCGCCGAAACCCTGACAACGCCACGACGCAGCCGGCGGACAGGTACAAGAGATACCGCCATGGAAGCTCCCTACACCCGACGCGTCGGAGCATATTAAGCCCCGACCAACAGGAGGCCTTCTCTTCTGGACCGAATGATCTACATTAATAGAGATAGAGAAGACTTTTTTCAAGTGGTGGATATTTATGCTTGAGTGTCAGACACTCTTACACCATCTTTACTTGCTCGTAGGGATCTCTCTCTACTCCTCCCTTCTAAGCATGCCCCTCACTCCTTTTTGATTCCCTAAGAGCTCTACAACACTGGATCGAGTGGGAGCAGGCATGTCAATATGAGGTCTGGCTGACATTGTCCCTGGTTCTAATCTATATGATATTATCCCTATGGGACCTGACAATCCATACTGACAGAGATGGAGAGGACTCCTTGTCAAGTGGCTGATATTGATATTTATGTTTGAGTGCTTCATACACTTCACTCTTATCCCCACTTGTTTACAGAGACTTCCTCTCTACCTCTCTCCCCATAATATGCTCTTCGTACACCACAAACTGCCCCTGAGTATGTTGGACTTATTAGGAGCCTACATATATATGTGGGGTTTGGTTAACCACAATTCCCCCCTCTCCTGGTTTATCTCCTATCAAAGTATTGTGCATAACTCTATGCTAGTTGGGAAGGCCCTCTCTCTCACCTTTTGCTAACTGCCTCAACCTATTAGCTGATACACAGTGGGTCTAGTGCATTATGCACTCCTTGTATATCTGGTGAGAGACAGTCTATATGGCGATATTCCGTCAATCCCATACACACTGGCAAGAAATAATGGATAGCATAACCTTGAGCTTTACTGAGTCCATACTTGTCTGTACATTTCTAATTTTATAACTATCGAAATATGTATTTATGTGAATCTATGTGATCCTATTTGGTATTCTTGGATAAATTTTTACTCATCTCTAACACAACCAAATTATGTTTCTAGCCTGGTTGCAATTGATTCTGTATGTCCATGGAAGTGCTAGTCGCTTTTATATAAAAAATCCCATTGAGGGTTTATAATAATCATCAAGGGCAATACATAACGTTATGTTAATTGAGAGTTGTTATTCCCCTTCCCTTTTTCCAAAGTCCTTTTTAGGACTATGTTCATACTATTCTATCGAATCTGGGAGTAAACTCATAAGAGGTTAATATACTGTGTTAGTGGCAACTCAGGGACATACCACATAGCGTCATGTATTGGAATGCATGCGCATTACATTATGTAGTCTGTGTAATTGTGCCTGTAGAAAATGCACTAAGTATGTGTAGTGCTCTTCTGCGCATGCGTCACCTAAGGCCGGTTTCACACATCCGGCTTTTCGCTTGTTTGCCGGATCCGGCGCTCTCCCATACAGTGACTACAGTACAGTGACAGCGCAACAAGCACCGGTCACATGCTGTCATGTGACCGGCGCATGTGACCTGGAAGTTACAGCGCTGTCACTGTACTGTATTGTCTGTACGGGAGAGCGCCGGATCCGGCAAACCGGCGAAAAGCCGGATGTGTGAAACCGGCCTAAGAGTGAGGGACCTTGTTTGTAATAAACATCATACTATCTTAAAATACAACCGCTATGATCCCGGCTGCATATGCGCTGTGATAGGGACACTATACGCTGAGTAAATTTGTATTTTGAAATGTGTCTAGCGCTGCGCTCCCTTGCACATGCAAGAGAGGTCAACAAAAATTTTGTTTCACATTTCTATTTGATTGCCTAATATAGAGGGTTTTGGCGTTGTGGGGAATGCTGCTTTTTGGCTTTTAAATGTTTTTAATCCAATTTTGTGTGTGTTCTACACTCCCAGTGTGTTGAGAAGTGTGTTTTTCTTGCTTTTGTAATAAAGATTTCTATATTTATATAAATACAGTCTTTTTGGTGATCCCTGTAGGGTATACTCTTTTTCTTTGGTTATATCAATATACCTTAGATTGTGAGCCCCAGTGGTGACAGTGTTGCTGATGTATGTAAAGCACTTTGGAATTAATAGCGCTATATAAATGAATAAATTATTATTATTATTATTATTATTATTATATACTGTGCTTGTTTTGTATACCGGGAGATCTCATTGGATGGTGCATTTCCCCCATTAGTGTTGTTCAAAAGGAGGCCCCAAAGTGCAGGTCAGTGACCCAACTACGCCACAGACACAGATGGATGGGGATTAGGGGAGACGCAGCTGCGGCATTGCAGGGCTTCCCCTCGCCACAGAGACACATAGAGGGACGGGGACAGGAGGAGATGCAGCTGTGGCGCACTAGGAACCCAGCACTTCGGGACGCAGCTCTCCTACCTACCAAAGATAAATGCAGGGGAAGCACATGGCTACTTAAATATTAACACTGCTGTGAATGTTAAGGAGCTACTCATTACTATTCATGAGCCACTCATTACTATTCATGAGCGGCTACTTAACATTCACTGCAGTGTTAATATTTAAGTAGCCAGCACTCATCGGTGGTTAGTGGGAGAGCTGCGTACTGGAGTGCTCATGAGCCAATCATTACTATTCATGGCCAGCGGGAAATGAAGCCACACACACACCACGACTCCCACACAGCCCAACACAAACACACACACAGCGGCACCCACAAACCACCACGCACACACACCGCCACGCACACACACACACAACAATCCCACTTATATCAGACGCGCCCCCCACACACACAACCACCCACACACGGGCGCACACACATACACAGCCGCACACAAACACCCCTGCATGCACACATCGCCCCACAATCACACGCCCCCACTCACACACCGTGGCACACAGACAAATACACACAAATCGCACAAAACACCCTCCCACAACACACACACATCACCCCACATATGCACCGCAACACACACAAAATGCAATACTAACACACCATGCAACACAAACACCGGCTTACACAGACACCCACATACCAGGATGGGGGCCATACAAGGATGGAGACTAAACCAGGATGGGACACGGACCAGGATGCTGCATACACAAGGATCCTGCCTATACCACGATGAGGCCACATACCAGGATGGGGCCGTATACCAGCATCAACCCACATACCATGATGGGAGCCCTACAAGGATGGAGACTATACCCAGATGAGACACAGACCAGGATGCTGCATACACAAGGATTTTACCTATACCACGATGGGGGCACATACCAGGATGGCGGCAATCACAGGATGGGGCCACATACCAGGATGGGGCCACATCACAGCATCAGCCCACATACCAGGATGGACGCCATACCAGGATGGAGACTTTACCAGGATGGGACACAGACCAGGATGCTGCCTGCCTACACAAGATGGTGCACACAGACCAGGATGGGGGTTCTGTTTGACCTGTTTTTGGTGATGTTTGAGTCGATCGATGAACGCGAACACTTATGCGGGCTTTACACGAGACGATATATCGTGCGATATGTCATCTGGGTCACGGTTTTCATGACGCACATCCGGCATAACGCACGACGTCGTCTCGTGTGACACCTCCGAGCGACACAGTATTGCTCACAAATCGTGAGCCGTGTACTCGTCGTTAACTTTCATAATATCGTTTATTTTCATGGGTGCAGGTTGTTCATCATTTCCGTGGCATCACACGCTGCTCCATGTGACACCACGGGAACGATGAACACAGCGTACCTGCGTTCCACGGCACCCGCCGGCTTAATGGAAGGAAGGAGGTGGGCGGGATGTTTACATCCCGCTCATCTCCGCCCCTCCGCTTCTATTGGCCGGCAGCCATGTGACGACGCTGTGATGCCGAACGTCCCTTCAACTTCAGGAAGAGGACGTTCGTCGCCCACAGCAAGGTCGTTTGGAAGTTAAGTGCGTGTGATGGGGGTTAAACGAGCTTCTGCGCCACGGGCAGCGATTTTCCCGTGACGCATAAAACGACGGGGGCGGGTACGATTGCTCGTGCTATCGCACAATAGATCGGCTCGTGTAAAGCAGGCTTTAGCTTCAAGTTCAACAGTTCGAGGTTATGTTTGATAATGATTCGATCACCAAAAGCGTAACTGGCTTTTCACAGTAAGGCTATGTGCGCACGTTGCGTAAATACATGCAGTTACGCTGCGCTTTGTAGCGCAGCATAACTGCATGCGTCCTGCGTCCCCTGCACAGTCTATGGAGATTGTGAAGGGGCCGTGCGCACGTGGCGTTTTAGAGCGCAGCGCTTCGGCTACTGCCGAAGCGCTGCGTAAAAAGAAGTGACATGTCACTTCTTTCCTGCGCTTTGCCGGCAGCTCCTGCTCTGTCTATGGGAGGAGCTGCAGGCAGAGCGCATGGAATCGGCTTCACTACGGACATTTCTGCAGCGATTTAAAGCGCATATGTGCTCTTCAGATCGCTGCAGAAATTTCTGCAGTGAACTGTACGCAACGTGCGCACATAGCCTTATACTGTCATTCGATGTTAATACAGTGGAACCTTGGTTAACGAGAACAATCAGTTCTGGGAGTGTGCTTGTTAACCAAGTTACTCGTTTAGCAAAGCAAGATTTCCCATAGGAAATCATTGCAATGGCAAACAATTCCTTTCACAACTTGTTAAATGTCCCATCCTGGTCCCCTATTGTGCCATTCCACACATGCACAAACACACACAAACATACATAAACATAAACGCACAGACACATATTATGCTCACCTTACCTTCCGTTCCATCGCTGGCCTCCTGGGACTTGCAGTTCGCTGGTACAAGATGTGTATCGGGTAACCATAGCGACTGATGCCGGAACTTCCACTGCCAGAGCGCTGACGTCAAAGGCAGGAGCCGCTTGCCTCTTATTGGCCAGTGCGCTGCCTTTGAGCAGCGTCTGACAGAGGGAGGAAGTTCCGGCATCGGTCGCTATGGTTACCCGATACACATCCTGTAGCGGCTAACTACGTGTATCGGGTACCCATAGCGACGAGGGAGGAACTTCCTCCCTCTGTCAGACGCTACTCAAAGGCAGCACGCTGGCCAATCAGAGGCAAGCGGCACCTGCCTCTAAATCCACAGCATGCACACAGGGCCTAACAGCCAAACATTTTTTTACATAATTCTCAGAATAAGAGGACTTGTTTTTTTCTGAGACGAGTTGTGATCTTAAGTGCCCTATTGCCATACACACACACATCTAAGAGTTACAATTAGGTATCGGCTCCACTTGCGTATCACTTCCAATGCGAGAGCATCGGATGCAATATGTTAATGACCCTCGGCTCCTGGTCTGCTGTGAGCATGACTGAGTGTCATGTGACTGTTTCTGATCTTGCGATTGGATCAGAGCAACGAAGGAGAGGGAGAGAGTATTTTATCCCTCTTCTCTGCAGCCTGTCTCGCCGTATATCGCACTGTACTCAGATGGCATGCGAGTGCAGTGTGATTTATCACATGCACCCATAGCCTTGTATGGGTGCGTGTGAGCTGAGACTTGCTGCCAAACACAGAATGCTGCGATTCTTTTTTCATGCCGATATGTCATAGATGGACACTGCCCCACAGTTTTAGGCGGGCTTTGCACGCTGCGACATCGGTAACAATGTGTTACCGATGCTGCAGCGATAGACCCGCCCCCATCACACGTGCAATATCTAGTGAAAGCTGCCGTAGCGATTATTATCGCTACGGCAGTTTCACACGCACATACCTGCCGTGCGACGTCCCTCTGGCCGGCGACCCGCCTCCTTCCTAAGGGGGCGGGTCGTGCGGCGTCACAGCGACGTCACACGGCAGGCGGCCAATTGAAGTGGAGGGGCGGAGATGAGCAGGATGTAAACATCCCGCCCACCTCCGTCCTTCTCATTGCAGCCGGCGGCAGGTAAGGTGAAGTTCCTCGCTCCTGTGGCTTTACACACAGCGATGTGTGCTGCCGCAAGAGCGAGGAACAACATCGCACCTGTCGCTGCACCGGCATTATGGAAATGTCGGAGGCTGCAGCGATGATACGATAACGACGCTTTTGCGCTTGTTCATCGTATCAAAAAGGATTTGCACGTTGCGATATCGACTGCGACGCCGGATGTGCGTCACTTTCAATTTTACCCCATCGACATCACACGTGCAATGTCGCAACGTGCAAAGCTGCCCTTACACTAGAGCGAGTGCAATTCAATGTTTTATTGGATCGCACTCATCCGTGTAAAACGTAAGTGAAGCCAAGGCCTTATATTTACTTTTTTATGGATGTAGAAAAACACTTAATTTTTTTAATAATATTTAATGATCACCTAAATTATACTGTTCACTGTGTTATACCGGTTGTTATGATTATAAGGAAAAAAAATATATGTAGTATGTTTCCTTATTTGTGATGTTTACTTTAAAAAGTGTATTAAAAATGTGATTATTGCAATTGTTTCTCATATTTTTTTTAGCAACCTTGTGTGAAAAAAAAATCTTTTGTTGTTCTCCTTTTATACAGAAGTACTGGTATATAGAGATTTAAACCCTAGTAGGATTTTGGGGGCTTTTTTGAGTTTGCTTAAAATATATGCCCTACTCCAAAAATAAGCCCTAGTTGCAGTTCCATAAGGAAGTGTCCAAGCACCTTAAAAAGTTGAAGTACAGCAGGACTCTTCATCAAAGAGAGCAGACACCCCTAAAAGAAAGCAGCAACCCCCAAAGAAATCAGACACCCATCCCAAAAAAATTGCACTCAAAAGATGGCAAACAATTACAGTTGGCAAGTGCCGATGGTGGATGGGCTCTCATACAGAGATCTGGGTCGCCGTCAGGTCCCTCGCCGTTCAAACTGCATTGCACTTTAGTTCTTCAAAACAGATTGGATACCAGTATTACTCTGCGTGAGAATGCAGGGAGACCAGACATCAATGCAGATTTGTAATTGAGAGCCCATTTACTTGCCAACACTAATTGTTTGGGGTCTGATAAGTGCAATTCTTTTAGGGGTGGCTGCTTTCTTTTGGGGGTAAACAGCAGTACATAGAGAATAATACAATTAAGCAGGTAATTTAAACTTTTGTAAATATGGTATGTACTCATCACTATAGGATGGTTCTAAACCACGAGAATAACACATCACATAAGAAAATGTGCATCTGAACAAATAATAGGGCTAACACAAAATGTTAATTTTCCAAAATGTGAAAACAGGATTATATTTGAATAAATGTTGATTTTTTTTTTTTTTGTTCAAGAATCAATGTGGATTGTTCTGGATGGGAAAATATAAGACATGCATTGAAAATAAGCCCTAGCACATCCTTCGGAGCAAAAAAATAATATAAGACCCTGTCTAATCTCTAATCTTCAGGGAAACATGGTATGTACTAGCACAAAGTACCTGAAAGGAAAAAATAATACCATTTAGCTCTTTAGACAGAAAAAATCCTCCTACATTATCAGTGCTATCTGTGCTGAGTGCCATACTACAAATTGCAATATTAAATCCTGAGAAGACTGCATTGAAAGGGCCCTTTCCCCAACATCCTGAGTTTAGAGGTAGAAAATATATCCATAGAAAAAGTAGAATGGTCACAGTAGTGTCTGAGATGCATGTAATGTGACTGGGTCCCCTCTAAAGTAGAGCTAGAAAAGCAACTAGGCTCTAGTCCATAGTCTATGTGTCCACTAAGCTTTTACTTCACCACGTAGGTCAATGTTCACCAAAAGTTGGTAAGAAACGTATTGCAATGAATCATCTTCCCTGCCATATACATGAGAAATCTGACAGCTATATTATAGTACCATACCATACCATACCATAAGCATCAAGTATGCATGTGGTTTTAATTCAGAGAAAAGCTATTGCAGGTCCCTCAACATAGGCCATATGAAAACTCAGATGTTGGTTGTCTGACGGCCTCTACATTTTAAGGTACGTTTAAATAAGAAAAATTGTTTATGTCAAATATCTGCTCCGTTTTGTCACAAAAACTGAATGATTTACTGGTGCCAGCAAGTAAGTAAGATTCCTGAAGTCTTAGAGTACGTGCCCACAATCAGGACCCACTGGACATGGCAGGTCCTGACCTGCGAGACTGTGAGTCTCGTCCACAGGAGAACACAGGAGACCTCAGCTGCCTGTGGCCACGATCAGAGTTTGGGGTTCTGCAGTCCCTCACTTGTGTTCTCCCTACGGAGAAAGCTTTCGATTCAGCAAAGAATTGACATGCTGTGGCTTGGAAAGCTGCACCGCAGGTCAATTTTCACTGTGGGCCATACACGCGCAGTGGGCATGGGATTTCTAGAAATCCCATCCACTGTGCTTGTACTGTACATCGCAGCAATTTGGACACAGCGAAAACACTCTGCTTACAAAACGCTCCAAGCACTGATCGTGGGAATGCACCCTTATGCATAAATTACTTATATTTCCATTCAGATTTGAAGCAATGTTAGATCTGCAACATGTCAATTCTTTCAGCATTTTGCAGCATTTTTCCCCTAGTATAATAAATGGGCAAAAAACGTAAAAAATATAAGCAAACAAACATAACATGTGCATAATGTATGCTGCATTCATTCTGCCATCACTTCAGTATTTGTAGCAGAAATGTCTGTACTAAACACTAAGTGGTACTTTGCACGCTGCAATATCGCAGGCCGATGCTGCGATGCCGAGCGCGATAGTCCCCGCCCCCGTCGCAGCAGCGATATCCTTGTGATAGCTGCCGTAGCGAACATTATCGCTACGGCAGCTTCACATGGACTCACCTGTCCTGCGACCGTCGCTCTGGCCGGCGACCCGCCTCCTTATTAAGGGGGCGGGTCATGCGGCATCACTGCGACGTCACACGGCAGGCGGCCAATAGGAGCGGAGGGGCGCAGATGAGCAGGATGTAAACATCCCGCCCACCTGCTTCCTTCCGCATATCCTACGGAAGCCGCAGTGACGCCGGTAGGAGATGTTCCTCGCTCCTGCGGCTTCACACACAGCCATGTGTGCTGCCACAGGAGCGAGGAACAACATCGGACCGTCGCATCAGCATAATTATGGATTACGCCGACGCTGCACCGATGATACGATTACGACGATTTTGCGCTCGTTAATCGTATCATCGAGCCTTTACACACTACGATGTCGCCTGCGATGCCGGAAGTGCGTCATTTTCAATTTGACCCCACCGACATCGCACCTGCGATGTCGTAGTGTGCAAAGCCTGCCTAAGGCTATATTGATACATACACTTATACAGTATAAAAAACTGCTTCCAAAAAGCTGAATTTGCTGCTTTTTTGCTGCATTTTCTGCTGCAGTTTTGGTGTCATTTAGCCACAGTACATTTAAATAAAATAAATTTCATTAGCCACAAAAACCACAGCAAAAAAAAAAAAGCAGGAAAAAATTTAGCTGCATTTTTGCACTTTCTCATGTTGAAAAAAAGCCACAAAAATGCTTAAATAATTGACACGCAGCTTCTTTCAAAAACACAACAGTTTTCCATTTCAGTTAGGAAAGAAAGCAGCTGTGTGTGCATGAGATATCTGGAATCTTATAGCTTTTGCTGGTACTATAAAAACATCCAAAATTTGCATAAAGCTCATGGAAAAAGCAGCAAAAATGCAATGGGTGAGCATAGCCTTAATATGTACACAAAACCTTAGTCTATTGCATTTTCTGTTAGATATTTTGTGTATAAAGTTACATAGTTACATAGCCTGAAAAAAGACCTAGGTCCATCTAGTTCAACCTTCCTCCACCAATTCTACATTTGGTCACTAAGTCATTTATAACCAACAATTTTGTGTGTACTGAGGAAATCATCCAGCCCTTTTTTTAAAAGCTGTTAGGGTATGACCGCACTTTGCACTTTTACCTGCGTTTCTGCAGCGTTTTAAGCTGCACCATCTTCATGCCAAAAGGCATGCGTTTTGCTTTTCCATAATAGTCTATGGAAAAGGTTGATTTCTAGACCGCACTTTGCGTTTTAAAACGCTGTATTTAATTTGCATATTTTGTGGCAAAAACCATGCGATCAAAGAAGCAGCATGTCAATTGTTTTTGCCATTTTGGGTGCGTTTTGCTAACATTGAAGTCAATGAGAAATGTCAAAAACCAAGAAACTTCAAATTTCCTGCGTTTTACCTGCTTTTTAGGCCCCTTTCACACGTCAGTGATTCTGGTACGTTTGTGCTTTTTTTTAAACGTACCAGAATCACTGACATACGCAGACCCATTATAATCAATGGGTCTGCGCACACATCAGTGATTTTTCACTGAACGTGTCTCCGTGCAGCGTGCTCCCTTGGCCGTGATTCTGCACGGAGACATGTCAGTTTTTGTCTGGTGTGATCCGTGTGTGATCAGTGAAACACGTACAAGAAAATCACGGACATATTAAATATTAAAAATTAGCAACTTACCTTGCCTGTGATTCGCTCTGCAGCCTCTGCTTTCGGCAGCTCCTGCCTGGCTCATGAATATTCATGAAAGCAGGAACTGCCGACCAGGAAGTAAGTGCTGAGAGCGATGGGCGGACGCTGCAGAGCTGAGGACTTCAGCACCATGGACAGCAGCAGTGAAGGCAGGTGAGTAATGTCCATATGCAATCACGGATCACGAATCACGGATCACGGATTGCACATGGACGACCCACGTGTGCCGTGAATCATGGAACACGGAGGGACATGTGCGTGTTTTACACGTCAGTCAAGAACGTCAGTGTTTTTCACTGACGTGTTTGAAACGGACCTTAGGTGCAGAAAACATGCGTTTTGAACTTTAAAAACGCATGCTTTTCTGACATTAAAATAGTGGAATAATATAGTCCGACAATTAAATTAAAGAAAAATTTCTCAATTTTCACAAAATATATATGTATTGTTTTTTTTTCTCTTCTTTCATTCTGTTTGACTATTTAAACTTTATTTAGCAGTGTCTTGATGTTCAAAACGCATCTGTCAAAACGCAGGTGAAAAAGCAGGTAAAAAGCACTGAAAACGAATCTAAAACACGGTAAATACGCATGCATTTTTAGCGCTAAATTTCTGGAAAAGGCAACTTTGGCTAAATCAATTAAGGCAAAAACGTGCATTTAGAACTGCAAGTAGAAGAACCCAAAGTGCCGTCATAGCCTTATAGGATCTGCCATTACTACCTCTTGTGGTAGGGCATTCCACAGTCTGACTGCTCTAACTGTAAAGAACCCTTTCCTATTTAGCTGCCGGAATCGCTTTTCTTCCATTCGCAGTGTATGCCCCCTGGTCTTTAGTATTGTCTTTGGAAGGAATAAGTCACGTGCCAGTCCTTTATATTGACCACACAAGTTCATTGCCTGCTTTAACCCTTCAATCACACTCTCGTAAAGCCTCTGGTTGCTAGTCTGATGCCTGATTGATAACGTCTCCGTTTTCTGCTCTGCCACCATCTTGACCACTGGTGATACTTTTCTTATCTATTTTTCGTTGCTGACCTGGGCTGCACTGAGAATGCTGACTTGTTACTGTACGTGCACAGAGAGTAGAGAGACGTCTGGCCTTTATTTATTATAATTTCTTATCCGAAAAATGACCTGTGCTATTATAATTTCCATATGTATATATAGAAATGCTGTAAGAAACCGTTTTGTAAAATATAATCCTATATTTTACAGATTTAAATCAATATTTTTATATTCCTTAAAAAAAAATGTTGCATAAGGATATTAATGTGCCGGTCTCAGCAATGGATTAAGTAACACCTTTAGTGCTTTTGTGCTAGCTTTCCCCTCCAGACAGAAAAGCAAGCGGAATTAAAGCAGCCTCATGAATCTTTTAAGTGTCTAATACCAAATATGTTTTTCAAATGAACCTGTGGGTATAGAGCCACATTTATCTCATCTGTCAAAGTGATTCACCTTCCCTATGAATATCAACAACAGATTCTCCAATACAAACAGAGGGGAATAATGCAGTGGATGCCTGGAGAGACAGACGACTGCAGGGGTGTGCCATTTTATACAATCCAGTGACCAAGTAGTACTGGGGTGCTTGCCTTTATGTGATCATAGAACATTCAATATTTCATGGTAAGCACTGCTTATGGTAGCCATGTCTTAATGCATTACAATGTAACAATAGACTGTTCCTACAGAATGATATCTCAGTGACAATGAAACCTTGAAGAAAATGTTCCCATAGTTTCTATTACTGTAAAAATTACTTTTTAGATACATTTCTAAGATAACTTTTGGGCAATTTATCAAATATAAATCAAAGAATATATTTATATATAAATGTTTTATTTTATATTTAATCATTTCAATTCAGTTAATAGCTTCAGACTGCATTCCTTAGGCTGGAGTCATAAAATCGTATGGCATCCAATGCGATATGCTAATGACCCTCAGCTCCCACTCTGCTGCGAGTGTGAGCCGAGTGTCATGTGTGACACTCCAGGGCTGTGGGGTACTCGGTCTCCGGCGTGTGTGACACTCAGGGGAATCGTGGTCGCGGTCGATGCCCGGTTCTGTGACACCGGGGGTCAGTCCTAAATAAAAAGGGGTGTTAAAGAAAATAAAATAAACGTTTTTGTCGACTAAGCCACTTGCAGTGTGCCGCCAGGTTATTTGAAGCTGCCGCTGCAGGGTTCTACTGGGGCTGATGGAGTTGTGCAGCTTAGGTGATTTGGGCCCTCCGCAAGCAGGGCTGGACCCCAGCAGTGGATGATAGAGATTGTAGTGAGAAACAGTCAGTGTGAGTGCACGGGGTGATCAGGAACACAGTCCACACCAGTATTGCAGTTTACTTTGCTGTGGTAGTACCTGAACCCATGGGTGCCAGTCCCAGATGTATTCACTCCCCTTGTTCTCCGTGCCAGCTGTGACCTGGGTTGGCTGTCCTCCATGCACACTTGTTGTTTATGTGCTCCCATGGCCTAGAGTTAATTGGTAACACCTCCGTTTCTCTCTTGGTCCTATTAAAGGCAGCCTGGACTATATAAGGGGTTCAGTCCCTGGTCCCCTCTTTGGTGCCTGTGCTTCAGACTTTTTGTTTTTGGTTGGCGATGGACCCTGGAGATCTTCTCGCCCAGCAGAGTTAACAGCTGACTATAAAGTGTTTCACTGTCCTAGAGTCTGCACCCCGCCTTGTGCTGAGTCCCGTGAGTCTTGGTTCCGAACTTCCACAGGCCCTCCGTGGTTCCTGGAGTCTGCTGCTTCCACAATTAACCCACGGTGCCTGGAGTCCCATTCCGTACTCCACAGTTCTCACTCCTTTAACAGCACTCCGTTCTCACTGCAGGTCTTTTCAGTACTTTCCCCTTTCTACTACTATTCCTCTCCTCCGACTAACTACTTTCTTCTTCACCTCATTCTGACTGACTGCACAACACTTCCTCCCGCCTTTTCCAACTGACCACTGGCCCCTCCCCCTCGCTGGGTCTCTCCCTCAGGTTGGGTGGCTACTATCCAATCAGTGCCCCCCCCTTTTACCTGTTACTATGCAGTCTCCCAGTTTGGTGTTGGGGTTTTGTGTGTGGCCTGAAGGTGCTGGGGTGTTTACTGGCACGGATATTCCGGGTTTTAGGTTTCCATGGGTTACATTTGTGGCACCTGGTACCTCAGGGGTGCTACACATGCAACTGTAATCTGATCCTGCAATCAGATCACAACTGAGGAGGAGGGGAGGGGATTAATCTCTCCATCTCCTCCATTTTCAGCTGATGCGATTATCGCACTGCACTCAGAAGTCATTCAAGTGCAGTCCGATGTTTCACTCACACCCATTGACTTGTATGGGTGCGAATGACAAATCTCTTGCTGACAATTGCAGCCTTTTGTGATTTTTCCTCTGTCCAATTAAGGATGAGGAAAAACTGTGATATCTGAGTTGCAGCATTGTCTTACATGGGGCAATGCAAGATTTTCTCACATTGCATCCTTGCGAGTCATATGCTCGTGTGAAAGTACACTTAAGGGAAACATGTTAGCAGCAGGTTTTTGCTACCTCATCTGAAAGCAGCATAATGTAGGAAAAGAGACCCTGAATCCAACGATGTATCATTTAGCTTACTGGGTGCAACCATTCTGACACAATCAGAATTTTTAGATTTAGCAATGTAGCAGAGCTGAGAATGCTAACCCCGCCCACACTAGGCTCTCAAAAGAGATCGCTCATTGTCAGTGAGGTGTCAATAAGAGGAGGGGGTGTGCTGGATGGCCCTGCACATGACATTGTGGTCCAAGCAATGAAATGTCCTACTGGTTAACAAATATAGCAAATAAATAACAGATGGGACCTTGACATGACAGGCATCCCTAAATTCTATGTTTTAACCCTTGCAACATGCTTTCTTCAGATTACATAGCAAAAAACCTGGTGGCAGATTCCCTTAAAAGAATACCCCTGCAGACAGGCAGTCATAGGTAGACTGGTATTCTTTATTGTGTACTTTACCATACAAATAATACAAACATGCTGTGCCCAAAAAACATTTAGGGAATGGACTGTAGCTCATTGTGTCCTTACTCTCAAGGAAAGTGATACCATCTTCAAAAGTGACAAGTATAACAACCTATGTGACTGCACACACTAAGGCCATCGCTGAATGCTATAATGCATTATGTCGCCAAAGGGTGATAGACTGAATCTTTGACTTCATTACATAAATCTTAAATATAAAAAAACACATTTTTTTTCTTGTGATTAGTCTTCTATACATATAAAATAGTATATCTCATATTTATAAAAAAAAATACATTTACTGTATCTGGTGTATGATGCATCCACCATTTGTATATTTGAATGAATTTAGAAACTTCCATTTTCTCAAAGATACATCTTGAGGCAAACAGATTTGGCATGTGACTGGCATCCAAGTATGTGATACGTCATCTTATGTCTAAGATGACATTAAAAACAACCTTTTGACAAACAATTTTAGGGATTACAGTATCACATTTTAATTACAAATAACTATGAAGAAATTTACGAACATGAACTCACAGTGTGGCAAAAGCAAAATATAGACTTGTATGTCTTCTGCCACCTTTAACTCTTTGAGGGACTCAAACTCCACGTTATCCTATCTAATGCAACTTTAATCAACATTCAATAGTCACCACCCAATTTAGCATAATTTATACAATTTATGGCTGCTTTCATAAATAGACATTATTTTAAAATCCCAAATCAGTCTAAGGCCTCTGCCACACTCACGTGAAATTCACGCACGTGCCGAGAGACACGTATTTCCCCTGCGTGTTGCGTGCAGGTAAGTACGTGTCTCTGGTACGTGCGTGACACGTGTGTTCTACGTGTGCTATCCGCGATAGCACACGTAGAACCGGTAATTATCATACTCACCTGGTCCTTGCTGCTGTCCGCGCTGCTGTCCGTGGTGCTGATCCTCGGTCTCCAGCCCTCCCGTCTCCCCGCTGCTGCTGCTGCCAGGCAGTGAAGTGAATATTCAATGAGATTAATGAGCGGCGGTCGGCAGCAAGAGGCAGCAGCGGCAGAGACAGGAGGGCTGGAGAAGGTGAGTTAATGTTTTGGGTTTTTTTCACTGACATGTGTGTTTTCTCCGGCGCGTGTCACACGGGACCGCATCCACACTACACCCGTGTGCTACGGGTGCGGGCCGTGTGACACCCGTGCTGCCGGAGAAAACACTGACATGTCAGCGCTTTGAAAATCGCACACACGTACAAACGCACACGGACACACGTTCCGTGTGGTTTTACGTGTGTGTGCCTGCTACAATAGGGTAGCATTGCTGAACATGTCTCCGTGCCGCCGGTACGTGTAAAAAATGCCAAACACGTACCGGAGGCACGGATGTGTGGCGCAGGCCTGATACAGCTTTAATCAACACCCAATTCATAATCATTTATATGATTTAAAAGTGCTTTCTCATACAGCTTTTTTTAATCCAACATTCTCCTATTTAATACAGCTGTAATCCAGACCCAATTCAAAACCATATATACAATTTACGAGTGCCTTGACATATGCAGTATTTTGTCTTAGAAAAATCAATTTTTAGAATCTTATTTGCAACAAACACTATCATCAGATGTTTGAAGAGTCAATAGGAAAACATTTAAACCAAAACATAAACGCCATTCTTTCATGCATCTTTGTTTTTTTTGTTTTTTTATTTTACTTTTTGTTGTGCTTTTATTTTTTGTTGTACGTTGTAGCATACTCTGGTGTTTTCAATGCATGTTTGAAGCAAAAAAATACGCTGCTTAAGGCTATGTGCGCACTATTTGCCGCGGTTTTGCCATGGTTTGCCGCGGTTTTACCGAGGATTTACAGCGGATTTTCCGCAAATTGGTCCCCTCGGTTTCTACCATTATCTATGGCAAAATCCACAGGTACCTGCGGAAAAGAAGGGACTTGCTCATTAATTCCACAGCAGAAAATCCGCGGGTATGAAAAAATGCATTTGTGCGCACAGCATTTTTTCAAACCCATAGGATTTGCTGGGGAATGACTGCAGCAATGTTAGACACATTTTCTGCAGCAATTCCATGGCAAATGCGCAGCAAAATCCGTGGTAAATCCGCAGCGTGCACACAGGGCCGAAGGCCTCCTTTACGTATCCATGCAAAACACTAACGTTTAGCATAGTCTGATAGTCTGTGATGAAGGTGTGTATGTATGTGCATGCGTTCGGTGCTATCTGTGTGACATCTGGATAGCACATGGACAGCATGACTTGCTATAGTTACCTGTCTTTGGAGCTGCTGTTGCTTCCGGGTCCACAGTGAGTGCAGTGAATATGCGTGAACTTAATGAGTGGGACCCAGAAGCAGCAGCAGATGCGGAGACAGGTAAGTAAAAAAATTCTTTATTTTTATGTCACCCGGGTTTCCTCCTTTATGTGTCACACTGATGTCAACACGGTTCACATCAGTGTGAGGTCCAAGCTGGCAGCAGAAAATGGGCATGTCACCATGTGGCACACACAGACACACGGTCTGTGTGAAAACATAAATGTGTGACCAAGCCTATTGATTTTAATTAGTCCGTGTCTCCGGTACTTGTGAAAATGGAAGTCATATGTACCGGAGACACGCATGTGTGAAAGGGGCCTAAAAAAGAGTCATTCCAGGTAGCCTAAGTGTGAAAATAAAATTTATATGCATCAACATCAACACAACATTACACTTCCTTTTTATATCAATATAACATCAATTAAGAGATGAGAATAAGGCTATGTGCGCACGTTGCGTACTAGTCCTGCAGAAATTTCTGCAGCGATGTGAAGAGCACACGTGCGCTTCAAATCGCTGCAGAAAATGTCCGTAGAGAAAAAAAAAAAGCCGATTCCATGCGCTCTGCCTGCAGCTCCTGCCATAGACAGAGCAGGGGCTGCTGGCAAAGCGCACGGAAGAAGTGACATGTCACTTCTTAGAACGCAGCGCTTTGGGGAGCAGCCGAAGCGCTGCGCTCTAAAACGCCATGTGCGCACGGCCCCTGCACAATCTCCATACACTGTGCAGGGGACGCAGGACGCATGCAGTTACGCTGCGTTACAAAGCGGAGCGTAACTGCATGTATTTACGCAACGTGCGCACATGCCTAAATGTCTATAGAAATGTAAAAAATTGTTTAAAAGAACCGAAGTCCTCAGTGGTTGATACCTTTTAATGGCTAACTGAAAAGATGGTAATAATTGCAAGCTTTCGAGACTACTCAGGTCTCTTCATCAGGCATGGTATAACACAAAATCTGAAGAGTCACATATTTATACACAACATGACATAGAATGGAGCAGTAAAAAAAACAATACGATTTTGTGTTATACCATGCCTGATGAAGAGACCTGAGTAGTCTCGAAAGCTTGCAATTATTACCATCTTTTCAGTTAGCCATTAAAAGGTATCAACCACTGAGGACTTCGGTTCTTTTAAACAATTTTTTATCTCTACTGGCTAACACGGTACAAAGATATATTTTACTTGTATAGAAATGTATTGTTTGTTCGGTGTGAGGTATATTGTGTATCTCCCAAATATTCAAGGAGAATGTTGTACATGTGTATACGAGACTTCCTCCTATTTTCATGGTGTGGAAAATATTAAAAAGATTCTAAAAAAAAATATTGTTTATCTTTAGGCTATGTGCGCACAATGACGTTTTAGTGAGTTTTTGATGCTAGATATTTTTGCTGTATCAAAAATGCAGCATCTTACAGTTCCAGAAATGTGAATGGGATTTATAGAAGTCTCATTCCCACTGTGCTTCTTTTATTCTCACCGCATATTGACCTGCGGTGCATGTCGCAAATCCACGAAATGTCAATTTCTCGTGCAGGCACGCTGAGTTTTCTTTACAGATTTTTATCATAGACTTGCATTAGATGGGGAAAAGCTGCAGCTTAAAACCACACATGGGTTCTTAGTGCGTTTCTGTGGCAGAAATGCATCAAAACATGATAACACAGATGTATATCAATAAAATTTTGTAAAAACAATTTCTAGGAAGCATCAAAAACAAAGCAACTTTATTTAAAACATGACTGAGCAACAAAAGACAAAGCGAATAGTGTCAAAAACGAAATAATTAAACCTGTACAAAAAAAAGTAACCTAATTAACATAATAGGTGCAGAAATGAGGCAACATCAAAAACTCACCAAAAGCTGATCATAGGAACATAAGAATGTGGCCTTAGACTTTTCCACTTATACATTTTGACTCTCAAAACAATTACATACAATCTATATAAAATTCTGAATAATATATTTCCAAGCATAGCTATAGAGAAATTGATGGATAGGTCACGCTGTCTTTTAGCAGCTAAACAGGTTATACTGCAGCTTCAGGGACAGCGATTAATTGCCATCTGTGAAACAGGCTTGTACATGTCTAGCAATGTGAAGATGCTGATATTGATAGTATTAATTAGTCAGTTCATATTAAAATCCGCACAAGCTGGGAATAGGTCCATTATATGCAAAGTGATTAAAGTCATCAGGGGATATGGTTTTCATAACATTAGCTGCATTTTAACTAATTGTAAGGGACTTGGTTTCGCCGGCCCTTTGAAATGCATTTGCTTTAATTAGAATCTGTCAAATAACTTGATGTCCATTTGAATTTTAATTAATGCTTAAGAGACTAAACTCACTCACTATAAATAATATATAAATAATATCAGATTTGATGAATGTCTCTGCTCGCCACAACATGGACTTGTAAAAAATGCCCGGATTGGTAGAAAGCAGAACATAACACCCTTCTGAAAGTAAATGTAGATGAAAGAGGTACATGTGTTTGTTTTATAAGCACATACATTTGTTCATTTTAATGAAGTTGCCCAGCTGCTAAGGTGGTGCAGAAAGAGAGTGCGTAAGGAAAAAGTACACCAGATGGAAATGAGCAAGAAATCCAATTAAAACTAACCACAAATCTTCCCTTGACAATTCTCTTACAAGACTCTTCTTTTAATAGGAAATTTGCAGCTGGAACTTTTTTTTTAAGTCTAAAATGAGCCATACAAGCCATATTTGCCATCAACGAAATTACTGTGCCACTGCTGTAAAATTGGTTTCTGACATGCCAAGACATTAACTATTACATGGCCTGCTAGGATGCTTGTAAACCTGAACCCATCAATCTACTGTGTTTAGTTGTTTTAAGGTTGGGTAAGAGCAAGATGAGGAACACATTTTGATGCCACTGAAAACACATGGGTCACCTTAAGAGGACTAGAGATTAGCGTACCTTTGGAAATTCGGTTCGCCAGGTACATTTGAACCTTAAAATAGTTTGGTTTGTGGTCCCCGACTTGATCCGGACCTCAGTAAAAGTCAATAATTGAGCATTTTGTGGCTCCACCAACATGCTGCCAGCCATAAGCAGAACACTTCTGTAAAAGGGTGGGTAGGGTTTTCCAAATTTCTTTTGTTTGTATGTGCACACTACGTCTGATCATGCTGATTTTGCCCTGAGTGTGAGCCATTCAAACACTCGCACAGGGCTGAACATCACTCATACCCAAGCACAGCGCTGCTCGCTTGAGTAGCTTGCACTCGTAACTCACTCAAACTTTGAACCAAACTTAGTTTTTTTGAAACTCGGTTTCCGAACCCTAACTCCGAACATAGAACCTCAGGTTCACTCATCTCTAAAGAGGACACTAGTTGTCATTCCCACACTGGAACTGGGATTCTCCTTCAATATTTTGTGGTAGGGAGCAAAATGTATGGTTCTTTAGACAAGTAGCTAAGTATCCTAAGCAGAACATCATTCTTAAACCCCTACTCTACCAACATGTTTAACTTTTTATTTGATGTTCTTATTTTGGAACTCTATGCCCCACTTTTGACTCATTAGCAGAAGAATATACAAAAAATGATGATAAAAGTGGTTTCTCCTTCCACCGCTCTAATAGAAAGCCTTTCCCAGTGTTTGTCCATTGGTCAAAGGGTGCATGTTGAATTGAGATGAGTCGATCTTTTGAAATTCAAATTTGTCAACTTAGGTGCTTTTTCCCTAAAAATGTAATTTAATTCATGTGTATATCAATACTAGAAAGCTTTAAATTACCCAATAAATATACTGGGTAGGGAGAGACAATCCCATTTACCATAAGAGTTTATACTTTACAGCAAAATACATATATGGAGGACACCGTTGACCACAAGAGCTTATTGTCATGATTACTCTGTGCAGAACATTTTGCACTGGAGATGCTCTGCTGTGTTTTCTGGACTGCTGAGCTGGCTGGTTGATTGACTGTGCAGGATTCCATTCTGGTTCTGGGAGGTGTGTGCTCAGGTGTTTCATCTTTCTGGTAATTGCCCTGTTTCTTTACTGAGCAGGCTCCCCCAGAACCTTGCCAGTCGTAGATTCTGGTTTCGTAGTTGTGCTGTTAACCTGTGTCTTTGCTTTTTTCTGATCCCTGCTTTCTGACCCCGGACTGTTGCTTGACTTCTTTTTGCCTGCTCCCTGTTCCTGTCGTAACTTCTTGGCTTTTGAACCTGTACCATTTTTTGACTACATCTCAGTTTTCTCCCTAAAGTTATTACATGTCTTCCTGGAATACTGACCCCGGATCGTGACTTGACTATGCCTGAATTCTTCCTGCATCCATATGTGTCCTCATGTTACAAGACTCTGGCTTTCCTGACTACTTTTCCATCTGTTGTATCCGTAAGTAGTGGCTTGCTTTACATTTACAATCTAAGGCCCGTTTCACACGTCAGTGAAAAACACTGACGTTCTTCACTGACATGTAAAGCACGCACATGTCCCTCTGTGTTCCGTGATTCACGGCACACGTGGGTTGTCCATGTGCAATCCGTGCTCCGCGATCCGTGATTGCATATGGACATTACTCACCTGCATTCACTACTGCTGTCCATGGTGCTGAACGCCTCGGCTCTGCAGCATCCGCCCACCACTCTCTGCAGCTACTTCCTGGTCGGCTGTTCCTGCTCTCATGAATATTCATGAGCCAGGCAGGAGCTGCCGAGAGCAGAGGCTGCACAGCGAATCACAGGCAAGGTAAGTTGAAAATATTTAATATTTAATATGGCCGTGATTTTCTGGTAAGTGTTTCACTGATCACACCCGGATCACACCATAGTGTGGTCCGTGGGTCATCAGTGATGCCAGAAAAAAACTGACTTGTATCCGTGCAGAATCACGGCCACGGGTGTACACTGCACAGAGACACGTTCAGTGAAAAATCACTGATGTGTGAACAGACCTATTGATTAGAATGGGTCTGCGTATGTGAGTGATTCTGGTACGTATAAAAAAAAGCACAAATGTACCAGAATCACTGACGTGTGAAAGGGGCCTAAGGCCCATTTCACACGTCAGTGAAAAACACTGACGTTTTTCACTGGAGTGTAAAACACACACTTGTCCCTCCGTGTGCCGTGAATCACGGCACACGTGGGTTGTCTAAGTGCAATCCGGGCTCCGTTTTCCGTGGCCCATGATTGCACTTAGACATTAACTCACCTTTGCCCGCTCCCACTATCCATGGTGCTGATCGCTCCCGCGGTGCAGCATCCGGCCGACGCTGACCCCCGCAGCAGCTGCTTCCGAGTCGGCTGTGTCATGCATCATGAATATGCGCGACAGTAATGAGCCGGCTCAGAAGCAACAAGCTGCACGGGCTGCAGAGGACATCGCTGGAGCTGGGTGAGTAAAAATGATTTTTATTTTAAAAGCACGTTTTTTTCTGGCACGTGTTTCACGGACCACACCACCGTGTGGTCCGTGGGACATCAGTGATGCCAGAAAAAAATGGACATGTCTCCGTGCGGCAATCATGGACACGTGGGTACGCCGCACGGAGACACGTGCAGTGAAAAATCACTGACGTGTGAGCAGACCCATTGATTATAATGGGTTTGCGTATGTCAGTGATTTTGGTACGTTTAAAAAAAAGCACAAACGTCCCAGAATCACTGACGTGTGAAAGGGGCCTTAGGTAGAGATTTTCTCAGTGACTCTAGAGATGGAAAACGACTGTTCAACTCTTCTGTACAAACTGTTCTTCACTGGGAGAAATTGACCTCAGATGCCCCTGGTACTGACCACCACTGTACAAGGTATAATAATTTGGAAGTTGTCATAGTTTCAGAGCATTATGTGAGGCCATATGGCAGCATAGAATTATGTCTGCTCCCTGATGCTTCAGCAGTGTGGGAAAAAGTGCAGGGCAAGGATTTTTTTGCGAAATGTATATCTAATTTCAAGTAGTTCGAATTTACATTGAAGCTCCGCAGATCAATCTACTCAAGTCTAATGATTAAATTATGAGGGAAATGATACCTGAAGTTCCTAAAATGTATGATCATTTGTGGGGGTCTTTTTTGGTTTCTTGAGGTATTGGTGCACTCAGAGATTGATTTATATCGGCCAGCCACCATTATAACTTTTCTCTTTTTAGAAAAAATATTCTTTATATAAACCAAGTTCTTAGGAAAATATTTAGAATAATATATTTTAACTTTACTTCTCGCTTCTTTGGACATTATTTCAGATAACAACATATTATTCTGCTTGTTGAGAACATATTGCTGTAAGAATAAGACCGCCTTTGGTATTTTTATGAATAATTCATGTCATATAATTTTCAGTTTCCTTTTGCTTTAGAAAACTTCCTGTATTTGACATGCATTTTTATTTTATCATTATATTGTTTTAGAGGCTATATGACCTGAAACAAAATTGTACAGTATTTATATTACAGCTTGATATAGAATAACTCATTGTTTTCTTTGTACTGATGGCACTTTGTCAAACACTCTCATATATCCAGTGAAGGTTTTGTGCATTGTCCTATATCTCTGTAAGCTTTAGGCGTTTCTTTGTTTTCATTTATCTTTTGCACATTACTGTAATGTTTTCCTCACTACATCTTTTTTTCCATTTTTACTTCAAGTTCTGAACCTGTTGGAGTCTGCTGGAATAAAAGCATGGATTTAACATGTATTCTTGATCAATGGAAAAAGATCAAACAGACCAGTATCATTTGCAGAATGATAAGTGCATCTCAATAAATTAGAATGTCATCAAAAAGTTAATTTATTTCAGTAATTCAATACGAAAAGGGAAAAACATATATTATATAGAGGCATTACACACAGAGTAATCTATTTTAAGTGTTTATTTCTGTTAATATTGATGATAATAGCTTACAGCCAATGAAAAACCAAAAGTCATTAATTCAGAAAATTAGAATAACTACCACAAGACACCTGCAAAGGCTTCCTAAGCGCTTAAAATGATCCCATAGTCTGGTTGAATAGGCTACACAATCATGGGGAAGACTGCTGACTTTACAGATGTCCAGAAGGCAGTCATTGACACACTCCAGAAGGAGTCAACTCCACAAAAGTTTATTGCTAAAGAAGCTGCATCTAAGCATATTAATTGAAAGTGGAGAGGAAGGAAAAAGTGTGGTAAGATAAGGTGCACAAGCAACCAGGATAACTGCAGCCTTGATAGGATTGTTAAGAAAAGGCCAATCAAAAATTTGAGGGAGAATCACAAGGAGTGGACTGCTGCTGGAGTCAGTGCTTCAAGAGCCACCACATACAGACATACCCAGGACATGGGCTACAGGTGTCACATTCCTTGTGTGAAGCCACTCATGACCAATAGACAACGCCAGAAGCGTCTTACCTGGACCAAGGAAAAAAAGAACTGGACTATTGCTCAGCGGTCCAAGGTGTTGTTTTCAGATGAAAGTAAATTTTGCATTTAGTTCAAATTAAGTTTTATTATAATTTTACACAAAAAGTAACATCAACATTGCAAATCAATTTATCAGTATATGGAGTAATCATTTTGAGAAGGCATGTAATTACAAAAAGATAAGTCTAATTTATATCCCAATAGTGAACATAAAATAAACATCTCCTCCCTGGAAGCTCAGGAGGTTTTAAGATGGTGAGTAGGCTAGTAAGATCTGAGTAAGAAAAGGAGTAGGAAGGGGAAAATTAAGCAAGGACTTGAGAGGAAGGAACAAGAAGGATAACAGATTAAGCAAGTGGGAACAAACATAAGGGAAGTGCGAGGGAAAAAAATGTGATCCAGCCTGCGCGGGCCCCCCAACAGGGAAGGACAAGTTCCTGCTCATCTTAGTCCCACTCGGCTAACCATGAGTCTCTATCAGGCGAATCCCTGAACAAGATCCATGGGTTCCATAGGTCTAGGACTCATACTGATGTTTCCGTGGTCTGTCGGATCAGTTCCTCCAATCTAAACATGTCATTCAATTCTGTTATCAAGTCCAACCTAGAAGGGGTTTGTGTCTGTTTCCAGAATCTAGGTATGAGTCTTCTCGCCGCCGCTAGGATGTGTCGAAGGAGAATTTTTTTAAATCTAGAAATTGAAAACTTACAGAGCGATAAAAGCACGAGCTCTGGGGAGGGAGTGACTCTGCGCATTGAAAGCCGGTTAATGAGATCAAATGCTGCCATCCAGAAGCCTCTAATGGATTTACAAGACCACCACATATGCATGTATGAGCCTCTGTCTCGTAAGCATCTCCAACAAGTGTCCAGAGTCATTGGGAACATCGCATGGACAGCAGTGGCACAATGGTACCATCTATATAGTATCTTGTACCCCCTCTCCTGGGTCAATGCGCTGAGTGAAGATTTCTGTGTAAAGAGCAAAATTTTTGCTCTATCTTCTGTAGTCAGGGATTTGCCCAATTCTACCTCCCATCTAGAGAAGAAGGTGGGTGGGTCTACTGACGCAATTCTACTTTCCATAAACATTTTGTAGAGCAACGATACAGTATGTTCTGGAGGGTCCCTCATCTTGCAGAGCAACTTGAAGGGCAACAATGATCTAAAAATGTTTCCCTGTGGATGGAGAGAGCTAATTTAGCTCCGTAGTTGTCTGTGAAAAAACCATGCGTCAGAGGGAGGGGCCTGGGAGTTCTGAAATAGGTCACTGACAGGTATAATATTAGTTGGAGAACTAAAATCTGATATCGTTGGATGATCTGCTCTATGTTTGTATAGTAATTTAGTTCTATTAGATAGGTATGAGGGGATTAGCGGTTGAGAAGAGGCGCAAGAGCCATGATCCTTGTCTGACAAAGCAAGCAAAGTTTCTTATAAGGAAAGAGGGCATGATACTTAACCCCTTCACGACCGCGGGCAGTAAAATTACGTCCTATTTTAACGTGACTTAGCGACAAGGGACGTAATTTTACTGCCTAAACTTCATTTGATTGCCGTGGCCATAGCAACGGCTTTCAAATGATGTCCCCTGCTGTTTCTTATAGCAGGGGACCTTTGCTTGACACCAGGGGGGTGGCATCGCCACCCCCTATCGACGATCGATGTGATTGGCTGTTCAAATCTGAACCGCCAACCACATCGTTCGCACTAATTTCGGCAAAAATAATGCCCGAATTAGTGCAATACTGTGAGATCCAGCTATGAGATGCCGCAGCTGCTGCAGCATATCATAGGTGGACCTCAAGCATGTCGCCCCCAGCCCCTGCAACACTGATTGGAGCGATAGTGCAATGACGCGCAGTCGCTGCAATCAGTGTGCAGTGGGGCGGTCTGATCTGCCGGTAGCCGCCCTCCCCAGGCCTGTGCTGGCCTGCGAGCCCTCCCCCAACATGTCTGCAGCGTGCAGTGGCTGGTACTTGTGGTACCACGCCACCGCTGCCGCCGCCGTAGCTGAGGTCACCGCTCCTGCTGCACGTGAGTACTGTGCTCACCTTGCAGCCCGTGCGCGCTCCCGTGGTGCCCCTGCGCACTCCCGTGTTAGCCCCTGACCGTGCCCCCCTGCAATCTGCCCCCCCGACATCCCGATCTGCTCCCCCCCGACATCCCGATCTGCTCCCCCCGCGATCTGACTGCCTCCCCCATTATCTCTATTCTGCTTCTGCAGCTCCCTCTCCGGTCTCCCCCTCTGCTCTCCTCCCTCCCCCTCTGCTCTCCCCCCTCCCCCTCTGCTCTCCCCCTCCTGCTCTCACCCCCGCCTCTCCCCCTCTGCTCTCCCCCGACATCCTCTTACCTGTCTTCACCGGCCCGATCACATCTGCCTCCATCGCTGGGTCCTTCCTGGGCATTCTGCTGATCTGCCTGCTGCTCCTGTAAAGCTGTCCATCTCTCTGCCATCTGCTCCTGCAGCACTTCTGGTCAGTGATCCTCTGGGTACTGTGAGTATAACTTTTTTTTTTTTTCCTGTATCCCCTGTCCATTTTTACACCTCATCCTTCCGTGCGTCCCGCCAAGCGCTGATCAGGGATGCAGATAATGGATCAGCATCCCTGCTCAATTTTTGGCGTGACTTTTTTTTTCCGTATCCCCGACACTTTTTGTATGGCATCCGTCCGTGCGTCCTGCCAAGCGCTGATCAGGGTTGCAGATAACGTATCTGCATCCCTGCTCAATTTTTGGCGTGACTTTTTTTTTCCGTATCCCTGATGCTTTTTGTATGGCATCCGTCCGTGCGTCCCGCCGAGCGCTGATCAGGGATGCAGATAACGTATCTGCATCCCTGCTCAATTTTTGGCGGGACTTTTTTTTCCGTATCCCCGACACTTTTTGTATCGCATTCGTCCGTGCGTCCTGCCAAGTGCTGATCAGGGATGAACATAACGGATCGGCATCCCTGCTCAATTTTTGGCATGACTTTTTTTCGTATCCGCAACGCTTTTTGTATCCCATCCGTCCGTGCGTCCCGCCGAGCGCTGATCAGGGATGCACACAACGGATCGGCATCCCTGCTCAATTTTTGGCGTGACTTTTTTCCGTATCTGCTACGCTTTTTGTATCGCATCCGTCTGTGCGTCCCGCCAAGCGCTGATCAGGGATCCACATAACGTATCTGCATCCATGGTCAATTTTTGGCGTGACTTTTTTTTTTTACGTATCCCCGACGCTTTTTGTATCGCATCCGTCCATGCGTCCCGCCAAGTGCTGATCAGGGATGCAGATAACGGATCTGCATCCCTGCTCAATTTTTGGCATGACTTTTTTCCGTATCCGCAACGCTTTTTGTATCCCATCCGTCTGTGCGACCCGCCGAGCGCTAATCAGGGATGCACATAACGGATCTGTATCCATGGTCAATTTTTGGCGTGACTTTTTTCCGTATCCGCGACGCTTTTTGTATCGCATTTGACCGTGCGTCCTGCAGCGGCCGATCAGTGCACTGTGTCTGTGCGTTTGAAAAGTCAAATGGCTCTCCTTCTCTTCTGAGCCCCGCCATTTGCCCAAACAATTACTTTCCACCACATGTGAGGTATCTACGTACTCAGGAAAAATTGCACAATACGTTTTATGGTGCATTTTTTCCTGATAGCCTTGTGAAAAAAAAAGCTACCTAGTTGAAGCAACCGTTTTGTGATAAAAAAAAAATTTCTTTTCACAGCTCAACGTTATAAACTTCTGTGAAGCCCCCAGGTGTTCAAAGTGCTCACCAAACATCTAGAAAAATTATTTGAGGGCTCTAGTTTCCAAAATGGGGTCACTTGTGGGGGAGCTCCACTGTTTAGGCACCATAGGGGGTCTCCAAACGGGAAATGGCGTCCGCTAATGATTCCAACCAATTTTGCTGTCAAATGGCGCTCCTTCTCTTCTGAGCCCCACCATTTGCCCAAACAATTACTTTCCACCACATGTGAGGTATCTACGTACTCAGGAAAAATTGCACAATACGTTTTATGGTGCATTTTTTCCTGATAGCCTTGTGAAAAAAAAAGCTACCTAGTTGAAGCAACCGTTTTGTGATAAAAAAAAAAATTTCTTTTCACAGCTCAACGTTATAAACTTCTGTGAAGCCCCCAGGTGTTCAAAGTGCTCACCAAACATCTAGAAAAATTATGTGAGGGCTCTAGTTTCCAAAATGGGGTCACTTGTGGGGGAGCTCCATTGTTTAGGCACCTCAAGGGGTCTTCAAACCCGACATGGCGTCCGCTAATGAGTGCAGCTAATTTTGCACTCAAAAATTCAAATGGCGCTCCTTGCCTTCCGAGCTCTGCCGTGCGCCCAAACAATTGATTTTTACCACATATGGGGTATCAGCGGACTCAGAAGAACATGCACAATAAATTATATTGTGCACTTTCTCTTTTCTCCCTTGTAAAAATGAAAATTTTATGGCTAAAGTAACATTTTTGTGTTAAAAAGTAAAATTTTCATTTTTTCCTTCCACATTGCTTTGTTTCCTGTGAAGCACCTAAAGGGTTAATAAACTTCTTGGATGTGGTTTTGAGCAGTGTGAGGGGTGCAGAGTTTAGAATGGGGTCACTTTTGGGTATTTTCTGTCACCTAGGTCTCTGAAAGTCACTTCAAATGTGATGTGGTCCCTAAAAAAAATTATTTTGTAAATTTTGTTGGAAAAATGAGAAATTGCTGATGATCTTTGACCCGTTCTAACTTCCTAACGAAAAAAAAATTTGTTTCGAAAATTGCGCTGATGTAAAGTAGACAAGTGGGAAATGTTATTTAGTAACTATTTTGTGTGACATATCTCTCCGATTTATGGGCATAAATTTTCAAAGTTTGAAAATTGCGAAATTTTCAAAATTTTCGCAAAATTTCCTAAATTTTCACAAATAAACGCAAAAAATTTCGGCCTAAATTTACCACTGACATGAAGTACAATATGTCACGAAAAAACAATCTCAGAATTGCCAGGATCCGTTGAAGCGTTCCAGAGTTATAACCTGTCAAAGTGACACTGGTCAGAATTGCAAAAAATGGCCCGGTCATTAGGGTGTTTAAGTGGCCGGGGGTGAAGGGGTTAAGGCCGAAGGGGCATGGTTAGAACAGGTGAAAACCAGAGGGCTACAACCAGGCGTGTCGTATTCAATGTCTACCCATCTCTTCCCACCCCTGTGGTGATATAGGTCGAGTAAGCATGTACCTAGGGAAGAGTAAATTTTGCATTTAATTTGGAAATCAAGGTCCAGAGTCTGGAGGAAGAGGGGAGAAGCACACAATCCAAGCTGCTTTAGGTCTATTGTGAAGTTTCCACAATCAGTGATGGTTTGGGGAGCCATGTAATCTGCTGGTGTAGGTCCACTGTCTTTCATTAAGACCAAAGTCAGCGCAGCCATCTATCAGGAAATTTTGGAGCACTTCATGCTTCCCTCTGCCGACAAGCTTTTTGGAGTTGAAAATTTCATTTTCCAGCAGGACTTGGTGCCTGTCCACACTGCCAAAAGTACCAATATCTGGTATAATAACCACAGTATCACTGTGCTTGATTGGCGAGCATACTCACCTGACCTAAACCCCATAGAGAATCTATGGAATATTGTTAAGAGGAAGATGAGAGACACCAGACCCAACAATGCAGATGAGCTAAAGGCTGCTATCAAAGCAACCTGGGCTTCCATAACACCTCAGCTGTGCCACAGGCTGATCGCCGACATGCCACGCCGCATTGAGGCAGTAATTCATGCAAAAGGAGCCCCAAGGAAGTATTGAGTGCATTTACTGTACAAACTTTTCAGTAGGACATCATTTCTTAGTTTAAAATCATTTTTTCAGTTGGTCTTATATAATATTCTAATTTTCTGAGATAATGACTTTTGGGTTTTCATTGGCGGTAAGCCATAATCATCAACATTATAATAGATCACTCTGTGTCTAATGACTATATAATATATGCGTTTCCCTTTTGTATTGAATTACTGAACTAAATACATTTTTTAATGATATTCTAATTTTTTGAGATGCACTTGTATACTCGAGAAAAGCTGTTTGCTGGAAAACGTTCCATAAACTAACACTTCTATTTGAACCCCTTACCGAAATATATTGCACTGATACATCATTTGCCATCTCCTTGACTTTGATACAGTGTCATAAACTATGCCTGCATCTCTGATGGCACATGATTGTTAAGTTATTTAGCCTTCATCTGCCCCTTACAGGCTTGTGTGGAGGATCCCTCCACTAACGGTTATTAACCTGTTAAATTCCGCTGTCAATCTGTGACAGCGGCATTTACAGCATGCTCTGGCAGGAAGACGCACATTTCTAACTGCTCATTGGCAGTTCTATACCTTTCCAGGCCTCTACTGAACTGGGGAAGAAATAGAAAACACAGGCATAGCTCTAAATTGAGACAATACCGGGAAAGGTAGAAAAAAGGAAGAAATCCGGGTCCTCCGCAAATAAAAATGTCTGCTTTATTTTAGTAGGGTGGAATATAACTATTCATAGGCGTTTTGAGCGGATGCTCTTGCTTACTCAAGAGCATCCACTCAAAACGCGTATGTATAGTTATATTTCGCCCTACCCATATTTTATGGATTAAATAAAATAAAGCAAAATTTTTTATTTATTGAGGACCCGGATTTCTTCCTTTTTTTCTTCCTTGTTATTTTGCCCCTGGTTCTGCGGTGAAGAAGTGGGCTCATCTAATACAATACCACAGAAGGATATTACCTGCACTTGGTGAGCATTAGTGTTGAGACACCCCCTTAGTTTTTGAGTTCGGTGGAGTTCGTCGAACGGCGGCTCAGTTCGGCGAACGTTCGATGAATACCTTCGAAACCCATTGAAAATAATGGCAGACAAACACAAACACATAAAAACACATTATACATATACACATACAGTTAAAAAACATTGCCATTATACTTACAGGTACCCGCGACGCGTCCTGCACTCTGTCTCCCACCGCTTTTCCTTCCGATCATCGCTGCACCTTCCCGGTAATCAGCACTGATATTAGGACCTTATGTGACGTCGTCATAGCATGTGACCAGTCACGTGTCTATTATCTCATTGGCTACAGACTGGTCACATGGCTAGACTAGGTCCTGTCAGTGCATCTCTCTGGTATGCGGTGCTCGTTTGAGCATCTCCGTGTACCGGCAAGATGCTTGGGCACTTGGTCGACTCCCGTCCCTGCATGTCAGCGCTCTTTACAGAGTCAGCCCACATGCAAGGACTGGATGCCACAGCCGGTGAATAGCGGCACCGGGAATCACGTGATCGGACATCACCGTTGCCATAGAAACCCGCCTGTCAGATACCTATTTCAACGGTGGCAGCGGTGATGTCATCGCTTACAACCCGCAGCCTCTGCTTACTCACTGAGTGATTAGACTGCACGGGAGCAGCAGCGTCTTCCTACCATGCAGTGCTGTCTGATGTAGCAGAGCTGCATAGGTTAAAGGAGAAAGAAGACAGAAGACCATGATCATGGAGGGATGACAGGAAGTAATAAACATGGAGTCTCTAAGTGTGTCTGTGTATTTATTTCTATTAAAGTATTTTTTCTGTGTGGTGTCTTTTTTTTAACCCTTTATTGGAGATTCTTAATGGCCAAGTCAAACTTGCCTTACATTAAGAATCTCTGGCTTAATACTAGCTAGTAAAACAAAGCTAGTATTAATCCATTATTTCCCAGCGAGCCACCCATCACCAGGGCAACTGGAAGAGTTGGATACAGCGCCAGATGATGGCGCTTCTATGAAAGCGCCATTTTCTGGGGCAGCTGCAAACTGCAATTCGCAGCAGAGAGGCCCAGAAACCTTGGGCCAACCAGTGCTGCGGATTCCAATCCCCAGCTGCCCAGTTGTATCTGGCTGGACACAAAAATTGGGCGAAGCCCATGTCGTTTTTTTTTTTTGTTTTTTTTAATTATTTCAGGAAATTCATGAAATAATTAAAAAAAGGGCTTCCCTATATTTTTAGTTCCAAGCCGGATACAAATAGGCAGCTGGGGGTTGGGGGCAGCCATACCTGCCTGCTGTACCTGGCTAGCATACAAAAAATATGGCGAAGTCCACATCATTTTTTTGGTGGGCAAAATACTCCTGCATACAGTCCTGGATGGAGTATGCTGAGCCTTGTAGTTCTGCAGCTGCTGTCTGCTCTCCTGTATACACTAGTGAATGGAGCATGCAGAGCCTTGTAGTTCTGCTCCCCCTGTCTCTCCCTCCAGCATACAGTCCTGGATGGAAGATGCTGAGCCTTGTAGTTCTGTAGCTGCTATCTCCTCTCCTCCATACAGACAGACAGCAGACCGCAGCTGCAGAACTACAAGGCTCAGCATACTCCATCCAGGACTGTATGCAGGAGTTTTTTGCCCCCCGAAAAAAATTATGTGGGCTTCGCCATATTTTTGTATGCTAGCCAAGTACATCAGGCAGCTACGGGCTGCCCCCAACCCCCAGCTGCTTATTTTTACCCGGCTGGGAACCAAAAATATAGGGAAGCCCTTTTTTTTCAATTATTTCACGAATTCATGAAATAATTAAAAAAAAAAAATGACGTGGGCTTCGCCCAATTTTTGTGTCCAGCCAGGTACAACTAGGCAGCTGGGGATCGGAATCCGCAAAGCAGGGTGTCCAAGCTTTCTGGGCACCCATGATGCGAATTGCAGTCCGCAGCCGCCCCAGAAAATGGCGCTTTCATAAAAGCGCCATCTTTTGGCGCTGTATCCAACTCTTCCAACTGCCCTGGTGATGGGTGGCTTGCTGGGTAATAATGGGGTTAGGGCTAGCTGTATATTATCAACTGGCCCTAAGCCCGAAATTCATGGTGTCACTCCAATATTAGACATGGCCACCCTGAATTTCTAGTACAGATAAAAAAAAACACAGCACAGAAAAATATTTTTATTAGAAATAAAACACAACACAATTAGTGACTCCATCTTTATTGAAATAAAGAACTCCCTCCGCAGTATTCCTGGGTCAAGGGTCCCGCGCCTTCCAATCCGGATCCAATATCATCTGATTGGTTTGCTGGAAGGCAAAGCGATCAGATGATGTGTCAGATTTAAGGACCTGAATCACATGACACAGCAGTTGATTGTATAAACAGGTTTTTTACAATCAGCTGATGCATCTGTACAAAAAAAAAATACACACTTCTCTGCAGACTTCTGTCCGACAGCAGCAGCTGATAGTTTAGCCAACTGGGTGGTAAAAAGCCGGTCTCATCGCTCGACTTATAGTGTCAGCTGATTCCGTCAAGTGACCGCATCAGCTGATTATCGCCAGGTCTGAGAGAGAGAGAGAGAATAGAGAGAGAAGAGAGAGAGGAGAGAAGAGAAAAGAGAGAGAAGAAAGAGAGAGAAGAGAGAGAGAAGAAAGAGAGAGAAGAGAGAGAAAGAAGAAAGAGAGAGAAGAGAGAGGAGTGAGAGAGAAGAGAGAAGAGAGAGGAGAGGGAGGAGAAGGAGGAGAGGGAGGAGAGAGAGGGGGAGAGAAGAGAGAGAGAAGAGAGAGAGGAGAGAGAGAGGGAAGAGAGGGCGAGAGAGAAAAGAGAGAGGAGAGAGAGAAGAGAGAGAAGAGAGAGAGAAGAGAGAGAAGAGAGAAAGAAGAGAGAGTGGGAAGAGAGATAGGCGAGATTGGAGAGAGAGAGAGGGAAAGAGAGAGAGAAGACAGAGAGGAGAGAGAGAAAAGAGAGAGAGAAAAGCAAGAGAGAAGAGAGAGAAGAAAGAGAGAGAAGAGAGGAGAGAGAGAGAGGGGAGAGAGAGGAGAGAGAGGAGAGAGAGGAGAGGGAGAGAGAGAGAAGAGAGAGAAGAGAGAGGAGAGAGAAGATAGAGAGGAGAGAGAGAGGGGAGAGAGGAGAGAGCAATGCAGCCTCATTCTGTGAACTGCTCCGATTTTAGAGGTGTGTCCCGCGGCTCTGTCACGCTCCCCGTGTCCCAGCACCACTCCTTACCCACTGATCCAGTCCACGTGTCCACCGGTCAGGGCTGCCGCTCCCGCTCATGCTCCCCAGACTCCTGTTCCTGGTCTCAGGAGTCTGATTCTGACTAATGTTCTGTATAGGACCGGGCCGCGCCCACTCACCTGGTCTTATAGCCCCAGCACTGCTGCAACAGGAAATGACCTGAGGCTGTGCTGAGTATATAAGACTGGCCTCTCCATGTGGGCGGCACCGGATCATCGCTTGTGTTTCTATGCCTTGTCTTGTGAGCTAGGTGCTCAGGTCTTTGTTCCTGTTTCCTATTACTGCCTTAAAGTACGCTGTGACCTTAGTGACTTGGTCCTGTCTTTGCTTCCTGATACCTGCACCCGTTCCTGCCACGTTAGTGCTCCAGCTACCGTGTACCCTGCCCTCCAGGTGGGGTGCTCGGTCCAGTGGATCCACCTGCTGGGCCTACCAGTCCTCCCCGGCCCTCACAGTATGATCAGGCCATGGATCCCGCTGGAGCACAGGCCATGGATCCCGCTGAAGCACAGAAATCAGAGCTGGCTGAGCTGCGCCAGGAGCTGGCACAACAGCGTGAAACCCTGAACCGGATGCTGAAATTCTTGGCGTCCGTGGATCACCGGTTGTATACGCTGCAGACTGCCGCCTCGTCCACGCAGCAACCAATCTCCAGGTCTGAACCAGGTTCCTCCACAGCCTCGCAACTTCGCCTTGCTGCTCCGCCTCGCTACGCAGGGGATCCCAAGTCCTGTCGTGGTTTCCTGAACCAGTGCTCCCTGCACTTCCAGTTGCTCCCGCACTTGTTTGCCTCAGACCAGGCCAAGGTTGAGTTCCTGATGTCACACCTGGAAGGCGAAGCCCTGGCCTGGATTAACCCCCTGTGGGAAAATGAGGACCCGATGATCACCGACATCCAGGAGTTCCTGCAAGCCTTCAGGGGCACCTTCGACGAACCCGGATGAACTACCGTAGTGACCTCTACGCTCCTCCGGCTACGCCAAGGGACCCTGACCGTCGGCCAATACGCCATCCAGTTCCGCACACTCGCCTCTGAGCTGGGCTGGAACAATGAGGCCTTGACGGCGGCCTTTTGGGAAGGTCTCTCTGGCCGCATCAAAGACAAACTAGCCGGCCGTGACGTTCCACGAACCTTGGACGCTTTGATTTCCCTGGCCACCCGGATTGACCTCCGTTTTCAGGAGCGTACCAAAGAGATAGTCCGAGAGAAGCGACCACCTTGCCACACCTTGCCCCCGCAGAGACCTACCGCACCCTCATCCCTGCCTTTCCGAGAATCGTTACCAGAACCCATGCAAGTGGACCGTCTGACCCAAGCCAAGCAACGCCGTGCAGAACGGCTCGCCCGGGGCCTGTGCTTCCATTGCGGAGACGGTTCACATATGCTCCATTCTTGCCCGGTGAAACCAGGTAGACCCCAGGTCCAAGGAATGGTGGGAACCGCCACCCTTGCCACCAAAATCCCTTTGGTTCCAGTTAAACAGACTGTCCGGGTGACGACAGAGGAGACCCGGTTTTCAGCTGAGGCCCACATCGATTCCGGGGCAGCAGGCAACTTTATCCACCAGGCCACGGTAGACAAATACCAGGTCCCTGTCACTCCGCTGAAGAAGCCCCTCTGGTTCGCCTCCGTAGACGGCAAACCGCTCTACGAACCTGTCCGGTATACCAGCGAGCCCGTGAACCTCCAGGTTGGCACTTCGCATACAGAGACCATCGCCTTCTATGTGATCCTGAGGATGGCTCCTGAGCTCCTGTTGGGCCTGCCCTGGCTGAAACTCCATGACCCTGATATTAGTTGGCGCTCTAGCGCGATTACCCGCTTGAGTCCCTTGTGTCATGACCACTGCCTACAGCCTGTTCCTCGGTCCCTGTCACCTGAACCGTTGGAACCACCGACCCCTGAAGAAGAGACGACGCTATCCAGTGTCGTTCCATCGTCCCCAGTCTCTGAGACCTTGATTCCACTATCTTCTGGAGATAAGACTTTGACTCCACTGGCTGCCCACGATGAGACATTGTCTAATACCCGGTTTGAGACGCCCGATCCAGTCGTCCAAGATTCCAGTTCTGCTTCTGACTGTCCTTCCCTTTCCGTTGCCTCCCTTGCCGCTGACATAGGTTCCCCGATACGGGACATAGTGGCCATGAAAACAGTCCGGGGTAAGCAGTCCTTCCTGGTCGATTGGGTGGATTGCGGTCCTGAGGCCTGGTCCTGGTTGTCCCGGAAGTACGTTGCTGCCTCTCTTCGGTGCGCCTTCATGTCTCGGCTGAGGAGAGGGGGGCTTCAAGGGGGGGGTACTGTCACGCTCCCCGTGTCCCAGCACCACACCTTACCCACTGATCCAGTCCACGTGTCCACCGGTCAGGGCTGCCGCTCCCGCTCATGCTCCCCAGACTCCTGTTCCTGGTCTCAGGAGTCTGATTCTGACTAATGTTCTGTATAGGACCGGGCCGCGCCCACTCACCTGGTCTTATAGCCCCAGCACTGCTGCAACAGGAAATGGCCTGAGGCTGTGCTGAGTATATAAGACTGGCCTCTCCATGTGGGCGGCGCCGGATCATCGCTTGTGTTTCTATGCCTTGTCTTGTGAGCTAGGTGCTCAGGTCTTTGTTCCTGTTTCCTATTACTGCCTTAAAGTACGCTGTGACCTTAGTGACCTGGTCCTGTCTTTACTTCCTGATACCTGCACCCGTTCCTGCCACGTTAGTGCTCCAGCTACCGTGTACCCTGCCCTCCAGGTGGGGTGCTCGGTCCAGTGGATCCACCTCCTGGGCCTACCAGTCCTCCCCGGCCCTCACAGGCTCACAGCTGATGTCCGGCTCCTCCCCTCAGTGCATAATTAAATTAAATTATAATTATAAATAAATAATAATTATATTTTAAAATTATAAATAAATTAAATTCTTTACCGGGACGGCCAGGACTCGAACTTATGAACTAATTTTCCTTAGGCAGTAGCTCTACCCATTGAGCCACTGTCTGTAATGAAAAGCATAGGAAGATTTGGTAATCTTGACCTCTGTAGTGCAGTAGAGAATCCAGAAGTAGATTATTCAGCTACAAGGATGGATGGAGGGATGGAGGGATGGATGAATGGATGGACGGATGGAGGGATGGATGAAGGGATGAATGGAGGGATGAAGGGATGGAGGGATGGATGGAGGGATGGAGGGATGGAGGGATGGATGAATGGATGGAGGGATGAATGAATGAATGGAGGGATGGATGGAGGGATGGATGGATGGATAGAGGGATGGATGGAGGGATAGATGGATGGATTACCTATTATACCATCACCCATTCCCTATAGACTGTGAGCCCTCGCGGGCAGGGTCCTCTCTCCTCCTATACCAGTCTGTTATGTACTGTTAATGATTGTTGTATGTATACCCTCCCTCACTGTAAAACACCATGGAATAAATGGCGCTATAAAAAGAAATAATAATAATAATAATAATAATGGAGGGATAGAGAGATGGGTGGAGGGATAGAGGGATGGATGGAGGGATGGAGGGAGGGATGAAGGGAGGGATGAATGGATGGAGAGATGGAGGGAGGGATGGAGGGAGGGATGAATGGATGGAGGGATGGATGGAGGGATAGAGGGATGGATGGAGGGATGGAGGGAGGGATGGATGGATGGAGAGATGGAGGGAGGGATGAATGGATGGATAGAGGGATGGATGGAGGGATAGAGGGATGGATGGAGGGATGGAGGGAGGGATGGATGGAGAGATGGAGGGATGGATGGAGGGAGGGATGAATGGATGGAGGGAGGGATGGAGGGATGGATGGATGGAGGGATGGAGGGATGGATGGAGGGATGGATGGATGGATGGATGGATAGATAGAGGGATGGATGGATAGATAGAGGGATGGATGGAGGGATGGAGGGATGGATGGGGGATGGAGGGAGGGATAAAGGGAGGGATGAATGGATGGAGAGATGGAGGGAGGGATGGAGGGAGGGATGAATGGATGGAGGGAGGGATGGATGGATGGATGGATAGATGGATAGATGGGAGGGCAAACACCGGCACTACCTCTCTCATCACCGCACACACGCAGGCACTACCGCATGCATCATCACGGCACAAACACCAGCACTATTGCCCCAATCATCACCGCACACGCAGGCATGCTGCGTGGATCTGACACAGAATACTCGTGTTCTATTGCCGCTCCTGTCAGCTTCATGTAGCAGAGCTGATAGCGTCGTGAAAACTCTGTGGAGGGGTATTTGGGGATTTTAATAATATGGTGAACGAGGGTGTTTTTTGTCTTTTTTTCCAAATAAAGGATTTCTTCGGGTGTATGTGTTTATTTACTTTCACTTACACGTTAATCATGGAAGGTATCTCGGAGAGACGCCAGCCATGATTAACCCCTTATTACCCCGATTGCCACAACACCAGGGCAATTTCGGGATGAGCCGGGTAGAGTCCCGGGACTGTTGCATCTAATGGATGCGGCAATTCCGGGCGGCTGCTGGCTGATATTGTTAGGGTGGTGGGCTCCGCTTAACGTGGCACTCCCCATCCTGACAATACCAACCTCCAGCTGTGTGGTTTTATCCTGGCTGGTATCAAAATTGGGGGGAACCGAAGGGTTTTTTTTTATTATTATTTATTTATTTATTTTACTGTACGATATAAACCCGCCCGCCGGCGGCTGTGATTGGTTTCAGTGAGACAGCTGTCACTCATCATGGGGGCGTGTCTGACTGCAACCAATCATGGGCGCCGGTGGGCGGGGAAAGCAGGGAATACCAGACTGAATAATGAGCGGCAGCCATTTTCAAAAGAGGAAAAGCCGCCGAAGCTTTTTGACAGCCGCGTCCGTGATCGGTGCGTAGGAAAGAGAGAGGTATTGTGCTGGGGATGCAGTACGCATGTAGATATGCAACGTGCGCACATAGCCTTACTGTGAAAAGCTCGAACAGCCGAACTTGAAGCAAATCATTCAAGTTCGTTGAACGACTCGAATACCGCCCAAAATCACTCGAATTTGAAATTGGCGAACGGTTCGAATCGAACATCGCTCATCTCTAGGGAGCATACATCTTTTTTCTTTACCAATTCTGGGAAAAGCTCTTGAATAAGAGTGCTTAGCTCAGGAGGGACCTCTCAAAAATTATGTGATTAAAAATGGAGTACAAAATGTGGTTACAGGGCAGAAAGCATTTAAGTTTTTTTATTTATCATCGTAGTAAAATAAAGACTTGATTGGGGGTTGAATTATACTCTTAATAGCACCAATGTGGGGTACATATAATGTATTTTTTTTTTAGTTTATTTAGAAAATGAAAAAAACAGCACTAATGTAATTTATTCTGTTTTGTCTTTTAGAGAGGACACAGGACAGGGACTTAGGGCCAATTTACAAGTCTCATCTGAGAAAAAATGACCGACTATTCTGATCAGACTTTGATCAGAGTATGGTCCAAGTGTGGTCTGAGTGACATCCATTTTTTCTCGTATGTGGAGAAATAAAAATAAAGTTTCTACACTTTCTTCCTTCTGTCAGTCCATGAAAATTGTGTCATCTGAGTGCGGTCTGACTTTTTCTCCGATCCATTGACTTGTGGATCAAAATTGGCAATTGCCCATGAAAAAAAAATGGACATGTGAATGTCTTCATAGACTATCACAGGTGTGAGTGGTATCCACATTAAAATTATTGATAGCATTCATACATAAAAATCGAACATGTGGATAACCTCTTAGAATAAATTGAGGGGGGGGGAGGAGAGTCACATTAATTATTTTTTATTTATTGTGTGGCAGATAATATATTTAATGGGGGCACAGAACTAGTTTATCAATTTAGATTTTAAGTGGTGTGTGGCTAATTGTATAGTAGTGGTGTGGTATTTATTCATAATGTAAAAAAAAATTAGAAGTGAAGTAAAATTGCAAAAAAAAAGCAATCCCATCAGCCCCACGGTGTAATTTTAATTAGTACTGGATCCTATCTGACCATACATTTGTAGACTTTAAGTTCAGGAGAGGCATGGAATAGCCTAAGGTCCCATCAAATAAGGGTCACCTTGTCACGGTTGATGGGCTCACATTAATTTGCCAATTTATGCGCTAAGTACTTCATTTTGATTCCAGATAGCTATAATGCAGATAAATTTAATGTATTCTATGTTTGCATATATTTTAGCGCTTAAAGAGTGCTGCTGTATCCCTTTGTTTTTGTTTTTTGTAGTCCATAGCAGCTTGCACTTGTTCACATGTATTTTGAGATGGCGGTCAGTTTTCTGACCTGCAGAATAGAATACATTACTAGATAATTTTACGCTCTGTGAGCTGTATAAAAATGACACCTGAGTAACAATAGTTGGATGTATATTTTTTTCACCATTTATCCTTGTTTTTCAGCGTTTCCTTTCTTTCGAGTATTTCAGTATATAGTAAAGATGAACGATGTCATTTAAAATTGCAGCTTGTCCCATAAGAATCCAGCCCTTTTATGACTATATCAATAAGGGGATTTTTTTTTCCTGCAGGAAGGGGTTACATTGACATTTAACACAACATTGTCATGGTAAGATTTCATGGTGTCATAATTAGACATGAGCGGACTTGAGGAAGTTCAAGTTTTGCAGGTTCTACTGGACTTTACATAAAGTTCTGTTCTGGACCTGAACTTGACCTGAACCTCTTTGGAAGTCACTGATTAGGCAGCTCGGCTGTCCGCCCACATACAGCCAGCCATAAACAGATCAATGAAGAGTGGGCAGGTGGTTTTTTTTTTTTTTCAAACTACATCCGATATCGTTGATTTTACGTTTAGGGTATGTGCGCACGTTGCTTTTTACCTGCTTTTTACCTGCTTTTTTGCTGCTTTTTCTTCTGCGCTGTTTAATGCCAAAATGGATGTGTTCTTCTATTCAAGCAAAGTCTATGGGAATTTGGGTTTCTTGTTCACACTATGTTGTTCAAAATGCTGCCTTTTTGTGGCAGAACTTTGGTCAAAAACTCAGCTTTGCAGTGCAAAACCCAAATGGCAAAAACAATTGACATGTTGCTTCTTTGAAAAGCTGAGTTTTTGACCAAAGTTCTGCCTCAAAAAGGCAGCATTTTGAACAACATAGTGTGAACAAGAAACCCAAATTCCCATAGACTTTGCTTGAATAGAAGAACACATCCATTTTGGCATTAAACAGCGCAGAAGAAAAAGCAGCAAAAAAGCAGGTAAAAAGCAGGTAAAAAGCAACGTGCGCACATACCCTTAGTGCGAGCCATTCAAACACTGCAAGTGGCTCACACTGGGCCGAGCACCGAGTGTACCCGAGCACAGCGTTGCTCACTCGAGTGGTTTGCATACATAAAGCACTCAAACTCTAATTTTTTTTTGTAAAGTCTGTGTTCACTGCGAACATGGAGCTTTAATGTTCAGGTCTGCTTATTTCCAGTCATAACATGTAGAAGAGGTTTTTTTGGTTTCATTAAACTTTTCTCCCAAGGTGCAGATCAGTGTAAGAAAACAAACTTCTGTTTCCTTACCCTCCGTAGGTACAGCCTTGAGTGTCTACTGCTGCTCCAGTTTCTGTAGTTTGTGGGCAATGCTGACATGATGACCTCAGCACTGCCACCAATCACTGAGTTCAGCAACTCTGGTACTGTACACACCAGGGAGAGACCTGTCACTGAACTGCAGCAGGGTGGAGCCCGGAGCCAGACTAGTCTGTGTTTTTTTTAATTAACCTTTCTTGAGTTTTAACCCAGGGAAAAATTCAAGCCCAGCTCGTTATTTATATTGAGCTGTTTCCAGACACATTCTTCAGTATTTCTTACTTAGGAAGTGAAACATGCATAGTCGGAGCTCCTCACTATTCTCCTGCTCTTATACAAGCATGCCCTGTTTTCAGAAAGCAAGCATGTTTTCATTCTTTGGGTGCAGCTCACTGAGTGAGTACATACAGAGATGACTGTATCTATTTAACAGTGCCCATCATAAGTCCTGTTTGGCTGTGATAGTAGCAGCCAAGCAGGTTTCCTCACCTAGAGCCCACAGGGTGAGCAAATGCAGAAACATGTCTTTCTGTTAGCTTGTTCTTCACAGCTTCAGTAAGCAACATGTGGCTGTCAAAGCAGCAGCCGTGCCTGCAAGAAGCACATTCACTACCGCCGCCATGAATAGGTAACTGTCTCCACCAGATTTTGGTATGCGTGCATTATAGTTATGGATGAGTTATTGCAGTTGCTGTTAGTAGGTTTTACTGTTATTTATGACAGATTTTGTAATATGTAAACATAAAGAAGACACTGAATTGTTACACAGTACAGGAGCAGTCAAAGCCATCAGTTACTCGACCAGCAAGCTATTGAAAATAGGTATAGAAGTATAGAACTTTGTGATAGCAGGATCTATAATGATTATCTCTTTACTCCATTTTGACTACGTGTGTACGTATACCTTCTTCTCGAAGTTATGGTGTTTGACCACAATTCTTCCATGAAGACCAGTTCTGACCAGCCTCCTCCAAACTGTAGACAGGTGTAACTTGGTCTAATTAGTCTCTACCTGTTTTAAATAGTTCTCACCACTGGACATTTTCTAGTTTTGAGGGAAAGTAACCATAATGCATCTTTCATCTTCTGCACTAAGTTTCCTTGGTAAACCACTGCGACTACGGTCCTCAATATTGCCCAATTCTTGGTGTTCTCAGTGCTAAAAAGTACAGAAATTACCTTAACCATCAGGCAATGCCATTAAAGATACATCTAATTGGGTTCAAATTTACTCTTATTCAGATGACAATCCCAAACATACAGTCAATATCATTAAGAACTATCATAGCTCAAAGAATAACAAGGAGTCCGAGAAATGATTACTGTATATGGGCCCTGACAACAGCATTGTCTTTTCTTTTCAAAGTTTTATTTATGTTTTAAACAAAATAGAATACCACACATATGCAAAATACAAATTGGGTCTATCAAGTCTGGGACCGAGCTTCAAAACAGTAAAAGAGAACAATAAACAACATATTTGTAAATATTATAAGTACAGGTCATTAAGAGAAGGAGCACATGTTTATCGAAATGAACAATATTCAGCATCATCGGTACTTGAAAACAGTATAAAAATGCTGAATAAGTTTCTTACAAATAGGGAATTAAACAGAAGGTGAGGGATCTGGGTAAGGGAGGGTTGTAGGGTTGTAGCTTCAGAAAGCACCAATCAGTGTCACTCTTCTAGGGGTAGTTATTTTGTATCAATGCCTGGCAACAAGGGGTAGAAGAAATAAAGAAGGACGGACCTTTTATTTAGTTTGTTGAATGTCTTCTTCATTCTGTGTTCCCAAATTCTACAGAAGGGTCCTAGGTTGTGCTGGGCGAGCGACAAGCTCTTCAATGTGATACAATTGATCTAATTTGAGTAGTAGTTGTATCTTAGAGGGGACATTGGGTGTGAGCCCAAGAGTGGGGATCAGTAATTTCCCTGCCGTAATAGTGAATGCGGCCATTTTGGACCATTGTCGGTTAGATGGACAAATGGGGAAATTTAGCAAGGCTTCTCTTGGTGTTAATGATACGTGAGAGTGAAATACATCAGAAATAAGCAGCAAGATTTCTCCCCAAAGACAACAGCATTGTCAAGTCTGTGTGTTATTACTTGGAGAGACAGAAGGTTTAGAACAAACTTACCTCCACAACAGAGCTTTAGTTCAAGAATAAGATTAAGGGGTACTTTTCACACTACGATATCGCAGGTGCGATGTCGGTGTGGTCAAATCGAAAGTGACGCACATCTGGCGTCACTGTCGACATCGTAGTGTGTAAAGCCTTTTACATACGATTAACAAGCGCAAAAGCGTTGTTATCGTATGATTGGTGTAGGGTCCGACATTTCCATTATGCAGTTGCTGCGATGGTACGATGTTGTTCCTCGTTCCAGCAGGCAGCACACATCGCTGTGTGTGAAGCCGCTGGAGTGAGGAACATCTCCTATCTGCGTCCTGGCCGGCTATGCGGAAGGTAGGAGGTGGGGGGATGTTTACGTCCCGCTCATCTCCGCCCCTCTGCTTCTATTGGCTGCCTGCCGTGTGACGTCGCTATGACGCCGCACGACCCGCCCCCTTAGTAAGGAGGCGGTTCACCGGCCAGAGCGACGTCGCAGGGCAGGTGAGTGCATGTGAAGCTGGCGTAGCGATAATGTTCGCTACGGCAGCAATCACAAGATATCGCACCTGCGACGAGGGCGGGGACTATCGCTGCAGCGTCGGTAACACATTGTTACCGATGTCGCAGCGTGCAAAGCCCGCCTAAGGCTATGTTCCCACAATCACTATTTGTTGACTTTTTGATGCTGCAGAATTTCTGCATCTCAATTTACATGCATTTACAGTACTTCATTATGTTTTTGTTTGCGTTTTGGTGCTGTGTTTTATTGCGTTTTGACGCTGCAGTTTTTGTCTCCATTTGGTGTGCCATGCTTTAAATAATACTGCTTGTTTTTCAAATTTCCTGGTATTGACATTATTAGGTGCAAACTATGTGATTTTTTTAGTGTTTCTGGAAATGCAGTAAAAACACATCTCGTTTTTTAAACAGATTTTACGCATCTTATGCAAGTCTACGGAGAAATCATTAACAGAAAACTCAGCATACCTGCAATGCAATATGACATGCTATGGATTGAAAAAACGCTCTGCAGGTGAGTTTCTACAGCATAAAAGAGAAACACAGTGCACATAAGATTTCTATTAATCTATTAATCTCATCCACATTGCTTGTACTGTAAAATGCTGCATTTTATGAAAGAGTGCATATTGCTAATCTCTGCCTAACTGTCCCTGTATACACTAGCATAAATAAACAGATCTTAGGAAAAAGTATTTCTAAAGATCATTTATGATATGTTAATGAGGCCATGGACTAGTCGCAAGGGTATTAGTTCCTCGGCTCATTAGGCCCTCTTAACATAGTAGTACACCCACTGGGGCATGCTAACAAGCTCTTCAATGCAGCATCAACAGCGGTGACTCGCGTACCTGTGTCCTCTGTGACCACTGATCTGAATGCCCTGCAGTTGACCAGAAGTAGGGTGCATTCAGATCAGTGGTGACAGCGGACACAAGCATGCGTGTTCTACCATGCTAAGAGGGCGGAATGTGCCCAGGAACTAACGTCCTTGTGACTAATCCCTGGGCTCATTTGCATATTATAAAGGCTCTTTGGAAATACTCTTTCTAAAGATCCCTTTATCTATGCTAGTGTATACAGGGACAGTTAGGCAGGGATTAGCAGTATGTACCCAGAACTGCTCATGGTTCTGGGTGTATATTGGACCTGACAGGTTCCCTTTAAGATGCAAAAATACTCATCAAACGGGAGCAAAACTCATCATGGGCACATACCACAACCTAACCTACCTGCTGAGTTCCTTCATACCTGTGTGCAAGTGCAACTAAAAGAATTGCTGCTATTTGGAAGGCAAAACATAATCACACCAAATATTGATGTGATTTTAGATTTTGCTTTTGTTTCTTTAAGTGTTGCATTTTGTTCATTGGTCAAAATAGCTATTATCACTGTTATTTTTTAAAGCATTCTTATTTTGCAGCATTTTTTCCCTCACCTGCCTAAAACTTTTGCACAGGACTGTATATATATATATATATATATATATATATATATATATAAATGTAGGAGAATTAGGATCCAGCAAAAGGATGAAATTTCACCAAAATTTTAAAAACTTCCTCTTTTGGCCTGGACCGTGAAGAAGGCACATAGTGCTGAAACATGTAGTCCCTTGCTTGAGTGCTATTAATTGATTGGAGTTCCTCATACTTTTATATGACTCAAAGGAATAATAAAGAAGAAGTTTTTAAACTTTTGGTGAAATTTCATCCTTTTTCTGGATCCTAATTCTCCTACATTTCTATTTGTTTGGGCACACTCCCTGCCTGGATCCCTGCAGAATATAAGGTGAACACCGACCATTGTATCAAGAGGAACTCCTTTATGGTGAGCTGGCTATATGTTTTCTACATTGTTTGATTTTATATATATATATATATATATATATATATATATATATACAGTACAGACCAAAGGTTTGGACACACCTTCTCATTCAAAGAGTTTTCTTTATTTTCATGACTCTAACAATTGTAGATTCACATTGAAGGCATCAAAACTATGAATGAACACATGTGGAATGAAATACTTAAAAATGTGTGAAACAACTGAAAATATGTCTTATATTCTACGTTCTTCAAAGTAGCCACCTTTTGCTTTCATTACTGCTTTGCACACTCTTGGCATTCTCTTAATGAGATTCAAGAGGTAGTCACCGGAAATGGTCTTCCAACAATCTTGAAGGAGTTCCTAGAGATGCTTAGCACTTGTTGGCCCTTTTGCCTTCACTCTGCGGTTCAGCTCACCCCAAACCATCTGCACTGGGTTCAGGTCTGGTGACTGTGGAGAACAGGTCATCTAGCATAGCACCCCATCACTCTCCTTCTTAGTCAAATAGCCCTTACACAGCCTGGAGGTGTGTTTGGGATCATTGTCCTGTTGAAAAATAAATGATAATCGAACTAAACGCAAACCGGATGGAATAGCATGGCGCTGCAAGATGCTGTGGTAGCCATGCTGGTTCAGTATGCCTTCAATTTTGAATAAATCCCCAACAGTGTCAGCAGCAAAGCACCCCCACACCATCACACCTCCTCCTCCATGCTTCACGGTGGGAACCAGCCATGTAGAGTCCATCCATTCACCTTTTCTACAAAGACACGGTGGTTGGATCCAAAGATCTCAAATTTGGACTCATCAGACCAAAGCACAGATTTCCACTGGTCTAATGTCCATTCCTTGTGTTCTTTAGCCCAAACAAGTCTCTTCTGCTTGTTGCCTGTCCTTAGCAGTGGTTTCCTAGCAGCTATTTTACCATGAAGGCCTGCTGCACAAAGTCTCCTCTTAACAGTTGTTCTAGAGATGAGAAGGTGTGTCCAAACTTTTGATCTGTATTGTATATGTACAAACAGTATATGTTTACATCCTTTGGAATTCAATTTCAGCTAAAGCATTGAATATGTAAAATGGGCATTTGATTATCTGCGATGCCTCAGTGTGACAGCATTTTGCATGAACATTTGAACTGTGAAAATACATAGAATTATTGGAATAATTTATCTGATTGTGGTGTAATAAGTGAGCTTTTACAAATAGTACCGAGGGAAGTACTCAGGTGGAGGATACAGAGAACCACTGCAAAACTCAAGGGAAACAAACACGGCTAGCGGCATATGAGATACAATTTAGAATCAGTACAGCTAAAATACATGAATGTAGAAATGGAACATACATACCTTGGGGAGAAGATAAATGGAAAAATCCATGAAAGTAATTTGAAATGATTTAAAATCAAGTCACACAGTGTGCCCCAATAAGAGCCATAAATGTGTAGCTATGTCACTGCGCAAAGAAGAACAGATGGAAGTTGATGGGGCACAGTAGAGTGGTGATTTTGTTAGATGAGAAGGAAAAGCTAAGGGAATTATAGAGCAATTTGATGGACTTGCCTGAAGAAGTACAGTATATTTCCAAGAAATACTTATGTTAGAGCCTAAAGTATGGTCTAATAAACCAGTGTAAGCTGTTCTTTTTATCTAGAATACATTTTTGCAAATGTAACGAATGATACAAGATGATGTTAAGTACTTATTTTTTAATATATTTACTGATATTTTTAGATATGTGACTAACATCTAGTTGAAAGAGATATTTCCACATATGATAAAGTATTAACCAATTTCAAACAGCATTAGTTTTGTAACAGACGCTATATTCCATGTAACATGAGTACAGTTATTTTAAAGTGTGATGCAGTTTTCAGTATATAAACTCACCCAGCCACCAAGAATAAGCAAATACATGAGCATTGCTACAGGTACTGTGTATAATTATACATGTATATTCATAGTCAGCATAACTACTTTATTATCACACAGAGTTTTGCACAAACTTTGCTATATGTCATGGCATGTTGGGCTCTGTTCACATTTCAGATTCTAAAACTCCACCTGATGGTTATTCTGGTGTCTGGGATCAACACAGGCAGACATGTGTGTCGACCTGCTGTGTTCTGATTCATAGTCAGGCTAGAAAAAATTAATCTCTGCTAGTCTGTTTGTTAGATTCCTGTAATTACATGTCATGGGGAGGCCAATCACATCTGATTCCCTCCTATTTATGTTGGATGAAATCTCCTACCCATGCCAGCTATAGGTTATACTGTGGTGGTGTGTGAACTTTGGTGTCCCGTCCTTCACTGAGGGGAGGGGGAGAGGAAATAAGATCAGAACTTGTCAGGATCAGGGCCACAAAGGATACTCAGCCCTCTCCACTTTTAGGAGTATCCCTGAGGTATGGGATAGCATAGGACCCCCTAGCTTGAGATTCAGCTTAGGATCCCTGGTTCCCCATTACCTCATAGTCATTGTGACATTTATAAACAGCTTTTGGTGAACTAAGTGTACATGTTTTTACAAGACCACTTATTCATTTTGTTTCTATTTGAGGTATATTTAATAAAAATCTATATCAGAATAGCTGAATAATTGAATATTAGACTCATAAAATGCCTTATTTATGAGAAAATTTTAAAAATAGATTACATACTGTAACTCTTTTGCTGTGAATTTTAGAAGTAAGTACACTAATCTCATTGGGTCTAAGGCAACCACTTAATAATGTATACAGTTTATATTGTGATGACACACTTGCTCTAACCTGTCTGCTTCACAAAAATGTGGACAATGTAAAGTTAATAAGAGAAAGATTCGGCCAAAACATCTCTTATTCATTTCAAGGCGATCAAAAAACTTGTTCCTCCAAAGATAATGATGATGAATGAATTAATGAAGTAAAACTTACACTATTCCATTTTTCATAAATCCATCACATTTTGGAATATCAAAATATTCTTAATGACTGTCAAGTTGATATTTGGCCGAACTAGGAAATAAATAGAGAGTGGTCCTTATATCTTTTGTGAAGCTTCAATGATGAACAGGGTTTTTTCACAGAAGGCTGCAAGAATGATACTGCAAAAGAATTGGCGCATACAGATCCCAAAGGTGTGGATGATCTAGATTCATCTTTAGCTCAACAGGTTTATATGCCGTTAACTTGTTTCATGACTCTAAATAAAATCACTTCTGTTCAGAAATGAAAAGCACTTTTTAATTTTGCATCTGCCAGAGAGGCAAGTAGTCTAATTATTGTTGCAATTATTAATGAATGAAAAGTGTTTAGCATGATATTTTTTTCCCATTTCAAGGTTATATTCTACTGCCCAGGTATTATACATGGAGTTTCTATTTGTGAAGGAGTTAGCTACAAATGTAGACAAGCTGAAGCTCACAACAATGTCTCTAATTGTTCATGAGAATTGCTTTATCCCATAATTGTCATGTACATTAATATTTCAAGATTCAGTTAATCAACAGACTTTTATAACATCTCAATTAAAAATGCCATCAGTTTCTAATCTTTAGCATCTGGGGTAGAATTGAAAAGATGGCAGGTCATGGACATTAACTCTCCAAAGAAATTAAGAGAGTTCCCTTTTCTGTTAGATGTTTTCTCTTGCAGTTGGACCCAGAGAGATTGATTGTGATTTATAGGGGAAGAGGCAGCACAACTAGAGGATAAATAAAGCATTCCACTGTTTCATGGTGAACAATATGGACTTAAAGGGGTCGTTCGCCCTTTTTCTTTTTTTTGTAAATTCTTTATTTAAGATGTTTCTTAATATTACAGAAATGAAATTGCAACAACAAATAAGCATAAACATGTATTTTTCAGATGAAAGGAAAGAGAAAAGGAAAGGAAAGAGGGAGAAATGGGGACGTGAGGTTGGTATAAAGTAAAGAGAGGACAAGGGGTTGGGAATGTAGAGGGGGTAGGGGAAGGGGAAAAGGTGAGATTCCCACCTATTTCTAAGAAGGTATCTGGTTACTAGGATTTATATATATGAAAATATGAAAAGGTTTTGTTTTCAGAGGTGTGTATGAGCAACGTGTTTGTTTTGCTTAACTGTCTATTCGGTTTCTGAGCTAATGTGTTATCTTGGGATGAGAAAATTTGTCAAGAGATTTTAGTTAGCTTTTGGTATCTGTCCCATTTGTCCCAAGATTCTAAAAGCTTCGCATTTTTCCTAGTGTAATGCAACCGGGCTTTTTCATGTATGCTTTTAAGATTTGATTCATTGAACCACTCGGTTAGACTCGGTGCATCACCTTCTTTCCAGTGTCTGGCTATTAGAAGTTTTGCTGCATTTATGAGATGAGGTATTATTGAGAGTTTGTTTAGGTGTTCCTTTTGTGGATCTAGATTGAGGATAATAAAGTTTGGGTTGAAAGGGAGTTTGGTCTTGAGAGCATTTTTTATGTGAATTTTAATGGAATCCCAATATTTTGCTATTTTTGGGCAATGATACCAAATGTGTGAAGGGGTGCCAGTCATTTGATTACATCTCCAGCAGTGTGGTGACAAGGAGTTGTCAATTTTGTAGAGAATGTCTGGGATTTTATACCACCGTGAGATAATTTTATAGTTGAGTTCTTGATATTGTCATGCTCCCCGGGTCCTAAGCCCCGCTCCTCGGCTCACCTGCCACGCTCCCCGGGTCCTTGGCTCCGGTGCCCGTCCTTCCCAGGCCCCCTGGTCTCCGATCGCAGCGCCCGACGGCTTCCCAGGCCCTGGCCGGCTCCCCTGCGTCCTCTTCTCAGCCTCCTTCCCTGGCTTCTGGCACCCGGGCTGCGCGCATGCGCATTAGGGCGCGCGCGCGGTCACTGACCCTTTCTTAAAGGGCCAGCGTCCATTAACAGGAAATGAGGCTAAACAGGTACAGGGTATAAAGGGGTGTATTGTCCAAGAGGGCGGGGCCTGATCTTCGTGTTTTCCAAGCTAGGAGTCAGGTCTCCTTGTGTCTTCGTGCCATACTCACGTATCTCTCTTCTAGAGCTGATCCTGCCTCGCCATCCGGTCCTGCTGAATCCCGAACCCTGCACGCTGTCCGTCTGCCATCTGACAGTCCGTACCATCTCGGATCCCTGCGGTGACCCGTCATCTCGCTCCAAAGGTTCCGGACCCCGCCTGACATCACCTCGGCTTCCGAACCTGAGCTACGTCACCCGGACTACCATCTGTGACTCCGTGGTCCCAGGGACTTCTTCGTTACACTCACTGGCACGGACTGTTCTACTGCCCATAGTGCTTCAGCTACCGGACTCCTTACCACCATCTTAGAGTTCGGCCCAGTGGATCCACCTCCTGGGTCTGCCCGACCGCCTGGCCCTGACAGATATCTAGATGCTGTTGATAGGTTGTGGGCGTTGTTGAAGATCATTTGAATTTCACTAGGGTTGAAGGTGGTGTTTAGTTCCATTTCCCATCTATTAATGTAAGAAGGTTTTTCCGAAGTGTTATATAGTAGCTTGTATATTTTTGAGATTAGCCTATTCTTCCCTTGAGCATGTAGTAGAAATTCTTGTTGGGGGGACGGGTTTGAAGGGGAAATATCTGGGATGTGATATGAAGCTAGGTCTCTAATGATGGCTAGGTCTTTATCTTTTAAATCTATTGGATTAAAGATGTATTTTAGCTCTTGTATAGTTAATGGTTCATGGTTATGGATTATCTCTGACAGTGTTATGTTGCAGAGATTTTTTGATGTCCTAATTTTGTTTTTTAGGAGTCTAAATTTTTGCGGGATTACATGTAAAATGGGGGTGGCTCTGCAAATGTTCGGAATTAGATCTAGTTTTTTATTAAATTTGTGCCAAAGCTTAAGTGTTACTTTGGTAAAAGGGTTCAGTATGTCTTTATATTTGAATCTGTTGTGAGGGGTTGGCCATAGAAAATGTGATAGGTCTCCTTTTAAGTTGCTGATTTCCAAGGTAGTCCACAGTTTTCTAGGGGGGTTTGTCCTCATCTCCATTAGTCTGGCTATGTGTGTGTCTAGCCAATAGCATTCAAAATCTGGGAGTCCTGTACCTCCTTTAGATTTAGGAGCAGTCAGTATAGTGTACCTTAGTCTATGGCTCTTTTTAAGCCATATAAAATTTGAGATCATGTTTTTCAATTTGCTGAAGAAATGTTGTGGGATATCTGTAGGGATTACTTGTAGAAGATATAAGATTTTTGGCAGAATGATCATCTTGATTAAATTGGTTCTCCCAAACCACGAGATTGGTAAACTGCTCCAAGCGGAAATGTCGGCTTCTATTTTGTGAAAAAGTGGCTTGAGATTCAGATCGTATAGTTGAGACAGGGAGTTGCTAATTCTTACGCCTAGGTGGGTGATGGAATTGCTAATACTGAAAGGAGATGATTCTGATACATTTTTCCATATTTTGGGGGGAATGTTAATGTTTAATAAATGGGATTTTGAAAAATGTATTTTGAAGTTGGAGACTTCACTATATAACTTGAAATCTGCAGTAAGGGCCTTAATTGAATTTGAAGGGTTCGTTAAAATGAAAAGTATGTCATCTGCAAATGCCGCGGATTTGTATTCTATTTGGTTGCATTTTAGGCCTGAGATCTTGGGATTTTGTCTTATTTTCTGGAGAAAGGTTTCTATTGTTAGAATAAATAGAAGTGGTGAAAGGGGACAGCCCTGTCTGGTTCCATTTTTTATGTTAAAACTAGAGGAGAGTTCATTATTTATTTTTAGCTTTGCGGTTGGGGTGGTATAAAGTGCCAGGATTTTGACAATGAATAAGGGTGGGAAGCCAATTTTTTTTAAAGTTTGTTCGATAAATAGCCAATTGACGCGGTCGAAAGCTTTTTCTGCATCTGAGGTGATGATTGCAGTTTCAATATTGTTATGTTTTGCATATTGAATGGCATTTAGTGTTTTAATTATATTATCTTTTGCTTCTCTCTCTTTTGTAAATCCCACTTGTTCTAGGTTTATAAGATCAGGTATTATGTTTTGCATTCTTTTTGCTATGATTTTGGCATACAGTTTTACGTCATTGTTAATCAGCGAACTTGGTCTATAGCTTCCGCAAAGGGATGGATCTTTTCCTTCTTTTGGGATTAGAGTTATGTGAGCTGTTAGGGCTTCTTTATTGAATGGGTTATTCTTGTTTATATAGTTAAAATAGTTTGTCATATGTGGAACTAGTTCTGTTTTAAAAATTTTGTAGTACTCAATTGAAAAACCATCCGGGCCTGGACTTTTCTCTCCCGGAGTTGAGTTTATGAATGATTCTACTTCTTGGGAGGATATTGGGATCGTTAGATTTTGTGCTTGTTGGGTTGTGAGTTTAGGTAATTTCAGGTCTTTTAGGAAAGTTTTTATGAGTTTTGTTTTCCCCTCTTGAGACTCTTGTGCTGTTGTGAGGTTGTATAAGTTGGAGTAGTATGAAGAGAAAATATTAGCAATGTCTTCAGTTTTGTGATGTACTTTGTCATTCGTATTTTTAATTTTTTTGATATATGTTGTATTTATTTGTTTTTTAATCATGTTTGCTAAATTACGTCCACTTTTGTTGGAGTAAAGGTAGGATCGAAACCTTGCATAGTTAAGGTATTTTTTGCTTTTTTGATTTAAAAGAGCTCTGAGCTCAGATCTTAGCTTGAATAAGTCCTTCTGTAATGAAGGGTTTTGATTTGTTTTATGTTGTCCTTCTAAGTTTTTTATTTGGTCTAGAAGGGAAATTGTTGTTTTTTCTCTTTCTTTTTTGGTTCTAGTGCCGAGTTATATTACAGTACCTTGTAGAACTGCTTTGTGGGCTTCCCAAACGTTAGGGTCACATATGTTATTGAAGCAATTTTCTCTAAAGTAGTTTTGGATGGACGTTCTAATGTAGTCTTGAGAAGTTTTGTTTTTTATTAAACTATTGTTGAGTTTCCAATTGAGTGGGCATCTTCTGCCTTGTGAAAGCTTTATGTTTAAAAGTAGGGGGGCATGATCAGAAAGTAATATTATATCATAATGTATTTTTTCAACATTGCTTAGAAGTTGATGGGATATGAATAGATAATCTATTCTGGAGTATTTCTTATGGACTTGTGAGTAATAAGAGTAATCTTTGGTTGAGGGGTATGAGATCCTCCAGCTGTCGACCAGAAGTAATTCTGTGAGGGATTTTTTAATGAAATTTACTGTTTTAGGCTATGTGCGCACTTACCGGATTTTGCCGCGGATTTTCCGCGGATTTGCTGCATGTTTCGCTGCAGAAAATGTTCATAACATTTCTGCAGTGAATCACCAGCAAATCCTATGGAGAAAAAAAATCCTGTGCGCACTGGGCGGAATTTGACAGCTGCATGTTTTGCTGCGGGAATCCCGCAGCAAAAACAAGTGCATGTCACTTCTTTTCCGCACATCGCTGCGGGATTTCACTCCATTGACTCCAATGTTAATCATGAAATCCCGCAGGGAATAACGCAGGCAGCAAATTCTGTGCGGTTCACTGCGTTTTCCTGCGTTATTCCCTGCGGTATTTCGCGGTTTACCTCCGGTAATGTACATCGCCTGTCTGCGGTTTTGCAGGGAAGTGATGTCATTACAGGAAGAGGAAGCGGAGCAGAGAGTAAACACACACACATCACAGACACAGAACACATCACAGACATAGAACACATAGACACAGACACATAGAACACACATAGAAAGAAAACGGAAATATAGAAAACAAAGAACGTGGGCTCCGCTGCATATTTACCTTCCAGCCGAGGTAAGCACACAGCGGCGGTCCGGTATTCTCAGGCTGGGGAGGGAGAGGGGCAGGGTTAATGTCCCCCGCCTCACTCCCCCTCCGGCAGCCAAGAATATCAGCCGCAGCTGCCCCGGGACTGTCGCATGCATTATGCGGCACTACCGGAGTGTCCTCGGCTCTTCCTGCCGCCGACTATGTAAGGGGAATACATGAAATAGCAGAAACTGCTGTGTGAATACTGACTTGAATACTCAGTATTCACACAGCAGTTTCTGCTATTTCATGTATTCCCCTTACATAGTCACTGGTGTGCATACCTTATCTCCCCATAGTGATGTTTTTTTAGGTTTTTGCACCCAGTTCAGACTTAGAATGGTGTTCCAAACGTTATTCCTTATTGTTAGTAGTTTTTCGTTTGTGAACCCTCCCCAACCACACCTATTGCCAATCCATATCATACGCATAAATAGCCTGGGTCTCAGCTTCCCATACACGGTAAGTTTTTTAACTGCATGAGAGGACACACACAAGCTAGGGACCCCAACGTAGAGAAATACTTTGGCGTAGTGTTGGGGCTCTATTGCATTGATCAATTCAGTAGCTAAATTTCTCTTGATTCATATGTTCATGGCAGTAATGCAAATTCCATTTTTCACATTTTCACTCTTACATATAGCTATTGGATTTTTCAAGTAAGTATTCACACAGCAGTTTCTGCTATTTCATGTATTCCCCTTACATAGTCACTGGTGTGCATACCTTATCTCCCCATAGTGATGTTTTTTTAGGTTTTTGCACCCAGTTCAGACTTAGAATGGTGTTCCAAACGTTATTCCTTATTGTTAGTAGTTTTTCGTTTGTGAACCCTCCCCAACCACACCTATTGCCAATCCATATCATACGCATAAATAGCCTGGGTCTCAGCTTCCCATACACGGTAAGTTTTTTAACTGCATGAGAGGACACACACAAGCTAGGGACCCCAACGTAGAGAAATACTTTGGCGTAGTGTTGGGGCTCTATTGCATTGATCAATTCAGTAGCTAAATTTCTCTTGATTCATATGTTCATGGCAGTAATGCAGATTCCATTTTTCACATTTTCACTCTTACATATAGCTATTGGATTTTTCAAGTCAGTATTCACACAGCAGTTTCTGCTATTTCATGTATTCCCCTTACATAGTCACTGGTGTGCATACCTTATCTCTTCTTTTATGGTCTGCGTGAATTCCTTAAATAGGTTTTTGATGCAGTTTGCTGTAGGAAGGGCTTTGATATGTTCCATGAGATTGGCATTTCCGCTTAGTGTCTCTTCATCCTCATCACTGTCTGACAGTGTGAAGTTGGTGGTTGGTGCTTGTCTGGATTTTTGTGCTGACATCTCTTGGGTGTGTTGTTTTTTAGATTTATCCCCTTCCTTCTTTGGAGTTTTCAGGGTTTTGTTTGGCTCGTCAAATTGTAATTTTTAGTTTTTCCCCATTTTCTAGACCTGGTCTTAATAGAACTTTGCTGGGAGAAAGTAGGTTGGGTTAACGCATTTGGAGTAAGCGTGTCCTCTTTTTTTTTTTTTTTCCTTTCCCCTTTTAACTTTCTATATCTCAGCTGCTGCAGCCCTTTTCTTATCTTGACCACTAGATGTCACTGTTCACCACTGTTGCACATTGTTCTTGCACCTTATACTGGAGCTTCTGTTTGTTGTATGCTTAGAATCGTCAGCTCTAGCTGTACTTTTTATATATCAATGTATAACCTAGAGGGGTTTTATGTCCAGCCACTTACGTTTTGCTGCATTAACATGGGGTGAGCAGCATCTGCGATCCAGCAACAGGCAGCTTGGGATGAGTTAAATTTCCCCTGTGCTGGTTTTTTATTGTCCCGATGAGCACGGGGGAGGGAAGCAGGCTGCTCTGGTCTTGGTGCTGTCCTAGGAACTTAACCCCTTACAGTTCAGTCTCCTCTCCCTGAGCCTTCCCCTCCTCTCTGTAAACCCCAGTACAGGAGTGGATCCCAGGCCAGTGTCTCTGTTCCTGTTTTCCAGGTACCTCTGCTGATTGATGGTGTAGCTATCTGCTGTGCTCTGCTATCAGTAGTCTCTCTACCTCTCCTCACAGCGTTACAAATGGTGGTGCAGGGGGAACTTGGGGCCCCACTCTCTCAGGTGGCAACCCAATCCAGGAGCAATTAGGTGATATTTATCCTTGGGCGCAGGTCTCCTTTCCTCTAGAGCCCCTCTCTCTAGCTCCAGCCAAGAGAAATGAAGGGGGGAGGGAGGTTGGAGTGTTGCAGGTGCTGTGCCTCTCTGCTGGATTCTAATGGCAGCTGCTCCCATATATCTAGCAAGCCCTCTCTCTTCTGGCCTTCTCCCTCAGTCCCTGCAGGCATTGGGGCAGGAGGGAGCTTGGAGCAATGCTTCTTCTGTCAGTAAATCGCAGTGCTGCTGCACCCTCCTAGTCTCTGGGGACTGGTAGTTGTATGGTTGGTATGGCTGCTACTTTAGGCCCTGGCTTCAGCACTGTAATCAGGCCGCTACTCACTCAGTCTCCACAATGCTCCAAAGTTGTTTTCCTGGGCTCCACAGCAGATGTAGGGAGATGGATTTTGTTTTGGGGGCCACTTTTTCTTAAGGATCGGCGTTGGATGTCACTAGATTACAAATTGAGATGCAGGAGCTCCTCCATGTGCATCCTTCTTCTTCCCCAGCTAAGCCACACCCCCTCGGTTCACCGTTTTTCATTACTGGCCACATCGATATTATGTTGAGAAGCAATGTTTCTCTCAAATACCTTGTGTTGCCAATGGTACCTGTGACAGTACTAACAAATGTGGAGGGCACTAGAAGCAGACCTGTTGTCCAAAACAACCAACGTGAGGCAGTGGTAAACAGGAGGTTACAGATTGAAAAAAAATTATTGTCTTAAGAGAATTAACTTAAGATAACACCCATGGACAAGATAACACCACAATTGACATCTTTTAAATAAAAAAGTCAAATAATTCTCATTAGCAGAACACAGGGTTTGAAAGAAAAAAAAAAAAAAAAACCTGCTCAGACAATGAGACCTCCTGAAAGCTGAAAGTGAGAATCAGACAACTTATATGCAAGACTGCATAGATAAAGTAAGGAAACCTGCAAGCAGAGGGAGGGAAGGAACCAGCCCCCAGTATCGGCACTTCGTGGATGACTTCATCAAGGGTAAAGAAGAAGTGCTGCTTATGAGAATTATTTGACTTTATTTATTTAACAGATGTCAATTGTGGTGTTATCTTGTCCATGAGTGTAATCTTAATGTTTCTTAAGGCCACGTCTCACTAAGCAACGTCGCTAGCAACATCGCTGCTGAGGCACAACTTTTGTGATGTAACAGCGATGTTGCTAGCGATGTTGTTGTGTGTGACATCCAGCAACAACCTGGCCCCTGCTGTGAGGTCGCTGGTTGTTGCTGAATGTCCTGGGCCATTTTTTAGTTGTTGCTCTCCCGCTGTGAAGCACACATCGCTGTGTGTGACAGAGACAGAGCAACAACTAAATGTGCAGTGAGCAGGGAGCCGGTTTCTGCGAACGCTGGTAACCAATGTAAATATCGGGTAACCAAGAAGCCCTTTCCTTGGTTACCCGATATTTACCTTCGTTACCAGCATCCGCCACTCTCACGCGGTGAGTGCCAGCTCCCTGCTCCCTGCACACATAGCCAGACTACACATTGGGTAATTAACCCAATGTGTACTCTGGCTAGGAGTGCAGGGAGCCAGCACTAAGCGGTGTGCTTTCACGCTGCCAGTGCCGGCTCCCTGCTCCCTGCACACATAGCCAGACTACACATCAGGTAATTAACCCGATGTGTACTCTGGCTAGGAGTGCAGGGAGCCAGCGCTAAGCTGTGTGCGCTGGTAACCAAGGTAAATATCTGGTTGGTTACCCGATATTTACCTTAGTTACCAAGCGCAGCATCGCTTCCATGCATCGCTGCTGGCTGGGGCTGGCCACTGGTTGCTGGTGAGATCTGCCTGTTTGACAGCTCACCAGCAACCCGTGTAGCGACGCTCCAGCAAATCCTGCCAGGTCAGGTTGCTGGTGGGATCGCTGGAGCGTCGCTTAGTGTGACGGTACCTTTAACCTTCGCATCACCCTCAGGCTCCATGACCTCTGATGTCCAATGATGTCACGTCAACTGAGGTGTGCCGCAGTCTACCTGAATCACTGGGCTGTGGGCGGCATTTCACTGCCCATCACAGCCCAGCATCACAGCCCACCATCTCCCTGCTCCCTAATCCTTCACTACAGAGCATGTAAGCAGGAGTGGCTCTCGGCTGTGACAAGTGGTGAAACTCTACCCACTCTGTCCAGTGACTCACGGAGACTGGGGCCAGCTGCAGTGATGTCAGGTCAACAGAAAGCTGACGTGACATCACCGGACATCAGAGGTCACGGAGCCCGGTGATCACGTGATGGGAATGAGCGGTCCACAATAGCGCCACTAACAGGCAGTATTGGCAACACAAGGTATTTGAGAGAAACCTTGTTTCTCAACATTATATTGATGTGGCCAGGAAGGAAAACGGGTGAACCACCCTTTTAAGGCAATAGACACAGTTGGCAGGACTTTCTGGATAGTATGTGCAACAGCAAAGACCAGGACAACAGGCAAACAGAGCAAGGAACACCAGAAGACACAGAATCACCAAGAGTGACACACACAGGAATCAAAGATTTAAATTCAGGACTTGGAACAGTATTAGTAATGTGAACTACGCCAGAGAAAAGTTCTATGGTATGTGCTTACAGAAGATGAAGGGTTATTCAGCAAACAAAGGGAGAGCCACTAGCAGCAGTGATGAACTGGCAAACTTTTCTGTAGAGACAATTTATTCATACAACACATGTATGAATAGTTGCAGATCTGAGTTTGGAAGTAGATGCAGATTGTAGAAATAAACAAGTCTGCTCAAATGATTACGAGAAGAGAGAACTGGGGAGACAAGGTAACTGAACACAACTCTTCTTAATACTGAGACAAGTGTGTTAAGGATACCTTTAGAGATGAGCGAACCGGTCCCGGTTCGGCTCGAGGCCGGTTCGCCGAACGGAGGTCCCGTTCGAGTTCGGCTCGTCGAACGTTCGACGAACCGAACTCGAACCGCATAGGAAACAATGGCAGGCAATCACAAACACAGAAAAACACCTAGAAAACACCCTCAAAGGTGTCCAAAAGGTGACAAACAACTCACAACACAACACAAACACATGGGAAAGTGACAAGGACATATACTTATGCAAAAACAAAAGAGCTGGACAAAGAAAAAGAGGAGGAGACACAGATATAGGCATGGCACGCCCTTATAAAGTCATGTAAAACACCGCAAGGTGACTCCAAGCGGAGCCTCCCTTTTTTCCAAAAATTGTGCCCCACACACACCCACCCCTTCAGTGGCAGCAGTTGTGCCCCAGTTGTACACTTCACAGCTAGATTTGCATCAAGCACATTCAAAAATACGCCATAATTAACCGTCCCCAGGATGACACCGGGGTAGGTAGATAAAGTCTTTGCTGACCCATGACTTGTTCATCTTGGCTTCTTTTAAAAACAATGTAAGCAAGGGTTACTCCAAGCGGAGTCTCCCTTTTTTTCCAAAAATTGGGCCCCACACACACCCACCCATTCAGTGGCAGCACTTGTGCCCTAGTTGTACACTTCACAGCTAGATTTGCATCAAGCACATTCCAAAATACGCCATAATTAACCGTCCCCAGGATGACACCAGGGTAGGTAGCAAAGTCTTTCCTGATCCCAGCTCTGTTCATCTTGGCTTCTTTTAAAAACAATGTAAGCAAGGGTTACTCCAAGCGGAGTCTCCCTTTTTTCCAAAAATTGGGCCCCACACACACCCACCCCTTAAATGGCAGCAGTTGTGCCCCAGTTGTACACTTCACAGCTAGATTTGCATCAAGCACATTCAAAAATACGCCATAATTAACCGTCCCCAGGATGACACCGGGGTAGGTAGATAAAGTCTTTGCTGACCCATGACTTGTTCATCTTGGCTTCTTTTAAAAACAATGTAAGCAAGGGTTACTCCAAGCGGAGTCTCCCTTTTTTTCCAAAAATTGGGCCCCACACACACCCACCCATTCAGTGGCAGCACTTGTGCCCTAGTTGTACACTTCACAGCTAGATTTGCATCAAGCACATTCGAAAATACGCCATAATTAACCGTCCCCAGGATGACACCAGGGTAGGTAGCAAAGTCTTTCCTGATCCCAGCTCTGTTCATCTTGGCTTCTTTTAAAAACAATGTAAGCAAGGGTTACTCCAAGCGGAGTCTCCCTTTTTTCCAAAAATTGGGCCCCACACACACCCACCCCTTAAGTGGCAGCAGTTGTGCCCCAGTTGTACACTTCACAGCTAGATTTGCATCAAGCACATTCAAAAATACGCCATAATTAACCGTCCCCAGGATGACACCGGAGTAGGTAGCAAAGTCTTTCCTGATCCCAGCTCTGTTCATCTTGGCTTCTTTTAAAAACACAGCAAGCAAGGGTTACTCCAAGCGGAGTCTCCCTTTTTTTCCAAAAATTGTGCCCCACACACACCCACCCATTCAGTGGCAGCACTTGTGCCCTAGTTGTACACTTCACAGCTAGATTTGCATCAAGCACATTCAAAAATACGCCATAATTAACCGTCCCCAGGATGACACCGGGGTAGGTAGATAAAGTCTTTGCTGACCCATGACTTGTTCATCTTGGCTTCTTTTAAAAACAATGTAAGCAAGGGTTACTCCAAGCGGAGTCTCCCTTTTTTTTCCAAAAATTGGGCCCTACACACACCCACCCATTCAGTGGCAGCACTTGTGCCCTAGTTGTACACTTCACAGCTAGATTTGCATCAAGCACATTCCAAAATATGCCATAATTAACCGTCCCCAGGATGACACCAGGGTAGGTAGCAAAGTCTTTCCTGATCCCAGCTCTGTTCATCTTGGCTTCTTTTAAAAACAATGTAAGCAAGGGTTGCTCCAAGCGGAGTCTCCCTTTTTTCCAAAAATTGGGCCCCACACACACCCACCCCTTAAGTGGCAGCAGTTGTGCCCCAGTTGTACACTTCACAGCTAGATTTGCATAAAGCACATTCAAAAATACGCCATAATTAACCGTCCCCAGGATGACACTGGGGTAGGTAGATAAAGTCTTTGCTGACCCATGACTTGTTCATCTTGGCTTCTTTTAAAAACAATGTAAGCAAGGGTTACTCCAAGCGGAGTCTCCCTTTTTTTCCAAAAATTGGGCCCCACACACACCCACCCATTCAGTGGCAGCACTTGTGCCCTAGTTGTACACTTCACAGCTAGATTTGCATCAAGCACATTCGAAAATACGCCATAATTAACCGTCCCCAGGATGACACCAGGGTAGGTAGCAAAGTCTTTCCTGATCCCAGCTCTGTTCATCTTGGCTTCTTTTAAAAACAATGTAAGCAAGGGTTACTCCAAGCGGAGTCTCCCTTTTTTCCAAAAATTGGGCCCCACACACACCCACCCCTTAAGTGGCAGCAGTTGTGCCCCAGTTGTACACTTCACAGCTAGATTTGCATCAAGCACATTCAAAAATACGCCATAATTAACCGTCCCCAGGATGACACCGGAGTAGGTAGCAAAGTCTTTCCTGATCCCAGCTCTGTTCATCTTGGCTTCTTTTAAAAACACAGCAAGCAAGGGTTACTCCAAGCGGAGTCTCCCTTTTTTTCCAAAAATAGTGCCCCACACACACCCACCCATTCAGTGGCAGCACTTGTGCCCTAGTTGTACACTTCACAGCTAGATTTGCATCAAGCACATTCAAAAATACGCCATAATTAACCATCCCCAGGATGACACCGGAGTAGGTAGATAAAGTCTTTGCTGACCCATGACTTGTTCATCTTGGCTTCTTTTAAAAACAATGTAAGCAAGGGTTACTCCAAGCGGAGTCTCCCTTTTTTCCAAAAATTAGGCCCCACACACACCCACCTCTTAAGTGGCAGCAGTTGTGCCCCAGTTGTACACTTCACAGCTAGATTTGCATCAAGCACATTCAAAAATACGCCATACTTAACCGTCCCCAGGATTACACCGGGGTAGGTAGCAAAGTCTTTCCTGATCCCAGCTCTGTTCATATTGGCTTCTTTTAAAAACAATGTAAGCAAGGGTTACTCCAAGCGGAGTCTCCCTTTTTTCCAAAAATTGGGCCCCACACACACCCACCCCTTAAGTGGCAGCAGTTGTGCCCCAGTTGTACACTTCACAGCTAGATTTGCATCAAGCACATTCCAAAATACGCCATAATTAACCGTCCCCAGGATGACACCAGGGTAGGTAGCAAAGTCTTTCCTGATCCCAGCTCTGTTCATCTTGGCTTCTTTTAAAAACAATGTAAGCAAGGGTTACTCCAAGCGGAGTCTCCCTTTTTTTCCAAAAATTGTGCCCCACACACACCCACCCATTCAGTGGCAGCACTTGTGCCCTAGTTGTACACTTCACAGCTAGATTTGCATCAAGCACATTCCAAAATACGCCATAATTAACCGTCCCCAGGATGACACCAGGGTAGGTAGATAAAGTCTTTGCTGACCCATGACTTGTTCATCTTGGCTTCTTTTAAAAACAATGTAAGCAAGGGTTACTCCAAGCGGAGTCTACCTTTTTTTCCAAAAATTGTGCCCCACACACACCCAACCATTCAGTGGCAGCACTTGTGCCCTAGTTGTACACTTCACAGCTAGATTTGCATCAAGCACATTCCAAATCTACAAGCATTTACTCTCCCCAGGATGACACGGGTTGTAAATTCCTTCTGGATCCATGACTTGTTCATTTTGATGAACGTTAGTCTGTCCACATTGTCACTGGACAAACGCATGCGCTTATCTGTCAGCACACACCCAGCAGCACTGAAGACACGTTCAGAGACAATGCTGGCAGCTGGACACGACAAAATTTCCAAGGCGTAAGTTGATAGCTCTGGCCATTTTTCTAGGTTTGAAGCCCAAAAGGAACAAGGCTCCAGTTGCACAGTCATGGCATCGATGTTCATTTGGAGATACCCCTGTATCATCCTCTCCAGCCGTTGACTATGTGTCAGACTTGTTGTCTCTGGTGGCCTTGCAAAGGAGGGTCTAAAAAAATTATGAAAAGATTCCATAAAATTGCTGTTACCAGCACCAGATACGGTCCTACTGGTACGTGTAGACTGTTGAAGATGACGAGACCGTCTTAAGTTTGTCAAGTTACAACTGGGAGATTCACTCCCTGCACCTGCACGGTTGTTTGGTGGAAAAGCGGATCTAAGATCGAGTAACAGCTTCTGCTGATACTCCTGCATACGTGCGTCCCTTTCTATGGCTGGAATTATGTCACAAAATTTGGACTTGTACCGGGGATCTAATAGTGTGGCAAGCCAGTAGTCATCATCACTTCTAATTTTGACAATACGAGGGTCATGTTGGAGGTAGTGCAACAAGAAGGCACTCATGTGTCTTGCGCAGCCATGCGGACCAAGTCCACGCTGTGTTTGTGGCATAGAGGTGCTAACCGTTCTTTCTTCCTCTGACATCTCCCCCCAACCTCTTTCAACTGAAATTTGACCAAGGTCTCCCTCATCTGCTGAGTCTTCCATGTCCATGGACAGTTCGTCCTCCATTTCTTCATGTCCTCCTGCACCTTCCTCAACATCTCGCCTGCTACCATGCGCCCTTGTTGATCCCTGTCCCCCATGCTCCCATGCCTGGCGCCTTGGTGATGATGAACGTCTGGACCTTGGTGATGTTGTTGTCCCTTGCGCATATGAATCCTCCCGTAGTTCATCCCCTTCCTGTTGTCCCACCCCCTGACTCCGAATAGTGTTTAGCGTGTGTTCCAGCATGTAAATGACTGGAATCGTCATGCTGATAATGGCATTGTCAGCGCTAAACATATTCGTCGCCATGTCGAAACTGTGCAGAAGGGTGCATAGGTCCTTGATCTGAGACCACTCCATCAGGGTGATCTGCCCCACCTCTGCATCTCGTTGGCCCAGGCTATACGTCATGACGTATTGCACCAGGGCACGGCGGTGCTGCCACAGTCGCTGTAACATGTGGAGAGTTGAATTCCAGCGTGTCGGCACATCGCATTTCAGGCGATGAACCGGCAGGCCGAAAGACTTCTGGAGCGATGCAAGTCGCTCAGCTGCGGCGCTTGAACGGCGGAAGTGAGCAGACAGTTTTCGTGCCCTGTTCAGAAGGCCATCTAGGCCGGGATACTGTGTTAAAAATTGCTGCACGACAAGGTTCAACATGTGAGCCATACAAGGTACGTGTGTCACCTTGCCCAGGCGAAGGGCCGCACCCAGGTTTGCAGCATTGTCGCACACGGCCTTACCAGGCTGCAGGTTGAGTGGAGACAACCATTTATTAAACTCGGACCGCAGAGCTGACCACAACTCCTCAGCTGTGTGACTCTTATTCCCAAGACATGTCAAGCTAAAGACCGCCTGATGCCGTTGCGCTCTGCTGCCAGCATAGTAATGAGGGGTGCGTGATTCCTTCTGCGCAGTGAGAACGCTGGTGGCCTGACCAGGCAGGCTTGGGGCGGAGGTGGAGGACCCAGATGAGGTGGAGGATGCAGAAGCAGTGGCGGAACTTAGACAGACAGAGGATTGACACACAAGTCGTGGGGACGGCAAAACTTGTGCAGCAGACCCTTCACCATCTATCACCATAGTTACCCAGTGCCCAGTCAGCGACATGTAACGTCCCTGGCTATGCTTACTGGTCCAAGTATCGGTGGTGAAATGCACCCGTTCACACACAGAGTTTCTCAATGAAGCGGTGATGTTGTGTGCGACATGCTGGTGTAGCGCGGGCACACCTTTCTTAGAGAAGTAGTGGCGACTAGGCATCTGGTACTGGGGCACAGCGACAGACATAAGGTCTCTAAAATCCTGTGTGTCCACTAGGCGGAAAGGCAGCATTTCGGTAGCCAACAGCTTACAGAGGGATAGAGTCAACCTCTTAGCTTTGTCATGGGTCGCAGGAAGTGGCCTTTTATTTGACCACATCTGAGGGACAGAGATCTGGCTGCTGTGTGTAGACGGTGTTGAGTAGGGTGTCCCTGGAAAAATGCAGGTTTGTGAGGAAAGTGCAGGCGGAGACATGATGTTGCCTTCATCCAAAGTTGGTGCTATCGATGTCTGAGAGAGCTGGACACACTCACTTGTTTCCCCTTCCAAAACAACTGACGACCTACCAAGCAAACTGCCTGTTGCGGTTACAGTGGTGGAAGTTGTGGGTGGAAAAACAGGTGTGACAGCTGTCCCCACAGTCCTAGAAGATGACGAGCGCGCGGATGCACTGGAAGGGGCAGGCGGTGGATGGTTCGCTCCGCTAGGCCGCATTGCAGCACGGTGAGCTTCCCACCGGGCCATATGATATTTATTCATGTGACGATTCATGGAAGAAGTTGTCAAACTGCTGAGGTTTTGACCTCTACTAAGAGAACCATGACAAATTTTACAGATCACATAATTTGGGCGATCTTTTTCTATGTCAAAAAAGGACCAGGCTAGGCAAGGCTTAGAGGCCATGCGACCTGTTGATCCACCCCGAATAATGCTCAGAGGCAGAGTGGTGGCTGAGGATGCAGTTGTAGACGTGCTACCAGTGCTCCGACTCTGTCCAGGAAGGCGCAAGGTAACTTCGTCGTCGGTTGCATCCTCCTCCACCGCCTCTGTTGACCTCCTCGAGTGCTTGACTGGGGGTTGACAGTAGGTGGGATCTAGAACTTCATCATCAATTGTTGTGTTTGCACTCCCCTCCCCCTCAGACCGAGCCTCTTCTTGCCCTGACCGAATATTTAAGTTCTCATCCCAATCGGGTATATGCGTCTCATCTTCATCAGAATGTTCCTCATTGTCTATAACCACAGGTGTTACAGTTTGTGACAAATGGTCAACATTATGCTCAGAAACTTGTTCCTCACGGCCTGAATCAGAGTCACAAAGGTTCTGGGCATCACTGCAGACCATTTCCTGTTCTGTACTCACTGTAGCTTGGGAGCAGACCTCTGATTCCCAGGCTATAGTGTGACTGAACAGCTCTGCAGACTCAGCCATCTCAGTTCCACCATACTATGCAGGGCTGATGGAGACTTCAGAGCTGGGAGAAATCAAGTGTGATTGGGATGACAACTCAGAGGACTGGTGTTTTTTGGATGCGGTACTTGAAGTGGCTGAGAGGGCACTTGTTGGACCACTTGAGATCCATTCAAGCATTTTCCTTTTTTGGCCATCATCTACCTTTGTTCCTGTTGTTCGTGTCCGTAAAAAAGGGAGCACATCGGATTGTCCACGGTAAGTAGTAGACATCTTACTTTTGCTGGTAGATGGTCTATCTTCAGCAGATGATAATGGAGCTTTGCCATCTTCCCTACGGACAAAACCTTTTTTGCCTTTTCCACCACGCCTCTTCCCCTTTCCACCAGCATCTGTCATTTTGCCACTCATGTTGATTGCGACAAGATTGTGGACTGAAAATGTGGTAGTAAAAATTGAGAGGTGGTGTAGATTGCAGTGGTGGTCTAGCTTTATTAACAGCAGAATAATAAAGAATAAATATCCCTGACAATGCAACTACGGCCCTTAAACTGGCAGCAAAAATTGCTAGTATAATGGCTTAGTTATAATGAGTTGGAGTGTGCAATGCAGGCAGACGCGCTCTGCAAATGTCTTTGCACTAGTGGGACTATAGCAAAGTCCAATAGCCACGTATAGGATGCCACTAGGTACACTGAGTGTTTGCTAGTATAATGGCTTAGTTATAATGAGTTGGAGTGTGCAATGCAGGCAGACGCGCTCTGCAAATGTCTTTGCACTAGTGGGACTATAGCAAAGTCCAATAGCCACGTATAGGATGCCACTAGGTACACTGAGTGTTTGCTAGTATAATGGCTTAGTTATAATGAGTTGGAGTGTGCAATGCAGGCAGACGCGCTCTGCAAATGTCTTTGCACTAGTGGGACTATAGCAAAGTCCAATAGCCACAGATAGGATGCCACTAGGTACACTGAGTGTTTGCTAGTATAATGGCTTAGTTATAATGAGTTGGAGTGTGCAGAGGACAGGAGGGTACAGTGCCAGGATTGTGGGGTCTGGGTAGAGGAATGGAAGCCTGCCTTTCTATTCCCTCCTAATAGGGAAATGCAGGGAGGAAATCACTGACCTTGGCTACACAGACGCTGTCGCTGTTTTCAGGACCTGTCACCTTAACTCTGACCCTGCCGGTTTGAGCCCTTAAAAGGACTGCTAGAAAGTGCTCTCCCTAAGCTGTCCAGCGCTGTGTATGGAGCGCATACATCTGTATCAGCGATAGGACAAAGGACGGAGCTGCGACAGTGATGTCTGACACCAAAGACGCAGAAGAGATAATGGCGTCCTGGAGGAAAATGTACGGTTTTATAATGCAGGGACATGTGACATGGACATCCTATCACACATGCCGTTGCTTCTCTGGCTAAAAGTCCACTTAGCTGTGTGTGTGTCTGGGATTGGCTGACATGCTGGCCCGCCCCACTACACGCGCGCGCTTAGGGAAGGAAGACAAGGAAAAAAAAAAAAAAAATGGCGATCGCCATTATAGAAATAGCAGTGATCTGAAGGCGCTGTTCACGCACACTATACACTGAAATGTCATAATAGTGTGATTCACAGAGTGACTTACACTATTACAGCGGAAACCAAGCTAGGAATTAGCTGGTTTTTTGCTGCTAGAACCGTTCTCCAACATTTCTAGAACTATCGAGCTTTTGCAAAAAGCTCGAGTTCTAGTTCGATCTAGAACAGGCCCCAAAATCACTCGAGCCTAGAACTGGAGAACCTCGAACCACGAACCGCGCTCAACTCTAGATACCTTACACGCTGCGTTGTCGGTAACGATATATCGTCGGGGTCACGTCATTAGTGACGTACATCCGGCGCCGTTACAGACATCGCAGCGTGTGACACAAATGAGCAACGATCAACGAGCACAAAATCTTTCAAAAACGGTGATCGTTGACACGTCGCTCATTTCCTTAATATCGCTGCAGCCACAGGTACGATGTTGTTCGTCGTTCCTGTGGCATCACATATCGCTATGTGTGACACCGCAGGAGCGACGAACATCTCCTCACCTGCCTCCACCGGCAATGCGGAAGGAAGGAGGGGGGCGGGATGTTACGTCCCGCTCATCTCTGACCCTCCGCTTCTATTGGCCGGCCGCTTAGTGATGCTGCAGTGACGTCGCTATGATGCCGAACGCACCTCCCCCTTGAAGGAGGGATTGTTCGGGCCGTCATAGCGACGTCGCTGCACAGGTATGTGTGTGTGACGCTACCGTAGCGATAATGTTCACTACGGCAGCGATCACCACATATCGTGCCACCGACGGGGGCGAGTGCTATCGCTAATCGCTAACGATGTCGCAGCGTGTAAAGTACCCCTTAAAGTCGGCCTTAAAAGGCCATGAGTGATGATGTCACTGGAGTTCTCTGAGTAACCAGTGAAACCCAACCTTTAGCAAAGCAAAGGGAGGTGGCCCTTGAGCAAGGGAGTAGAGTACAGCCCTGGAACTGAGACAATGCAGAACTGTCATTCTGTATTATAAATGAGGATCCTAGAAAGTAAACGCTACCTGCAAATCAAATAGTCTAAAAAGCTATTTGAACAGGTTTGCTATACTATATAACCCCATTTTACTTTGTCGAATTAGAAAACAGTAACCTAAATTTATGCTGTGAGCTTTTAGAATTGTGCAAAAATATTGACTGGATATAAATGGCCGTTAACTATCTTTTCTCTGAAGCAGTATGTTTGCATGCAGAGAGAAGCTGAGCTATCTGCTACTTCCAGTCTCCCAGAAAGCCCTAGGGATCCATCATATTTCTTTCCTTGGAACCTGCTGGCGCTTTGATAACAGCACAAATCAGCGCACTTGCACAACTCTAACAATCTTCCCTGTAACAGTTTGCCTTTGAAGTATATAACAAGCATTTAGGAGATTCGGGATGTGCCAAAAACACTGCTGTAACTTAATCCTTAGGAAAATTGTTTTAAGCCTTAAAATGTAAATTTTCCAGGAAGAAACCTTTTTAAACCTGGTCAATAAGTAACGTATTAAACAGAGAAAATGCTCAACATAGTTTTTCTTTTTTCTTTGCTCACAACTATTATTTGTGATGGGTTCAGAAACAACATTTTTGTACTAATAAAATGGTAACATTTTCAAGTTCATTACATCTGCAGCAAATGAACAAAATGATCTTGTTCCACCAACTAACCCTAATTCCTTAATAATCTTTCTAATAAAGAGACTATTGGGAGCTACAACCCAGTACTCAAGTGAAGTGTGGAATGTTAGGCACAGATCATTAATTGGAGGGCTTTCCTGGTGTTAGGCATCTGTTTATCAATCTTTTCAGAACTGTTTTATTCACATAACATTTTGTCAGTTGTAAATGAAGTGCTAGAAATATTTGTACAATTTACAGGATTTATCTCATCCCAACCTTTCACATGGCTTCATTTTTGAGGGATAATATAGAAAAGGAGCTCATCACTAGTGATGACCGAACCCGTGGATATTCAGATTCACCAAAATAGCATGAACCTAACCCCAAACTTGACCCTAGACAATAAACCCAATATGAGCCTAAGGGACCCTTATGTGTTATAAAATAGCATGTTTTTTTACCAAAAGATGCAGATTTGTTGCTTGAAGTTATACACCAAATTTATGCATCAAATCTGTATTTCCTGGCAAAAAAAAAAATGCAGTCAAACCGCATTGCCTTTTGATGTGGGTTTTCTTCCAGGATATGGAGAATTATTGCAGGAATTTGGTATATAAATTCCAGAACCAAATCTGCATCTCTTGACAAAAGAAACGCGGTTTTCTGCCAGTAGATGCAGGTCTCATGGAACTCAGTGAGTTCACCTGAGATGAGGTCACTGAGTAGTTTAATTATTTTACCTAAGGTGAGTTTACCTGCGGTCACGGGTTGGGTACCATGGGAACCTCCAGCTGTGACTACAGGTAAACTCAGTGATGTCACCGCTGAAAGCTGTGGCTGAATCAGTGTCTGCATGAAGCCACAGTGGGTAGTCATATTCTTCTTTAATGTGCCAATGCACTGTGACTTATATAAGTAACAGAACCAGATAAATCGTGGGATATCGTGGCATGGTTTATTTTGGACATACACTCCCTGACAGAAGTTCTGTCGCTTATCCATGTTATGTAAATAAAAGCTTATAACCTGACTTTAAATTCATCCATTGGTTTTATAAATTACTCATTTGAAAGCTGAAACCCTCCCAAATTTGGTTTAGGTTATGAAAATAAAGTTGCTGCAAAGCTGAAATATTGATCATTTAATGAACACACAAAGGTCAGATTTTGGCAACACAAAAGTTTTGCCACCCATAGAAAGTAATTTGAAATTCAAACAAATAATTAACTTCTTATACAAAGATATGACATTGCATAACATTGGTGAATTAAGTTGTGGTGCTATTAGAGCCATATTTAATATTTTGTGTGACTTCCATGAGCTTGAAGGACTGCATTCATGCAGTTCAACAATGATTCATACAATTTATTGATGATCAGGAATAGCAAATAATGCAGGCTTACATGCCTCCCAGAGTTCATTTAGATTCTTTGGTTTTGTATTCCAAGCTTCCTCTTTCATCCTACCCTAAACATGCTCAATGAATTTTATGTCTGGTGACTGGGCTGACTTGTCCTTGAGCACCTTGATCTTCTTTACCAGGAGGAAATTTGTTGTAGAGATGGATATATGGGATGGAGCACCATCCTGCTGCAGAATTTGATCCCTTTCATGATTTGGAATGTAAGAGGTAGCTAATAAGTCTTGATATTTAGGCTATTGATATTGCCTTCCACCTTCGAAATGTTTCGCACACCCCCATACTGAATGTAACCCCAGACCATGATCTTTCCACCACCAAACTTAACTGTTTTCTGGCTGTAGTTTGGATCTATACGGGCTCCAGTAGGTCTCCTGCAGTATTTGCGGCGGCTGTGGTGTAATTCAACTGAAGATTCATCAGAGAAATCCACCTTCTGCCACTTTTCAAGCATCCATCTGTTTAGCAGGCTGTGGGACTTGGCAAATGCCACACTTTTTTTAATTGCCTTTTGTTTAGTGCTGGCTTCTTGGCACTGATTCGATCATGGAGGCCATTTTGAGACAGAATCCTACAAACTGTTCTAGTTGATACAGGGAACTGAGGTGACCAGGCCTGTTGGAGCTCTGCTGCAGTGGAAGAGGGGCTGGCTTTGGAATTTCTAACCAACAAATGTTCCTCCTGAGCAGTTGTCTTGCGGGGTCTGCTAGACCTGGGCTTGTCAAAAACATCTCCAGTCTCTTCAAATCTTTTTTTAATTATTTGTACTTAATGCTGAGACACATTAAAGGTGCCAGCCACCTCTGCAGTGTATCTGGTCTTCTTGATAAGGCTTTGGTCGCAGGGTGGATTTTTGGCATGTTGTCAGAGGTCAAGTTGCAGTTCAAGTGAAGGTCTGGGGTGCTGGTTTTCTTTTTATACACACCCACTAATTAAGCGATCATTTAGTGAGCACAGGTGGGGCTGTAAACCAGGATTGGGTGCATTTTTTGACAAGGCGACAAAACCTTTGTCTTACCAAAATCTGACCTTTCTGTGTTGATTAAATGATCAATATTGCAGCTTTGCAGCAACTTTATTTTGATAACCTAAATCAAATTTGGGAGGGTTTCAGCTTTCAAAAAAGTAATTTATAAAACCAATGGATGAATTTAACCCCTTCACGACCTTTGACGGATCTAGCCGTCATGGTGCCCTGGTACTTAAAGACCCATGACGGATACATCCGTCATAGTGAAATCGCGGCCCCGGAGCCCCGGGCACCATGATCGGTTTTCAAAAACTGTAGATTCAGGAAGGAGAGGACTTGTACCTGACCTCAGGAGGGGTGGTGTCTCCTTCCCGGACCTACGGAGGCTGTGATTGGCTGACGAACACCGCTCAGCCACTCACAGCCAGTGTAATGTTTCAGCCATTGAAAATGGCTGAAGCATTGAAATCCAGCTATGTCAGTCCAGCTGCAGCACTGGCCATTGGCTGGAGCTCGGTGAGCTTTACTGCACCCGCCCCCAGCTCTGATTGGAGAGATCGGCCTTGTGACCGATCTCTCCAAGCACCGTGCATTTGGGACCGAGTGAGCTCGCTGTAGGAGATCGCTCTCCTTAGTTTCTCCCTCCGTGGAATCTGAGAAGAGCAATCCCTGCGGGTGCCCATCTGTGAGTCCCAGCCCCCGATCCACCGCTGCCCTCCTCCATCTGCTTCGCCCCTGCTCTCCCGCTGCGCCCCTATATCTGACGCCGCTACTCTCTTGCTGCGCCCCTACATGCGACGCCGCTACTTTCCCGCTTCGCCCCTGCATGTTACGCCGCTACTCAGCAGAAAGAGAGCAGCGGCGTCAGATGCAGGGGGTGGCGCAGTGGGAGGAGAGCAGCGGCATCAGATGCATGCGCCCCCCTGCATCTGACGCTGCTGCTTTTTTTCTGCTGCCTCCTTGTATCCGCCACTGCACCGCCCCTGCATCTGCCGCTCCACTGCCCCATCAGCCACTGCACTCTCCCCATCAGCCACTGCACTCTCCCCATCAGCCACTGCAGTGCCCCCATCAGCCGCCGCACTCTCCACATCAGCCGCCGCATTCTCCACATCAGCCGCCGCACTCTCCCCATCAGCCGCTGCACTCTCCCCATCTGCCGCCGCACTCTCCCCATTTGCCGCCGCACTCTCCCAATCAGCCGCCGCACTCTCCCCATCAGCCGTTGCACTCTCCCCATCAGCCGCCACACTCTCCCCATCAGCCGCCGCACTCTCCCTATCTGGCGCCGCACTCTCCCCATCTGCCGCCGCACTTTCCCCATCTGCTGCCGCACTTTCTCAATCTGCCGCCGCACTCTCCCCATCGGCCGCCACCTCTCTCCATCTGCCGCCACACTCTCCCCATCTGCCGCCACACTCTCCCCATCTGCCGACGCACTCTCCCCATCTGCCGCCGCACTCTCCCATCTGCCGCCACACTCTCTCCATCTGCCGCCGTATTTTCCCTATCTGCTGACGCACTCTCCCCATCTGCCGATGCACTCTCCCCATCTGCCGCTGCACTCTCCCCATCTGACGCTGCGCCCCTGCATCTGCCACCTCACTTTCCCATCAGCCTCTGCCCCCTCCCTGATCTGCTGCCTGCTCTCTTCCATCCCCTTAATTCTCTGCCCCCTCTCCCCCTCCCGGATCTGCTGCAATCCTGCTGCCTAGATCCATTCTGTAAGGTAGCTATCCCCAATCTCACCTCCCACTCCCCTTCCACCCTTCCCTTCTCCCCCCCTTCCTCCGCCGCTCCTGCATCCGTTGTGCCCTCACCCATCCTCCGCAGCTTCTCCATCCACCGTGCCCTCTCCCATCCTCCATCCATCTTTTTTTCCATCCCACCTAGTCCCCCCCTTTTTGCAGCACATCCGTGCGTTCGTCCTGATTTTTTTTCTGTAAACTAAGAAAGAAATACAAATAAACTTAGTTTAGGGCTAGTAAAATTATACTGTAGTAATCATCAACTACAGTATTTTTTACTGAATATTGTAAGGATCAGCCCAGTGCCACACATGAGAGCGATGCACAAGTCTCACACCGCATCATCCGGCACGGTCGCTCTCCTCCAGACAGGAGTGTGCGGCTGTGCCGGATGATGTGATGCAAGATTCGTGCATCGCTCTCACATGTGGCACTTGCCTTAGTGTCAGTTGCAGGCGCTTTTATATATATATATATATATATATATATATTTTTTTTTTTTACTGACGTCTGTATTTTTTATTTTGCCAACCTAATATTTCTTTGTATGGGGGGGAGGTCTAGTTTCCAACATGGGGTCACATGTGGGGGAGCTCCACTGTTTGGGCACATCAGGGGGATCTCCAAACGCAGCATGGTGCGGCTAACGATTCCAGCTAATTTTCCATTTAAAAAGTCAAATGACGCTCCTTCCCTCTGGAGCTCTGCCGTGCGCCCAAACAGTGGTTTTCTGCCACATATGAGGTATCAGCGTACTCAGAACAAATTGCCCAACAAATTTTGCGGTCCATTTTACATTTTATCCTGTTATCCCTGTACAAATTAAAAAATTGAGCCAAAAATAACATTTTTGTGGAAAAAAAGTACTTTTTTGTTTTTATGCCTCAATGTATGAAGCACATGGGGGTTCAAAGTGCTCATTACCCATCTAGATTTATGCCATGGGGGGATCTAGTTTCCAAAATGAGGTCACTTGTGGGGGAGCTGCATTGTTTAGGCACCTTGGGGGGTCTCCAAACGCAACATGGCGTACGCTAATAATTCCAACCAATTTTGCTGTGAAATGGCGCTCCTTCTCTTCTGAGCCCCGCCGTGTGTCCAAACAATTGCTTTCCACCACATATAAGGTATCTGTGTACTCAGGAGAAATTGCAGAATACATTTTATGGTGCATTTTTTCCTGATACCCTTGTGGAAAAAAAGAGCTACCTGGTTGAAATAACAATTTCATGGTAAAAGAAATATATATATATATTTTCACGGCTGAACATTCTAAACTGTGAAGCCTCCAGGGGTTCAAAGTGTTCAGTAAACATCTAGATAAATTCCATGAGAGGTCTAGTTTCCAAAATGGGGTCACTTGTGGGGGAGCTCCATTGTTTAGGCACCTCAGGGGGTCTCCAAACACAACATGGCATCCACTAACGATTCCAGACAATTTTGCGTTTGAAAAGTCAAATGTCGCTCCTTGCCTTCCGAGCCCTGCTGTGCGCCCAAACATTTGATTTCCACCACATATGAGGTATCTGTGTACTCAGGAGAAAATGCACAATACATTTTATGTTGCAATTTTTCCTGATACCCTTGTGAAAAAAAAGCTACCTGGTTGAAGTAACAATTTCATGGTAATTTTTTTTTTTATTTTCACAGCTCAAAGTTATTAACTTTTGTGAAGCCCCCAGAGGTTGAAAGTGCTCAATAAACATCTAGATAAATTCCATGAGGGGTCTAGTTTCCAAAAGCGGGTCACTTGTGGGGGAGCTGCATTGTTTAGGCACCTCAGTGGGTCTCCAAACGCAACATTGCATCTGCTAATTATTCCAGACAATTTTGCTTTCAAAAATTCAAATGATGCTCCCTCTCTTCCGAGCCTTGCCGTGCACCCAAACAATTGATTTCCCCCACATAAGAGATATTGGTGTACTCAGGAGAAATTGCACAATTAATCTTATGGTGCATTTTTCCTGATACCCTTGTGAAAATGCTAAATTTTATGGCTAAAGTAACATTTTTGTGTAAAAAAGTTTCATTTTTTCCTTCCACATTGCTTTGGTTGCTGTAAAGCTCCTAAATGGTTAATAAACTTCTTGGATGTAGTTTTGAGCAGTGTGAGGGGTGCAGATTTTAGAATGGGGTCACTTTTGGGTATTTTCTGTCACCTAGGCCTCTCAAAGTCACTCCAAATGTGATATGGTACCTAAAAAAATTTTTTTGTAAATTTTGTTAGAAAAATGAAAAATTGCTGATGAACTTTGAACCCTTCTAACTTCCTAATGGAAAAAAAAATTGTTTCAAAAATTGCGCTTGTATAAAGTAGACAAGTGGGAAATGTTATATAGTAACTATTTTGTGTAACATATCTCACAGATTTATGGGCATAAAATTTCAAATTTTGAAAATTGCGAAATTTTCAAAATTTTTGCCAAATTTCCAAAATGTTCACACATAAATGCAAAAAATATCGGCCTAAATTTACCACTGACATGAAGCACAATATGTCATGAAAGAACAATCTCAGAATCGCCAGGATCCGTTGAAATGTTCCAGAGTTATAACCTGTCAAAGTGACACTGGTCAGAAATGTAAAAAATGACCCGGTCTTTAAGGTGAAAACAGGCTGGGGACTGAAGGGGTTAAAGTCAGGTCATAAGCTTTTATTTACATAACATGGATAAGCGACAGAACTTCTATCAGGAAGTGTAGGTGTTTTGGGGGTTAATAAATTGGAGAAAGAGGGTGTTTTTTTGAAATAAAGAATTCTTGTGTGTTTGTTATTTCATTTTACTTACAGGATTAGTAATGACGGGTCTCATAGACCCCTACCCATTACTAATCTAGCGTTTAGTGACAGCTGTGATTTTTGACAAATTTCAGCTGTCATTAACCCTTTAAATTACACCGATTGCCACCGCACCAGTGCAGTTGGGATGAGCCTGGTAAAGTGCTGGAATTGTCGGCACTAGCATTAGCTTTTTTAAGTTTCTTTCTAATGTGTAAAATATTCAGCTTGAGGGACCTGTTCATTTAACAATTCAACTACATCAAATCTTAGAAACAGTGTAACAAGAGAAAACAAATTGCATCAAACAAAATGTTTTTTTTACCTGATAGTTCCTTTTTTAATTATCTTTTTTGAAACTCTTTAAATATGTACTGGCAGTGACCATGCAAGAGGTGGACATGATGATGTGGGGTGTACTTTATAGAGAATGAGACATGATATGAATGTTTCCTGATGACACAGGCAGCATGAAATAGACAATGTATTATTACAGTCATGTGTCTAAAATGCTGAGACGTTTCAGAGAAAACTTACTGTAAAACCAGGCATGGGATTATATGTCTCTGATGACTGCTCCAAGGCTGATGCTTGGTGGCTTCTCCCTCCCCTAGACTGACAGACCTCTTGCTATGTCTGTGTATAGGGAGAGACTTGTCAATCTAGGGAAGAAGGGTGGGGAAAAGCCAGCAGGGATTTGCACAATTCCCATTCAGAATTTCAAAGTTTAATCATACACAGCTGCAATAATGCAGTCGATGCTTAAAAGGGTTCTCCAACAAATGAAATAAAATAAATAAATAAAATAAATAATACACATGTAAGAATTAAATATAGTTTATAATACCTTTATTTAGCAAAAAAAGGGTATGCTTTATCTACTGCACTCTGTCAGGATTTTAAAGATGGCAACTGCCAGGACATATAGTAGGATGGGTTGCATTAATAACAAGAAAAACGCACTGAAACTGTCATGCTGACTAAGATGGATGTTATTCTCAGTGAGCTAGAGAAATGTGTTTATCTTCTCCTTTAGAGTATGGGCGCATGCTGCAGATTAAGTGCAGACATTTTCTGGAAAATAATGCACCTTGTGGCAAAAAAACCCACCAAAAAGCATGCATTTTTGGGGTGTTTTGACTCTGCTGGCATAAGGATAGACATGCAGATTTGGGCAATAAATTACACAATAAATTACACCAAATCTGCTACAAACAAAACTCAGCGTGTGCACACAGCCTTAGAATATGCTTTCACGAAGCCTGATAGACCATGCTCTGTTGTGATCACTGTTTCTTACTTCATGCCGCCTGTCCTACTCCTACTGCATGTCCTCTGAGGTCTAGGGTGGGGTGTGATGAATGGTAGCTGTCTTCTTGGAATCTTAACAGAACGCAGTAGATTAAGCATGCCTATTTGCTATATAAAAGTATTTAAAAAATGTTTTATATGTAAATGTATATTATTTGTTTTATTTATTTATTTATTTTATTACATTTCTTGTAGGTTCCATTTAATTCATGCTGCCCTTGGTTCTGGCAGTATGAATCTCCTGTCAGTCTCCTTTAATACAGTATGGATACACTGTCCTTTGTTGGCAAGTGTGGTTTCCCCATACTGAAATTCATTCTCAAATGATTTCATTCACTGGCAGTCAATGTGCTTAATTCTACTTCTGATTTTGGCTTACAAATACTGATGCAAAATACTGACCAAATACTGAATGTGTAAACATAGCCTTACACTTCCTCACAAACTGCCACTTTTCTCTGTCTTTTTGGGATTTGGCATTTCTCTTCATACTCAGTTTTCAGCACTTATATGTTTCTGGTTTGACAATCCATACATTCAGGAATAAACCTCTTTGCTTCCATTTGCTGTGTCGATTTTTTTGCTGTTATAGCAGCTAAATTCCACTGTTTACTTCACTGTTGGTGGATGAACACTCTACTCACATTAATAAACCTGTTTTCTCCTCTAGGATGGCAGTTCTCATCATCCCTCTGTAATGGTGGCTTTTTTCATCTGGGGGGCTCTTTCTTTTAGGGCACACTATAACAATTACAGTGCAGGATGGGGCCTCTACATGCTTTTCTTTATCCATAGTTAGTGCTTTGGGGTGTCACAATTGTCTAGTGTTACTCACCCCTTATTTTTTAGCTTTCTATCTGTACCTCTTACTCGCTTCTGCTTGCAGTTTTTCTGCAAATGCTTCTCACTTTTTTTACACACATAGGAGCATATTACTAATTTCATACTCTCTCATTATTCTGCATTTCACACTCAGTGTGTTAACTTTTATGCTCAGTGTGTTAACTTTTATGTTATAACTCCACATTCCCCTAGATTCTGCTTTTAACAGTCATTTAACAGTTATGTTAGCTCTTATGTTCTTCATCAATCACTTCAGACATCACTTTTGTTACTCAGTAGCATCCTGTCTGGGCATTTTAAACCCAGGGCCTATCTCCTACAAAATGTATTGACACTCACAAAACACCAATCCCTCACATCACACATATGACACATCACAGGATCTACCACACAGTTTTGCAGCATACATATAAATACATTGCGCAGTATAAAACATTGTGTTACATAAAACAATAAATCATAACATTAATATGGCAATAACATCGTCTTATATAGTTTAACATTTGGCAACTGGTTTTCATATATACCTTAGTTCATGAGAATTATAAAAGTTTAACAAACCCATTTTTAACCCTTTTAGAATCACAGTCTTATGCCATTACAAAAAATCCAGCTTATGAAATTCCCATATAATTCTCAGCTAAAACAGTGTTCATATACATAGATTTTATACAACACGGAGAAATAGGCAATGAGCCTATTTGTCAGATGTTATTTCCTTTCAGTGTATCCCCCAATGCTCAAGTCCAAAATTTGTCTTGAAGCTCCAAACCCAAGAGGTCACATTTCATATGTTGTGCATGCAGTAAATTACATCTGCACAAGTGTAATTACCTTGTATGTGATAAGAGCAGTAATTGTAACTAACTGGATTAAAGCTATTAATAGAGTAACGAGTAACGGGTAACAAGGAGTCCAACGTTAATGTTGTTGCCATGTGTGATACATGCAATATCATGCTGTGTTAGGTTCACTAAAATCTTTAGAATTGTTCAGCTCTAATCTCGACTAGAGATGAGCAATGTTCGAGGTTCACCAATTTCATGTTCGAGTGATTTTGGCGGGGTGTTCGAGTCATTCGACGAACTCGAACGATTTGCTAAAAGTTTGGCAGTTCGAGTTACGTTCGAGAATGGTTCGAGCACCAAAAGCGTGGCTTTTCACAGTAAGTATGTGCGCATCTTTCGTATCTGCATGCGTCCTGTGTCCCCAGCAGAATTCCTCTCTCTTTCCTACTCACCGATCACGGGCATCTCGCTGCACGCCTGTCACAAATCTCCAGCGGCATTTCCTCTTTTGAAAATGGCTGCCGCTTCATTTTTCAATTAGTTATTCCGTGTTTTTCCTGCCCACTGGCGCCCATGATTGGTTGCAGTCAAACACGCCCCCACGATGAGTGGCAGCTGTCTCACTGCAACCAATCACAGCCGCCGGCGGGCGGGTCTATATCTTGCAGTAGAATAAATAAATAAATAATAAAATAAAAAAAAGCGGTTCCCCCCATATTTGATACCAGCCAGGATAAAGCCACACGGCTGGAGGCTGGTATTGTCAGGATGGGGAGCGCCACATTATGGGGAGCCCAGCACCCTAACAATATCACCCAGCAGCCGCCCGGAATTGCCGCATCCATTAGATGTGGCAGTCCTGAGACTCTACCCAGCTCATCCCGAATTGCCCTGGTGCAGTGGCAATCGGGGTAATAAGGAGTTAATCATGGCAGGCGTCTCCCCGAGATACCTTCCATGATTAAACTGTAAGTGAAAGTAAAGAAACACACAGCGAAAAATCCTTTATTTGGAATAAAAAAACACCTTATTTACCTTTTTATTAATCGCCAAACAACAATCCAGGTTCGAAGTAATCCACATGACCCTGTCAGCTCTGCTACATGAAGATGACAGGGAGCCCCGTAGAACATGAGCGCTGTGTCCTCTCCACGTAGCACCTGAAGTGAATCGCGCTGTCACCGGAGACTTCAGCCTGCAATGCAGACGTCAAGATTATCAAATCTGCCTATTTTTCTCATTAAAGTCAGTGCCTGAATGGTTAGAGCTCTCGCCTAAGAAGCATTAGTTCACGCGTTCAAGTCCCAGCCTCCCTGGGAACGAGTTTAATTTATTTTTAATTTTAAATTCTAATTATTATTATTTATTTATAATTATTTATTTATAATTTTATTTATAATTATAATTTTATTTAATTATGCACTGAGGGGAGCATAATCAATCACTGGTCCTAATATCCTCCCTCTCATGCCCTGACTCTGCTGTAAAACATTATAATGAAACCCTACAGAGCGCCCTGGATGAAGCTTCACCTGCTACACGCAGAGCAACTCGGCGCAGAAGGCAGCAGCCCTGCCACATGTTGCAAACACGCTTTCTCCAGCGGTGTTCCAGGTGGGCTGAACGTCTGTGGAGAAAATCCAATCTAGACGAAGATTTCAACTACTATAAGTTTATGCTCAAAACATACAATGCTGCCCTTCACCTCTCCAAACAAGCGTACTTTAACACCCTCATCACCTCTCTAGCCAACAATCCTAAATGACTCTTTGATACTTTCCATTCCCTCCTCGGACCAAGAGTTCTGGCCCCAACCACCAACCTCAGCGCAGATGACCTGGCCAATTATTTTAAAGAAAAAATTGACCATATCTGCCAGGAAATTTCCTCACAGCCTCATAACACCACACATTGTCTACCCTCCTACACTTCATCTAGCTCACTTTGACTCTTTGATCCGGTCACAGAAGAAGAAGTCACCAAGCTCCTCGCATCTTCTCGCCCTACTACCTGCACCAGTGACCCTATTCCCTCACATCTCCTTAAATCTGTCACCCCAGCTGTCACCACTCATCTAACTAAAATATTCAATCTCTCTCTCTCTTCTGGTGTCTTTCCCTCCTCCTTCAAACATGCCAGCATACACCCGTTATTTAAAAAACCATCCCTGGACCAAAATTGTGCCGCTAACTACAGACCTGTCTCTAATCTCCCATTCATCTCAAAACTCCTGGAACGCCTGGTCCACTCCCGTCTAATCCGCTAGTGGTCAGATAATTCTCTCCTCGACCCTCTACAATCCGGTTACCGCTGCTTACATTCTACTGAAACTGCTTTTACTAAAGTCTCTAATGATCTACTTACAGCTAAATCTAATGCTCATTACTAGTGATGAGCGAGTACTAAAAAGCTCGGGTGCTCGAAGCTCGGGCCGAGCCTCCCAAGATACTCGTGTACTCGGCCCGAGCACCGAGCCCAATGTTATCCTATGGGAGACCCGAGTATTTTTGTGAAATGACCCCCCGGCAGCATGTAGAAACCCTAAAAATGTCACAAAAGTCTCAGAAGAGTGCTAAAATGACATGGCATCAGCATGGGGAAGACCCCTTGAAGCATTTATCACTCAAAAGTCACAGCTGTGAACAATTTTGTCCGAGTTTTACGCCATTTTTACGGACTCACCAGAAAACCTTCCAAAATGACACCAAAATGAATTTTCATGGCGGAAATGTTAAGGGCACATACCCAATAGTGAGATAGAGCTGGTGTATGTTACTTTTTGAGATTAATACATGAAAGATTTTACATGAAAACCTTGTGTGGCAGTCCGATGTCCAAAACGCACGTTTTGTGCTTTTTACTAACGATGTCGGTCATTTTTTTTTTTTATTCTATCTCCCTCAGTCCGTCGGTCTGTCTCTCTCTGTCTTGTCTGTCCCCCTCTCACAGTCTGTCGGTCAGTTCCCCCCCCTCTCTCTTACTTACCGTTCCCCGATCACTGCCGCGGCGCTGCACAGCTGTTCAAACTCCGGTGGCTTTTCCTCTTTTGAAAAAGCCGGCCGCTCATTAATCAATCTCGTATTCTCTGCTTTCCTGCTTTTCGGCGCCTATGATTGGTTGCAGTGAGACACGCTCCCACACTGAGTGACAGCTGTCTCACTGCAACCAATCACAGCAGCCGGTGTGTGTATACTGTGCAGTGAAATAAATAATTAAATAATTAAAAAAACCGGCGTGCGGTCCCCCCAATTTTAATACCAGCCAGATAAAGCCATACGGCTGAAGGCTGGTATTCTCAGGATGGGGAGCTCCACGTTATGGGGAGCCCCCCACCCTAACAATATCAGTCAGCAGCCGCCCAGAATTGCCGCATACATTAGATGCGACAGTTCTGGGGCTGTACCCGGCTCTTCCCGATTTACCCTGGTGCGTTGGCAAATCGGGGTAATAAGGAGTTAATGGCAGCCCATAGCTGCCACTAAATCCTAGATTAATCATGTCAGGCGTCTCCCCGAGATTCCTTCCATGATTAATCTGTAAATTACAGTTAAAAAACACACACACCCGAAAAATCCTTTATTAGAAATAAAAAACACTAACAAAGTCCCTCATTACCAATTTATTAACCCCGACAAACCCTCCATGTCCGGCGTAATCCACAGTCCTCCAGCGTCGCGTCCAGCTCTGCTGCATGGAAGTGACAGGAGCTGCAGAATACACCGCCGCTCCGGTCACCTCCACGCAGCTAATGAGATGAGTATAGCGATCAGCTGAGCTGTCACTGAGGTTACCTGGATCCAGCGGTGGATGCAGCGGTGGCCGCGGGTAACCTCAGTGACAGCTCAGCTGATCGCTATACTCACCGCCGCTCCAGTCAGCTCCATGCACCAACTGAGGTGAGTATAGCGATCAGCTGCTGTCACTGAGGTTAATCGCGGCCACCGCTGGATCCAGCGGTGGCCGGGAGTTACCTGACTGACAGCAGCTGATCGCGCTATTCCCTTCATTAGCTGCGTGGAGGTGACCGGCGGCTTTTACTATTTTGAAAAAGCCGGCCGCTCATTAAACAATCTCCTATTCCCTGCTTTCCCCGCCCACCGGTGCCTATGATTGGTTGCAGTGAGACACGCCCCCACGCTGAGTGACAGGTGTCACACTGCACCCAATCACAGCAGCCGGTGGGCGTGTCTATACTGTGCAGTAAAATAAATTAATAAATAATTAAAAAAAAACGGCGTGCGGTCCCCCCCCCATTTTAATGCCAGCCAGATAAAGCCATACGGCTGAAGGCTGGTATTCTCAGGATGGGGAGCTCCACGTTATGGGGAGCCCCCCAGCCTAACAATATCAGTCAGCAGCCGCCCAGAATTGCCGCATACATTATATGCGACAGTTCTGGGGCTGTACCCGGCTCTTCCCGATTTGCCCTGGTGCTTTGGCAAATCGGGGTAATAAGGAGTTAATGGCAGCCCATAGCTGCCACTAAACCCTAGATTAATCATGTCAGGCGTCTATGAGACACCCTCCATGATTAATCTGTAAGTTACAGTAAATAAACACACACACCCGAAAAAATCCTTTATTAGAAATAAAAAACACACACATATACCCTGGTTCACCACTTTAATCAGCCCCAAAAAGCCCTCCATGTCCGCCGGAATCCAGGATGCTCCAGCGTCGCATCCTGCGCTGCTGCATAGAGGTGACCGGAGCTGCAGAAGACACAGCCGCTCCGGTCACTTCCACGCAGCAAATGAGGTGAGTAGCGCGATCAGCTGAGCTGTCACTGAGGTTACCCGCCGTCACTGGATCCAGTGACAGCGGGTAACCTCAGTGACAGCTCAGCTGATCGCACGGCTGTCTTCATTAGCTGCGTGGAGGTGACCGGAGCGGCGGTGTCTTCTGCAGCTCCTGTCACTTCCATGCAGCAGAGCTGGACGCGACGCTGGAGGTCCGTGGAGTACGCCGGACATGGAGGGTTTGTCGGGGTTAATAAATTGGTAATGAGGGACTTTGTTAGTGTTTTTTATTTCTAATAAAGGATTTTTCGGGTGTGTGTGTTTTTTAACTGTAATTTACAGATTAATCATGGAAGGAATCTCGGGGAGACGCCTGACATGATTAATCTAGGATTTAGTGGCAGCTATGGGCTGCCATTAACTCCTTATTACCCCGATTTGCCAACGCACTAGGGTAAATCGGGAAGAGCCGGGTACAGCCCCAGAACTGTCGCATATAATGTATGCGGCAATTCTGGGCAGCTGCTGACTGATATTGTTAGGGTGGGGGGCTCCCCATAACGTGGAGCTCCCCATCCTGAGAATACCAGCCTTCAGCTGTATGGCTTTATCTGGCTGGTATTAAAATTGGGGGAACCGCACGCCGTTTTTTTTAATTATTTATTTATTTATTTTACTGCACAGTATAGACCCGCCCACCGGCTGCTGTGATTGGGTGCAGTGTGACACCTGTCACTCAGCGTGGGGGCGTGTCTCACTGCAACCAATCATAGGCGCCTGTGGGCGTGGAAAGCAGGGAATATGAGATGGCTGTGTACAGAGCACAGCGGGCCGGCCGGTATAAAGGCTCGGTCACGCTGTGCAGGCCGGCCAATCACTGCAATTCCACAACTAACAGGCCTGTGGCATTGCAGTGGTCTGCCAGCCAATCCCTGCATGAGGGCTGGCTCTCAAAAGAGCGCCAACATGCAGGGATGAAGACCACGAGTAAAGCACGAGTATTGCAAAATTACTCGGTACCCGCCGAGTAGACCGAGTACAGTGATACTCGTGCGAGTACCGAGTAGTAACAAGCATACTCGCTCATCACTACTCATTACTCCCTGCTGATCCTCCTGGATCTATCTGCTGCATTTGATACTGTGGATCACTAGCTCCTCCTCACTATTCTCCGCTCTATCAGGCTCAAGGACACCGTTCTTTCTTGGTTCTCCTCTTACCTCTCTGACCACTCATTCACTGTATCTTTTGCCGGATCCTCTTCCTCTCCTCTTCCCCTTACAGTCGGGTTCCTCAGGGTTCAGTCCTAGGCCGCCTCCTGTTCTCTCTATACACAGCCCCTATTGGACAAACCGTCAGCAGATTTGGTTTCCAGTACCATCTCTATGCTGATGACACCCAACTGTACACATCTTCTCCTGACATCACCCCTGCACTATTACAAAATACTACCGATTGTCTGTCCGCTGTCTCCAACATCATGTCCTCCCTCTATCTAAAACTGAACCTGTCAAAAACTGAACTTCTTCTGTTTCCTCCCTCTCCTAACCTTCCGAAACCCAATATTACCATTTCTGTGTGTGGCTCTACTATTACGCCTCAGCAGCATGCCTGCTGTCTTGGGGTTATATTTGACTCCGATCTCTCCTTCACTCCCCACATTCGTTCACTTGCTCGTTCTTGTCAATTCCACCTCAAAAACATCTCGAGAATTCGACCTTTTCTTACCATTGACTATGCAAAAACTCTTACTGTCGCTCTCATTCATTCACGCCTAGATTATTGTAATTCTTTTCTAATTGGCCTCCCTGTTACTAAACTCTCCCCTCTCCAATCCATTCTGAATGCCGCAGACAGGATCATTTTCCTCTGCAACCGCTTCACTGATGCCTGTGCTCTTTGCCAGTCATTGCACTGGTTGCCCATCCGCTACAGAATCCAACATAAACTTATCACTCTTACTCAGAAAGCTCTCCACGGTTCTGCACCACCCTACATCTCCTCCCTCATCTCTGTCTATCCTCCCACCCATGCCCTCCGCTCTGTTAATGACCTAAGACTATATAGAAAACCCCGGCACACAAAAGGTGAAACTTGAAATAACTTTTATTCAGTTTTTATTCAGTTTTTTATGTTGACGTTTCGGCAAAATTTGCCTTTTTCAAAACTAAAGAAATAAACATATATATAATTATTAGTACCATAAATACATAGGATATTATTAATCATATCCATATAAATCATGAAAACATCATATATACCTAATAAAGTCATAGAAATATATATATCTTGTGAAGAATGTCTTGAGACTTAACAAGGATATTTATCTAAAATAAAGGCCCATATATTAGAAACAAACACAAGAAAAAATTGTTTACATTGAGTATAGAGGAAATTTCCATATATATATACACATGTCAAGATCTCCCTTGTGGGACAAGAGTAAAACAAGGAATACCAGAAAAGTACATCCATATGTAACAATAAACTGATTGGATTACCTTAAATGGCATAAATAAGAAATCCTAGTGAGGATATAGGAAGCAGATGCCACAATAAAGGTAAACTGAAAAGTAGAGACATAGCGGTCAAACAAGGAAAAAAGGCAATTCCCATAGAGAAACAATTCCCATAGAGAGACAAAGCGCCAAACCATTACCTGTACCCTGGGAGATCAGTGGTGGAGTGGAACGAAACAGAGCCGCAGTGAGGTTTAAATACCTAGTGAGGGCGGGCCGACCAAATTGATTAATCCAAGGAGGAACGCATGATGACACGCAAGCTTGCGCATGCGCGATGAATGCGGAAGTACGCGCATGCGCAATAGCAAAAGAACCAGTGAAATGGAGCGCACGATGGGACGCAAGCAACACGGAAGTGCGCGCATGCGTGAAATAGAAAAAAGAGCGGTGAGACGGGGTGACCCGGATAGAAGCTCCATGTTAACTGAAGAAACCTCATCGTGTCTAAAAAGAAACAAAAGAGGAAATATAAGTAACAGTAACCATATAATTACTTATTAGAAAAACTGTTAATAACATTGGCAAGATTACACCAAACACTAAGGCGTACTATATATGAATATAAATATAAAAATTACACATATTTCAATAAAACCAAAAATAGGACGGACCCCATATCTCCTGCTCAATAATCATACTCCCTATTAAGACCATTAGGGGAAAGAGTATTAAGCATGTGAATCCAATAGGATTCCCTGTTCTTCAATTTCCGGACCCTGTCACCTCCTCGTCTCAATGGAGGAACATGCTCCAATACTTGAAAACGAAGCTGGGACACTGTGTGTCCACATTGTGTAAAATGATGAGGAATTGGTAACATAGTCATCCCACATCGAATGGTAGATTTATGTTTCCCTATGCAGTCTCGGACATGCTGGGTGGTTTCACCAACATATCCGAGACCGCACGGACACTTTATTAAATAGATAACAAATGATGTGTCACAAGTGAAAAAATCTTTTATATGAAAAACCTTCCCAGTTCGCGGATGTGTAAATTGACTACCCTTAGTCATATTTGAGCAATGGGGACAATGAAGACACGGATAATTACCCTTCTTGGGTGTCGAAAGAAAAGTCTGTCGAGACCGAAGAATCGATGATCCAATGTCCGCTTTGACCAAAAGGTCACGGAGATTAGGGGAACGTTTATAACTAAATAAAGGAGAAGTAGAAAATTCAGTAATTTTAGGATATGATCTCTGCAATACCTGCCAATGTCTGAGTATAATATTCTTAATGATAGGATGATATGGATGGAATGTATTAACGAAGGAAATTAAAGGACCCACTCTCCTAGGTTTGCGAGTGGAATGTAAACTCTCCTGTAAGGCAGACTCAACTATTGACGCAGGATAACCGCGCTGAAGGAATTTTAGTGACATCTCTTCATGCCTCTGTGAACGCTGATTCAACATTGTAACATTACGTGATACCCTTTTATGCTGTGAAATTGGCAGGGAATTTTTCAAATGCCGTGGATGATTACTAGTATAATGCAACAGACTATTACGATCTGTGGGTTTCACATACATGTCAGAAAGAATTCCGCCTCTTTGGTCCAAATGAATCAGTGTATCAAGAAAATTGATACGAGATGCATCCACATGTTGAGTAAAAGAAAGACCAGTAACCCTGGTGTTTAAGTACTGAAAGAATTCGTCAAAAAGCGACTGAGATCCAGTAAAAACAATGAAGATGTCATCAATGTATCGTTTATAAAACGCTACATAATTGCGGAACAGCTGATGGGTATACACAAACATAGACTCAAAATGAGTCATATATATGTTTGCGTACGGTGGGGCGACATTAGAGCCCATCGCTGTGCCTTTGATCTGAAAATAAAATTGATCCTGAAAAAGGAAATAATTTTTATGAAGGACAATGGACAAAAGATCAAGGCAGAAATCTTTCTGAACTGGGGAAAAATCACTAAATTGATTCAAAAACCAAGAGACCGCTGAGATACCAAAAGAGTGATCAATACTTGTATAGAGGGAATTGACATCCAAAGTGATAAGGAGCGAGCCAGGTGGGAATGGACTAAGAGTCTGTAGCTGATGTAAAAAATCCCCCGTATCACGTAAATACGAAGGAGTTTTGGAAACTAATGGTGATAAGATACGATCCAACGTTATTGCTAAAGGTGATAACAAAGAGTCAACAGCAGCCACTATGGGTCGTCCAGGTGGGTGCCACAAATCTTTATGTATTTTTGGCAAAGTATACAAGACTGGAGTGACAGGATTGACTTTGTTCAAATAAGTCGCCAATTTAGAATCAATAATTCCTAAACTGGAATAACGTTGGATCATATCTAAAATATCTTTCTTAATGTTTCCAGATGGATCATGTGATATTGGTAAATATGTGGATACATCAGCTAATTGGGTTTTAATCTCAGAGACATAATAGCTCTTGTCCATCACCACCAAGGATCCGCCCTTATCAGCTGGTTTTATTATGATGGCTGAATTATTCTGAAGAGACCGTAATGCTTGGGTTTCACCAGGAGTAAGATTTTTCTTAATCCGCAACTCCCCGTTTTTAACAGTATTCACAAAATTGTCCACATCCAATTTGACAAGAGAAATAAAGGTCTCAGCGGGATGGTAGGTTCTCGGAGGCATGAAACTACTAGGCATCGTTAAGTTGAGTTTGCTAAAGGAGAATTGGATATCAGGCTGAGTATCTGGCAACACAGGATTCTGATCTAAGGATCCTTGATTGAAATGAACCTTAAGTCTTACCGATCTATAAAATTTATTTAGTTCCTGTTCAAGCAAAAAAGAATCAAAATGAGGAGTTGGACAAAAAGATAGACCTTTTTGTAGAACCTGAGACTCTAGGGGGGACAGGGTATAGGAGGAGATATTGAAAATGAGGTCCGTCCTACCTGTGATCTCGTTGTCATACGATCCCCCAGCAGTTGATCTCCTCTTCCCCCTCCTCGTCTTCTTTGTGAGATGGCGCGACGTGGTCCTAAACAAGGTGCCTGATGTGAATCCATATCACTGCCAGAACTTGCAGAAGAAGAAAAGCCAGTCCTGGGCTGGAAACGTCTGCGCTGAGGAGGCTCACCGCACCGCCACCTGTATACTTGACCACGTTTGTAGTCCTCCTCATCACGTATAAATTTATTTCGCTTACGTTCTTGGAGAATTTTCTTATAATCAGAAATGGTTGAGTCCATTTTGGACTTCATATTTGATAGATCGGTAGGAGAGAATGTATTTGATAACTGTCCTTCAATAGATGATATTTGATTTGAAATTGTAGCCAATTCTTTATGCAAATAATCAATCGTTAGAGTCATTAAATCATATGAGCATTTGTTCAAGATATGCTCAAATGTCGTACAAAAATCCTGGTTGTCAGAAAACAATGTGGGTCGCAATGATACACGCAAACCACGTGGTATCCTTCTGACCTTATAATATTCAGCAAGTGTAACTAAGTGGAGCTCCAGGGCTACCTGACGTCTCAACTCACGCTCATATTCCTTAGTCCTGGATTCTTCACTTGGGATAGACAAAAATTGACCAGAAGTAGTAACTCTTGAATGAATAGCAGATAGTTCTTCTTCATTATAAGAAAAAATATTTGAAGCCATAGTAGATATGGTACGTCAGGAGCTCAGGCCAAAAAACTATATAAATAACTTTGAGTGAAAGTCCGGCTCACTGAGTAAAGGTGCTCAGGGGAAATTGCACGTATAAAATTATATAGAAAACCCCGGCACACAAAAGGTGAAACTTGAAATAACTTTTATTCAGTTTTTATTCAGTTTTTTATGTTGACGTTTCGGCAAAATTTGCCTTTTTCAAAACTAAAGAAATAAACATATATATAATTATTAGTACCATAAATACATAGGATATTATTAATCATATCCATATAAATCATGAAAACATCATATATACCTAATAAAGTCATAGAAATATATATATCTTGTGAAGAATGTCTTGAGACTTAACAAGGATATTTATCTAAAATAAAGGCCCATATATTAGAAACAAACACAAGAAAAAATTGTTTACATTGAGTATAGAGGAAATTTCCATATATATATACACATGTCAAGATCTCCCTTGTGGGACAAGAGTAAAACAAGGAATACCAGAAAAGTACATCCATATGTAACAATAAACTGATTGGATTACCTTAAATGGCATAAATAAGAAATCCTAGTGAGGATATAGGAAGCAGATGCCACAATAAAGGTAAACTGAAAAGTAGAGACATAGCGGTCAAACAAGGAAAAAAGGCAATTCCCATAGAGAAACAATTCCCATAGAGAGACAAAGCGCCAAACCATTACCTGTACCCTGGGAGATCAGTGGTGGAGTGGAACGAAACAGAGCCGCAGTGAGGTTTAAATACCTAGTGAGGGCGGGCCGACCAAATTGATTAATCCAAGGAGGAACGCATGATGACACGCAAGCTTGCGCATGCGCGATGAATGCGGAAGTACGCGCATGCGCAATAGCAAAAGAACCAGTGAAATGGAGCGCACGATGGGACGCAAGCAACACGGAAGTGCGCGCATGCGTGAAATAGAAAAAAGAGCGGTGAGACGGGGTGACCCGGATAGAAGCTCCATGTTAACTGAAGAAACCTCATCGTGTCTAAAAAGAAACAAAAGAGGAAATATAAGTAACAGTAACCATATAATTACTTATTAGAAAAACTGTTAATAACATTGGCAAGATTACACCTAACACTAAGGCGTACTATATATGAATATAAATATAAAAATTACACATATTTCAATAAAACCAAAAATAGGACGGACCCCATATCTCCTGCTCAATAATCATACTCCCTTAACAGTTCTTCTAATAAGTAATTATATGGTTACTGTTACTTATATTTCCTCTTTTGTTTCTTTTTAGACACGATGAGGTTTCTTCAGTTAACATGGAGCTTCTATCCGGGTCACCCCGTCTCACCGCTCTTTTTTCTATTTCACGCATGCGCGCACTTCCGTGTTGCTTGCGTCCCATCGTGCGCTCCATTTCACTGGTTCTTTTGCTATTGCGCATGCGCGTACTTCCGCATTCATCGCGCATGCGCAAGCTTGCGTGTCATCATGCGTTCCTCCTTGGATTAATCAATTTGGTCGGCCCGCCCTCACTAGGTATTTAAACCTCACTGCGGCTCTGTTTCGTTCCACTCCACCACTGATCTCCCAGGGTACAGGTAATGGTTTGGCGCTTTGTCTCTCTATGGGAATTGTTTCTCTATGGGAATTGCCTTTTTTCCTTGTTTGACCGCTATGTCTCTACTTTTCAGTTTACCTTTATTGTGGCATCTGCTTCCTATATCCTCACTAGGATTTCTTATTTATGCCATTTAAGGTAATCCAATCAGTTTATTGTTACATATGGATGTACTTTTCTGGTATTCCTTGTTTTACTCTTGTCCCACAAGGGAGATCTTGACATGTGTATATATATATGGAAATTTCCTCTATACTCAATGTAAACAATTTTTTCTTGTGTTTGTTTCTAATATATGGGCCTTTATTTTAGATAAATATCCTTGTTAAGTCTCAAGACATTCTTCACAAGATATATATATTTCTATGACTTTATTAGGTATATATGATGTTTTCATGATTTATATGGATATGATTAATAATATCCTATGTATTTATGGTACTAATAATTATATATATGTTTATTTCTTTAGTTTTGAAAAAGGCAAATTTTGCCGAAACGTCAACATAAAAAACTGAATAAAAACTGAATAAAAGTTATTTCAAGTTTCACCTTTTGTGTGCCGGGGTTTTCTATATAATTTTATACGTGCAATTTCCCCTGAGCACCTTTACTCAGTGAGCCGGACTTTCACTCAAAGTTAATGACCTAAGACTGACATCCTCAACAGTTCGAACCTCTCACTCTCATCTTCAAGAGCTGCGCCTATGCTCTGGAACACACTACCAAGAGCAATCCGATTAATTCCCAACATCCACACCTTTAAGCGGGCCCTAAAAAAACTCATTTCTGTAGACTAGCCTATCACCTCACTGCCCTGATCTAATCTAGTCCCTTTCTGCCCTTCCCAAAAATTTACTTCCAATTCTTGTTCCCTGTACCTGTATAAATTCTGGCCAATGACGGGTTCATGCAGCTGCTTTTGAACCCCCTATTAAATCGATGGCTGGACCATATATAACAAGCTTATCTCCCCCCATTCACCTTTTGTGCCTCCCCTATTTCCTCATAGACTGTAAGCTTACGAGCAGGGCCCTCACTCCTCCTGGTATATGGTATCTTAATGTTGTTATTTAGTATTGTCTCATATTGTCTGTACATGTCCCCTCTGAATTGTAAAGCACTGCGGAATATGTTGGCGCTATAGAAATAAAAATTATTATTATTATTATGGGGTTGTAGTGGCTGCGGTGATGATGGTGGTTGTAGTGCCTGCGTGTGTGCGGTGATGAGTATGGTACTGCTGGTGTTTTCCAGCCCATCCGCCCATCCGCCCATCCACCCATGCATCCTTGCAGCTGAACAATTTGCTTCTAGATTCTCTACTGCAGTATAGAGCTAAAGATTACCAAATCTTCCTATGTTTCTTATTAGAACCAGTGGATCAATGGTTAGAGCTCTCGCCTAAGAAGCATTAGTTCAGGTAAAGAATTTAATTTTAAATTATAATTATTATTTATTTATAATTATAATTTAATTTAATTATGCACTGAGGGGAGGAGCCGTACATCAGCTGTGAGCCTCGGGACACACCTCTAAAATCGGAGCAGTTTACGGAATGAGGCTGCATTGCTCTCTCCTCTCTCTCTCTTCTCTCTCTCTTCTTTCTCTCTCTTTTTCTCTCTCTCTCTCAACTCTCTTTTTCTCTCTTTATCTTTCTTTTTCTCTCTCTCTCTTTTTCTCTCTTTTTCTCTCTCTTTTTTTTCTCAGTCTCTCTTTTTCTCTTTTTCCCTCTCTCTCTCTTTCTCTCTCTCTCTCTCCTCTCTCTCTTCTATCTCTCTCTCTCTCCCTTCACTCCTCTTCTCTCCTCTTCTCTCTCCTTTCTCTCCTCTTCTCTTCTCTCTCCTTTCTCTCCTCTTCTCTTCTCTCTCGTCTCTCTCCTCTTCTCTTCTCTTCTCTCTCGTCTCTCTCCTCTCTCTCCTCTCTCTCCTCTCTCTCTTCCCTCTCCTCTCTCTTTCTCCTCTTTCTCTCTCTTCTCTCCTCTTCTCACTCTCCTCTCTCTCTTCTCTTTTTTCTTTCTTTCTCTCTCTTTTCTCTCTCTCTTTTCTCTGTCTTCTCTCTCTTGTTTCTCTCTCTCTTTCTCTCAGACCTGGCGCTGATCAGCTGATGCGGTCACCTGATGGAATCAGTCGAGTGGTGAGGCCGGCTTTTTACCGCCCGGCCGGCTAAACTATCAGCTGATGCTGTTCGACAGCAGTCTGCACTGAAGTGTGTAGTTTGTTTGTTTTTTTTTTCACTGACGTATCAGCTGATTGTATAAAAGCCGTTTATACAATCAGCTACTGTGTCATGTGATTCAGGCCCTTGAACCTGACACATCATCTGATCTCTTTGCCTTCCAGCAAACCGATCAGATGATATTGGATTATTACGGAGTGGGGTTCTTTATTTCAATAAAGATGGAGTCACTAATTGTGTTGTGTTTTTTTTTACTCTACTAGAAATTCATGATAGCCATGTCTAATATTGGTGTGACACCATGAAATTCGGGCTTAGGGCCAGTTGATAATATAAAGCTAGCCCTAACCCAATTATTACCCAGCGAGCCAACCGTCACCAGGGCAGCTGGAAGAGTTGGATACAGCGCCAGAAGATGGCGCGTCTATGAGAGCACCATTTTCTGGGGCGGCTGCAGACTGCAATTCTTAGCAGGGGTGCCCAGAAAGCTTGGGCACCCTGAGCTGTGGATTCCAATCACCAGCTGCCTAGTTGTACCTGGATGGACACAAAAATTGGACAAAGCCCACGTCATTTTTTTTTTTAATTATTTCATGAAATTCATGAAATAATTTAAAAAAAAAAGGGCTTCCCTATATTTTTGGTTCCCAGCCGGGTACAAATAGGCAGCTGGGGGTTGGGGGCAGCCCGTAGCTGCCTGCTGTACCTGGCTAGCATACAAAAGCATGGCGAAGCCCAAGTAATTTTTTTGGGGGGGGCAAAAAAACTCCTGCATACAGTCCTGGATGGAGTATGCTGAGCCTTGTAAATCTGCAGCTGCTGTCTTCTGCCTGTCTGTATGGAGGAAATCAGACAGCAGCTGCAGAACTACAAGGCTCAGCATGCTCCATTCACTAGTGTATGCAGGAGAGCAGACAGCAGCAGCAGAACTACAAGGCTCAGCATACTCCATCCAGGACTGTATGCAGGTGTTTTTTGCCTACCAAAAAAATGATGTGGGCTTTGCCATATTTTTGTATGCTAGCCAGGTACAACAGGCAGGTACGGCTGCCCCCAACCCCCAGCTGCCTATTTGTACCAGGCTGGGAACTAACAAAATAGGGAAGCCCTTTTTTTAATTATTTCGTGAATTTCATGAAATAATTAAAAAAAAAATCGACATGAGCTTCGCTCCATTTTTGTGTCCAGCCAGGTACAACTAGGCAGCTGGGGATTGGAATCCGTACCACAGGTTGGCCCGAGCTTTCTGGCCCCCCCTGCTGCAAATTGCAGTCCTGAGCCACCCCAGAAAATGGCGCTTTCATAGAAGCGCCATCATCTGGCGCTGTATCTAACTCTTCCAGCAGCCCTGAAGCCAGGTGGCTTGCTGGCTAATAATGGGTTAATACTACCTATGTTTTACTAGCTAGTATTAAAAGGAACCTGTCAGCAGAAATGTAGCTTTAAACCTAAAAGTTTCTCCTTCTGCAGCTCCTGGGCTGCATTCTAGCAAGGTTCCTATAGTTTTTGTGCCCCCTTTTAAACCAAATTAAATACTTTATAAAGTTGTACCTTTTGGTATGCAATTCTTGTAAATTATCCATGGGGGCGGGCTGTCTGGTGTCCGTTACTGTCCCTCTTGCCAATTTACGCCGTCCCCCAACACTCCATTTCATTCATTAGGACGCCGCCCACTGCGCCCTAGGTACCGCGCATGCGCCGTGTGACCGCTGGTAACGTGTGTTGCAGGCACGAGATTATGGGCGGGGCTGTGATTGCATCAGCAAGTGCCGGCCCATAATTTCGTGGCCGCGCTTTCCCCCTCTGCCTCCAGCGTTCTGCCAAGCATTGGCCAGATGACCCTACAGGCTGTAATGCAGGATATGCAAAAGATATTTAATGCAATGCATTTACAAGGTTACTCAACTTTTTTAATTGTTGGTATATGACAACTGTAAAATAGTGATCAAGGGGGACTAAAAACTTCCAAGACTGTCAAGTTGGTTTCATAATTACTTTAAAGTCTAAATGTATCATACCAATGGCATATTGCTTAAATCACATCTGGCCACTGCAGGTATTTATTTGATGATTATGCTTTTCTGCAATCGTCATACTCTCCATTAGGACACAGTGTGCAATAATGCTGCCTCCCTGCCATCGGGCCATGTTGATGTCTTTCCTCCATATGTTGTTTACACCCAGATAATATCTGGAAGCAGCAACTTTAAAGAAATTCATTTGGGACTTTCCAATGTGAAAGAAATGGCTGATTATAAGCAGGCAGATGGACTGACATCTGCCAGAGCTTCAGACTCACCAGTGTCACCACCATTTTGAAAGACTTGAACATGAAAAATATGTGCGCTTTGCCTTCTATAACACTAATACAATGCGGTAAAACTATAGGAAAACATAAAGAAGAAAAAAAATGAGACTGAAAAAAAAAGAATCAACACAGGAGGATATGGGCAATAATAATATGATTTTTACTAAAGTGCTTATTGGATATAATGCATGGCCACAGTGAGGTTTAATATAAAAGCAGTTCCATTCTGATAAAGAATAATAGATGTGATATTGTGTTTTACATTATGCATTCTCATCAGGAGGTGAGAACTAGAGATATACAAAGCTGCTGTTCATAAAAAGCTTGACACTGGGCAAATCACTTTCCATTTCCTCATCGCAAATGTGGAATAGGACTGGAAACTCCTTGTCACTGAATTCCATTAAACCTACATCACTGAATAAAGTAAGGTCTTATGTAGTCAACATTATTCAGTTGTTCACATATCATGGATCAAACTTAATGCACATTGCCCATTACTGAGTAAATAGGTATTACATTGATACAAAACCTGCAGGGACTTCTTCAGCAGTTACATATAATGAATTCAGGGGGAAGGGTTTTCAAAATATACAAATATACCCAGTTATATTTACCTACAAATGCAACAACATGGCTCAGATTGTATTGTATATATTAAAGGGAACCTGTCACCAGATTTGTCCCCTATAAGCTTGGGCCACCACTAATAGACCCTTATATATAGCTTTCTATAATTATGTCTATAAGAGCCCAGGCCGCGCTGTATATGAGGGCCTGCTGATAAGTCTTTGGCTTTGTGATATTTTTTTGTTTCTATGGTAATGAATGTCACATCACTTGAAAGCCTTATGTGTCTAATATATGTTTTCAAAATTTTGTGTTTTTTGTTTATGGCAGCAGTGGTCTACGCACGCGGGAAAACAAAATGGCGGAGTCAAATGCGATATCCACAGCAACTGAGAGCAGAGGAATGATAAAATTCTTGTTTCTGCAAGGAAAGTCCGCAAAGGATATTCATGGTGATATGTCGCAGACATTGCGGGCTCAATTCCCTTCATATTCCACAGCTAAGAACTGGGTTGCCAAATTTAAAATGGGCCACTTCAGCACCAATGATGAGGAACGTCCTGGATGACCGAGAGTGGTTGTTGTTCTGGAGATCGTCGGAGCTGTGCACAACCCCATACTGAAGAATCGACAAATTTCAGCTATAGCAATAGCAGACATCATGGTGAATTCCTGTGAATGAGTTTGTGTCATTATCCAAAAACATTTGGACATGAGGAAGCTATCTGAAAAGTGGGTCCGCAAATGTTTGAAAACAGATCAGAGAAGCATGCGAGTGAAAACTTCCCGGTCCATTTGTCAGCGTTTCCGGACTGATAAGAATTTCCTGGATCGACTGGTTACTATGGATGAGACCTGCATTTATTTGTATGACCCTGAAAACAAGGATCAGTCAAAAGAGTGGAGGCACAGTGGTTCTCCTCATCCAAAAAAGTTCAGGGTGCAAAAATCAGCCACTAAGGTGATGGCATCTGTGTTCTGGAATAAGGAGGGTGTGCTGCTAGTGGACTATCTTCAAAAGGGTCCCACCATGAATGCAAGGTACTACATTGAACTTTTGGACCAATTGAAGGCAGCTCTGAAGGTCAAGAGAATCTTGTTCTTGCAAGACAATGCCTCTCTAGTGCTCACACTACACAAGTGAACATGGCAAAACTGGCAGAGCTGGGCTTCCAGCTGGTTGACCACCCACCTTATTCACCAGATCTAGCTCCCTCGGACTATCATTTGTTTCCAAACCTGAAGAAACACCTCAAGGGCACCAAATTTCACACCATTTCTGATTCCATGGCTGCTACGGATGCCTGGTTTGAGGCACAACTGACATCTTTCTTTTTGCTAGGCTTAAAGAACTTAGAATACCAATGTATGTGGAATAAATGAAAAGTTTATTATTAGTGATGAGCGAGCATGCTTGTAACTACTCGGTACTCGCACGAGTATCGCTGTACTCGGGCTGCTCGGCGGGGACCGAGTAATCTCGCGATACTCGTGCTGTACTCGTGGTCTTCATCCCTGCATGTTGGCGCTCTTTTGAGAGCCAGCCCTCATGCAGGGATTGGCTGGCAGACCACTGCAATGCCACAGCCCTGTTAGTTGTGGAATTGCAGTGATTGGCCGGCCTGCACAGCATGACCGAGCCTTTATACCGGCCGGCGCGCTGTGCTCTGCTCACAGCTATCCAGACAGTCAGTGCAGGGAGAGTGTCGCTGATTCAGGGAAAGCTTTGCGGCCCTTTATAGCTTTTTCAGTTGCAGGGCTGCAAACAGTGTGACCAAAAGTCCTTCTCAGGACTATTCTAGTTGTATACAGGCAGGCAGGGTATAGCCAGGTCGGAGTACAGTAGCAGAGTCCTTCTCAGGACTATTGTTGCTATATACAGGCAGGGTATAGCCATGTCTGAATACAGGCTAGTGACCAGAAGAGTCCTTGTCAGGACTATTGTACCAGTATACAGGCAGGCAGGCAGGCAGGGTATATATAGCCATTCCTAGTGGTGACCGTATACCAGCCTTCATCATATCTGGGGCTGGTGTACACAGTCTAAAACAGTCCAGATAGTGTCTGACTTGTCTGTAATTGTCGCTCCCCAAAAAAACCTGTTAGGTTCTTAGTGCGTCCGTGCTTGGTTTTTAAAACCGCACGTGTGTGCCTGTCGGTGGCAGCGTACAGGTGCACTTGTGTGCAATTTCCACAAACTTTGATATAACGCACAAGTAGTGAATACACGTCAGCACAGCATTGCAAAATGCGCAAGGGCATTGGCAAGGAACAAGGAAGTGGACGTGATGGTGGTGCAGGCAGAGGCCGAGGTCGTGGGCAAGCTCTAATTTCGCCACAACAAAGGGCCACATCTAGTCGCTCGCACGTCCTGTCCCAAATTCTTGGGGACCGCAGCAGTACACCGCTCTTGAACCAAGACCAGTGTCAACAGGTTGTTAGTTGGATAGCAGATAATGCTTCCAGTCAGATTGGCACCACCACAAACACTCTGTCTTCCACACGGTCAAGTGTCAGTAGCCGTGATACTGCACCGCACATTTCTGAACCTGATCCTCCTTCCTACCACCAGGCTGAGTACACGTCCTCCTCGGACATTAATGATCCCACACTTGGACACTCGGAAGAGCTGTTCACGTTTCCATTCACACATTCTGGCCTCTCGCCAGCTCATATTGAAGTGGGTCATGAGGAGATCGTCTGTACAGATGGCCAAATATTTGAGCAGCCACGTTCTCACGAAGTTGGCAACGTGTCTCAACAAGTGGTGGACGATGATGAGACACAATTGTCAGGAAGTCAGGAGGAGGAGCAGGGTGCGGAAGAGGAAGACGATGTGGTGGATGATCCAGTAACTGACCCAACCTGGCAGGAGGATATGCAGAGCGAGGACAGCAGTGCACAGGGGGAGGGAGGCGTAGCATCACAACAGGCAGTAAGAAGCAGGGTGGTGGCCCCAGGCAGAAGTCAGGCAACCGTTCCCCGGAACAACACGACGACACAAGGTGCCTGTACAAATGTTAGGTCTTCCCGAGTCTGGCAGTTTTTTAAGTTGGCTCCAGATGATTCTAAAAAGGCCATTTGCAACACCTGCCGTGCCAGCATCAGCAGGGGTACCAAAACTAGCAGCCTGACCACCACCAGCATGATCAGGCACATGTCAGCCAAGCACCCGACTTTGTGGGAAGTACAACAGAGTCGAGGAGCAGTGCTTGCTGATGTCACTGCTACGTCTTCGCTGGTTGTGCATGCGAGCCAATCCCCTGTCCATGCTGCCTGCGAACAAGCCTCCTCCACTCCTGCACCTGCAGTTGCCTACGCAGAAAGAACACCATCATCAAGCACGTCCTTGTCCCAGCGCAGCGTTCAGTTATCCATTCAGCAAACCTTTGAACGCAGGCGCAAATACACTGCCAACACCCCACATGCCACAGTTCTAAATGCTAACATTTCGCGACTGCTTGCGCTGGAAATGTTGCCTTTTAGGCTGGTGGAGACAGAAGCATTCCGCGACCTGATGGCGGCAGCTGTCCCACGTTACTCGGTCCCCAGCCGCCACTATTTCTCCCGGTGTGCCGTCCCCGCGTTGCATAACCACGTGTCACAAAACATCACATGTGCCCTGAACAACGCTGTTTCACCCAAGGTCCACCTAACCACAGACACGTGGACAAGTGCTTGTGGGCAAGGCCGCTACATCTCGTTGACGGCACACTGGGTTAATATTGTGGAAGCTGGGACCCAGTCTGAGCGAGGGACGGAACACGTCCTTCCCACACCAAGGTTTGCAGGCCCTACCTCAGTCAGTGTTTCACCCACACTCTACAGCTCAGGAATGTCATGCTCTTCAGCCTCCTCCTCCTCCTGCGCATCCTCATCCACTGTACCCTCCACACCAGTCCCAAGCTGGAAGCACTGCAGCACTGCCTCGGCGAAGCGGCAACAGGTTGTGCTGAAGCTAATCTGCATCGGTGACAAACCCCACAATGCAGAAGAGGTGTGGACAGCTCTGAAACAGCAGGCAGATCACTGGCTCACACCTCTGAACCTAAAGCCAGGAAAGGTCGTGTGTGACAATGGCCGGAACCTGGTGGCGGCTTTGAGGCGAGGCCAGCTGACACATGTTCCATGCGTGGCCCATGTGCTTAACCTCGTGGTTCAGCGGTTTATAAAGTCATACCCAGAGCTGTCTGATCTGCTGGTAAAAGTTCGCCGCCTGTCTGCACATTTTCGAAAGTCACCTACTGCTTCAGCCGGCCTTGCCGGCTTTCAGCGCCGTTTGCATCTTCCGGCTCACAGACTGGTGTGTGATGTCCCCACGCATTGGAATTCAACTCTGCACATGTTGGTCAGGATATGTGAGCAGAAGAGGGCAGTTGTTGAGTACCTGCATCACCTAAGCCGTCGGGAAATGGGTCAAACTCCACACATAACACCTGAGGAGTGGAGATGGATGTCAGACCTATGTACCATCCTCCAAAACTTTGAGGACTCCACCAAGATGGTGAGTGGTGATGACGCCATTATTAGCGTCACCATACCGCTACTCTGCCTTCTAAAACGGTCTCTGCTGAAAAACAAACATGATGCATTGCAGGCGGAGCGCGATGAGTTGCAGCAAGAAACAGTAGTGGGTGTGGGTGATAACACACAGCCCAGCCTCGTCTCATCACAACGTGCAGTGGAGGACTATGACGAGGAGGAGGATGAAGACATGGAGCAACTCTCCGGCCAAATTGAGGATATGACATGCACACCAGTCATATCCTCGGTTCAGCGTGGCTGGCCAGAGGACAGGGTAGATGAGGAGGAGGAGGAGGAGGAGGAGGACAGCATGTTCAGTCATCTTGTTGGTCAGGCTACTGAAGTCCTGGCTGTTAAGAGACTGGCGCACATGGCTGACTTTATGGTAAGCTGCCTGTCTCGTGACCCTCGCGTTAAGAACATCTTGGCCGACAATCATTACTGGTTGGTAACACTGTTAGACCCACGCTACAAGGAGAACTTTTTGTCTCTTATTCCCATGGAGGAGAGGTCAACCAAAATGCAGCAGTTCCGGAAGGCCATAGTCACGGAAGTAGGCAAAGCATTCCCCTCACAAAACGCTAGCGGCATAGGTCAGGAATCAGTGGACAACCGAGGCGTACAGCCGAGAGAGGCACAAGTCCAATCCGCCAGAGGTAGGGGAACAGTCTTTAAGATGTGGGACAGTTTTCTCAGCCCCTCACGTACCACAGCCCCTGAGGTGCGGGGTAGTGCCACAAGAAATCCTAAGTTTGCCCAGATGCTGAAGGAGTACCTTGCAGATCGAACAACTGTACTCCGACATTCCTCTGTGCCTTACAATTATTGGGTATCCAAGCTGGACACGTGGCATGAATTGGCTCTCTACGCCTTGGAAGTCCTGGCCTGCCCTGCCGCTAGCGTTTTGTCAGAGCGTGTTTTTAGTGCCGCAGGTGGAATCATTACAGATAAACGCACCCGCCTGTCAACTGAAAATGCTGACAGGCTGACTCTGATCAAGATGAACAAGGGTTGGATTGGGCCAGACTTCACCACACCACCAGCAAATGAGAGCGGAATTTAAAGTTTGCCATGTACCTCCACTCACCCATGGGTACACACTTCTGGACTTTGGATAATCGCTGGACTGCTCCTCCTTCTCCTCATGCGCCACCATGATGACCGTTACAAATTGCAATACTTAGGCCTTTGTTTCAGGTATACCCCCAGTGGTAAATTTTTTCGCCCATTCTTTGCAGAATGGACATTACAACGACAGGAGACCCGCTCCTTTGCAATGGGAACAATGTTTTGAGGCCCTCATGCACGTCTCTACCCAGGGACAATGTGGAGCCTCACAATTTTTGGCTGCCCTGCCTAAGGGCTATACTATAATACACCCACTTCCTGACAATGGACACTTAATGTTTTGAGGCCCTCATGCACGTCTCTACCCAGGGACAACGTGGAGCCTCCCAATTTTTGGCTGCCCTGCCTAAGGGCTATACTATAATACACCCACTTCCTGACAATGGACACTTAATGTTTTGAGGCCCTCATGCACGTCTCTACACAGGGACAACGTGGAGCCTCCCAATTTTTGGCTGCCCTGCCTAAGGGCTATACTATAATACACCCACTTCCTTACAATGGGCACTTCAAGTTTACAGGCCCTCATGCACGTCTCTACCCAGGGACAACGTGGAGCCTCTCAATTTTTGGCTGCCCTGCCAAAGGGCTATACTATAATACACCCACTTCCTTACAATGGGCACTTCAAGTTTACAGGCCCTCATGCACGTCTCTATCCAGGGACAATGTGGAGCCTCTCAATTTTTGGCTGCCCTGCCAAAGGGCTATACTATAATACACCCACTTCCTTACAATGGGCACTTCAAGTTTACAGGCCCTCATGCACGTCTCTATCCAGGGACAATGTGGAGCCTCTCAATTTTTGGCTGCCCTGCCAAAGGGCTATACTACAATAGACCCACTTCCTTACAATGGGCACTTCAGGTTTACAGGCCCTCATGCACGTCTCTATCCAGGGACAATGCGGAGCCTCCCAATTTTTGGCTGCCCTGCCAAAGGGCTATACTACAATAGACCCACTTCCTTACAATGGGCACTTCAAGTTTACAGGCCCTCATGCACGTCTCTATCCAGGGACAATGTGGAGCCTCTCAATTTTTGGCTGCCCAGCCAAAGGGCTATACTACAATAGACCCACTTCCTTACAATGGGCACTTCAAGTTTACAGGCCCTCATGCACGTCTCTACCCAGGGACAACGTGGAGCCTCCCAATTTTTGGCTGCCCTGCCAAAGGGCTATACTATAATACACCCACTTCCTTACAATGGGCACTTCAAGTTTACAGGCCCTCATGCACGTCTCTATCCAGGGACAATGTGGAGCCTCTCAATTTTTGGCTGCCCTGCCAAAGGGCTATACTACAATAGACCCACTTCCTTACAATGGGCACTTCAGGTTTACAGGCCCTCATGCACGTCTCTATCCAGGGACAATGCGGAGCCTCCCAATTTTTGGCTGCCCTGCCAAAGGGCTATACTATAATACACCCACTTCCTTACAATGGGCACTTCAAGTTTACAGGCCCTCATGCACGTCTCTATCCAGGGACAATGTGGAGCCTCTCAATTTTTGGCTGCCCTGCCAAAGGGCTATACTACAATAGACCCACTTCCTTACAATGGGCACTTCAAGTTTACAGGCCCTCATGCACGTCTCTATCCAGGGACAATGTGGAGCCTCTCAATTTTTGGCTGCCCTGCCAAAGGGCTATACTATAATACACCCACTTCCTTACAATGGGCACTTCAGGTTTACAGGCCCTCATGCACGTCTCTATGCAGGGGCATTGGTGAACCTCACAATTTTGGACTGCCCTGGCAAAGGAAAATACTACAAAGACTCACTTCCTCAAAATGGGCACATTAGACTCAAGAGGCCTTCATGTACGTCTCTTCTCAGGGACATCGGAGTGCCACACAATGTTTTCACATAAAATCTTTCATGTATTAATCTCAAAAAGTAACATACACCAGCTCTATCTCACTATTGGGTATGTGCCCTTAACATTTCTGCCATGAAAAATCATTTTGGGGTCATTTTGGAAGGTTTTCTGGTGAGTCCGTAAAAATGGCGTGAAACGCGGACAAAATTGTTCACAGCTGTGACTTTTGAGTGATAAATGCTTCAAGGGGTCTTCCCCATGCTGTTGCCATGTCATTTGAGCACTCTTCTGAGACTTTTGTGACATTTTTAGGGTTTCTCCATGCTGCCGGGGGGTAATTTCACAAAAATACTCGGGTCTCCCATAGGATAACATTGGGCTCGTTAATCGGCCCGAGTACACGAGTATCTTGGGATGCTCGGCCCGAGCTTCGAGCACCCGAGCTTTTTAGTACTCGCTCATCACTATTTATTATCCTATCTCGTTTCTTTCTGGGTAAAGCCAAAGACTTAACAGCAGCCTTTCATAACATAAAAAACAGCTTTTAGTATACTCACCAGTGGGCCAGTCCAGTCCGATGGGTATTTTGATCAGTCTTGATCCAGCACCTCCTCTCTGCTTGCAATTGCCATCCTCTCTTCCTGCTCCACATGGATGATGTGTCCTTTGTCACCCAGAAAGATTCCTCCATTACATATTTGTGCACACAGACTTCTCTCTCACCTGCTGAGGGCAGTGCAAAGTACTGTAATGCACAGGCACGAGGATAGGTCAAAGATCATCCGCACATGTACACTACAATACTTTGCTCTTGCCTCAGCAGAGCAGAAAAAAGTGCACAGGAGCGCAAAGGATGACATGGTGTGAATGACGTAGGATGCATCATCCACTCAGAGCAAGTAAGGCTACTTTCACACTTGCATTGAACGGCATCCGTTGCATTGCGTTGTGTGACGGATGCAACAGATGCGTTGCATATAATGGCACAACGGATGCAACGGATCGTACAAAACAACGGAAAGCTTTTTTTTTTTTTTTTTTTTCTTCTTTACAGTTTTACCGGCAGCAGACTATTGTGAACGATCAGCTGATCACCCAGCGGCCGGGCTCTCAGCTGAGAGCTCTCACATGCTGGCGGCCGGGCGGTCAGCTGATCGCTCTCAATTGCCGGCTGCCGGGTGCTCAGCTGAGCGCTCTCACATGCCGGCGGCCGAGAGCTCAGCCGAGAGCTCTCACATGCCAGCGGCCGAGCGCTCAGCTGAGAGCTCTCACATGCCGGCGGCCGAGCGCTCAGCCGAGAGCTCTCACATGCCGGTGGCCGAGCGCTCAGCTGAACGTTCAGCCACCGAGAAACAAAATAAAGTTTCTGTGATTTAAAAAAAAAAAAAAGACCATACGCAGTGAAAAATAAAGGTTTCCGCTGCCCAAAAAAAGTTACATGCTGCGTTCCTTCCGCCCAGTGCTGCGTCAAAATAACGACGCTGCGTCGTCCAGCGGATACAACGCTGACACTTGCGTTACAGTGCGTCGTCCATACAAGTCTATGGAGAATAGCGCAGTGCGTTAACGGTCTGCACTATTCTCCATAGTGATGGGCTGCGCTGAACGCAAGTGTGAAAGTACCCTAAATAGGAGGCGCTGGATTGAAATGACTTACAATAGAAGCTATACTCACCGCCTCAATCCTGCACTGCTCTGATTTTGTTGTTTTTCAATTCCCAAGGAGGAATTCCCAATTGCAGCAATGTTGTCCCGACTCAGGGATATGCAAACAGTGATTGGTTGCAGTGGTGACTACTAGAACCAGAGAAAGACTGCAGCAATCACCTTCCTAAGTTGGGATAATATCACAGGAATAGGAACCTGTGGGGGACCAGGGAGTGAGATGGAACAACTGAGAATCTGTAAAGTGTATTTCATGCTTTTGGATTTGTAGAACATTCTCAGGTGTTTTAATATTTTTTTATGTTTTGCATTCCCTCCTTGTATAACCCCTTATTAAATTAAAGCGTGTACCATGTACAATAAACAGCATATACTCTCCTTCCATACCAGCGACATTTCGGTAATGTCGGTGCTATGTCTGCAGGCACTCATGTAACATTGTTATGACACATAAGCAGTGCAGATTATTAGCAGCCACTCAAAGCTTTAAGGTATTTTCTTATTATTAATTTATTTGATCTTTTTTTAACATAGATCTCCTTCTCTACTCTCCTATCTCATCATCCCACAATCTTATACAAGATTTCTCCTTTGGCTCCCCAATACTTTTGGAACGCTGTACCCCAACATATCAGACTCTCATCTACCGTGGAAACCTTTCAAAGGAACCTGAAAACTTAGCTTTTCCGACGAGCCTACAACCTACAATAACCCTCAGTCCACTACACCATTGCGCAACCAGCTCTGCCCCTACTTACTGTATCCTCACCCATCCCCTGTCGACTGTGAGCCCTCAGGAGCAGGGTCCTCTCTCTTCCTGTACCAGTCTGTTTGTATTGTTTATGATTATTGTACTTGTTTTTTATGTATACCCTTTTCACTTTTAAAGCACCATGGAAAAAATGGAGTTATAATGATAAATAATAATAATAATAAAAAAAATAATAGTTTATCACTAGACATGCCCTTCTAGCTATCTCTTGTGACCACTACAGACTACCAATGGCTCCATCCACTATAAGAAACACATGTTCAATTTAGTTACTTTCAGATTATATTATTTATTTATTTGTTTATTTATTTTTATTTTTTTAACCCCTTTATGACGGAGCCAATTTTGGTCTTAATGCCCAGGCCAAATTTTCCAATTCTGACCAGTGTAATTTTATGACATAACTCTGGAACGCTTCAATGGATGATTATGAGTGTGTTTGTTGATGACATATTGTATTTTATCATTGTGATAAATGTGGTACAATATTTTTGCATTTATTTGTGAAATAATCGGAAATTTGAAGAACATTTAAACATTTTTAAACTTTGAAGTTATATGTCCTTAAACCAGAGAGTTATGTAACACAAAATAGTTAATAAATAACATTTTCCATATGTCTACTTTATATCAGCGCAATTTTTGAAACAGTTTTTTTCTATTAGGATATTAGAAGGGTTCAAAGTTTCTCAGTAATTTCTTATTTTTCCAACAAAATTAGCAAAGCTTTTTTTTAAGGGACCACATCACATTTGAAGTGACCCCTCAAAGTACCCAAAACCACATTAATGAAGCTTATTAACCCTTTAGATGCTTCACAAGAATGCATCAGGACCCTGAGGTACCTAAACAGCAGAAACTCCCCTCAAGTGACCCAATTCTGGTAACTAGACTCTGCAAGGATTTTATTCAGGGTGGTATAGTGGACATTTTGAACCTACAGGTACTTTACAGAATTTGATAACAATAGTTCGTCATATTGAAAATTTTCCTTTATTCGGTGTAGTACCCACAATTTGTCACCCAGTTCCTTCTGAGAGCATTGATACCCAACATGTGGTCAGAAACCACTGTTTGGACAATCGGGAGGGCTCGGAAAGGAAGGAGCAGTATTTGAATTTTGGAAAAGCTGAAATAAATTACGGCAACCATGTAGTATTTGCAGGGCCCCTAAGGTACCTAAACATCAGAAACCCATCACAAGTGACATTTTGGAATCTAGACCCTTCAAGGATTTTATTCAGGGGTATAGTGAGCATTTTGAATCCACAGGAACTTCAAAGAATTTGATAACAATAGCTCATCATATTGAAAATGTTCTTTTTTTTCACAAAAATGTTGCTGTAGCACCAAATTTCTCACTTTTAGGCTATGTGCCCACAATTTAGTGACACTGTCTAGGAGGCAGTGTCTTCTCCTGTGGAGATGCTAGTGATTTCCATGGAAGAGAAATCAGGTGAGGAGGATGATTGTGGCGGGTGTAAAACTCATGTGTCCGCGATTTTAGATGCTCAGGAGAAGGAGATGGGCTGGGGCGGGCTTTGGCCACACCGGAGGACTGAGGGGGACTGGGGGAGGACATTTCTCTCCGATCTGACATGTTTGATCATTAAAGATGGGAAAGAAATTATTTTTTTAACGGTGTTATAATTTACTTAATTTACTATTACATGATAACATGACCGGGGACGGAAAAAACATTGTGAATCATATTCTCCAGGATCTTAGCTACTTCCGGTAGCTGAAACTCCAGAGCTTTTCCTATTCTAGGGGGCACTATACCCTTATTTCTTACCTCCATTTTAAAACGGCAGTAAGGAAGAAGTACCTTTAACTGCCACAGTTTTAAAACATAATAGGGTCGTTAAGGAGTTAAAGTTGATGTCTACTTCTTGAACAAAGCCCTTCATAATGCCCCAAAACAGTTAGGAATGACCAAAATTCAGACAAGAAATAGTTTTGGATGAGGAAAGTCTGAACTCTGCAGCCCATCATTTGCAGGTGGTGACTACATACTGTGTTTATTTTACATTAGGCAAACTTTTATTTAAGAAGGAGTTGTCCAATTAGTGGACAACTCTTTAAAAAGGAAAGAAACTAAAATGAATAACATGAAAATAATCAAATTGAGCATGTTGGGTTTTTTTTCAGCTGATGTGTGTCTTGTAGCTGAAGGGCTGCAGCAGGCATATTTCTCTTGTACTCAACAGTTTATGGTGAGGGAACTATGAGCACTGCAGAAATTCAGCAGCTATAATAGGCTACTATACCCATATGGCAAAACAATATCACCACATTGCACCAGCATCTCTAGAAGGGCACTGCCCCATGAAGTGAATATATGTAGTTTAACTGAAGAAGGGGTTAATTATTCTCAAAAGGTTATAACTATTTTTTTAAAGTGGTTGTGCCTTAATAGGACAAACCCTTCAGATACAACATGTTTTCTTCAGGTAAAATAAAAACTGTACTTACCTCCAGTATCGGCGCTGTTTTGGTGGTGACGTGGCTCACATGAGTTTTGACATCACGTAAGCCCCATGTCCGATCAGCTTCCTTCTCTGCCTTCAGACCAAACAAACAATCACAGCCACTGCTCTCACTTCTTGTTGATTAACTTGTTTTAGTCTGAAAGCAGGGAGACAGAAGCTGGTGCTGATTAGATGCTGGGATTGCATGACAACCCACATGAGCCCCCGCACCGAGAGCTGCAGCACCACTGAAATGGCACTGATACAGGAGGTGAGTATAGTCTTTATTAATTTACCCTTGGAAAACATGTTGACTCAGAAGGGGTTGTCCTAGTGGGGGACAACCTCTTTAACACTTCATATTACAGTAACTCATAGGAGAAGAAAGGCACACATAAGTTGGGCGCACATCGAACAATGATATGAAAGGTCATGCAATATATATATATTTTATTCAAAAGAAGTGAAAAACACACAATTAAAAACAATTAAAAAGATAGACAAATATACAAACAAGGCCTCAAGATATGGTAGTATGGCTCCAAGATAATATACCGGTAAGTACAATCATCAAAAGTACATATCAAAAATTTAAATAAATATCATATAGTTACACCAGTAATACTCAAAGAGACTGACACTGTATAAAGTCAGCATGCAGTAATTGTGAGCAGAATATACAAAAACCAAAAAAAGATTGGGTTACCTATGGGGACGAGGAGTAAGGTTGCAGACACTATGAGTACTGCAAATAATGATTCATTCATATAGAATCATAGTTCCTCTTAGAAAGGCAGGCGTAGTGCGATTGTGGAACCAATGTATATGTGAGAAATACCTGTGATGAAGTAACAAAACACTGAACAGATTGGATTTACCAATGAGGACAGAAAATGAGATCATAAGTGCTGCATGCACTGCAAAGAGTAATGATTCACAAGTGCAGAATCATGGTTCCCATTAGGAGTACAACCATAGTATGATACAATGCTGATATATATATATATATATATATATATATGCAAAAATAGCTATGATTGTATGGCAAGAGGATGGTAGAGCCCTAAAAAAATATTATAAATTGTGAACACAATACCAGTATAAAAAAGAGGGCATACAAAGCAATCAAAGCTGTCAGTGCCTGGTGATATAGACAAGCATGGTTGCAATGGTACAATGAACAATATAAGAATGTGTACAAATGAAATTGTACCAAACACCCAGCTGTAAAAGGAATCGCAATGAAAAACAGCCAATCAAGTTGTGAATCATACGCCTCGCTGTGGCGGTAAGCCACCAAAGTAAGGAGTCAATTCAAGTAGATGGAAGGGCTGAGAATCCCCCAAAGTGAGGAGAAATCAAGCTGCCATAATTACTAACATGGCCCTCACTATATTAACGTGTGACACCTGCTTTGGGAGCGATCTATAGTGTTCCACCCACATTCACCTCTACAGATGCTGCTTCTTTGGTTGAACTGGAGAATACTACAATTCCCAAAGTGCCTTGCAAATCTGGGGGAGGGGGAAACAGGACGGAGGGGTGGAAGGAAGCTGAGTCATCTTGGAGGCGGGAAGCTGCAACTCTGGGTGAGGAGAGACCGTCTAAGAAAGTGACAGGAGGCACCATTAGTCGGAGCTGCGGCCTTCCAGGTTTACCACACCGAAGAAGGATTTTGCCTGCTGTACCAACTCCCTCCCAGACATTGAATCCAGACGCCCCAGTGTGGAATAGTCTGAGAGAACAAACCTGCTGCAGACAGAAGTGAGTAGGACATTGCTGTGACTTGTAGTTCTACAGTTTGAGAAGTCTGCTGGAGCAAATTACAAGGCCTTGCTAGAGAGGACTTTTGACTGCACTAACTGGGAGTTTGTATAGGACCAGCCCTGGGGAAATACTGCCTTCATTACTTTAAGTGCACCAACGTACTGCAAGCGCGCCGACATCCGCGGCAACTGGGGCCCCAATTTGGGACTGTGTCAATTGTGAGGCTGCAGCTGTTAGTTGGTAGATTGTAAGTAGTCAGCAGAGTGTGTGGTGTAGGTTAAAGAGGAAGCATTACCCCTAACCTTCAGGTCTATTACAAAGAGCCCCTCCTGCATTTTTGTAGAATACTGCATAACAATACCTGTCGTTTCACTGTTATTTGCTTGTTCCCTGCAATTACCATTGTCATCCTCCTGCAAATAAACCTGTTAAGATTTCTAACCTCAGTTATTGTGAGTGTGTACGGAGCGTGGGTAGGGGTTTCCCGAGTCGACCCCTAGCAGAAGACAAAGACCCTTCTGCATTCCACTAGAGCTCCTAGCAAGATTCGGGTGGAGGCACTGCGTCATATCAAGGTGAGAACTACCGAACACTCTGCCCCAGCGGCAAATTAAAGGGGTGTTACAGTGGAGGCACTGCTGAGATCGATCAAGACAGGTATCGCTGACATGGAAGCTTTAACTGAAGCACAGGTGTCCACATGGTGTGGGGAAAGAAGTATACTTGAAGAACACAGTTTTGCAGTATGCGGTGAACTCTCCAAGGTACCGGATGAAGAAGTACTGAAGATTGTGAACCAAGTTCATGGAGTTGTCCATCCCAGAGTGGTTGACAGAAGGACTGATGAAGGGAGTCCATTATCAGCAGCTCTAATCACTACTGAGGGGACACTGGATAAAGGGTACTTTCCATCTGTCATAGCTGTGCCATTAAAACATGGACCACATTGGAAGATCACCTGGCCTGTGAGGTCCGAAGCAGGGACATCATCTTCGGGTGCAAGTTCACAGCCTAGGAGATCTAGTCGATGTCTACCTTCCACTCCTACTCGGGACAAATCTGAAGAAACAACCATGATGGTTGACATGGTAGTGGCAGCCATGGAGAAGTTAGTCACCCAGTTTACAAAATTGCAACCTGAAGGGGCCTACCGTCGTCTGAGAACCTTCTCGGGTGTCACTCCTGTCCCAGCTGGTGAAGAAGGGTATGACACGTGGAGGGATGTTACTCTGCAATATCTGGAAGAATGGCAGTGTACTGATGCAGTGAAGAAGCAGAGAATTGTGGAGAGTCTGAAGGGGCCTGCTATGGAAGTGGTGCAGGCTGCTTGGAGAAGTCAGTCAGAGACAACTTCTAAAGATTACATGACTGCTCTTGAAGATGCTTTTGGATCCCCAGAGGATGCCACTGATCTCCTTTATCAACTCCGCACCACCTATCAAAACTCTGGTGAGAAGATGTCAGATTATCTTTATCGATTGGACAAATTGGTGCATAGGGTCGTATCCAAGGGGGGACTTAGGCCCGAACAAGTTGATCAGTGTCGTTTAGAACAAGTGCTCCGAGGAGCTCTGACTCACGATCCCATTGCTCAACGACTGAGGTGCTGCGACAAAGGGCAGATTCCCCGTTCTTTCCATCAGTTGCTTAAAGAAGTCAGACAAGAGGAAGCTCTCCTGGCCGCCAGAGAACAAGTGACCCAGCGAGTGGCTGCTGCCCCTGTACATCTTGAATCCAGCTATCGAGAGGGAGAGTTCTTGAAGGTCATTGAGAGGCAAGGGGAACAGCTTGCCCAACTTCTAGCTGCCCAGGCTCTGAAGGTTGACCAGCTAAAGCAAATTGTTGAGACAGCTGTCAAGAGTCAAAGACCGCCTTTGCAAGTGGCAAGTGATGACCACAGTCTGGTAGAAGATACAAAGCCAGAAGAATGTTTTGTCTGTGGGAGCACCCATCATATGGCTCGCCAGTGTCCGAAGAGGTGGAATTTGAAGAGATCTCTGGACCCCCCACCTAACAAGAAGGGGCAGACGGGAAACGGGAAAGGGGGCCAGTAGAGTCCTATACTGGCCCCCCTTCAAAATCAGAGGTATATTCTACTGCTCAATCTAACCCTGTCCAGTCAGAGCAATTTCCTAAAGGTCTTGTAGGACCAGCACCACATGTACCGGCCTGTATCAATGGGCAGCCATGCACTGTATTACTGGATAGTGGTTCACAAGTGTCCATCATTTTTGAGAAGTGGTACAGAAAATACTTGTCAGACGTGCCCTTGCAACCCCTATCTGGACTTGTAGTCTGGGGTTTGAGTGAAAACAGTTACCCCTACAAAGGATACGTGGCTGTCACACTACGATTCCCAGAGACTATAGCTGGGGTGGAAAGAGAGGTTCCCATCATTGCATTAGTCTGTCCAGACACTGACCGGGAAACAGTGCCTGCCATAGTAGGGACAAATGCCAACCTATTCCGTACTCTTGCTCAGTGGTGTCGCAAAATTGGAGGTAATAGATACTCGCAGGCCCTCACAATCCATCCTGTCTGTTTGGCTGCTTATGAGAAGAAAGAGGAAGAGGAAAGGAAGGAACTACGTCCTGAACATTTTGACCTCTGTTTTGAAGGTAGTGATCTGAAGAAGGAGGAAAAGCAGTCAGTGATAAATGGTATGATGAAGCGTGCCGGAACCTTCTCATTGGGTGATTGGGACCTGGGCCTTGCAAGAGGAGTGGAGCATCACATCCGGCTGACTGATGAGAAGCCATTTCGAGAAAGATCCCGACGATTGGCTCCCGCCGATGTGGAGGATGTTCGAAAGCATTTACGGGGTTTACTGGACACTGGAGTCATAATAGAGTCCAACAGCCCATACGCATCTCCGATAGTGATCGCTCGGAAGAAGAATGGAGCTATTAGGATGTGTGTGGATTATCGCACCCTGAACAAACGCACTGTGCCTGATCAGTATACTGTGCCCAAGATTGACGAAGCTTTAGATTGCCTGCAGGGAAGCCAGTGGTTTTCTGTGTTAGATCTTCGGAGTGGATATTACCAAATACCCATGAGCAAGGAGGATCAGGAGAAGACTGCTTTCATTTGCCCTATCGGTTTCTATGAGTTTCAACGGATGCCGCAAGGAGTGACCGGTGCCCCTGCTACTTTCCAGAGATGTATGGACAAGGTGATGGGGGACATGAACTTTCGTGAGGTCCTGGTTTACCTGGATGATCTGATTGTATTTGGCCACACCTTGGAAGAGCACAACCTGAGGTTATTTAAGGTGTTGGACTGGCTAGAGGAAGCTGGGTTAAAACTATCCCTCGACAAGTGCCTGTTCTGCCAGAAATCTGTGAAGTGTGTAGGACACATTGTCAGCCGAGAAGGAATCTCCACGGATCCAGCCAAAATAGAAGCTGTGATGGAGTGGCCCAAACCCACCAAATTGGGGGAGCTTAGATCTTTTCTAGGTTTCAGCGGGTACTACAGAAGATTTGTGCCACAATATTCCAAGATCGCAAAGCCATTGACAGCCCTCACTCAAGGGTATCCCCCACCTTGAGGGACAGCTCGCTCCAAGAAACCTGCAACAAAAACCTACTTCAAGGTGAATGAGCCTTTCGGAGAGAGATGGACATCAGAGTGTGATGAAGCCTTTGAGAAACTCAAGTCCTGCTTGACCCAGGCACCTGTTCTGGCCTATGCAGACCCCAACAAGCCATACGTACTTCATGTGGATGCTTCTTTTGATGGACTTGGAGCAGTCTTATACCAGGAGCACTATGGCGTCCTGCGGCCAGTCTACTACATCAGTCGTGGATTGTCTCCGAGTGAGCGCAATTACCCAGCACATAAACTGGAGTTCTTGGCCTTGAAATGGGCTGTGGTGGACAAGCTGCATGACCACCTCTATGGAGTGCATTTCCAAGTTCATACTGACAACAATCCACTGACCTATGTGAGGACTACAGCAAAGCTGGATGCTACTGGCCATAGATGGCTCGCCGCGCTAGCTATATATGATTTCAGCCTGAAGTACCGACCTGGTGCCACCAACATTGATGCAGATGCTCTGTCCCGCCTGCCCAGGCAGATGGTGAATGAAGAAGAAGAAGCCTGGATTGAGGTTCCAGCCCCAGAGGTGAAAGCTATGTGTCATCGACATCAAGGAAGGATTGCTCAATCAGGGGGCTGTGCTACCTTCTTAGGGGCTCCAGAGGAAGCTCTTCCACTATTGTTCTGTCAACTGACCAACGTTGATGCCGGCTCCCTGCCTCAACTGACTCAAAACCAGATTGAAAAGGCTCAACAGGAAGATCCTTCTGTGGGAGTTGTTCGATGGTGGGTGAAAAGGGGCCAAAAGCCTGAGAGGAATGCTCTGAAGACACAAGAGTCTGTTCTCTTGACCCGACAGTTAGACTTTCTGGTGGTGAAAAATGGATTGCTGCACCGCGAGGTCAAACGCCAGAATCGAGAAGTTCGTGTCCAGTTGGTGCTTCCTGCTCAGTTCCGTGAGATGGTCATAAGGGCACTGCATGATGATCATGGACACCTTGGAGTGGAAAAGACCACCAGCCTCATAGCAGATCGGTTCTATTGGCCAAAGATGGAAGCTGACATTGAACAATACTGTAAATCTTGTAAGCGGTGTATCCTAAGGAAAACCTTACCTTCTTGGTCCGCCCCCCTTGTCAACATAACCAGTGATGGCCCCCTTGATTTAGTGTGTATCGACTTCCTTTCCATTGAGCCTGATGAAGGAAACGTCAGCAACGTTCTAGTGGTCACTGATCATTTCACAAGGTATGCTCAAGCTTACACCACTAGAGATCAGAAGGCAACCACTGTGGCTAAAACCTTGTGGGAGAAATTCTTTGTGCATTATGGGCTGCCAGCACGCATCCATTCTGACCAAGGGAGAGATTTTGAGAGTCGGCTAATTAAGGAGTTGTGTGAGGTTTGTGGGATCAAGAAGTCCAGGACCACACCATTTCATCCACAAGGAGACCCTCAGCCTGAAAGATTCAACCGTACCCTTCTTAACATGCTGGGCACTTTGGATTCAAAACAGAAAGGAAGGTGGAGTCGACACATAAGTCAATTAGTTCACGCCTACAACTGCACCAAAAATGAGTCAACAGGGTACTCGCCCTACTTCCTCATGTTTGGAAGGGAAGCCAGACTACCTGTGGATATTAGTTTTGGAGTGTCCCCTGGCAATTCATCTGGGAAGAACTACCTGAAGTATGTGTCACAGCTGAAGGAACAATTAAAGGAGGCCTACAAGTTGGCTGATGAGGCCTCTGGTCGATCCGGGAGGCGAAACAAAATGTACTACGACCGCAGAGTCCGGGACCAAGTCCTGCAATCTGGAGATAGGGTCCTCATCCGTCAGTTGGGCCTCCATGGAAAACACAAGCTTTCTGATCGATGGCGTTCAGAACCTTATGTGGTGGTAGAGAAGTTGCATGGCATCCCAGTCTACAGAGTGAAGCCTGAGAAAGGCGGGGGGGATGTTAAGACCTATCATCGTCAGCATTTGCTACCTATAGGACAGAATGTCCGATTCCAGTCGCCACAACGCACTGAAGCCCATGCAACCACCCGATCTCACCGAAGGAGTCTTCGGCCGCCGCAAGCGACCCATCCTGTGGTCCCTCCTGAAGGAAGTGAGAGTGATTCCAGTGATGAATGTGGACCATGCTTCAGATGGACAAGTGACACAGGCTCTGTAATTCCAGATCATACAGACCAACCAGCTGAAGTGTCCCAAGACGAGTGTGGTCCGGCACCAAACCCATGTTGCGATCAGTCGGGGGAGAGTTTAGAAAATGCAGAGCTGCCAAGTGAAGAGGTTGCTGTCATAGAGCCTGAAAGTCAAGAGCTAGGGGTCGATGAGGGGGTCCCTGTCCCTGCCGTGCACACTCGTCCAAAACGGGATATTAGACCCCTCATGATGCTGACATATGACCAGATGGGGCAAGTCACTGAGGTTCCTAGAGTAGTACACCCCTATTCCAACTATGCGTGGCCCTATTTCCCCCCTACAGCTATGTGGCCTGTTAGTGATTTGGGTGTAACTAGTTGTGGTGTTAGTCAGGATGCTTTAACACAAAATTTCCTTCCAGGTGGTGAGTCTTCATTTTGTGCTTGGGAGCCTACAGCGACTCACCAGGGGGAGAGTGTGACACCTGCTTTGGGAGCGATCTATAGTGTTCCACCCACATTCACCTCTACAGATGCTGCTTCTTTGGTTGAACTGGAGAATACTACAATTCCCAAAGTGCCTTGCAAATCTGGGGGAGGGGGAAACAGGACGGAGGGGTGGAAGGAAGCTGAGTCATCTTGGAGGCGGGAAGCTGCAACTCTGGGTGAGGAGAGACCGTCTAAGAAAGTGACAGGAGGCACCATTAGTCGGAGCTGCGGCCTTCCAGGTTTACCACACCGAAGAAGGATTTTGCCTGCTGTACCAACTCCCTCCCAGACATTGAATCCAGACGCCCCAGTGTGGAATAGTCTGAGAGAACAAACCTGCTGCAGACAGAAGTGAGTAGGACATTGCTGTGACTTGTAGTTCTACAGTTTGAGAAGTGTGCTGGAGCAAATTACAAGGCCTTGCTAGAGAGGACTTTTGACTGCACTAACTGGGAGTTTGTATAGGACCAGCCCTGGGGAAATACTGCCTTCATACTTTAAGTGCACCAACGTACTGCAAGCGCGCCAACATCCGCGGCAACTGGGGCCCCAATTTGGGACTGTGTCAATTGTGAGGCTGCAGCTGTTAGTTGGTAGATTGTAAGTAGTCAGCAGAGTGTGTGGTGTAGGTTAAAGAGGAAGCATTACCCCTAACCTTCAGGTCTATTACAAAGAGCCCCTCCTGCATTTTTGTAGAATACTGCATAACAATACCTGTCGTTTCACTGTTATTTGCTTGTTCCCTGCAATTACCATTGTCATCCTCCTGCAAATAAACCTGTTAAGATTTCTAACCTCAGTTATTGTGAGTGTGTACGGAGCGTGGGTAGGGGTTTCCCGAGTCGACCCCTAGCAGAAGACAAAGACCCTTCTGCATTCCACTAGAGCTCCTAGCAAGATTCGGGTGGAGGCACTGCGTCATATCAAGGTGAGAACTACCGAACACTCTGCCCCAGCGGCAAATTAAAGGGGTGTTACAAACAAATACAGTATGAAAATTAATTAATGTGTGTATTGATTTATATGTTAAGAACAAATGTAAACTTATCATTTCACACCTTTCTGCATACCATTTAATAAAATATAGTTGCAGTGAAATTATGAATTCAACCATATTTAAATCCAAGGACAGACTTTAAATGTCTAGTTTTGAATATTGGATAACTATATCTTGCAAGTGCTAATTACATTAAATTTGAGTCTCATGGTCTTAACTTGTTCTCTAAAGATTGAAACTGAATATTTATGAAGAACTAAATTTAAAATGTAAAATAAGGGCCACAGTCGGGTATAATGTCATGAAGGAATTTAAATTGCCCCAAAGGCCTTATAGACATTACTATTTGTAACATGTAGATTAAACTACTCATCAATAATGTGTCCCTAGATAATACTTTAAAATATTTTTAGTAACTGGTGGGGATTGTACATAGACAAGACTATTACGATATCAAAGGTATCAAGAAAAAGTCCACCTTAAAACAAAATTATGGTGGTTATTATGATAAACCATACATTTTTATATATGGAATATTGTTTATTTAGAATGCAAGATACCTTCAAATGTAACTTTCTGATTGCAGTTGAAACCAGTTGGAAAAAATACATTTTCCTACCTTTTTGCTTATAACTTCAGATGAGAGAACCTTTTAAAATTCGGTTCACCGATCATTAGCCTCATGGTGTCCGCCAAACAGTTTGGCGAACCTGATAATAGAATATACAGAGCCCATTGAATGCAATGGGAGGCCAAACTTATGTGTTGTAAAATGGTGTAGGGAGGCTGAAAAAGAAAGAACATGAAGCAGGACGTACTTACCGAGTCTCCCTGCGACTGCAACTGCTCCCGTGGCTGTAATTGCTATTGCGGCTGTACTTCAGGGCCTGCTGATTATTCTCATACATATTCACTGTTTTCTCTGGCCACTGACGTCTCTGATTGGCTGCTGTCAGACCCAGCCCCCAGACGTCTGTGATTGGTTTCTATCATAGTATAACATAAATAAATAAAACAATTGGTCCCCCCCATCTATTGATAGCAGCACAGATAAAGCCACAGCTACAGGCTACAGCCCCCAGTCGTGCACCTATCTTGACTGTGTATCAAAATAAGAGGAACCGCATATGGCTTTTATTAAATTATTTAAATAAATCATTTAAAAAAATGATGTGTGGTTCCCCCAATTTTTATACACAGCCATGATAAAGCCCAACAGCTGGGGGTTGGTATTCTCAGGCTGGGGAAACCCGTGCTTATTGCGCCCCCCCGAGCCTAAAAATAGCAGCCTGCAGTCGCCCAAGATTGCCATATCCATTAGTTGGGACAATCCCAGCACTCCTCTCACTGTGTGCTGGTGCTGTGTGGTGGCTGCTGTTGTGGTGGTGTGGTGTCGGTGGGGTGGCGCGGCCTGGAGCCTTGGGGGCTTTGCCTTGCAGCATGGGTGCTGTGAGGCACCAGGTCGCCCGCCCTGCTGGCGCTTTGTCGCTGCGGCGGTGGTCAGTGCACGGTGCCGCACAAAAAGGTCAGGTTAGGGACCCACTCGAGAGGTTTGCCGTGACGTGGCAGTGGGCTTAATACAATCTGATCAGAATGGTAACAAAAGAACCTCATGTTCTATTTAATTTTTTGCCTAGCGGCTTTAGATCATTGTATTTTTGGGATGTGCGATCCATGTCTTTTTCTTCATAGTATGGTATTTATATCAGTCTATCCCCCTCTTTTTTTGCTTGGATCTGCACTCTCCCCATTTGGCACAGGTGATTTTAATTAGCAGGAGACTGCAAGAGGGGTCAGCCTTCTTTTTGCTCCCAGTTCACATATGGGAGCCAGTGGGAGGTGAGTGCACAGCTCCTCTCACTGTGTGCTGGTGCTGTGTGGTGGCTGCTGTTGTGGTGGTGTGGTGTCGGTGGGGTGGCGCGGCCTGGAGCCTTGGGGGCTTTGCCTTGCAGCATGGGTGCTGTGAGGCACCAGGTCGCCCGCCCTGCTGGCGCTTTGTCGCTGCGGCGGTGGTCAGTGCACAGTGCCGCACAAAAAGGTCAGGTTAGGGACCCACTCAAGAGGTTTGCCGTGACGTGGCAGTGGGCTTAATACAATCTGATCAGAATGGTAACAAAAGAACCTCATGTTCTATTTAATTTTTTGCCTAGCGGCTTTAGATCATTGTATTTTTGGGATGTGCGATCCATGTCTTTTTCTTCATAGTATGGTATTTATATCAGTCTATCCCCCTCTTTTTTTGCTTGGATCTGCACTCTCCCCATTTGGCACAGGTGATTTTAATTAGCAGGAGACTGCAAGAGGGGTCAGCCTTCTTTTTGCTCCCAGTTCACATATGGGAGCCAGTGGGAGGTGAGTGCACAGCTCCTCTCACTGTGTGCTGGTGCTGTGTGGTGGCTGCTGTTGTGGTGGTGTGGTGTCAGTGGGGTGGCGCGGCCTGGAACCTTGGGGGCTTTGCCTTGCAGCATGGGTGCTGTGAGGCACCAGGTCGCCCGCCCTGCTGGCGCTTTGTCGCTGCGGCGGTGGTCAGTGCACGGTGCCGCACAAAAAGGTCAGGTTAGAGACCCACTCAAGAGGTTTGCCATGACGTGGCAGTGGGCTTAATACAATTTGATCAGAATGGTAACAAAAGAACCTCATGTTCTATTTAATTTTTTGCCTAGCGGCTTTAGATCATTGTATTTTTGGGATGTGCGATCCATGTCTTTTTCTTCATAGCTCTGGTGTGGTGGCAATCAAGGTATTAAGGGGTTAATCCCAGTTCACTGCTGTCACTAAGCCCTACATTAGTAATGGGGAGGGTCTATGAGATCCCCAATTTATTAACCCTCAAAACACCCTTGAAGGTCCGATATAATCTACTCGAGGTCCAACAACAATCACGGCACTGCTACATCTGAAATTACAGTGCATGGCCAAAGAATATAGCATCCCACTGTAACTGCAGTCAGAGAATGAACCATGGTGATCAGCAGTGACACCACTCAGGTGAGCTGCGGCCACAGCTAAAGGTTTCCACGGCCCTCCACCTGTGACCACAGGTAACCTGACCTCAGTGACATTTTACTGTAAAAATAAATAAATAAATAACAATTGGTTTCCCCCATATTATGATACCGAGCACAGAAAGCATACGGCTACAGGCTGCAGACTTTAGTCATGCGCTTATCTTGGCTGTGTATCAAAATGAGAGGAACTGCATGTATTTATTTATTTAAATAAATAAATAAGTAATAAAAAAAAGGAATGTGGTCACCCCAATTTTGATACCCAGCCACAATATAGCTCAACAGCTGGGATCTGGTATTCTCAGGCAAGGGAGACACATGGTTATTGAGCTCCCCAGCCTAAAAATAGCTGCCTCCCAAGATTGACACATCCATTAGGTGCATACTAGGCAAATACAATAAAAAGTGAAAAAAAAGTTTTTCAAAAGACACAAAAGTTCAAATCACCCCCCTTTTGAAAATAAAACAATTAAAAAAAAAATACACATATTTGTTATATTTGCAATTAGAAATGCTTGATGTATCAAAATATAAAATAAATTAATCCAATTGGTAAACCGCGTAAAAAAAAATCAAAACACTAGACTTAGGGTTTTTGGACACCGCAACATTGCAATAAAATGCAATATGAGCTGATGAAAACATTGTATCTACCCCAAAATACTATCAATAAAAACAAGCTTAGGGCATAAAAAATAAGCTATTACACAGCCGAGATCCTGTAAAATAAAAATGTTACGAGTTTCGGGATATAGCGTCAAAGGCATAAAACATTTTTCTTATAAATTACCAAATTATTTTTAACCGCTTAAAGAAAAAAAAAATATATTCATGTTTGATATCTACATACTCATACTAACCTAGAGAATCATACTTCCAGGTTACATTTACCAAATAATAAGGTATATATATATATATATATATATATATATATATATACAGTGCCTATAAGTAGTATTCAACCCCCTGCAGATTTAGCAGGTTTGATAAGATGCAAATAAGTTAGAGCCTGCAAACTTCAAACAAGAGCAGGATTTATTAACAGATGCATAAATCTTACAAACCAACAAGTTATGTTGCTCAGTTAAATTTTAATACATTTTAAACATAAAAGTGTGGGTCAATTATTATTCAAACCCTAGGTTTAATATTTTGTGGAATAACCCTTGTTTGCAATTACAGCTAATAATCGTCTTTTATAAGACCTGATCAGGCCGGCACAGGTCTCTGGAGTTATCTTGGCCCACTCCTCCATGCAGATCTTCTCTAAGTTATCTAGGTTCTTTGGGTGTCTCATGTGGACTTTAATCTTGAGCTCCTTCCACAAGTTTTCAATTGGGTTAAGGTCAGGAGACTGACTAGGCCACTGCAACACCTTGATTTTTCCCTCTTGAACCAGGCCTTGGTTTTCTTGGCTATGTGCTTTGGGTCGTTGTCTTGTTGGAAGATGAAATGACGACCCATCTTAAGATCCTTGATGGAGGAGCGGAGGTTCTTGGCCAAAATCTCAAGGTAGGCCGTGCTATCCATCTTCCCATGGATGCGGAGCAGATGGCCAGGCCCCTTTGCTGAGAAACAGCCCCACAGCATGATGCTGCCACCACCATGCTTGACTGTAGGGATGGTATTCTTGGGGTCTTATGCAGTGCCATCCAGTCTCCAAACGTCACGTGTGTGGTTGGCACCAAAGATCTCGATCTTGGTCTCATCAGACCAGAGAACCTTGAACCAGTCTGTCTCAGAGTCCTCCAAGTGATCATGAGCAAACTGTAGACAAGCCTTGACATGACGCTTTGAAAGTAAAGGTACCTTACGGGCTCGTCTGGAACGGAGACCATTGCGGTGGAGTACGTTACTTATGGTATTGACTGAAACCAATGTCCCCACTGCCATGAGATCTTCCCGGAGCTCCTTCCTTGTTGTCCTTGGGTTAGCCTTGACTCTTCGGACAAGCCTGGCCTCGGCACGGGTGGAAACTTTCAAAAGCTGTCCAGGCCGTGGAAGGCTAACAGTAGTTCCATAAGACTTCCACTTCCAGATGATGCTCCCAACAGTGGAGACAGGTAGGCCCAACTCCTTGGAAAGGGTTTTGTACCCCTTGCCAGCCTTGTGACCCTCCACGATCTTGTCTCTGATGGCCTTGGAATGCTCCTTTGTCTTTCCCATGTTGACCAAGTATGAGTACTGTTCACAAGTTTGGGGAGGGTCTTAATTAGTCAGAAAAGGCTGGAAAAAGAGATAATTAATCCAAACATGGGAAGCTCATTGTTCTTTGTGCCTGAAATACTTCTTAATACTTTAGGGGAACCAAACAGAATTCTTGTGGTTTGAGGGGTTGAATAATAAATGACCCTCTGAATAAACATTTCACAATATAAAAAAAAAATAAAAAAAGAAATAACATTCTTTTTTGCTGCAGTGCATTTCACACTTCCAGGCTGATCTACAGTCCAAATGTCACAATGCCAAGTTAATTCCGAATGTGTAAACCAGCTAAATCTGCAGGGGGTTGAATACTACTTGTAGGCACTGTATATATATATATATATAATATAAAGCTGAATGTGTGTATGTGTGTGTGTGTATGTCCGGGATTGGCATCCGCACCGTTGCACCTACAGCCACAAAATTTTGCACACTCACACTTCTGGACCCCGAGAGCGTCATAGGCTATGTTTTGAGGGGAAATTTTAACCCCGTTCTTTACAGTTATTCACCAAAAAACCTGCCTCCATTAAAGCGAATGGAGCTGGGAGCCACAGAGCAGCCAGAACTTCAGAAGAATGCGCAGCCACGCCCTTATATGGAATGTTGGCGTGTCACAATGCAGCCAGGGAAAGAGACAGACACAGACAGGGAAAGAGGCAGACACAGACAGGGTAAGAAACAGACATAGACAGGGTAAGAGACAGACACAAAGAGACACACAGACAAAGAGACAGACTGACAGGGAAAGAGACAGACAGGGAAAGAGAGGGAAAGAGAGAGACAGGTTAAGAGACAGACACTGACAGGTAAAGAGACAGACACAGACAAAGAGACAGACAGACACAGGTAAACAGACAGACAGGGAAAGAGAAGGAAAGAGACAGACAGGGAAAGAGACAGGCAGGGAAAGTGACAGAGATAGATAGACAAGGAAAGAGATAGATAGACAGACAGACAGGGAAAGAGATTGAGACAGATGGAGAAAGAGACAGAGACAGTTAGAGACAGACAGGGAAAGAGACAGACAGGGAAAGAGATAGAGAGAGAGACAGGGAAAGAGACAGACAGACAAAGAAAGAAAGAGAGAGAGACAGAGAGATATATACAGAGGGGGAGACAGACAGAGAATGGGAGAGAAACAGAGAGACAGTTACTATCCCGGGCATTAATATATTCTATTTATACATTCTATCCCGGGAATGTTAATACATTCTATTTTGTTAACAGCAGTTATTAACCCGGGCGAAGCCGGGTAGTACAGCCAGTATATATATATATATATATATATATATATATATATATACAGTAAGGTCCAGAAATATTTGGACAGTGACACAATTTTCGCGAGTTGGGCTCTGCATGCCACCACATTCGATTTGTAGAGCTGTAGGGGGAAAAAGCGCAATAGGGTCTTACCCGGTATGAGGGTAGAGAGACAGAAAGAGGTACACTCACCTGGTAGGGTTGTGAAAGTCACAACTCCTTATGATCGCATGTGAGTGCCTTTTTGTGGTTTAGCAGCGGCCCCGGAATGCAGTATATAAAATATAGGTCAGGTAAAGAGAAAACCGGTTTAAATGCCGCGCTAAAAACCACTGATGTTGTAGATGAAAAAGATTTCCTTTATTTCATAATTCTACGCGTTTCAGAGACATCTCCGTCTCCTTCCTCAGGAAAATAAATCATATGATTTATTTTCCTGAGGAAGGAGACGGAGATGTCTCTGAAACGCGTAGAATTATGAAATAAAGGAAATCTTTTTCATCTACAACATCAGTGGTTTTTAGCGCGGCATTTAAACCGGTTTTCTCTTTACCTGACCTATATTTTATATACCACATTGGATTTGAAATGAAACCTCTACAACAGAATTCAAGTGCAGATTGTAACGTTTAATTTCAAGGTTTGAACAAAAATATCTGATAGAAATTGTAGGAATTGTACACATTTCTTTACAAACACTCCACATTTTAGGAGGTCAAAAGTAATTGGACAAATAAACCAAACCCAAACAAAATATTTTTATTTTCAATATTTTGTTGCGAATCCTTTGGAGGCAATCACTGCCTTAAGTCTGGAACCCATGGACATCACCAAACGCTGGGTTTCCTCCTTCTTAATGCTTTGCCAGGCCTTTACAGCCGCAGCCTTCAGGTCTTGCTTGTTTGTGGGTCTTTCCGTCTTAAGTCTGGATTTGAGCAAGTGAAATGCATGCTCAATTGGGTTAAGATCTGGTGATTGACTTGGCCATTGCAGAATGTTCCACTTTTTTGCACTTATGAACTCCTGGGTAGCTTTGGCTGTATGCTTGGGGTCATTGTCCATATGTACTATGAAGTGCCGTCCGATCAACTTTGCAGCATTTGGCTGAATCTGGGCTGAAAGTATATCCCGGTACACTTCAGAATTCATCCGGCTACTCTTGTCTGCTGGTATGTCATCAATAAACACAAGTGACCCAGTGCCATTGAAAGCCATGCATGCCCATGCCATCACGTTGCCTCCACCATGTTTTACAGAGGATGTGGTGTGCCTTGGATCATGTGCCGTTCCCTTTCTTCTATAAACTTTTTTCTTCCCATCATTCTGGTACAGGTTGATCTTTGTCTCATCTGTCCATAGAATACTTTTCCAGAACTGAGCTGGCTTCATGAGGTGTTTTTTTAGCAAATTTAACTCTGGCCTGTCTATTTTTGGAATTGATGAATGGTTTGCATCTAGATGTGAACCCTTTGTATTTACTTTCATGGAGTCTTCTCTTTACTGTTGACTTAGAGACAGATACACCTGCTTCACTGAGAGTGTTCTGGACTTCAGTTGATGTTGTGAACGGGTTCTTCTTCACCAAAGAAAGTATGCGGCGATCATCCACCACTGTTGTCATCCGTGGACGCCCAGGCCTTTTTGAGTTCCCAAGCTCACCAGTCAATTCCTTTTTTCTCAGAATGTACCCGACTGTTGATTTTGCTACTCCAAGCATGTCTGCTATCTCTCTGATGGATTTTTTCTTTTTTTCAGCCTCAGGATGTTCTGCTTCACCTCAATTGAGAGTTCCTTAGACCGCATGTTGTCTGGTCACAGCAACAGCTTCCAAATGCAAAACCACACACCTGTAATCAACCCCAGACCTTTTAACTACTTCATTGATTACAGGTTAACGAGGGAGATGCCTTCAGAGTTAATTGCAGCCCTTAGAGTCCCTTGTCCAATTACTTTTGGTCCCTTGAAAAAGAGGAGGCTATGCATTACAGAGCTATGATTCCTAAACCCTTTCTCCGATTTGGATGTGAAAACTCTCATATTGCAGCTGGGAGTGTGCACTTTCAGCCCATATTATATATATAACTGCATTTCTGAACATGTTTTTGTAAACAGCTAAAATAACAAAACTTGTGTCACTGTCCAAATATTTCTGGCCCTGACTGTATATATATATCTATAGATATATATGTATATATATATATATATGTATATATATATATATATATATGTATATATATATATATATATATATAACTAGAAGGTGGCCCGATTCTACGCATCGGGCATTCTAGAATTTACGTATTGTGTAGTTACATAGTTACATAGTTACTTAGGTTGAAAAAAGACCTAGGTCCATCTAGTTCAACCTTCCTCCACCAGTTCTACATTTAGTCACTAAGTCATTTATAACCACCAATGTTTTGTGTACTGAGGAAATCGTCCAGCCCTTTTTTAAAAGCTGTTCTAGTATCTGCCATTACTACCTCTTGTGGTAGGGCATTCCACAGTCTGACTGCTCTAACTGTAAAGAACCCTTTCCTATTTAGCTGTTGGAATCGCTTTTCTTCCACTCGCAGTGTATGCCCTCTGGTCCTTAGTACTGTCTTTGGAAGAAATAAGTCATGTGCCAGTCCTTTATATTGACCACACATGTATTTATACATATAAATGAGATCTCCTCTGAGACGTCTTTTTTCTAAGCTAAACATATCTAACTTTTTCAACCTGTCATCATATGGGAGGCTTTCCATTCCTTGTAGTAGTCTAGTTAGCCGCCTTTGAACTGACTCTAACTTCTGAATGTCCTTTTTAAAATGTGGAGCCCAAAACTGGATCCCGTATTCCAGATGTGGCCTTCCAAGTGATTTATAGAGGGGTAACAATACGTTGGGATCACGGGATCTAATCTCTCTTTTTATACACCCTAAAATCTTGTTTGCTTTAGCATCTGCTGCTTGACATTGAGTGCTGCTGCTCAGCTTATTTGTAATGAGAATACCCAAGTCCTTCTCCTGTTCTGTAGTCCCAAGTTTACTTCCATTTAATGTATACGCAGCTATAGGATTACTCCGTCCTAGGTGCATTACTTTACATTTATCAACATTAAATCTCATTTGCCAAGTATCTGCCCATTCTGACATCTTATCCAGATCTTTTTGTAATATTGTACTATCCAGGTCAGTTTTTAATATCCTACATAATTTGGGGTCATCGGCAAAGACTGACATTGTACTATCAATCCCATCCACAAGGTCATTAATAAAGAGATTAAAAAGAATCGGTCCAAGCACAGATCCCTGCGGCACCCCACTGCTGACTATAGCCCATTTAGAGAATGTACCATTTATGACTACTCTTTGTTTCCTATCTTTTAGCCAATTCCTTACCCAGTTGCATATTGTGTCCCCTAGTCCTTGCTTCTGGAGCTTTAGTATAAGGCTATTATGTGGTACAGTATCAAATGCCTTTGCAAAGTCCAAATAAATCACATCAGCTGCATTACCAATATCCAGGTTTGAACTTACCCCCTCATAGAACCCCAACAGGTTGGTTAGACACGACTTATCTTTCATGAATCCATGCTGTTTGTCAGTTATCATATTATTTTCTGCAATATATTTTTGCATGTCATCCCTTAAAATGCCCTCAAAAACTTTGCATACTACTGATGTCAGGCTTACTGGACGGTAGTTGCCTGGATCTACCCTCTTACCTTTCTTAAATATCGGTACAACATCAGCAATCCTCCAATCCTGAGGCACCAACCCTGTTACAAGTGAGTCTAAAAAGATGAGATACAGCGGTCTGTCGATTACGGAGCTCAATTACCTCAATATTCGTGGATGAATGCCATCTGGCCCTGGGGATTTGTCAATGTTTAATTTACTCAGACGTAGGCGTACTTCATCTTGTGTTAAATTTATTATATCAGGTGGTGAACTTTGATTTTTCACTTGTTGAATGATCCCTGGTACAGTCAGTTCCTTGGTGAATACAGATGAGAAATGCAAATTTAATATCTCAGTCTTTTGTTTGTCCTCTATAACTAACTTGTTATTATATTTTAAGGGGCTGATACTATCCTTTGTTTTCCTTTTGGCATTAATGTATTTATAAAAGATTTTGGGATTTATTTTAATGTCATTGGCGATTTTTGTTTCAGTAGCTAATTTTGCTTGTTTGATTTCTTTTTTACATTTCCTATTGATATCTTTATACTTGTATGTGTGTTGCATGTGTTGCGTTGTTTGTGGAGCGCTGTGTGTCTGTAGCGTTGTGTGTGTGTGTGTTGCGCGGTTTGTGTGGGTGTGGTGTGTTTTGGGGGAGGTATGTTTTGTGCAATGTGTGTGTTGTGCGGTATGTGCGTATATTTATGTATGCCGCGGTGTTTGTGTGTTGGGTGTTGTGTGTGTGCGGCATTGTCTGTGTGTAAGGGTGTCTGTGTATGGCGGTGTTTGTGGTTCCCAGTGTGTGTGTGGTGTGTTGTGTGTGTGTGTTGGGGGGAGGTGTGCACCTCCCATCGTGCTCCATCCCCCATGCTGCGCACCCCCCATCGTGCCCCATCCCCCATGCTGCGCACCCCCCATCGTGCTCCATCCCCCATGCTGCCCACCCCCCATCGTGCTCCATCCCCTATGCTGCGCATTCCCCATCGTGCTCCATCCCCGATGCTGCGCACCCCCCATCGTGCTCCATCCCCCATGCTGCGCACTCCCTATCGTGCTCCATCCCCCATGCTGTGCACTCCCCATCGTGCTCCATCCTCCATGCTGCGCACTCCCCATCGTGCTCCATCCCCCATGCTGCGCACCCCCCATCGTGCTACATCCCCCATGCTGCGCACCCCATCGTGCTCCATCCCCCATGCTATAATAGTTCTCCTATTATACTCAGAGAGGAGTATAATAGGAGGACTATAATAGAAGGAGTAGTCCTGGGGGGAGAGGAGTATAATGCCGGCTCCCTGCACATGTGTACCGGGAGCCGGTGTACGCTGGTAACTATGATACACATCGGGTAACTAAGTGACTTTAGTTACCCGATGTGTATAATGGTTACCAGCGTTCACTGGCTCCGTCAAGATCCAAGCATCGCAAGGTTATGTCTGGCGCTGCCGGGATCCTGACAGAGCCAGTGTACACTGGTATCTATGATACACATCGGGTAACTAAGGGACCTTAGTTACCCGATGTGTATAATGGTTACCAGCGTTCACTGGCTCCGTCAAGATCCCAGCATCGCAAGGTTATGTCTGGCGCTGCTGGGATCGTGACGGAGCCGGTGTACACTGGTAACTATGATACACATCGGGTAACTAAGGGACCTTAGTTACCCGATGTGTATAATGGTTACCAGCGTTCACTGGCTCCGTCAAGATCCCAGCATCGCAAGGTTATGTCTGGCGCTGCTGGGATCGTGACGGAGCCAGTGTACACTGGTAACTACGATACACATCGGGTAACTAAGGGACCTTAGTTACCCGATGTGTATAATGGTTACCAGCGTTCACCGGCTCCGTCAAGATCCCAGCATCGCAAGGTTATGTCTGGCGCTGCTGGGATCGTGACGGAGCCGGTGTACACTGGTAACTATGATACACATCGGGTAACTAAGGGACCTTAGTTACCCAATGTGTATAATGGTTACCAGCGTTCACCGGCTCCGTCAAGATCCCAGTATCGCAAGGTTATGTCTGGCGCTGCTGGGATCGTGACGGAGCCGGTGTACACTGGTAACTATGATACACATCGGGTAATTAAGGGACCTTAGTTACCCGATGTGTATAATGGTTACCAGCGTTCACCGGCTCCGTCACGATCCCAGCAGCGCAAGGTTATGTCTGGCGATGCGCGCGGAGGGCCGGGGCGAGTGGACAATCCATGCGGAGGGTGGGGCCAGGCCGAGGCAAGCGACCAATCCGTAGGGAGGGCGGAGGCGAGGCGAGCGGCCAATCCGTGCGGGGGGGCGGGGCCATGGCGAGCCCAGCGGCCAATCAGCTTTGTGTCACCGTAAGGACACAATTTTGGAGCAAGTCAGACAGACAGACAGACAGACAGACAGAATAAGGCAATTATATATATAGATGGAATTGCGCCTTTTTAGCAATTTCAAGGTACTTGGATTTTCTTCACATTTTCCAGTGCATTATATGGTAAATAAAAAATGGAAAAATAGAGAATGACCATGGCGGTGAAGGGTTAAAAAAATGGATGGACTGCAATACCAAAACGGGTTATCAAACTTGGGGTTATTTAGATTGGAAAAACAAAGGCTTAGAGGTGATCTTATTAAAATTTACAAATGTATGACAAATATACTGTTATGAGGCATGTGGATCTGCCTTTCTTTGTGTATCATCCTGCTTTCTCTGCATTTGGTATGTGCGACAACCACCCATCTTTCCCATGAACTGCCTTTCTTTGGGTTATCATCCTGCTTTCTCTGCATTTGGTATGTGTCTAACTGACCACTCCATGAACCCCCCCCCATTCTCCCCTTTCTTTATGACCTCCCTGTTATCTGTGGCTGTGTTCTCCTACAGCTGGGGTCAGCTTTGATTTAAGTAATCAGGATGAGTACCAGCCCCTCCCTTCTGTGATCTACCTGAGTGCTTTCTAACACTATATATTTTGCTGACATTGTCGGCTTAGCTATTGTCGGCATGTGGATCACAAGTGTGGATCCTTAAGTGTGCAGAAAATGAATTAGGCCCGAATTGGGCCGGAAGTGACCGGAAGGTAACTGGATACATAGTCACAGTAAACAATGTTTGTGTCTTTTTACTTTTACCCTTATAATACTTCAATTTCTATTTTCCCCTCTGATCCCTACACCCAGTAATGAACTATTCATCTCTCACTCCATCCTCCCCACCCATCTCACCCTCTCCTTAGATCTGTTCCTCCACTTTACACCCTGTGTCTCCAGACGCACACAGCCATCCCATGGCCTCTCCTGCCCCCACCTACTAACACTCTCTCTGCTTCTCCTCACTGCTGGAGATATCTCTCCAAATCCTGTCCCCCCTCACCACATCCCCATTGTCACATCTAACTGCCTTCCACACTCTAACACAAATTTCCGCAAGCCCTCTAACCATTAACCATATACCCATTCATCCAGCCCCCGCTCCCCCAGTCCCACTAACAGGAGCTCTATGGAACACTTGCTCTGTCTGCAATAAACTTTCCTATATCCATGATCTTTTCATCACTAATAAACTTTCCATTCTTGGCATCACAGAAACCTGGCTCACCCCCTCTGACACAGCGTCTCCTGCTGCACTTTCTTATGGTGGTTTCCAACTCTCTCACACACCCCGCCCCAGTAACAAGCATGGTGGAGGAGTTGGTTTGCTCCTGTCCGAACAATGCTCATTTACACCAATTCCACTACCACCCTCTGTTACTCTTCCCTCTTTTGAGGTGTACTCCATACGCATATACACCCCTTCCAACCTCCAACTGGCTGTCATTTATCGCCCCCCAGGGCCAGCCAGTGCATTTCACCACCTGGCTACTACATTTCCTTTCCACCGACATCCTCACCATCATCATAGGTGACTTTAACATCCCCATTGACACTTCTCACTCATCTGTCTCTAAATTTCTAACACTCGCTTCGTTCTTCGGCCTCACCCAATGTTCCTCAGCAGCTACTCACAAAGATGGCCACACATTGGATCTCATCTTCACTCGCCTCTGTTCCTTATCTAACATCGCTAACGCGCCTCTGCCCCTCTCTGACCACAACCTACTCACATTCTCTTCCCTCTCTTCTCCAAGTACACAACCCCCCTCAACAAATTTTCACACCCCCGCAGAACTCTCAATCACCTTGACTTACACTCACTTTCTTAGTCTCTTTTCCCTCTTGCAGACATTGCTTCTTCACACCATTCAGATGCTGCTGCCACTTTATACAACACCACCATCTCTGCCACTCTCAAATCAGCTGCCCCCCTCACACACACCAAAACCCGCACAATCAACAGGCAACCCTGGCACACGAGTCAGACTAAAGAATGGAGACAGGATTCCAGAATCATTGAGAGCAGATGGAAGAGGTCTCATTCCACCAAGCACTTTGTCACATACAAACAGGCTCTCACCACTTTCAAGTCTGCACTCACTACTGCAAAACAAACCTACTTCTCATCTCTCATATCTTCTCTATCCCAAAACCCTAAACAGCTATTCAACACTTTCAACTCTCTCCTCCATCCCTAGACACCACCTCCCTCTCCTCTCATCTCAGCTGAAGACTTTGCCTCTTTCTTCAAGCAGAAGATTAACGACATCAGAGCATGCTTTGGCCTACAATCTCCACAGCCACTCCTCACAACTACTCAGCCTTCTTCCTCCAAATCCAGCTTCGCCACCATGACGGAAGATCATCTTTCCACTCTACTCTCAAGATCACATCTCAAAACCTGCCTGCTTGATCCACTCCCATCCAACCTCATCCCCAATCTCACTACAGTCTTTATCCCGACCCTAACCCATCTCTTCAACCTATTACTAACAACTGGTATATTTCCTTCATGCTTTAAACATGCCTCCATCACAACCATCCTCAAAAAGCCCTTCCTTGACCCTTCCTCTGTGTCAAACTATCGCCCTATATCACTTCTCCCCTATGCCTCAAAACTACTGGAACAGCATGCCTATCTTGAACTGTCCTCATTCCTCTCTTCCTGCTCCCTCTTTGACCATTTACAATCTGGCTTCCGACCCCATCATTCCATTGAAACTGCCCTAACCAAAGTCACTAATGACCTACTAACCGCAAAAGCCAAGCGACACTACTCTGTCCTCCTCCTCCTCCTGGAGCTGTCCTCTGCCTTTGACACAGTAGACCACTCCCTTCTACTACAAATTCTCTTGTCTCTGGGAATCAGAGACTTGGCGCTATCTTGGATCTCCTCATACTTAACCAACCGAACTTTCAGCGTCTCCCACTCTCACACCACTTCCTCATCTCACCCCCTATCCGTCGGTGTCCCCCAAGGTTCAGTTATTGGACCCCTACTGTTCTCCATCTACACCTTCAGCCTGAGACAACTCGTAGAGTCCCATGGCTTTCAGTATCATCTCTACGCTGATGACACGCAGATCTACCTCTCTGGACCTGACATCACCTCCCTACTAACCAAAATCCCACATTGTCTGTCTGCTATTTCATCCTTTTTCTCTACTCGATTCCTAAAACTGAACATAGACAAAACAGACTTCATTGTCTTTCCTCCTCTCCATTCCTGACATGTCCATCAATGTCAATGGCTGCTCACTTTCCCCAGTCCAACGTGCTCGCTGCCTAGGGGTAATCCTAAAATCTATTCTAAACTATGCTGCCCGGCTAATCCACCTGTCCCCCCACTACTCCCCGACCTCTCCTCGCTGCCAATCCCTGCACTGGCTTCCCATTGGAGTCAATCCCAATGACTCCAGTTCAAAACACTAACCATGACATATAAAGCCATCCACAACCTGTTTCCTCCCTACATCTGTGACCTAGTCTCCTGGTACTTTCCTGCACATAACCTTCAATCCTCACAAGATCTCCTTCTCTACTCCCCTCTCATCTCCTCTTCCCACCATCGCATCCAAGATTTCTCCCGTGCCTCCCCCATACTCTGTTATGCTCTGCCACAACATATCAGACTCTCGCCTACCTTGACAAGCATCAAAAGGAACCTGAAGACCCACCTCTTCTGAAAAGCCTACAACCTGCCGTTATCCTCAGTCTGATATAGCGCCGCACAACCAGCTCTACCCTAACCTACTGTATCCTCACCTATCCCTTGTAGATTGTGAGCCCTCGCAGGCAGGGACCTCTATCCTTCTGTACCAGTCTGCGCCTTGTATTGTTTATGATTATTCCACTTGTGCCTATTATGTATACCCCTTTCACATGTAAAGCGCCATGGAATTGATTGCACTGTAATAAGTAATAATAATAATAATAATAATAATAATAATAAAAAATAAATGAGTTTAAATTCAAATCCTTGAGTCTGTGCTCTGTTGTCAGCTTCTCTGTCCACTGGAACACAGGAGATACAGCTTTTCTACAGGTGTTTAGTTATCCTTGCTTTAGTTCTATTAAGGCAATAGGTGTATTCATTTACTCGTTTGCATGCCCAATCACCTTTCGGGTGCCGCTTTAAATCATTTCCTCCTGCTGATATTTCCTACTGGTGATATTCTCATTTTGAAGTTCAGCCATTTTGCTGGTAGTTTCTACCACCCAGTGGAAGATTAGCTAGAATACCTGTCTCTGCTGTTTTTGTTCTGCACTCTGCATCTATCTAGTGTTTGTTGTCAGTAAGTAGGTGGCATATTCTTTATCAATGTGTACCCGCTCTAGTATTTTGTATTTTGTTGTTTGCCTTACTTACTCTGGGTCAGAGTAAGCCTGAGTTGCCTTCTTTTGGTCTGTTGTCGGCACTATTCCAACTTCAGCAGGAAACCACTAATGACTGTGGGATTGGAATCTAATCTGTACAGGAACCAACAGGGTCAGCTGCAGTTTTTTAGTTTGTTACATTTTTCCCTTGTGAGTTACTATATGAACAGAACATATACGTTAAAAATGTTTGACTTACTACAATATACCATCTATATGCTGCTGACACTCACTAATTGTCCTGATATCACTTCCCCTTAACACAAAATACCAGGGATTGTCTGTTTGCTGTCTCTAACACTAAGTCCTTCCACTATATGGAATTGAATCTCTCCAAAACTGAACTTCTTATGTTTCCAATCTCTAGTAACTTGCAATTTCCTTGGTGGCTCAACCATAATTTTCAAGCAGCATGCTCACTTTCTTGTAGTTATATTTGAAACTGAACTTTCCTTTATTTTTAAGTCCAGTCACTCAATTGCTCATGTCCCCTGCATCTTAAAAAGATTCAAAGAATCTGGCCTTTTTTTCCACCTTTCAAAGTGCAAAAACTCATAATATTGCTGTTATTCATTCTCATCTGGACTACAACAGCTCTTTACTGATTGGTCTCCCTCTTACCCAACTTTCACCTCTCCAGTCTCTCCTGAATGTGGCAGCCAGGATCGTATTTCTGTTCAGCTGCTAGAATGAGGCCTGTACCTTGTGCCAGTCATTACACTGGTTGCCAATCCACTACATAGTACAAAATGAACATATCACTCTTAAGCCTGCTTTACACGCTGCAATGTATCTTACAATGTGTCGGCGGGGTCACGTCGTAAGTGACGCACATCCGGCATCGTAAGTTACATTGCAGTGTGTGACAGGTACGTGCGATTGCGATTGAACGTTAAAACGTTCATCGCATACACATCGTACCTTTCTCTAGAATTGCACGTCAGATTGTTCATCGTACCCGGGGTAGCACACATTGCAGTGTGTGACACCCCGGGAACGATGAACAGATCTTACCTACGTCCTGCGGCTCCCGGCCCACAATGCGGAAGGAAGGAGGTGGGCGGGATGTTTACGTGCTGCTCAGCTCCGCCCCTTCAATTCTATTGGCCGGCTGCCACGTGACGTTGATGTGACGCCTAACATCCTTCCCATTCCAGGAAGTGGACGTTCGCCGCCCACATCAAGGTCGTATGGAAGGTAAGAACGTGTGACGGGGGTTAATCGTTTGTGCGGCACGTTCAACAAATTGAACGTGCCAAACATACGATGGGGGCGTTGCAAATCGCATACGATATCGTATGCGAAATTGCAATGTGTAAAGCAGGCTTTAAACACAAAGCTCTCCACATTTCTGCACCACCATACATTTCTTCACTAATCTCTCTCTATGACCCTACCCATGCTTTCCATTTTGCAACTGATCTAACACTACCATTCTCCATAAGCCAAACTTCCCATTTCGGTTTACAAGACTTCCCTCCTGTTGCACCAGTTTTTATTTAATGCACTACCACGGACAATTTGATAAATACCTATCTAGCCCACTGTCTGAAAAATACATCTCTTTCGACAGGATTATCACCTCACTTCAAAAATCTCAATCTTCGCTGTTTCCGTTTTTAATTTTCTCATAATCTGGTCTCTTTTTCTAATCTATTTCCACATCCTCCATGCACTTGATGAAAAGAAAAAGAGAAAATATGTTCCAATTGTGTTACTTCCAATGTCAGACACAGCAAGCATAGGATTGTATTTGCTCATCTGCCTAGGTTTTGACCTAGCACATCTCCCTATTAGTAAGAATGAAGGGCTGTTACTCTGACTGCTGATGGTGGGAAGCAATGTGTTCAAACCAAACAAAATAATTATCGTTGATTCCTGGTCACTGCCACAGAGTGAAGACAAAGGTGTGTGCACTACAGATCTTTATTCATACATGTTTCGAAGTCAGGTTGACTCCATCATCAGAACTGGGAAATATATTCCCATAATTTGCTGAGTCTTATATAAGAGCATATTCAGATGATACTTTCAGGATTAACTTTAATAAAGGCTATTTTTCTATGTATCCTGACATTAATATTATTTAATATAAGACAGGATTAAAAATTCTTCTAACTGTACCATTTTTATTATCATTTTTAATATCCTATTTACAGGTAAGATTTAAAAGATGGCACTGCTTGGTAGTATGCCTTTTTTAGTATCTTGTTCAACTATCTGTATTTATGTAGCAATTAATAAGCCAAGATATATTGACCATGTGTAACAAGAGGGACTTGGGGGTAAGGTCATTTAGTTTTATGATTCTGTTTAATTTGGATTTGCCAATCCCCAGCTCATTCTCCCACAGGCCGGACTTAATAATCAAGATCCATGCTCCGTGCTTTGTGCACTAATTAAGGCCACGGTTTAATTAGAAAACTTAGCTGGTGCCAAACAAAGAAGAAAATCAATAACAAATCCAATGGAGGGGAAAGAGACAAGTGATAACTTGTGTTTTCATATAGTTAATAGCTTGAAGCAATATTCCATTCAGCTCATATGAAGAGCATATGCAGTGTACCAGTGGTGAAACCTGATAATTCCCAGGATTTCTCTACTGAACGCATAACTTGGTAACAGCAGTAATATAATTATAGAATTGTCCCTCATAATTCAAGTGCAGCAGATGACAACTGCAGGGATTTCTTTTAAGCCCACATCAGCACTTGGCTCTTTGTAGCTATGCATATCTGTCCAGGTCATCTAAAATAAAGAACATGCAGGGCAAGGGCTTATGGAGGAAGCTGGGGAATCTCTGACATTGTGGAAGGCAACAGAAGGCTTGTGCTGCAACGGCACTTTTAATAGTTGAGAACAGCAGTTTGCTAAATGTGGAAGACTCCTCAAAGGATGCCTTCTGTTACATAAGTAAATTAGTGGTAGGATTACTTTGTATTTAAAGTCATGCTTAAATGTGATAAACCTGTACACATCATTAAAGGTGTAAATATTTCGGCATTTTTCAGATGCAGTTTTACTACTTGCAGTGAATAGGCAAGCTGATTTCAATGCCCTGAAATTGATGAAAACAATATACCATAGATGTCTCTTATTAGAGAATATTGAGGATTTTTTGTGTAACACTAATAATAAAAAACATTAATCATCATATACTTTGACATTACTTTGTAGGACACGAATGACAATTGGATAAGAACATTTTAGAATTTAACCTCTTCCCCCTGGGTGATTTTCCATTTTTCATTTTTGTTTTTTTCCTCCCCTTCTTCCGAGAGCCATAACATTTTTATTTTTTGTCAACATTGCCACATGAGGGCTTATTTTTTTGTGGGACAAGTTGTATTTTTGAAAGAAATCATTAGTTTTACCATATAATGTACAGGAAAACAGGAAAAAAAATTCCAAGTGCAGTGAAATTGTAAAAAAGTGCCATAGTTTTTGGGGGATTTTATTCACAGTGTTCACTGTATTGTAGAATTGATGTGTCAGCATGATGCCTCCCATCAGTATGAGTTCATAGATACCAAACATGTATACTTTTACTTTTATCAAAGGAGTTAAAAATAATTCAGAGTTTTGTCCAAAAAGAGTAGCGCTTTGTTGCCATTTTCTGAGACCCTTAGCGTTCTCATTTTTCAGGACCTGGGGCTCAATGATGGCTTATTTTTTGCGTCTTGAGCTGACGATTTTAATTATACTATTTCTGTGTAGATGCTACGTTTTAATCGTCGGATATTTACATTTTTTTTGCAGCAACAAAAAACTTAATTTTAGGGTTTGGAATTTTTTTCTCGCCACGCCGTGTATGATTAGATTAATTAGTTTATATTTTGATAGATAGTGCATTTCTGAATGTGCTTATACCAAATATATGTATGTATATATTTTATTTTTTTTTTACTTTTTTTTTAATGGGGCGAAAGGGGGTGATTTGAACTTTTAGGTTTTTCTAATTTTTTTATCTTTTTTAAAACTTTTTTTACATTTATTATTTATTTTACTATCACTGCAGTGTCTGATCATTTGTTCATTTCTGCTGATTAGAGCAAAATCGCTCTGATCAGCAGAAATGTAGTGTTCCTGTGAAAGCCGGCACTCTGTCGGTTCTCACAAGAAGTTTTGTCATAGTATTGTCAGGGGTCATCAGCTGACCCGGCACTACCATGGCAAAATATTGGTACCCCATGATCACATCACGGGGCCACCGATGGTGATGGGGAACAGCGCGATCCCCGCCGTGGCCATTTATATTGCGCTATCAAATACTGATATAAAAGATTAACAGTTGCAGGCGGATCTCTGCTAATCAGATCAGCAGAGATGTGCGTGATTACCGTAGGCTTGCTGCTGGAGCCTGCGGTAACCAGAGGGAGGCGACCAAGGATGTACAGTTATGTCCTTGGTCGAAAAGGATAGAAATTAACTGGGGGTCATATTTTAAATGATTTCAAGTTTTTTCTACCTTGAGTGGAACATATAGGTCAAAATTACACATGCGGATTTGTTGTGGACTTGCAGTATGGATTCTGCACAGCAAATTTACAGCAATTTCCAGTACAATACTAGTAAATGAGGTTTTAAAAATCCTAAAATATCTGCATGAAAATGAACGCAAAGTACAGATTTAAAATGTAAAATCTGCAATGGGCTCTTTTTTATCTTTGCAGATTTCACCATATTCAGTATATAATAAATGAAGTAGGGGGGAATGCACAATGAAATCCATGAGTAACATATGCAGATTCTATCTGAGGATTCATTATTGCTTTTCAACCAAATTCACAGTGGACAATTTCTGAAATACAGTATGTGACCGTAGTCATAATGTGTAGGGAAAGGTAAATCTATGACTGACACATTCACTTGACACTTGCAATATAGAAACCATACTTTAAAGGGAATCTGTCAACAGGATCAACCCCCCCTATGTAAATGAGCTGTTAAGATCTATGGACCGGACACTAATCTCCCTGTGAATCTGCCTACAGAGCTTATTTTCATTGAAAAGGAGGCATTACTAGTGTGAGACATGTAATAACTGATGGTCTCCTTCCCTGTTCCACATGTCTCAACCTTTTATTTACAATAGCTCTGGAGGAAGGTTCTCATGGAAATCAATGTCCAGCCCCTTAGATCTTAACAGCTCATTTACATATTAAAAAAAATGTGGATTTCTCGATAATAAGAGATCAAATTGCAGATATCAAGCCATTATTTTATTCCACTTTCTATGACTTCCATGACTATACAGATGGCCTAAGTAGGTTGATCCTACTAACAGATTCCCTATAACAATGAATTCTAGGATAAGAGCTACCTATTGCGATACTCTAGAAGCGTTTCTGTAACAGCTGCAGTGATTGGTGGAAAGAATGAATCATACACTTTGGGCCTGTTTTTCAAACACCAGGCTGAAGAGTAATGGCTGCACAGCAGTCTCACTATGGTTTAAGAGGCTCTATTAGAACAATGCTTTAGAGAGCAGAAATTATGATCTGTAAAATATTTTATTCTAAAAGCATTGCAAAGCAAAATCATGTTATCACACACAGCATGAATCATATATGAACTTCCATCAAAATTTAAGATCAATATTTTAATTCTTAAGAATTTTCAGCAATGTTTAAAAGCAGGATAATACTAAGGTATAGAGAATGCAAAAATGTAACCTTTTCTGCAGTTGTTATAAATGCTTTTATTAGTTCCACTTTAGAATATATAGCAAGGTTTGAATAATTTTTATAATTTTGGGGGGAAATTGAGAGAATGCAATTCTTCCATTTTTTTGGGCTGTTCTTTGTGTTGTTATTCTAATGGCAGATGCTTAGTGCAGACATAGAGGTCTTTGCTGTCATGATAACTGACACACCGGAAATGTCAAACACGTTTGGTGTTGTTCACAATATTGACTACAGTATCAAAAAGTTTATCTGAGGTTTGTATTATCCTGGCCAGCCAGGTGAGACCATGGCTGCCAATCACTACTAAACATCCACCATGATTGTTTCTATGTCCATGTAATTACCATAATGTATATGTACTGCATTACGCCATATTCCAAGACATTCCTTACATTCTTGTAGGTTAGTTTGTGCCAAGAAAAAAAACTATTTATTGTAGATTCATAATCTTATAACATTAAAAAACATAGTGTAGCACCCACGGGGCAAGGGGTTAAATGTACTCGTCGCCGAGCCAGTGATGTCAGGTCTGGGATGTCACAGGTGGCCCTGCCAGGCTCCATGGCCCCGAGGTGTACAAAAAAAGGGAGGATGATGCAATGGTAGTTTATCTCGTGACGCCACCTGTGGTACGTGATCAGGGATTAGCCGTCGGTGCGGGTGATGTCCTCCGGGGCTGATGGTGTCACAGCAAGGATAGTTCTGCTCCCCACAGCTGGAGCAGGCCCCGGAGAGCATGATGAGGGACTGTAATGGCAGCTGGCGCCGAAGCGCCGTAACCGGCAATAAGAGGCTTAGTTAGCTGCTGCGGTTCCAAGTCTTTTTACTCACAGTTCAAGTGCTGCCTCAGGGTACTGGTCTCTTCCGTGATGGGCCCCAGCCGATCCCGGATCCTTCGGAGGTCAGAACTAGTTCAGTAATCTGTGGGCCCTTACTTTTTGCGCTTTTAAAGATTAATTCCCATGGCCTGAAGCTACTTGGGGATCCTGGTTCTTGTAGTTTTAGCTCCCGTCCCGTGTGCAGGTGACGTGGGTCCACGGTGGGGTCTGACTTTTTGATCGTGACTCCGGAACCTATGTGCTACTGTGCTCCGGGAACTGTTGGCGGCTAGAGGGATGTACAATCCCCCTGTCCTGCAGATTCTGGTGATACAACATAAAGTCTGTTCCACCCTATGGCTCTGCACCATGCACTGCGCCACTCCTGAGGGAGCAATGAATCTCTCCCCTCGGCGACCGTATTGTCTCCTCTGTCCCACAGAAGCTACAGAAAAACCCGTCCGCTCCTTTCCTCTCCTGCTGGAGAACTCTCACTGTTGTGTCAGCTCCTAACTCCCCCTGGTGGCCGCTCCTCCCTCTGGCTCCCTGTCACTAGTGGGTGGCAGCCCCCCATGTTTGGTGACTACCTTAAGACCCGACCCTAGACCGGTCCCCGATGGGGATGGCAACCTGACTGTATGTATGAGTTTTTGTGTAACATGGAACTGGTACCAACCTCCTCTGGACCCAGGATGAGTACTGCACTTTAAGTAAGGTGCAGTACCCTGTGGTGACTGAAGTCTCAGGGGCGTCACAATAGCACATCTGTAAACTATCTATTTCATAATTACAATTAAGAAGTTCATACTTAACCTTTTAATGATCAGCCCTGAATGGACTTTAATGACAGGCTGACGTTATTGAATTTCTCCCTCTCCTTTTTCAATAGCCAAAATGTTTTGATTGACATACACACATGCGACTTATGTATCAGGCATAGTGATGAACATGAAATGTAAAATATACCCCAAACTAATGCTCACCAGATTGTTCACCTTTCCGGCTTCCCTAGTGCTCACTGTCTACAATCTGGCCCTCTTCTTTTCACCATCATGTGCTGCATCTCTAACATTTTCACTATATGACAGGAGGACTTCCTGCTGCGTCCAGGTCTTGGAGGTCACTGCGTATCGTAATGTTTCATTGCACATCTTGATGCTATGACTAGGGATGAGCGAACACGTACTATGAAGTTTGGGATCCGTACCAGACACCTAGTGTCCGGTGCTTGTGTACCGCCCCGGGGCTCGGCCGGCTGCCGAGCCGCTCGGGTCCGTGCTCGTCGGTGGGTGGCTCGAGCTCCTCCCGGATCCGGGGGTCACGTCGCTCTGAAGGGAAGCTGGCGCTACGTGTAGGGATTTCGGTGGGGAAGGTTCACGGCCGAGGCCGTGGAGTTTAAGGGTGTAAGTTTGTGACGCCACCCATGGGTTGTGGTGAATGTGGACACCACCGCTGCCGTTAACTAAGCTCCCGGAGACGGTGTTATGCAGCCTGGTGTTGACCCCTCAGTGGGCAGGGGGTGAATGTCCCTGGGCCCGGTGGTTGTGAGGTGCGGGCAAGATGGTGTGGTGCAGCATGCGGCCCAAGGGCACTGTTGTACTCACTATGACAGATACACTGGAGTCTCTGGTAAACCACACAGGATGGTGGTCGGTGCCCGCAGCCTGCTGCGCTTTGCCCCTTTCTCAGGTTGGTGGTTCCTGCCTTTCTCCTGCACCTCTGCAGTAGAACTTGACTGCCTATGCTTCAGCAACGGTAGTTCGCTCTCTGGCTTGATGTGTGTCGGGGAACCCGTTTGCCCGCAGGCGCTGGCCCGTGGGATCTCTCTGCCTGTGCGGTGGCTTTCTATCCCCCTCGGTGGGCTGTTGCCGTCTTTCGGGTCTTGGGATGGGAAAGGACCTAAGGTCCAGACCTCAATCAGTGAATTCGACGTGGTCCAGTGGCTTCTGGACCTCATTCTGGGTCTGAGTACCCCTCCTGGTGCTCCGGTTTCCAGTTGGCTCCCCGGTTCGGTACCAGCGGGCCGCTACCCTGTCTCGGTCCCTTTCGGTTCTACCAGCCATCTTCCCGGCTCCTGCAGGCGGCAACCACCATCTGCCTCCTTGTCACGGTACCAGGGCTACGACCCCAGCAACGGTCAGTGTTGTCGCTGCAGACCTGACGCCGCAGGCCTGCTGCACTTGAACTTGAACTCCACTCCACTTCACTGCACTGCCTGCACTCTCTGCACTGACTGTTTCTTTCCTGTCTCAGGCCCTCTGGACTCATAGGTGGGCGTGGCCAACCGCCTGGCTCTGCCCCCTGGTCTGACCATTGAACACAGAGAGGTGACAAGGGTTTGTAGGTTGGCTGCTGTCACTTTATTAGGGGCTGGTGTTTGTGCAGGGGGTCTACCTGTGACTACCTGGCTAGTCCAGGGCGTCACACTTGAACTCCAATTCACACTTTTCACGGAAGTCTGTGGCGGAGTTGGGAGTTGAGATGCTGTTCATATACTGAACAATGTTTGCTGAAAAGTTGCCAATCAACCAGCTTTTTGGCTGTGGGCACTTCCACAGCCATCACAGCCATGCATAGTACTGGCATGGCTGTTATTGGCAGGTTGCATTGCGTAAAGGACCCGGTGATGCGATGATCAACACACACTGTCCTCTGGAAGTTAATGAAAGCAAAGTAAATCCCCCCTCTTACATATTGTACACATGCATCATTTGGTGCCTTTCATGGGGCACAAAAAGGCATTTTTAGCCTTAACTAAAAAATAATTTTAAAATAATGATGTGGGGTCCCTCCCATTTCTGATAACTAGCCAGGGTAGAGCTGGGGGCTGGTATTATCAGGCTAGGAAGGCTAGTGGTTATTTGGACTTTTCCAGCCTAAAAATAGCAGCCTGCAGCTGCACCCCAAATGGTTCAACTATCATTGGATTATATCAGAACTTTGAGCACTTTTAAATAAAATAAATAATGAAAAAAGGTGTGTAGGTGAGTCTTTATTCAAATAAACTATTTTTCCCTGTGTATATTTTTTTTTACTTTACATTCACTGTGTTAGTAATGTGGGTGTCTGATAGATGCTTCTACATTATTAACTTCTGCACTTGTTGCCAGCTCACAATTCACACCTGACATTATCCCCCAAAATATTACCCATATTGCTATTACACCAGGGCATTCGGGAAGTGTTGGGACAAAGCATCAGAATTGGCGCACGTAATGGATGCTCCAATTCTGGGCCAGCTACAGGCTGCTATTTATAGGATGGGAAAGGCCAAATAATAATGATAATACCAGCTCCCAGCTGTCTGCTTTATCTTGGCTAATTATGAAAAATAGGGGGACTCCACGCCGTTTTTTTAAAATTATTAATTTATTTATAAATAAATAATTAAAAAAAAAAAGATTTTTCGTCTCCTCAGTTTTTGAGAACCAGCCAAGTTAAAGCAGACAGCTGAGGGCTGCAGCCTGCAGCTGTCTGCTTTACCTTGGCTGGTTATAAAAATAGAGGGGACCTAAATCCATTTTTTTTTTATTTATGTATTCTCTATTGACAGTTGTTTGCAGGGCAATTGTCCTCCTCCTATCCCTATTTTGCTTCCTTTTGCAGCCTGATAGCCCTAAAGGTGGCTTTACATGCTACGAGATCACCATTGCCAAAGCGATCTCGTTGGGGTCACGGAATTTGTGACGCACATCCGGCCGCGTTAGCAATGTCGTTGTGTGTGACACCTATTAGCGATTTTGAATTGTTGCAAAAACGTTCAAAATCGCTAATTGGTGACATGCCCCCCTCTTCCCAATTATCATTACTGCTGCAGTAGCGATGTTGTTCCTCGTTCCTGCGGCAGCACATATCGCTATGTGTGACGCCGCAGGAACGAAGAACCTCTCTTTACCTACGTCCCGCCAGCAATGAGGAAGGAAGGAGGTGAGCGGGATGTTTGTCCCGCTTATCTCCGCCCCTCCGCTTTGATTGGGCGGCCGCTTAGTGATGTCGCTGTGACGCTGAACGAACCACCCCCTTAGAAAGGAGGTGGTTCACCGGTCACAGCGACATCGCAGAGCAGGTATGTGCGTGTGACGCTGCCGTAGCGATAATGTTCACAACGGCAGCGATCACCACATATTGGCCGTACGATGGGGGCGGGTGCTATCGCGCTCGACATCGCTAGCATCGGCTAGCGATGTAGCAGCGTGTAAAGCCCGCTTTACAATGACCATATTACAGCACAAAAGTTTGTGTCACCATTGACTTCTGTGGGGTTCAGGGTCTGGGGTCAAGTCCAAGATAAAGTCCAGGTACCAAACCAAACTTTTAACTAAAATTCAGTTATGACTTATGATAAGCAGCAACAAACAAGTCCTGGACACAGCCATAAATTCTATTCTATAGCAAAGAGCTCAGAAATCTGGCGCACTACGGTGGAAAAAAGAGGACTCAAAGGTGGGTAGCTAGCATCATGGTGGTCAAACAGGTCAATGATAATAAGGTGAATATTGGGTTAAGGTTTCTTGCCAGTTCGGTTGCAACGAACATGCAAATTTGGGTTACAAGCAAACCTACAGAACCTGCAGTGGGGAAAATAAATATTTGATATACTGACGATTTTGCAAGTTTTCCCACCTATAACAATTGGAGAGGTCTGTAATTTTTATCGTAGGTACACTTCAACTGTGACAGACAAAATAAGAAAAAAATCCTAAAAATCCCATTGTATGATTTTTAAATGATTAATTTGCATTTTATTGCATGAAATAAGTATTTGATCACCTACAAACAAGCAAACATTCTGGCTCTCACAGACCTGTTATTTTTCTTTAAGAAGCCCTCCTACTCTTCACTGATTACCTGTATTAATTGCACCTGATTGAACTCAGTATCAGTATAAAAGAAACCTGTCCGCACACTCAATCAATCACCGTCCAACCTCTGCACCATGACCAAAACCAAAGAGCTGTCTAAGAGCACCATGGGCAAAATTGTAGACCCGCACAAGGTTGGGATGTGCTACAGGACAATAGGCAAGCACAGCTTTGTGAGAAGGCAACAACTATTGACACAATTATTAGAAAATAGAAGAAACACAAGATGACTGTCAATCTTACTTTGACTGGAGGTCCGTGCAATATCAGGGCTCATGGAGAAAGGAAGATTCTGAGAAAGATCAGAAATCAGCCCAAAACTACATGGGAGGACCTGGTCAATCACATGTAGAGAGCTGGGACCACAGTCTCAAAGATTACCATTAGTAACACACAACGCCGTAATGCATTAAAATCCTGCAGGGTATGCAATGTTCCCCTGCTCACGCTAGCACATATCCAGGCTAGTTTGAAGTTCACCAATCACCATCTGGATGATCCAGAGGAGGCATGGGAGAAGGTCATGTGGTCAGATGAAACCAAAATAGAACTTTTTGGCATCAACTCCACTTGCCGTGTGTGGAGAAAGAAGAAGAATACGTACAACTCCAAGAACACCATCCCAACCGTGAAGCATGAGGGTCTAAACATAATACTTTTGGGGATGCATTTCTTCAAAGGGGACATGACTACTGCACTGTATTGAAGGGAGGATGATGGGGTCATAAATGATAAGATTTTGGCCAACAACCTCCTTCCCTCAGTAAGAGCATTGAAGATTGCTCGTGGCTGGGTCTTCAGCATGACAATGACCCAAAAACACACAGCCAGGGCAACTATGCAGTGGCTCTGTAAGAAGCATTTCAAGGTCCTGGAGTGAGCTAGCCAGTCTCCAGACCTGAATCAAATAGAAAATCTTTTGATGGAGCTGAAACTCAATGTTGTCCAGCACTCCTGAAATCTGATAGATCTGGAGATCTGTATGGAGGAGTGGGCCAAAATCCCTCTTGCATTGTGTGCAAACTTGGTCAAGAACTACAGGCAATGTCAGAAATGTCTGACCTCTCTATATGAAAACAAAGATTTATGTGCCAAAAATTAAGTTCTGTCTTCTATTGCATCAAATACTTATTGTTACATCCCCGCCGGAGTCTGCTCCAGCGCCTTCTGCTCTGATCGCCAGGCGATGCTGTGTTCCTGCCGTGGATGGTGCTGGTGATGGGAGAGGAGTCGATGCCAGCGGCACCGTGCGTTATCTTGGTATCTGCAGTACCGCTGGCTGACTGTGGGTGGCTTGTGTCTTCCAGCTGAAGTTGCCAGCGTTCAGCTACAACCAATGGGAAGACACCACACCCTTCTTATTCCCCCTCCTGTCACATGACCACTGCCAGAGATAGTTCCGATTTTCCTGGCTCCTGTTACGTCCTATTCTGTTTGGTGATTCATGTGTGCTGACTTCTGCGTGTTTTCTGACTACCCTCCTGCCTACTGTTTTTGTACCTCGCTGCCCGATCCGGATTTGACCTCTGCTACGTTTGCTGACTACGTCACGTCATTGCCTGCCGATTCTGTCCCTGTTCCGCAATTCCTGGTTTGACCCTGCCTGACTACTACTCTCATCGGACTGCAGCCTTCCACAGGTAGTGATCACCAAGGTCCTGTGTAATACCAAATCCCTGTATAGGGGTTAAAGGGTTTCAGGGTTCTGGGGGTCCTGCTTGGTGAGTGGCTTCCCTCTAGCCCATCTGAGTTTGTGGATCAATGAAAATTAATTATTTAAAAATCATACAATGTGACTTTCTGTATTTTTTTAAATTCTGTCTGCTACAGTTGAAGTGTACCTACAATTAAAATTACAGTCCTCTCCATTCTTTGTAGGAGGCGAAACTTGTAAAATCGGCAGTGTATTAAATGCTTATTTTCCCGACTGTAGATTGTAACCCAGGTACTGTAGTTATTTGTCCTGTAGTTTTTTGGTATATGTATGAAAACGTTTTTTTTGTGTATATTTTTTAATGTAGAATATTTTTATATTTATATTTTTTTTTACATAGTTTGTATGGCAAGAGATTATAAAATCTACTTTAGACAACTGTTTTTCTTCTATTGTTCATTTTTACCACCTTAACAGGGGCATCCACAGGACTCCTAGTTAATGAGGAAGAAAGAAGCCTGCTTTGCCAGTCATAACTGGTAGCGCTGACCTGCTATACCAGCATAAACTCGCACTTTGGCTGCAAGACATAACTATTTCATTCGCTTTGATAAAATAAGGGCATCAGCTGACAAGCAGATACTCTTTGGCTGCAACTGGCACATTACATAGCAATGTCATGTCACTCCCTAAAACAGACGTAGCAATATCACTGTAATGGTTTTGCTGTAATACTGTATATTCTTTTTTTGGGGGGTGCTGAATTGATCACGTCTGCGACTGAAAAGACATATAGTTACAATATACTGCACATAACCTTTATTTAAGGCCAATCTGTCAGCAGGTTTTTGCTATCTCATTTGAGAACAGCATAATGTTGGCAAAGGGATGCTGAATCCTACGATGTATCACTTAAGATTAGTGGGTTTATCAGCCTTTTTGACAGAATCAAAGATTTTAGTTTTAGCATGTAGCAGAGCCTAAAACGCTTCCCCTGCCCACGCCAAGCTCTCAGTGTACATGTCTGCAGCCAGAAGCCGCTAACTACAGAAGGGGCTGGAGTCAGACTTGAGCTCACTTGCTTTTTAGCCCACTAATCATAAAGCTACTGAAGCGTAAACTAACATTGCACTTTGTTAACTGTGTTAACCCTTACAGCATGCTGTGTTAAGTTTACATAGCAAAAACCTGCTGACAGATTCCCTTTAGCCTTTACATATGTAATCTTTTTCTTAAAGGGATTGTTCATAACCGCTACACTTGTAATTTTTCTCTTAAGGAGTTAAAGAAAATCTGTGTTCAGTATATGTTTTCAGACTTAGACTTTACAATGTCTTTTTGGTTACACAGCAGTCTCTGTAAAAATGACAGGTTCCTCCAAAAAGAACAACATCATAAAAATGCAGTGAAATCTACAGATACCATGTTATAGAGTACAGACAGCTGAGCAGATATATAGTTTTCTGAGAAAAGATTCAGAATAACTTGCGTTTTTACCATTTAATTCTTTGCTCCTTCTGGGACTTTTGGTCCAGTGGGCGGTCCTATCAGTGATACACAGAATTCTTTATCTAAGTGTAAATACTGAAATAGTTGTCAGTCACTGTTAGGACCGCCCACTGCATGGAAAATCCCAGAAAGAGCAGAGGTGTAAATGAATAATGCACAGGTTATACTGAATCTTTTCCCACAAAACTACGTATCAATATGCTTTCCTCCCTCTACCGTATACTATGGTGCCAGCAGATTTGACTGTATTTTCATGGTGACAAGTGTCCTTTAAGGCTTAGACAAAAATATTCATTGTTTTACCCATTAGTTTTTATTCTACATGAGTGGAATGAGGGCAACTAATGCACACAAACGAAAAAGTTTTATTTTTACATTTTGTGGATACAATTAATTTAATATAATTTTCTTAGTAAGTATGTAAAACAATGAAGCTGGCAAATATCTATCATTGACTTACTTTTTTGGTCTGTAGTCTGGAATAGATCTGTCCAGTGAGATTCTATCACTTAATTGGGCATTGTAGCCATATTCTTCATATTTGGTTTCTGATTCATGGCTATCATCTCTTAAAGTTGCAGCCATTCCACCTTGTCCAAGCCCACCAGGTCCTTCAACAAGCCCCATTGGTTTTGCTAGGCCTAAAAAAAGACATAATCTCATTACAGAAAGAATAGCATAATAGCTATGTAGAAAAATACAAAACACATGAAACATAGATTAGACTATGGTAATGAAAGAGTTTATTCAAAGTTAAAAAGCAATGTGACCCAATTATACTTCTCAAAGAAATTATCCTCAATTTTAAAACTGTAGAACATATTGTTATAATATACACAATAAATAGAACATATTTTGTAATATACACAAGTAGAATATATTTTGTAATATACGCAATAAGTAGAACATATTTTGCAATATCTGCAATAAGTAGAACATATTTTTGTAATATATGCAATACATATTAAGAATATGACACACTATCAGGAGTGTCATAGAAACTGCGCCATGTTTTTCAGTTCTCTTAAATTTCTTTAATAGTTATCTTAAAAGCTAGCCGGTTTTCCATCGGGAGTCAGAAAAGTGAAAAACAGACTCTTTTTTGAAACGTTGGTCTCCTTATCAAGAGTTTTAAAAGGGTTGATAGTAGGTAAAATCCATACTTCCACCTCAAAAACATATCGAGAATTCGACCTTTTCTTACCGTTGACTCTGCAAAAACTCTTACTGTCGCTCTCATTCATTCTCGCCTGGATTATTGTAATTCTTTACTAATTGGCCTCCCTGTTACTAAACTCTCCCCTCTCCAATCCATTCTGAATGCCGCAGACAGGATCATTTTCCTCTGCAACCGCTTCACTGATGCCTCTGCTCTTTGCCAGTCATTGCACTGGTTGCCCATCCGCTACAGAATCCAACAGAAACTTATCACTCTCACTCACAAAGCTCTCCACAGTTCTGCACCACCCTACATCTCCTCCCTCATCCCTGTCTATCATCCCACCCGTGCCCTTCACTCTACTAATGACCTAAGACTGACATCCTCAACAATTTGAACCTCTCCCTCCTGTCTTCAAGATTTCTCATGAGCTGCGCCTCTGCACTGGAACACACTACCAAGAGCAATCCGATTAATTCTCAACATCTACACCTTTAAGCAGGCCCTAAAAATGCATTTCTTTAGACTAGCCTATCACCTCACTGCCCTGATCTAATCTAGTCCCTTTCTGCCCTTCCCAAAAATTTACTTCCAATTCTTGTCCCCTGTACCTGTATAAATTCTGGCCAATGACGGGTTCATGCAGCTGCTTTTGAACCCCCTATTAAAATCGATGGCTGGACCATATATGACAAGCTTTTCTCCCCCCCATTCACCTTTTGTGCCTCCCCTATTTCCTCATAGACTGTAAGCTTACGAGCAGGGCTCTCACTCCTCCTGGTATCTTAATGTTTTTATTTTGTATTGTCTCATATTGTCTGTACATGTCCCTTCTGAATTGTAAAGCACTGCGGAATATATTGGCGCTATAGAAATAAAAATTATTATTAAATTATTATCATATACTGTTTAATGTTCTAGTCTTAATAAGAAAGTGTGGGATATACATATGTAATGGAGGCTTTGGAGATCTACTCATGCTCATTTAATAGGATATATTATACCCAAAATACATGTTATGATCTAGTCAAGTTTACTGTCTTGCAATTATGACATCTTACTGTAAAGCAGGGTGGGGACCCTTTTTTCTGCCAGGGGCTACTTGGATACTTATACCCTCATTCGGGAGCCGTTCAAAATTATCCTCTTGAAATTTATCCTGCTATACTTGATTAAACATTTAATTAGTTTACCCCTAATGTGATGGCTGGAGCTGCTTCTCTTTGGTGATGTGTGGTGTTAGGTGGTATTGACGATACTACTTGCAACTGATTTTCCAGATTTACGCTGGTCTATAGAGCAACTTGCAGCACTAAGTTCTGAACACAAAAGTATATTACACTGCATGTCTCTTCACAGTGGGAAATTAATTACTGCTTACATGACATTTCTAGAACTCAAGCAATGGAATGTCTGAAGTTTACGTGACATAAGAGACAATGTGACTGCTGTGTACATACTGTATGTCACATAAGGGACACTGAGACTGCTTTATATTCATTACATAGGAGTCACTGAGACTGCTGTATATAGATCACATAGAAAACCCAAGTCTGCTGCCTGTACACCACATAGGAGACCAGGAGATTGCTGTATGCCTCCCCCATACTCTGTAATGCCCTGCCACAACATATTAGACTCTCACCTACCTTGACAAGCTTCAAAAGGAACCTGAAAACCCACCTCTTCCGACAAGTCTACAACCTGCCATAACACTCTGTCTGATACAGCGCCGCACGACCAGCCCTACCCTCACCTACTGTATCCTCACCCATCCCCTGTATACTGTGAGCCCTCGTGGGCAGGGACCTCTCTCCTCCTATACCAGTCTGTGCCTTGCATTGTTTATGATTATTGTACTTGTCCCTATTATGCACACCCCTTTCACATGTAAAGCGCTAAGGAATAAATAGCATTATAATTATTAATAATAATAATAATAATAATATGTACATTACAGGAGACACTGAGACTGCTATTTATATATAACATAAGACATGCTGGCATTGTATTGTGGCGCCCCAGGACCTGGTCGCCACAACAGCATTGCCCTCCCAAAGGGTTAATGCTGAGCCTGGAGGTAATTGGGAGGTCCATTGGCCAGCAAGTTTAACACCCAACGCAGTTCTCCCTCCGGCCAGCAGGGGGAGCTCTGAACCTGGGATTCCAGGGAGCATCCCTTAAGTCTGATCTGAGAGAGGAAGTAGGGTTCAGTCTGTAGAGAGCAGTAGAAGTGAACAGACACAGAGTGAGCTGTCCTGTGAATCTGGGGCCTAGAGCTAGAGTAGCTTGGCCCAGAGAAGCAGGAGTAGCTGAGAGGCAGCGGAGAGACTCGGACATCGGAGTCTGTGGCCACCAGGGCTTAAACATACTCCCTGGTAGCCGAATCCGAAGGGCAGGAGAGCTGCAAGCACCTGGCCCAAAAACATCCCAAAAGTACAGCTGCAGCATCAAGGCCGGTGTGGATTCCAGCAGAGAAGCACCAGAGAGAGAGCCTGCGCAGCCTGATACAGAGGGAAAGGGACGTACCATCAGTCCCAGCAGCACAGAGGGCCATTGCTGGATTCAGAGAAGCAGGGTCCTATCGTAACAAAGCAAAGTACAGGAGTAGGCCTCATACTCAGCTGGCCAGAGAGATCACCCCAAGTACTTCCAGGCCGGCCGGATCCCCATCACCACCTGTAACGGTCTCCCAGGACTGGACTGTTTCCAAAGTAAAGAGGAAAAGGTAAAGAGACTGTTGTTTATGCCTGGTTCTTTCATCGCCTGTCGGCCCTGCACCGTGTTAGCCACACAACCTCATAGACTTCCACGAGCACTAACAGTGTCCCCGGGGCTCCGCTCCACCTGTGGGGAGCAGTACCACCATTGCTGCCATAACATCACCCCGGAGGCCTCACACAGCAGCGGCGGCTTAATAGCCGCAGACCACAGGTGGCGTCACGAACACAACCATTAATAAGCAAGCCACATATTCTACTGACACCCACCAGGGCCACGGAGCCGGGCCCAGCCACCACTGACCACCACTGGACTAATCCGGCCCGGCACCGGGTGCCCCATAGCCCTGGGGTGGGCGAGTCAGTATCATAAACAGTACATAGGAGACACTGAGACTGCTATGCTTACATCACATATGAGATGCTGGTTGGTATATACATCACATTAGAAATGCTGGGGGCATACACATAAGAAGAGATGCTGGTGGAATATACATCACAGGAGAAGCTGGGGCATAAACATCACAGGAAATGCTGAGGTCATAGAAATCACAGGAGATGCTTGTACATATACATCACAGCAGACCCTGGGGATATACTTAACAGATAAAGCTGGGGCATATTCATCACAGGAAATGCTAGGGGAATGTACACTACAGGAGATGCTGGTGGCATATACATAACAAGAGAGGCTGGGGCTGCAGCGTATACATCACAGGAGAGGGTCATAATCATCACAGGAAAGGCTGGGGTATATACATCACATGACTGATATAGTCATTGTTGGTGGGACTTTCTCTGGAGCGCACTAATTCCTCCCACATATTACATCCTCCTGTTACTGGAACTGCCCAGTGTCAGGGCATAATCTTTCATCTTGACTTCTTTCAGCCTGACTTCCATACTCAGAAGAACTCCATATCCCTGCATAGTGTATAATACTAGCTGCACTACATTTACATGACTAATGTTTGGGTTCCTGTTAGTGTTGACAATAGAACTAACTGAGAAAGAAAAGAGGTCCTGCCATCCTTGATCTTCAGAAGAGCAGGCAGGCTGCTTATAAAGTCACACTCTACTATTTATTTGGGCTGGCAAGCCCATTACATATCCTTTTTTATTTTCACTTTCATCCAAATCCTCCTTCTGTCTTCTGATTGCAATATTGAAGCTTCCTAGGTACTTTGCTCCAGTTGACCTTGCAGTCAGACCAAGGATAAGGGGTGACACAGTGGCATTGATGGCCTATCCTTAGGATAGGGCATCAATGTCTCATCAGCCGGGGTTTGACATCCAGCACCCCTGCCGATCAGTTGTTCCCTGTGCCAACGGTGGCAGCAGCACCTGGCCGGATATGCTCAATTCTGGAGCTGCCCCATCTTCTGATAGTGGTCACGAACGGGTATTGCACATCCACCTCCTATTCAAAACAATAAGATGTGGATGTGCAATACCTTGCCACCACCACTATCAGAAGACGGGGTAGCTCCAGAACTGTGCGTCTCCAGTCACTGGCACAGAGAACAGCTGATTGGTGTGGGTGCTCAATGTTGCACCCCAGCCAACGAGACATTGATGACCTATGCTTAAGGCCCAGTCACACTAAACAACTTACCAGTGATCCCAACAATGATACCAGCGATCCCTATCAGGTTGTAAGTTGCTAGGAGGTCGCTGGTGACATGTCACACTAAGCGACGCTCCAGCGATCCCACCAGCAACCTGACCTGGCAGGGATCGCTGGAGCGTCGTGGAAGCATGCTGCGCTTGGTAACTAAGGTAAATATCGGGTAACCAACCCAATATTTACCTTGGTTACCAGCACACACCGCTTAGCGCTGGCTCCCTGCACACCTAGCCACAGTACACATCGGCTTAATTACCCGATGTGTACTGCAGCTACATGTGCAGAGAGCAGGGAGCCGCGCACACCGCTTAGCGCTGGCTCCCTGCACACCTAGCCACAGTACACATCGGCTTAATTACCCGATGTGTACTGCAGCTACATGTGCAGAGAGCAGGGAGCCGCGCACACTGCTTAGCGCTGGCTCCCTGCTCTCCTAGCCACAGTACACATGGGGTTAATTACCCGATGTGTACTCCAGCTATATGTGCACAGAGCAGGAGCCGGCACTGACAGCTGAGATCGGCCGACGCTGGTAACGAAGGTAAATATCGGGTAACCAAGGTAAGGGCTTCTTGGTTACCCGCTGTTTACCGTGGTTACCAGCATCCGCAGAAGCCGCCTCCTGCTGTCTGCACATTCAGTTGTTGCTCTGTCGCTGTCACACACAGCGATCTGTGCTTCACAGCAGGGGAGCAACAACTAAAAAATGGACCAGGACATTCAGCAACAACCAACAACCTCACAGCAGGGGCCAGGTTGTTGCTGGATGTCACACTAAGCAACATCGCTAGCAAGTTGTGCATCAGCAGCGATGTTGCTAGCGATGTTGCTTAGTGTGACGGTACCTTTAGGAGAGGCCATCAATGCTAAAGTAGTGGACATCTGCTTTAAAAGTGTGTGGAGATAGGATATCTAGTGTTTTCATTTTATTAATGGCTCTGCTGACAGATAAGCTTTGATCCACTCAGTGTTGCTGCTAATCAGCTATATTCGGAGACCAGGTCAGCCATATATACTCTATCACTACTTCTCACTACTGTATGCTCTATCACAAGTTATCTCATGTCTTTGATAAAAATCAAAGATTTCATTGCTATTGTCTACATTCGTAACAGTGATAGGACAACTTTAGGGGTGCTTCACACATAGCGAGATCGCTACCGAAATCGCTGCTACGGCACGGTTTTGGTGACGCAACAGTGACCTCATTAGCGATCTCACTGTGTGTGACACTGAGCAGCGATCTGGCCCCTGCTGCGAGATCGCTGCTCGTTACACACAGCCCTGGTTAGTTTTCTTCAAAGGCGCTCTCCCACTGTGACACACAGATCGCTGTGTGTGACAGCGAGAGAGGGACGAAATGAAGCGAGCAGGGAGCAGGAGCCGGCATCTGGCAGCTGCGGTAAGCTGTAACCAGGGTAAACATCGGGTAACCAAGGTGGTTACCCGATATTTACCTTAGTTACCAGCCTCCGCAGCTCTCACGCTGCCTGTGCTGCCGGCTCCGGCTCTCTGCACATGTAGCTGCAGTACACATCGGGTTAATTAACCCGATGTGTACTGTATCTAGGAGAGCAAGGAGCCAGCGCTAAGCAGTGTGCGCGGCTCCCTGCTCTCGCGGTTATGATCGCTGCTTCGGCTGCTGTGTTTGACAGCTAAGCAGCGATCATAACAGCGACTTACAAGGTCGCTGTTACGTCACAGAAAATGGTGACGTAACAGCGACCTCGTTGTCGCTGTCGCTTAGTGTGAACCAGCCCTTATGCCACCTTATGAGTACTATTAATTGGATTAGGAAATGTGCTGAAATACGTATAGTAGCTGTTGCATGGAGAAAGAGAAGGGATACTGTATTGCTGTTTGTCCAGTTGGCTAGATTATATAAAAACTGACCTTGGACCATGGTAATCCATTTAAATAGGTTCTCTAAATGCAGTTCTGATTTTAATGTAACTTCCAGAGGCAATTTTAAATGCCGCAGTATATGATGCAATAGAGGATAAATGGATGTTTTAACAGTTGACAATCAAAGATTTCATGGTCTTCCAGTCTATGGCTGAACTGTTGATAGCACTATACACTGCAACTTCACAATAACAGCATTTATTATTTGAGGAACTATACTAGAAATTATATGATCTAACATGTGACAAGGATTGCTCAGGTAAAACTTGTGTTTTTTGAAATTTTTAATACTGGAATTTTGCTTCGGGTTACTATATTCCATGTTTTTGGTATTTATGGGAATTGGTAAGTCTGGTTTCACATTGCATTATTACCTAAGTTCACTGGTCCCATCGGGGCCTCAGTCCGAATGGTGCAAGACAGAGCACAAGCTCACTCCGTCTGCTCCATTATAGTTAACGGCTCCATCTGCGCATGCGCCAAAAAAACCATTTTCTGGGTGTGTTCGGACGGAAGCTTCAACAGGACCACTGAATGTAGATAAAAACGCAATGTAAAGGGGCTCTAAAATTTATTAAACATTGATGAACTTACTAGCAAAATTGAAGTTTTGTATATTAAAAAAGTACAATTAACTTCTTCTGAATATCTAAATATTATCTTAACCTCTTCCCAAACAGGTGATATTTCGCTTTTGTGTCTTTTATTTTTTTTTCTCCTTCTCTTCCAAGAACCATAACTTTTCGTTTTTCTGCCCAAATAAGGGCTTGTTTTTTTGTGGGGCGAGTTGTAGTTTTAAATAAATGTAATTTTATCATTACATGTACTGAAAAAGGAGAAAAAAATATTACAAATGCTGTGAAATGGTGCAAAAACAGACAATTTTGATGCTGATTTGTTTGGTTTTGTTAATATAATGTCGATTGTACTGTAAAAATGACCTGGCAATATATTTCTTCAGGTCAGTATTAGTGATGAGCGAGTACCAAAAAGCTCGGGTGCTCGAGGCTCGGGCCGAGCATCCCAAGATACTCGTGTACTCGGCCCGAGCACCGAGCCCAATGTTATCCTATGGGAGACCCGAGTATTTTTCTGAAATGACCCCCCGGCAGCATGTAGAAACCCTAAAAATGTCACAAAAGTATCATAAGAGTGCTCAAATGACATGGCAACAGCATGGGGAAGACCCCTTGAAGCATTTATCACTCAAAAGTCACAGCTGTGAACAATTTTGTCCGAGTTTTACGCCATTTTTACGGACTCGCCAGAAAACCTTCCAAAATGACACCAAAATGAATTTTCATGGCGGAAATGTTAAGGGCACATACCCAATAGTGAGATAGAGCTGGTGTATGTTACTTTTTGAGATTATTACATGAAAGATTTTACGTAAAAGCATTGTGTGGCACTCCGATGTCCAAAACGCACGTTTTGTGCTTTTTACTAGTGATGTCGGTCATTTTTTTTTTTCATTCTATCTCCCTCAGTCTGTCGGTTGGTCTCGCTCTGTCTGTCTCTCTCTGTCTGTCTGTCGGTCTCTCTCTGTCTTGTCTGTCCCCCTCTCACAGTCTGTCGGTTAGTCTCCCCCCTCTCTCATACTTACCGTTCCCCGATCACTGCCGCGGCGCTGCACAGCTGTTCACTAAACTCCGGCGACTTTTCCTCTTTTGAAAAAGCCGGCCGCTCATTAATCAATCTCGTATTCCCTGCTTTTTCTGCTTTTCGGCGCCTATGATTGGTTGCAGTGAGACACGCCCCCACGCTGAGTGACAGGTGTCTCACTGCACCCAATCACAGCAGCCGGTGGGTGTGTGTATACTGTGCAGTGAAACAAATAATTAAATAATTAAAAAAAATGGCGTGCGGAATTGCACTTTAGATGCGACAGTTCTGGGACTGTACCCAGCTCTTCCCGATTTGCCCTGGTGCGTTGGCAAATCGGGGTAATAAGGAGTTAATGGCAGCCCATAGCTGCCACTAATCCTAGATTAATCATGTCAGGCGTCTCCCCGAGATACCTTCCATGATTAATCTGTAAATTACAGTTAAAAAACACACCCACCCGAAAAATCCTTTATTAGAAATAAAAAACACTAACAAAGTCCCTCATCACCAATTTATTAACCCCGACAAAGGCCTCAATGTCCGTCGCTTCCAGCTCTGCTGCATGCAGGTGACAGGAGCTGCAGAATACACCGCCGCTCCTGTCACCTCCACGCAACAAATGAGGTGAGTATCACGATCAGCTGAGCTGTCACTGAGGTTAATCGCGGCCACCGCTGGATCCAGCGGTGGCCGTGAGTTACCTGACTGACAGCAGCTGTTCGCGCTACTCACCTCATATGTTGCGTGGAGGTGACAGGAGCGGCGGTGTCTTCTGCAGCTCCTGTTACCTCCATGCAGCAGAGCTGGATGCGATGCTGGAGGTCCGTGGATTACGCTGGACATGGAGGGCTTTGCCGGGGTTAAAAAATTAGTGATGAGGGACTTTGTTATTGTTTTTTATTTCTAATAAAGGATTTTTCGTGTGTGTGTGTGTTTTTTAACTGTAATTTACAGATTAATCATAGAAGGAATCTCGGGGAGACGCCTGACATGATTAATCTAGGATTTAGTGGCAGCTATGGGCTGCCATTAACTCCTTATTACCCCGATTTGCCAACGCACCAGGGCAAATCGGGAAGAGCCGGGTACAGTCCCAGAACTGTCGCATCTAATGTATTCGGCAATTCTGGGCGGCTGCTGACTGATATTGTTAGGCTGGGAGGCTCCCCATAACGTGGAGCTCCCCATCCTGAGAATACCAGCCTTCAGCCGTATGGCTTTATCTGGCTGGTATTAAAATTGGGGGGACCACACGCCGTTTTTTTTTAATTATTTATTTCACTGCACAGTATATACCCGCCCAGCGGCTGCTGTGATTGGGTGCAGTGAGACACCTGTCACTCAGCGTGGGGCCATGTCTCACTGAAACCAATCATAGGCGCCTGTGGGCGGGGAAAGCAGGGAATACGAGATGGCTGTGTGCAGAGCACAGTGCGCCCGCCGGTATAAAGGCTCGGTCACGCTGTGCGGGCCGGCCAATCACTGCAATTCCACAACTAACAGGGCTGTGGCATTGCAGTGGTCTGCCAGCCAATCCCTGCATGAGGGCTTGCTCTCAAAAGAGCGCCAACATTCAGGGATGAAGACCACGAGTACAGCACGAGTATCGCGAAATTACTCGGTACCCGCCGAGTAGCCCAAGTACAGTGATACTCGTGCGAGTACCGAGTAGTGACAAGCATACTCGCTAATCACTAGTCAGTATGATTACAAGGATACCAAACTTGTAAAAAAAAAAAAAAAGTTTGGAAATAAAAAAAAACAAACAAAAAAATCCTCTTGTGTTGCCATATTCTGAGACCCGTAATGTATTCATTTTTCTGTAGATTGAGCTGAGCAAGGGCTTGTTCTTTGTGTGGTAATACTAAAATTTCTATATATACAATTTTGAGGAAAATATAAAGTTTTGATTGCTTCATAATGCATTTTTTGTAGAGTTGCATTTCTACAATTCTGGAGTGTTTATTTTTTTGTCTATATAGTGGTTAATTTGTTTTATATTTAGATAGATGAAACTTTCATGGACATAGTGGCACTACATACTGTATGTTGTAGGGATATGGGATATTGGATATGTTTGAAGTAGGCATGGGAGGCAAAACATTCAGGCTACTTTATTAAAACTCCATGAAGCGAGCCACAAAAAATGAAAATAAACAGCCTTTATTTAAAGAAAAACAGGATACACAGTCTTATTAATGGCAGTTCAGTATTACTTCAGCATACCAGTCCAAGTATGGAAACTTCACATAGGAGGACTTCTTACCTCCACACACAGATATCTAATGAATTTACCTGGACATATGTCTGACATCCTATGCCCCGGATGGGGATATGTGAGCAGCCAGTCCCACCCATCTCTCTGCTAGTAAACCCATCCATTGCCACACCCTAATAACACTCTCAATACTAAACATACTAGAGCTTTCTTCCAGGCTTATATCAAAAAGGATAACCACCTCTGTGATTCATGACTAGAGTTGAGCGCGGTTCGCGGTTCGAGGTTCTCCAGTTCGCAGCTCGAGTGATTTTGGGGGCTGTTCTAGATCGAACTAGAACTCGAGCTTTTTGCTAAAACTCGATAGTTCTAGATACGTTCGAGAACGGTTCTAGCAGCAAAAAGACAAGCTAATTACTAGCTGGCTTTCCTCTGTAATAGTGTAAGTCACTCTGTGACTCACACTATTATGAAATTTCAGTGTATAGTGTGCGGGAACAGCGCATTCAGATCACTGCTGTTTGGATAATGGCGATCGCCATTTTTTTTTTTTTTTCCTTGTCTCCCTTCCCTAAGCACGCACGTGTAGTGGGGTGGGCCAGCATGTCAGCCAATCCCAGACACACACACAGCTAAGTGGACTTTTAGCCAGAGAAGTAACGGCATATGTGATAGGATGTCCATGTCACATGTCCCTGCATTATAAAAATGGACATTTTCCTCCAGCACGCCATTATCTGCCTTCAGCGTCTTGGTGTCAGTCACCGCTGGTGTAGCTCCTGTCTCCGATACTGCTGTGTACGCTCTATACACAGCGCTATACAGAATAGGGATAGAAGTTTCTTTCAGCCCTTGTAAGGGCTAATACCAGCAGGGTCAGAGCCATAGGTGACAGTCAGGGCCGTAAAAACAGATTTTAACAGCTACACAAGATGACAGCGTCTGTGTAGCTAAGGTCAGGGATTTCCTCGCTGCATTTCCCCATTGGGAGGGATAGAAAGGGAGGCTTCCTTTCCTCTACCCAGACCCACAACCCTGCCACTGTACCCTCCTGCCCTTTGCACACTCAAACTCATTGTTACTAAGCCATTATACTAGCAAACACTGAGGAAACTTAGTGGCATCCTAAATGTGGCTGTTACACTTCTGTATTGTCCCATTAGTACAAAGATATTTTCAGCACGTCTGCCTGCATTGCACACTCAAACTCATTGTTACTAAGCCATTATACTAGCAAACACTGAGGAAACTTAGTGGCATCCTAAACGTTGCTGTTGGAGTTCTGTATTGTCCCACTAGTGCAAAGATATTTGCAGCACCTCTGCCTGCATTGCACACTCAAACTCATTGTTACTAAGCCATTATACTAGCAAACACTGAGGAAACTTAGTGGCATCCTAAAAGTGGCTGTTGGACGTCTGTATTGTCCCACTAGTGCAAAGATATTTGCAGCACGTCTGCCTGCATTGCACACTCAAACTCATTGTTACTAAGCCATTATACTAGCAAACACTGAGGAAACTTAGTGGCATCCTAAACGTGGCTGTTGGACTTCTGTATTGTCCCACTAGTGCAAAGATATTTGCAGCACGTCTGCCTGCATTGCACACTCAAACCCATTGTTACTAAGCCTTTATACTAGCAAACACTGAGGAAACTTAGTGGCATCCTAAACGTGGCTGTTGGACTTCTGTATTGTCCCACTAGTGCAAAGATATTTGCAGCACGTCTGCCTGCATTGCACACTCAAACTCATTGTTACTAAGCCATTATACTAGCAAACACTGAGGAAACTTAGTGGCATCCTAAAAGTGGCTGTTGGACTTCTGTATTGTCCCACTAGTGCAAAGATATTTGCAGCACGTCTGCCTGCATTGCACACTCAAACTCATTGTTACTAAGCCATTATACTAGCAAACACTGAGGAAACTTAGTGGCCTCCTAAACGTGGCTGTTGGACTTCTGTATTGTCCCACTAGTGCAAAGATATTTACAGCACATCTACCTGCATTGCACACTCAAACTTATTGTTACTAAGCCGTTATACTAGCAAACACTGAGGAAACTTAGTGGCCTCCTAAACGTGGCTGTTGGACTTCTGTATTGTCCCACTAGTGCAAAGATATTTGCAGCACATCTACCTGCATTGCACACTCAAATTCATTGTTACTAAGCCGTTATACTAGCAAACACTGAGGAAACTTAGTGGCATCCTAAACGTGGCTGTTGGACTTCTGTATTGTCCCACTAGTGCAAAGATATTTGCAGCACGTCTGCCTGCATTGCACACTCAAACTCATTGTTACTAAGCCTTTATACTAGCAAACACTGAGGAAACTTAGTGGCATCCTAAACGTGGCTGTTGGACTTCTGTATTGTCCCACTAGTGCAAAGATATTTGCAGCACGTCTGCCTGCATTGCACACTCAAACTCATTGTTACTAAGCCATTATACTAGCAAACACTGAGGAAACTTAGTGGCAACTTAAAAGTGGCTGTTGGACTTCTGTATTGTCCCACTAGTGCAAAGATATTTGCAGCACGTCTGCCTGCATTGCACACTCAAACTCATTGTTACTAAGCCATTATACTAGCAAACACTGAGGAAACTTAGTGGCCTCCTAAACGTGGCTGTTGGACTTCTGTATTGTCCCACTAGTGCAAAGATATTTGCAGCACGTCTGCCTGCATTGCACACTCAAACTCATTGTTACTAAGCCATTATGCTAGCAAACACTGAGGAAACTTAGTGGCAACCTAAAAGTGGCTGTTGGACTTCTGTATTGTCCCACTAGTGCAAAGATATTTGCAGCACGTCTGCCTGCATTGCACACTCAAACTCATTGTTACTAAGCCATTATACTAGCAAACACTGAGGAAACTTAGTGGCCTCCTAAACGTGGCTGTTGGACTTCTGTATTGTCCCACTAGTGCAAAGATATTTGCAGCACGTCTGCCTGCATTGCACACTCAAACTCATTGTTACTAAGCCATTATACTAGCAAACACTGAGGAAACTTAGTGGCAACCTAAAAGTGGCTGTTGGACTTCTGTATTGTCCCACTAGTGCAAAGATATTTGCAGCACGTCTGCCTGCATTGCACACTCAAACTCATTGTTACTAAGCCATTATACTAGCAAACACTGAGGAAACTTAGTGGCAACCTAAAAGTGGCTGTTGGACTTCTGTATTGTCCCACTAGTGCAAAGATATTTGCAGCACGTCTGCCTGCATTGCACACTCAAACTCATTGTTACTAAGCCATTATACTAGCAAACACTGAGGAAACTTAGTGGCCTCCTAAACGTGGCTGTTGGACTTCTGTATTGTCCCACTAGTGCAAAGATATTTACAGCACATCTACCTGCATTGCACACTCAAACTTATTGTTACTAAGCCGTTATACTAGCAAACACTGAGGAAACTTAGTGGCCTCCTAAACGTGGCTGTTGGACTTCTGTATTGTCCCACTAGTGCAAAGATATTTGCAGCACATCTACCTGCATTGCACACTCAAATTCATTGTTACTAAGCCGTTATACTAGCAAACACTGAGGAAACTTAGTGGCATCCTAAACGTGGCTGTTGGACTTCTGTATTGTCCCACTAGTGCATAGATATTTGCAGCACGTCTGCCTGCATTGCACACTCAAACTCATTGTTACTAAGCCATTATACTAGCAAACACTGAGGAAACTTAGTGGCATCCTAAACGTGGCTAATGGATTTCTGTATTGTCCCAGTAGTGCAAAGATATTTGCAGCACGTCTGCCTGCATTGCAGACTCAAACTCATTGTTACTAAGCCATTATACTAGCAAACACTGAGGAAACTTAGTGGCATCCTAAACGTGGCTAATGGACTTCTATATTGTCCCAGTAGGGCAAAGAACTCATTGTTACTAAGCCATTATACTAGCAAACACTGAGGAAACTTAATGGCATCATAAACGTGGCTAATGGACTTCTGTATTGTCCCACTAGTGCAAAGATATTTGCAGCACGTCTGCCTGCATTGCACACTCAAATTCATTGTTACTAAGCCATTATACTTGCAAACACTGAGCAAACTTAGTAGCATCCTAAACGTGGCTGTTGGACCTCTGTATTGTCCCACTAGTGCAAAGATATTTGCAGTACGTCTGCCTGCATTGCACACTCAAACTCATTGTTACTAAGTCATTATACTAGCAAACACTGAGGAAACTTAGTGGCATCCTAAACGTGGCTGTTGGACTTCTGTATTGTCCCACTAGTGCAAAGATATTTGCAGCACGTCTGCCTGCATTGCACACTCAAACTCATTGTTACTAAGCCATTATACTAGCAAACACTGAGGAATCTTAGTGGCATCCTAAACGTGGCTAATGGACTTCTATATTGTCCCAGTAGTGCAAAGAACTCATTGTTACTAAGCCATTATACTAGCAAACACTGAGGAAACTTAATGGCATCCTAAACGTGGCTAATGGACTTCTGTATTGTCCCACTAGTGCAAAGATATTTGCAGCACGTCTGCCTGCATTGCACACTCAAATTCATTGTTACTAAGCCATTATACTAGCAAACACTGAGCAAACTTAGTAGCATCCTAAACGTTGCTGTTGGACTTCTGTATTGTCCCACTAGTGCAAAGATATTTGCAGTACGTCTGCCTGCATTGCACACTCAAACTCATTGTTACTAAGTCATTATACTAGCAAACACTGAGGAAACTTAGTGGCATCCTAAACGTGGCTGTTGGACTTCTGTATTGTCCCACTAGTGCAAAGATATTTGCAGCACGTCTGCCTGCATTGCACACTCAAACTCATTGTTACTAAGCCATTATACTAGCAAACACTGAGGAAACTTAGTGGCATCCTAAAAGTGGCTGTTGAACTTCTGTATTGTCCCACTAGTGCAAAGATATTTGCAGCACGTCTGCCTGCATTGCACACTCAAACTCATTGTTACTAAGCCATTATACTAGCAAACACTGAGGAAACTTAGTGGCATCCTAAAAGTGGCTGTTGGACTTCTGTATTGTCCCACTAGTGCAAAGATATTTGCAGCACGTCTGCCTGCATTGCACACTCAAACTCATTGTTACTAAGCCATTATACTAGCAAACTATGCTGCCAGTTTAAGGGCCGTAGGTGCATTGTCAGGGATAATTATTGTTGTTTATTCTGCCGTTAATAAAGCTAGACCACTGCTGAAATCTACACCACCTCTCAATTTTTACTACCACATTTTAAGTGCACAATCTTGTCGCAATCAAAATGAGTGGCAAAATGACAGATGCTGGTGGAAAGGGGAAGAGGCGTGTTGGAAAAGGAAAAAAAGGGTTTGTCCGTGGGGAAGGTGGCAACGCTCCATTAACATCTGCGGAAGATAGACCATCTTCCAGCAAAAGTAAGATGTCTACTACTTACCGTGGACAATCCGATGTGCTCCCTTTTTTACGGACACGAACAACTGGAACAAAGGTAGATGATGGGTAAAAAAGGAAAATGCTTGAATGGATCTCAAGTGGTCCAACAAGTGTGTTATGATCCGGAACCATGGAAGATCACCACAAATCATTGGCAAAAAGGTGACAAGAGCCTTGGCAACTAATCTGGCCGCCATCCGCTTACTAACCAACACAACTAGAAGTAGCCGAGGGGTGAACTAACATCCTGTGCACCGCGAACCCAGCCGGATAACTAGCTACCCTAAAGGTAGGAAAGATGAATAACTCTCTGCCTCAGAAAATAGACAAGAATAGCAAGCCCCCCACATTTAAAGACTGCGGTGATATAGGAAAAACACAATACACAGGTAGATGACAGGATTAGCAAAAGGTGAGGCCCCCGCTGACTAAAATAGGAAAGGACAGGAAAGGGACTGATGGTAGCCAAAGAAAAACCCTGCAAAATACCAACTTCCTGATAGTACAAAGAGGCCCTCAGATCGCTCGATCTGAACTCCGTCCTATACCAGGTGCCCTTGTCATACCAATGAACAGAAAACAAGAATTATAACAAATTCAACAAGCCATAAACACATGGACCCAAAGGAGCTATACTCCACACAGAACTGCAGGGAGTACCTCAACAATCCACTGAGGGGAAAAATCCCTGGAAGGAAATAAACTGAAACCAACTACAACAAATGACAAACCCAGATAAGCAAAAGAACCAGGCAATAAATAAAGAGCAAGAACTTATCTGGAGTGGATGTGATGTAGAGCAGGATTAAGCAGACTAGAGATATAAAGAACAACTGACATCCGGCAACAGCCTGCAATCAGACCAGTACTTAAATAGGCAGAGAGTTAGGAAAGGAAACACCCACTGCACAACCCACCTGGTCTCTGTCCAAACCCTTCCTGGCAACCAGAGGGAGCCTCCCAGCAGCCAAGACATAACTAACATTCTCAACAGTACCCCCCCTTGAGGAGGGGTCACCGAATCCTCACCCACGCCACCGGGTTGCTCGGGATGAGCATGACGGAAGGCGCAAACCAACCTGTCCGCATGAATGTCAGAAGCCACAACCCAAGAGTTATCCTCCTGCAAATAACCCTTCCATTTCACAAGGTACTGAAGCTGACGCCTACTGCGACGGGAATCCAGAATTTTTTCAACCTCATACTCCAGATCCCCTTGTACAAAAACAGGGTCAGGAGGTGCTGCTGCATGAACTGCCGGCTCCACATGTTTCTTCAACAAGGACTTATGGAAGACATTGTGAATCTTAAATGACGCAGGCAGAGTCAAACGGAAAGATACAGGATTAATAATCTCCGAAATCTTATAAGGTCCAATAAATCTGGGCTTAAATTTAGGAGACGGAACTCTCATAGGAATATTTTTAGAGGACAACCACACCATGTCCCCTACTTTAAACCGGGGACCAACAGTCCGACGCCGGTTGGCAAACTTTTGGGCAGTTTCTTGGGACTGAAACAATTTATCCAGTACCTGCCCCCAAATCTGCTGCATTCTGTCGACCACCGAATCCACCCCGGACAGTCAGACGCCTCAAGCTGCCCTGAGAGGAACCTAGGGTGATACCCAAAAGTGCAGAAAAAGGGGGACACCAACGTAGTAGAGCTAGCTCTATTGTTAAGGGCAAATTCAGCCAAAGGCAAAAACGAAATCCAGTCATCCTGATCCGCAGAAACAAAACACCGTAAATAGGTCTCCAGGGTCTGGTTAGCCCTTTCAGTCTGACCGTTGGTCTGAGGATGAAATGCCGAGGAGAAAGACAGCTGAACACCCAATTTGGAGCAAAAAATGCTCCAAAACCTGGATACAAACTGCACCCCTCTGTCAGAAACAATGTTTTCGGGAATACCATGCAAACGGACAACATGTTGCAAAAACAAAGGCACCAACTCTGATGAAGACGGCAACTTAGATAGGGGAACCAAGTGGACCATCTTGGAGAATCTGTCACAGATCACCCAAATCACAGTCATTTTCTGAGAGACGGGAAGCTCTGAAATAAAATCCATAGAGATGTGCGTCCAAGGTTTCTTAGGTACAGGCAAAGGCAATAATAGCCCACTAGAATGTGAACAACAGGGCTTGGACCTAGAACAAACTCCACACAACTGCACAAAACGACGGACATCTCGGGACAGGGAAGGCCACCAAAAAGAGCGTCTCACAAGATCCCGAGTACCAAAAATGCCAGGACGACCCGCCAAAACAGAGCAATGAACCTCAGAGACAACTCGGTCTCTCCATTGGTCTGGGACAAACAGTTTCCCTGTAGGACATCTCTCAGGTTTATCCCCCTGAAATTCCGCCAGTGCCAACCGCAGATCAGGCGAAATAGCTGATAAAACTGCACCATCATTCAGGATAGTAGACGGTTCGACAACCTCCAAAGAGTCAGCGCAGAAACTATTGGAAAGGGCATCGGCCTTAACAGTCTTGGTGCCCGGCAAAAAAGAGACCACAAAATTAAACCGGGCAAAAAACAAAGGCCACCTGGAGGATTCAACCTCTTGGCCGATTCCAGATAGATGAGATTCTTGTGGTCCGTAAGCACCACAACTTGATGCCTAGCCCCCTCCAACCAATGCCTCCACTCTTCAAATGCCCACTTCATACCCAATAATTCCCGGTTCCCCACATTCAAAGACTGCGGTGATTTAGGAAAAACACAATACACAGGTAGATGACAGGATTAGCAAAAGGTGAGGCCCCCGCTGACTAAAATAGGAAAGGACAGGAAAGGGACTGATGGTAGCCAGAGAAAAACCCTGCAAAATACCAACTTCCTGATAGTACAAAAAGGCCCTCAGATCACTCGATCTGAACTCCGTCCTATACCAGGTGCCCTTGTCATACCAATGAACAGAAAACAAGAATTATAACAAATTCAACAAGCCATAAACACATGGACCCAAAGGAGCTATACTCCACACAGAACTGCAGGGAGTACCTCAACAATCCACTGAGGGGAAAAATCCCTGGAAGGAAATAAACTGAAACCAATCACAACAAATGACAAATCCAGATAAGCAAAAGAACCAGGCAATAAATAAAGAGCAAGAACTTATCTGGAGTGGATGTGATGTAGAGCAGGATTAAGCAGGCTAGAGATACAAAGAACAACTGACATCCGGCAAAAGCCTGCAATCAGACCAGGACTTAAATAAGCAGAGAGTTAGGAAAGGAAACACCCACTGCACAACCCACCTGGTCTCTGTCCAAACCCTTCCTGGCCACCAGAGGGAGCCTCCCAGCAGCCAAGACATAACTAACATTCACAACACAAGTGCTCTCTCCGCCACCTCAACTACCGCATCCAAAAAACACCAGCCCTCTGAATTGTCAGCCCAATCACACTTGCATTCTCCCAGCTCTGAAGTCTCCATCCACCCTGCACAGTATGGTGGAACTGAGATGGCTGAGTCTGCAGAGCTGTTCAGTCACACTATAGCCTGGGAATCAGAAGTCTGCTCCCAAGCTACAGTGAGTACAGACCAGGAAATGGTCTGCAGTGATGCCCAGAACCTTTGTGACTCTGATTCAGGCCGTGAGGACCAAGTTTCTGAGCATAATGTTGACCCTTTGTCACAAACTGTAACACCTGTTGTTATAGACAATGAGGAACATACTGATGACGATGAGGCGCAGATACCAGATTGGGATGACAACTAAATATTCGGTCAGGGCAAGAAGAGGCTCGGTCTGAGGGTGAGGGGAGTGCAAACACAACAATTGATGAGGAAGTTCTAGATCCCACCTACTGTCAACCCACAGTCAGGCACTCGAGGAGGTCAACAGAGGCGGTGGAGGAGGATGCAACCGACGACGAAGTTACCTTGCGCCTTCCTGGACAGAGTCGGAGCACTGGTAGCACGTCTACAACTGCATCCTCAGCCACCACTCTGCCTCTGAGCACTAGTCGGGGGGCTCAGCAGGTCGCATGCCCTGTAAGCCTTGCCTAGCCTGGTCCTTTTTTGACATAGCAAAAGATCAGCCAAATTATATGATCTGTAAAATTTGTCGTGATTCTGTTAGTAGAGGGCAAAACCTCAGCAGTTTGACAACTTCTTCCATGAATCGTCACATGAATAAATATCATATGTCCCAGTGGGAAGCTCACTGTGCTGCAATGCGGCCTAGCGGAGCGAACCATCCACCGCCTGCCCCTTCCAGTGCATCCGCGCGCTCTTCATCTTCTAGGACTGTGGGGACAGCTGTCACACCTGGTTTTCCACGCACAACTTCCACCACTGTAACCGCAACAGGCAGTTTGCTTGGTAGGTCGTCAGTTGGTTTGGAAGGGGAAACAAGTACGTGTGTACAGCTTTCTCAGACATCGATAGCACCAACGTTGGATGAAGGCAACATCATGTCTACGCCTGCACTTTCCTCACAAAGCTGCCTTTTTTTAGGGACACCCTACTCAACACCGTCTACACACAGCAGCCAGATCTCTGTCCCTCAGATGTGGACAAGTAAAAGGCCATTTCCTGCGACCTATGACAAAGCTAAGAGGTTGACTTTATCCCTCTGTAAGCTCTTGGCTACCGAAATGCTGCCTTTCTGCCTGGTGGACACACAGGATTTTAGAGACCTTATGTCTGTCGCTGTGCCCCAGTACCAGATGCCCAGTCGCCACTACTTCTCTAAGGCCCCTTTCACACGTCAGTGATTCTGGGACGTTTGTGCTTTTTTTAAAACGTATCAGAATCACTGACATACGCAGATGCATTATAATGAATGGGTCTGCTCACACGTCAGTGATTTTTCACTGCATGTGTCTCCGTGCAGCGTACCCGCGTGTGCGTGATTGCCGCACAGAGACATGTCCATTTTTTCTGGCATCACTGATGTTCCACGGACCATGCAGTGGTGTGGTCCGTGAAACACGTGCCAGAAAAAAACGTGCTTTTAAAATAAAAATCATTTTTACTCACCCGGCGTCCAGCGATGTCCTCTGCAGCCCGTTCTCCCTGCTGCTTCTGAGCCGGCTCATTATTGTCGCGCATATTCATTATGCACGACACAGCCGACCCGGAAGCAGCTGCTGCGGGGGTCAGCGCCGGCCGGATGCTGCACCATGGGAGCGAACAGCACCATGGACAGCGGGAGCGCACACAGGTGAGTTGTTTTCTATGTGCAATCACAGGCCACGGAGAACGGAGCCCGGATTACACTTAGACAACCCACGTGTGCCATGAATCACGGCACACGCAGGGACATGTGCGTGTTTTACACGCCAGTGAAAAACGTCACTGTTTTTCACTGACGTGTGAAACGGGCCTAAGAAAGGTGTGCCCGCGCTACACCAGCATGTCGCAAACAACATCACCGCTTCCTTGAGAAACTCTGTGTGTCAATAGGTGCATTTCACCACCGATACTTGGACAAGTAAGCATGGACAGGGACGTTACATGTCGCTGACTGGGCACTGGGTAACTATGGTGATAGATGGTGAAGGGTCTGCTGCACAAGTCTTGCCGTCCCCACGACTTGTGTGTCAATCCTCTGTTTGTCCACGTTCCGCCACTGCTTCTGTCTCCTCCACCTCATCTGGGTCCTCCACCTCCGCCCCAAGCCTGCCTGGTCAGGCCACCAGCGTTCTCACTGCGCAGAAGGAATCACGCACCCCTCATTACTATGCTGGCAGCAGAGCGCAACGGCATCAGGCGGTCTTTAGCTTGACTTGTCTTGGAAATAGGAGTCACACAGCGGCTGAGTTGTGGGCAGCTCTGGAGACTGAGTTTAATTAATGGTTGTCTCCACTCAACCTGCAGCCTGGTAAGGCCGTGTGCGACAATGCTGCAAACCTGGGTGCGGCCCTTCGCCTGGGCAAGGTGACACACGTGCCTTGTATGGCTCACGTGTTGAACCTTGTTGTCCAGCAATTTTTAACACACTATCCCGGCCTAGATGGCCTTCTGACCAGGGCACGAAAACTGTCTGCCCACTTCCGCCGTTCAACCGCCGCAGCTGAGCGACTTGCATCGCTCCAGAAGTCTTTCGGCCTGCCGGTTCATCGCCTGAAATGCGATGTGGCGACATGCTGGAATTCGACTATCCACATGTTACAGCGACTGTGGCAGCACTGCAGAGCCCTGGTGCAATACGTCATGACGTATAGCCTGGGCCAACGAGATGCAGAGGTGGGGCAGATCACCCTGATGGAGTGGTCTCAGATCAAGGACCTATGCACCCTTCTGCACAGTTTCGACATGGCGACGAATATGTTTAGCGCTGACAATGCCATTATCAGCATGACAATTCCAGTCATTTACATGCTGGAGCACACGCTAAACTCTATTCGGAGTCAGGGGGTGGGAAACCAGGAAGGGGAGGAACTACAGGAGGATTCATATGCGCAAGACACATCAACATCAGCAAGGTCCAGACGTTCATCATCACCAACGCGGCAGGCATGGGACCATGGGGGACAGGGATCAACAAGGGCGCATGGTAGCAGGCGAAATGTTGAGGAAGGTGCAGGAGAACATGAAGAAATGGAGGACGAACTGTCCATGGACATGGAAGACTCAGCGGATGAGGGAGACCTTGGTCAAATTTCAGTTGAAAGAGGTTGGGGGGAGATGTCAGAGGAAGAAAGAACGGTTAGCACCTCTATGCCACAAACACAGCGTGGACTTGGTCCGCATGGCTGCGCAAGACACATGAGCGCCTTCTTGCTGCACTACCTCCAACATAACCCTCGTATTGTCAAAATTAGAAGTGATGATGACTACTGGCTTGCCACACTATTAGATCCCCGGTACAAGTCCAAATTTTGTGACATAATTCCAGCCATAGAAAGGGACGCACGTATGCAGGAATATCAGCAGAAGCTGTTACTCGATCTTAGCTCGGCTTATCCACCAAACAACCGTGCAGGTGCAGGGAGTGAATCTCCCAATTGTAACTTGACAAACATGGGACGGTCTCGTCATCTTCAACAGTCTACCCGTACCAGTAGCACCGTATCTGGTGCTGGTAACAGCAATTTTATTGAATCTTTTCATAATTTTTTTAGACCGTCCTTTGCAAGGCCACCAGAGACAACAAGTCTGACACATAGTCAACGGCTGGAGAGGATGATACAGGAGTATCTCCAAATCAACATCAATGCCATGACTTTGCAAATGGAGCTTTGCTCATTTTGGGCTTCAAATCTTGAAAAATGGCCAGAGCTCTCAACTTACGCCTTGGAGATTTTGTCGTGTCCAGCTGCCAGCGTTGTCTCTGAACGTGTCTTCAGTGCTGCTGGGTGTGTGCTGACAGATAAGCGCACGCGTCTGTCCAGTGACAATGTGGACAGACTAACGTTCATCAAAATGAACAAGTCATGGATCCACAAGGAATTTACTACCCCGGTGTCATCCTGGGGAGAGTAAATGCTTGTGGATTTGGAATGTGCTTGATGCAAATCAAAACATCCTCTTTGCAACTAGGGCACAAGTGCTGCCACTGATGGGGTGTCTGTGTGGCTCAATTTTTGGAAAAAAAGGGAGACTCCACTTGGAGTAACCCTTGCTTGCTGTGTTTTTTAAAAGGAGCCAAGATGAACAAGTCATGGTTCAGCAAAGACTTTATCTACCTACCCCAGGGTCATCCTGGGAACTGTTAAGTATGGCGTATTTTTGAATGTGCTTGATGCAAATCTACCTGTGAAGTGTACAACTAGGGCACAAGTGCTGCCACTGATGGGGTGTCTGTGTGGCCCAATTTTTGGAAAAAAGGGAGACTCCGCTTGGAGTAACCCTTGCTTGCTGTGTTTTTTAAAAGGAGCCAAGATGAACAAGTCATGGTTCAGCAAAGACTTTATCTACCTACCCCAGGGTCATCCTGGGAACGGTTAAGTATGGCGTATTTTTGAATGTGCTTGATGCAAATCTAGCTGTGAAGTGTACAACTGGGGCACAATTGCTGCCACTGAAGGGGTGGGTGTGTGTGTGGCCCAATTTTTGGAAAAAAGGGAGACTCCGCTTGGAGTAACCCTTGTTTGCTGTGTTTTTTAAAAGGAGCCAAGATGAACAAGTCATGGTTTAGCAAAGACTTTATCTACCTACCCCAGGGTCATCCTGGGAACTGTTAAGTATGGCGTATTTTTGAATGTGCTTGATGCAAATCTAGCTGTGAAGTGTACAACTGGGGCACAATTGCTGCCACTGAAGGGGTGGGTGTGTGTGTGGCCCAATTTTTGGAAAAAAGGGAGACTCCGCTTGGAGTAACCCTTGTTTGCTGTGTTTTTTAAAAGGAGCCAAGATGAACAGAGCTGGGATCAGCAAAGACTTAGCTAACTTCCCCGGTGTCATCCTGGGGATGTTTAAGTATGGCGTATTTTTGAATGTGCTTGATGCAAATCTACCTGTGAAGTGTACAACTGGGGCACAAGTGCTGCCACTAATGGGGTGGGTGTGGGTGGGGCCCAATTTTTGGAAAAAAAGGAGACTCCGCTTGGAGTAACCCTTGCTTGCTGTGTTTTTTAAAAGGAGCCAAGATGAACAAGTCATGGTTCAGCAAAGACTTTATCTACCTACCCCGGTGTCATCCTGGGGACGGTTAAGAATGGCGTATTTTTGAATGTGCTTGATGCAAATCTAGCTGGGAAGTGTACAACTGGGGCACAAGTGCTGCCACTGAAGGGGTGGGTGTGTGTGTGGCCCAATTTTTGGAAAAAAGGGAGACTCCGCTTGGAGTAACCCTTGCTTGCTGTGTTTTTTAAAAGGAGCCAAGATGAACAGAGCTGGGATCAGGAAAGACTTAGTTAACTACCCCGGTGTCATCCTGGCGATGGTTAAGTATGGCGTATTTTTGAATGTGCTTGATGCAAATCTAGCTGTGAAGTGTACAACTGGGGCACAAGTGCTGCCACTGAAGGGGTGTGTGTGTGTGTGTGTGTGTGTGTGTGGCCCAATTTTTGGAAAAAAGGGAGAACTCCGCTTGGAGTCACCTTGTGGTGTTTTACATGATTTTAGAAGGGCGTGCCATGCCTATATCTGTGTCTCCTCCTCTTTTTCCTTGTCCAGCTCTTTTGTTTTCGCATGATTATATGTCCTTGTCACTTTCCCATGTGCTTGTGTTGTGTTGTGAGTTGTTTGTCACCTTTTGGACACCTTTGAGGGTGTTTTCTAGGTGTTTTTATGTGTTAGTGATTACCTGCCATTGTTTCCTATGCGGTACGAGTTCGGTTCGTCGAACATTCGCCGAACTGAACTCGAACGAGACCTTCGTTCGACGAACCGAACTCGAGCCGAACCGTGGCGGTTCGCTCATCTCTATTCATGACATGTCTGACAATATCTATTTTTTTTATTTTTTTCTATATAGTTTTTTTAATTTTTAATTATTGAAGAGCGGGTGATTTTTTTGTTTATTTTATATACTTAACAACCCATGACGTACTGGATACGTCATGGATCGTGCGCCGGTAAGCCCCGCCCCCTGCTGCCGGTCGGCGGCGGCGATCCGCGCACATATCAGCTGTTATCAACAGCTGACATGTGTGCCTGCTAGCTGCGGGTGGAATCGCTTCCACCCGCGGCCATTAACCCCTTACATTTCGCTGCCAAAATCTTGGCAGCGATATGTATATGGGCGCCGCCATGACAGTTCCTTACCCCGCCCCCACCGGAAGTCACGTGACATGATCACGTGACTTTTGGCGGTTGCCATGGTAGCACAGGGTCATGTGATGACGCCTGTAGCTAACATGACTCACTTCCTCTCAATGCCGGAATACAGCCGGCATTGAAAGTGAAATCTGCAGTTCTCAGCTCTGTAGCTGAGATCTGCAGATAGTGCAGAGCGATCTGATTGCTGATCGCTATAGCCCCCTAGTGGGACTAGTAAAATAAAATAAAAAAAAAGTAAAAACAAAAGTTTTAAAAAATTTAAAAAAAATAAAAAAACCTAAAAGTTCAAATCACCCCCCTTTCACTCCATTGAAAATTAAAGGGTTAAATAAATAAAAAATACACACATATTTGGTATCGCCACGTTCAGAAATGCCCGATCTATCAAAATATAAAATCAATGAATCTGATCAGTAAACGGCATAGCGGCAAAAAAATTCCAAACGCCAAAATTACGTTTTTTGGTCACCGCAAATTTTGCGCAAAATGCAATAACAGGCGATCAAAACGTAGCATCTGCGCAAATATGGTACTGTTAAAAACGTCAGGTCGAGACACAAAAAATAAGCCATCAGATCCTGAAAAATGAGAACGCTACGGGATTTGGAAAATGGCGCAAAACGTGCGCCACGTTTTTTGGACAAGCTTGTGAATTTTTTTTAACCCCTTAGATACAAGTAAACCTATACATGTTTGGTGTCTACAAACTCGCACCGACCTGAGGCATCACATAGATACCTCAGTATTACCATATAGTGAACACAGTGAATAAAATATCCCAAAAACTATTGTACGATCACACTTTTTTTGCAATTTTTCCACACTTGGAATTTTTTTGCCGTTTTCCAGTACACCATATGGTAAAACTTATGGTTTCATTTAAAAGTACAACTAGTCCCGCAAAAAACAAGCCCTCATATGGCAAGATTGATGGAAAAATAAAAAAGTCCCACCAAGGACACCATCTGCAAGGAGTTTGTATGTTCTCCCCGTGTTTGCGTGGGTTTCCTCCGGATACTCCGGTTTCCTCCCACACTCCAAAAACATACAGATAGGGACCTTAGATTGTGAGCCCCAATGGGGACAGTGTTCCTGATGTATGTAAAGCGCTGCGGAATATGTTAGCGCTATATAAAAATAAAAATGTATTATTTATTATTATTATTAAAAAAGTTACGCCTCTCGGAAGAAGGGGAGCAAAAAACGCAAAAAAGGAAAGTGCCCGGGGGCTGAAGGGGTTAAAAAACTTTTTTTTTTTTTTTTTTTTTAACTTTATTGTTTAGTACTCTTAGGAGATTTCAACCTGCTTTCATCCGGTTGCTTGTACTACAAACTACAATATAACAATGTTGCAGTATAGTGTTCATACCCGGTGAACTTTTCCACATTGCTTCACTTTACACCGACATACTTAATTTTATTTTATTGGAATGTTATGTGACATACCAACAAAAAGTAGCAAATATTTGAGGGGAAAAAAATGATACATGGTTTTCTAAATATTTTAAAAATATAAATCTGAAAATTGTCACGTGTGAATTTGTATTTAGCAAGACTTGAAAATTGCTGATCACAGTCTCCCACCATCCAGTCTAACTGAGCTAGAGCTAGTTTGCAAAGAAGACTGGGCAAAAATTTCAGCCTTTAAGGCTATGTGTCCACGGTAGAATGTACCTGCGGATTTTTCTGCCTGAAAATCCGCGACTTTCGCGGCAAATCCGCATCCGCGGATTTACCGCGGATTTGCCGCGGATTTTGATGCGGATTTTTTTTTTTTTTTTCCCCATTCAAAACCAAAAATCCGCACCAAATCTGCACCAAACAATTGACATGCTGCAGATTTTTCCGGATCAAAATCCGCGGCAAATCCGCAGCGGAAAAATCCGCAGCATGGACACAGCATTTCCAAAATGCCATTGAAATGGCTTGGAAGTGCCGCTGCTGCAGATTTTCGGGAAATCCGCGGCAAATCCGCGGCAAAACCCATGCAAAATCCGCGCAAAATCCGCAGCGTGGGCACATAGCCTAAATGTCCAAAGTTGGTAGAGACATACCCCTAAAGACATACAGCAGTAAATGTAGTGAAAGTTGGTCCAACAAGATATTGACTCAGTGGGGGTGAATACAATTACACGCCATTAATTTCAGATTTAAATTTTTAAAGCATTTAGAAAACAATGCAACATTTCTTTTACAGATCACAAATACTTGCTATTTTGTGTTCAAATATAATATAAAATACTAATAAAATAAATTTTCAGTTTGAGGGTGTAAAATAAAAAAAGGAAAAGTTCATTGGGTGAGAAATAGAGTTGGAGTGACAGAGGCTTCAAATTTAAAGCCTCATTTGCATATAAATTTAAATTCTGATTTCTCAGTAACGGAGAAGACTGGCTGTATAAAAGGTATGGACTTGACTTTAAAAGTCATATAAAGTGTCATGGGGGATTCTGCTGACAGATTCTCCTTTAAGTGGTTATCAGACTGCTGTTGTAGGCAGATCGTGGATGTGTGACACAGCCATTATCTGCTGGAAATGGTGCAAACTCTGTCTCTGAACTTGTTTCAAATATGGGAACCTGACATATGATAAAATATTATGTCATATTTCAGTAAGGAGTAAATGATTATTATATGTTCAATTTCAGGTACATAACAAGACTGACGAGCACATCCTCTAGGTGTGAACAGGTGCATGCTGAAAATTCCATTATATGTAGGGTTTTTTTTAACCCAGATAGAGGCTTATTAGGATAGGGTCACTTCAAAAAGAGGTACGTCTTGTCGTCAGCTGTTGGGTTTACACAAATTGGCCAATTTGTAAATTAAGCATCTCCTTTTTTCCAATAGCAGTACTGCAGTGCCAAAATTCCTATATTCAATGTTTACATATTTTAGTTTTTCTGAGTGCTGGGGTACATATTTTTTGCTGTTTAATGTATATGCATTGCAACAGTTCTCCGAGTAAATAAGGATATCCAGTGCAGCATCACCAGTCTGCTGGTTTATTATATGCTGGCATCCAGCCTTCTTTCCTAACCCCAGCCCAGATGTGCCATAATCCTCCGCAAATGCAAAGCATACTCAGTCTTATTGCTTCATTATGTTCCTTATTATTCATCTTGCTTCACAGTCACAACTCATTCTGATTATGAGCTTTGACTATACAATCTTTTCTTATATCCTTTTTATAAGTCAAATCATTTTCTGGGTTCTTTCTTTACCATCACCTTTAATCTCCATTACTTCACTCACTGCTTTTTCAAGTTTCTTTATATGTAAATTCAACATATTTATCTCTAAACTTTTTTTTTTTTCTGCGGATTTAATCTATTGACTTCTTTAAATAGTTTAAAGTCATTTATGGATCAGAAGACTTTGTAATTATATCAATTAATGATGATTTAGTGAAGATAAACATACATACATTTTTCAGGAGCATTTGCAGGATTTTACTGAAGGGTGAAGTGAAAACATTGATTATCTCATGACAGCGACAGCTTTCACATAGTGAGATATATTAGGTAGCAAGTGAATGGCCAGTTCTTAAAATGTATTCTCTGTAAGGCCTCTTTCACACGTCAGTGAAAAACACACGTTTTTATACGTACATGTTGAAGGTGCGTATGACCCTCTGTGAGCCGTGATTATGGCGCATGTGTGTCCATGGTAGCAGGAACTTTGTACTCACCTGTCTTCGCCACTGCTGCCTGTGGTGCTCATGTCTCCAGTGCTGCGGTCACACTTAGTTCCAGGTCCGCGGTTCAGCGAATATGCAATGGACATAAGGAGCGGGCCCTGAAGCAGGAGACAGCATCGCTGGAGACAAGTGAGTATAGATATTATTTTATTTGAAAAAAACATGTTTTCTCCAGTATGTGTCACATGGATCACACTACTGTGTGGTCCATGTGCCATCAGTGATGCCAGAGAAAAACGGACTTGTCTCCGTGCAGAACACACGGACATGCATGTGCGCCGCACGGACACATGGTCCCTGAGAAATCACTGATGTATGCACATACCCATTGATTTTAATGGGTCTGTGTATGTCAGTGATTCCAGGACGTATAAAAACGGTAACATACTTACCGCAATCACTGATATGTGAAAGGGGCCTGAGGAGGGTAAATGGACAAGAATAATGATCTGAAATGATACAAATTATCAAGACTAGATGACTGGGTCACTGCATGTCCAAATATGTAGTTCTTGCCAGGTGTGTCCAGTTTGTTGGAATGGTTAGTACCATTGTAATTGTTTTGATGGTAGGATAAGCTTTTCAAGAAAGCAGAACTGGTGAATCAGTTAATTGATGTATGTGGAAAAATAAGCCCGCCTGGTCTAACTATAGGATAATGCATCCTCTCATACTTCAAAACGTGTTCATACACAAGTTTAGGAACATGACAAAGTTTCAAGTGTTGCCATACCATGCACATTTCACAGAGCTCAATCCAGTCCAGCTAAAAGATAAAATCTAAAGTCCATCATAAGTGAAGAGAATATTATAAAAAGTTAGGGATGAATATAGCCAAATAAACCCTTAATAAGGCTATGTTCGCACGTTGCGTTTTTTTCTGCGTTTCTGCAGCGTTTTTAGCAGCAGCGTTTTTGCGCTAAAACGCATGCGTTTTTGATTGCCAGCAAAGTCTATGGGAAAAGTAGAAATCCTGTCTGCACTTTGCTTTTTTTTCAGCAGCGTTTAATTTGCATATTTGTGGTCAAAAACCATGCTGAAAAAGAAGCAGCATGTCAGTTGTTTTTGCCATTTCTGCAGCGTTTCCTTAACATTGGAGTCAATGAGAAATGGCAAAACGCAACCAAAATCACAATTCCTGCGTTTTTCATGCTTTTTACCTGCTTTTCCACTGCGTTTTTGGCTCCAAAAATGCATGCTTTTCTGGGCAAAATTTAATGGGTTCTAATGTTCCTTTACACACACACAATAACCGAAAATTTAAATGTTAAAAAATTAGAAACTTCACCTATTTTTCTGTTAAAATGTGCATAACCGCTATTTTATCATTAAAAATGATAATTTCCCATATAGTTTTATTAAAAGTGATTTTATACTTTTTTTCTCTTTTTTCATACTTTTTGACTAATTCAACTTTATTTCTCAGTGTCTTGATCTCAAAAACGCATCTGCAGAAACGCAAGTGAAAACGCAGGTAAAAAGCGCTAAAAACGCACTAAAAACGCGGTAAAAACGCATGCGTTTTTAGCGCTAAAAAATGGTCAAAAGCCATTTGGTCAAAAACCAAGGGAAGGAAAATGTGCAGAATAAACTGCAGGTACTCCGACGCAACGTGCGGACATAGCCTAATACCGTTATATCAACTAACATGCATATACTGTATGTAGAGAGATTCATTTTAGAGCACACAGAAGAAGGTTAGACTAAACTAATATCAACCCTGGAAAAAACGAAGGTTACATATAAGGCTGTATATCAATAATCCCAACTCTAGTATTTTATAGGGTGAAATAAAGAAAAATATCAAAATTAGTAAATGCTGAATAAATTAGCAAGGTATTTGACAATATTGTATTCAATGGGAATAAACTGGACACCTCGAGCACAGAGAAGTATGTGGGCAGGTGATCGGATAGTCCTAACCTGGGTTCTCAAAAAGAAATCATGGACTCAGTGTTGAGTAGTGGAGCAATTCTGTAATCCACCAGCTGAAACCATGGTCCCTAGGCTGAAGTCCTGTGAAATTACCAGTGATAGGAGCAGGCCTCTATTTATATCCCTTAGCTTCCATTTCAGGTCATTGTGTCCCACAGGATGGGGGAAAGATACTTACTTATGGCTGTTCTCTCATTGTTCCCTAATTCACTGTTCTCCAGGTGACACAGACTAGTACACTGAAGGTGGCTGATGCAATCTGTAATCACTAGACAGTCCACAAATTATAATAAAAAAGGCAACGGACAGTCCCAAATGAAACAATGGCCCATTTCCCTTGAATAATACATCTGGCATAAATAAGAATAGTTAACCCTCACACAAGTGGACAGATATTTCTTATTGACGATGAGTCGCACAAAGAGTTTTTATTGATAATAAATGTGTCATCAGAGAGCCCAAAATATACAGTACATATTTTTAAAGCAATTTGTTTAGTCATTATTTTTATTGACAATAAAGAAGCAAATAATGCAAAATAAATGTGTCATTAAATGTCACTGGTGGTGAAATGTTCTGCAAGCTGTATCCCCAATATGAAAAGATCATGAGCCAGTCTGCAGCACTGAAATTGTTAAGATGTGATAACTCTTTGTCTCCTTGCCAAAGACAACTAAACCCCTAAACTAAAGACCTATAAATAAAACTTAACTTTCATTCATTAATTGTTAAATAATTACATAAAGAGCACTGTACACCCATTTAAGAACACAGTACAGGAACAGCTCATCTAATCCCTTTATGGAGATACACAATCTTATCTTTCTCCTACTTTGATTATTTCATGGTCTCATAGTCTTTCTTGTCAGCAGCCATTATTAGTACATGCTGCCTTAGCACTAGCTATTAAAATTCTAAACATAAACACTACCCAACATGTTTCACCTATACAGGCTTCATCAAAGGGAACATGTAAGGCTCATATTGGGGAGGCCTTACTTTTAGGATTTTAATAGCTAGTGGTAGGACATCATGTACTAGTAATGGCTGCTGACAAGAAAGACTATATGACCATGAAATAATCACAGTAGGAGAGATAAGAGTGCGTATCTCCATAAAAGGATTAGATGAGCTGTTCCTGTACTAAAGGCCCAGTCACACTAAACAACTTAGCAGCAATCCCAACAAAGATACAACCTGATAGGGATCACTGGTAAGTTGCTAGGAGGTCACTGGTGAGATGTCACACGAAGCGACACTCCGGCGATCCCACCAGCAACCTGACCTGGCAAGGATCGCTGGAGCGTCGCTACACGTGGAAGCATGCTGCGCTTGGTAACTAAGGTAAATATGGGGTAACCAACCCGATATTTACCTTGGTTACCAGCGCACACCGCTTAGCGCTGGCTCCCTGCACACCTAGCTACAGTACACATCGGGTTAATTACCCTATGTGTACTCGCTCGTTACCCGCTGTTTACTGTGGTTACCAGCGTCCGCAGAAGCCGGCTCCCTGCTCACTGCACATTTAGTTGTTGCTCTGTCGCTGTCACACACAGCGATGTGTGCTTCACAGCGGGAGAGCAACAACTAAAAAATGGTCCAGGACATTCAGCAACAACCAACGACCTCACAGCAGGGGCCAGGTTGTTGCTGTATGTCACACACAGCAACATCGCTAGCAAGTTGTGCCTCAGCAGCGATGTTGCTAGTGATGTTGCTTAGTGTGACGGTACCTTAAGTGTTGTGTGTACAGTGCACTTTCTATAATTACTAGCTGTATTACCCGGCTTTGCCCAGGATAGTAACTAAGTGCCTCTCTGTCTCTCTCCTACTATCCCTCTCTATCTGTCTGTCTCCCTTTTTGTCTCTCTCACTGTCTGTCTCCCTCTCTGTGTCTCTCACACTCTGTCTGTCTCTATCCCTTTCTGTCTGTCAGTCTCACTGTGTCTCCATCTCTCTCCCTGCCTCTATCTCTGTCTGTCACCCTGTCTATCTCTCTCTATCCTTGTCTCTCTATCCATCTCCCTGTCTGTCTCCCTTTATCAGTCTCTCTGTGTCCTTTTGTCTCTTTCTGCCTGTCTTTCTCTGTCTCTCTCTGTCTATCCGTCTCTCTCTATCCATGTCTCTTTCTGTCTCTCTATCTGTCTCTCCAGAAAATCATATTACCTCACACATAAGCTTCTTATACTAAAAATGGCCTTCATTGCCTATAGCAACCAATCAGAGCTCCTATTAATAACCTGTAGCTCCCAGCTCCATTGACTTTAATGTAAGCAGGTTTTTTGGTGAATAACTAAAGCGCAGGGTTAAATTTTCCCCTCAAAACATAGTCTATGACATTTCCTGAGTCACATGGGGTGTCTGTGCAAAATTTTAAGTTAAAATTGAAATTCACCAGCTTTGCAAAATATCACCCCGATCCAAAAAAAAAATAATAAAACAATTGATTCATGTCAAATAAATTTCTGTGAATTGCTTTTTTTAAATGGGTCTAATTTCCTGGAAAATATATGAAAAAACACTGTGAGTTCCCTTTGAAGTCAATTGAGCATATTTTCAGCTTTGTAAACACAACATTTTTAATGTCCAAATGACTTTCACCTATCTGGCTAGAGGAAACCGAATGGCAACAGGAGGTAACCAAAACCGTATTTGACAAAAATGTGCAACATAAGGCTTTGCTCTCATAAAGTTATCTCTTTATTATAGACGTAGATACTGAAACGCCCATGTCCTGGAGGATGTTCCTCATTTCTGTGAATGTTGTAAAGAGTTTTGCTTCAACATAGAAAGGATTCAAGATTCAGCCTTTTTTGAGCTCCTGAGCTCACCTGTGCTTTTTTTTCTTGCAGAATGTGTCAACCTGTTGATTTGGTGACTCTTAACATTTATGCTAGCTCTATTATGGATTTCTACTTTTTTTCAGCATAATGATGGTCTGTTCATCTCCAATTGAAAGCTCCTTTGACCACATGTTGTGGGTTCACAGGAACAGTTTCCAAATTCAAATGCCACACCTGGAATTATCTCCAGACCTTTTACCTGCTTAATTGATGATGCATTAATGAGGGAATAGCTCATGCACTTCATTAAAGACCTTTTGAGATTATTGTCTAATAAATTTTGCTCCCCTGAAAAAGAGGCAGCTACATAAAGAGCTGTAATTCCTAAACCCTTACTCCAATTAGGATGTGAATACCCTCAAATTAAAGCTGAGAATATGCACTTTAAGCCCATATTGATAATATAGATATATCTTGAAAATGTTTTTGTACACAAAACGTTGGTAAATAAAATTAGGGTAATGGGAACAGGGCAACATATTTGTAAATGTGTAAAGAACCCGCTCAGTGATAGGAAACAAAGGGTGGTTATTGGAACACACTCAGACTGAGTCACAGGTAACAGTGGAGTACCACAGGGATCAATATTGGGCCCTCTTCTTTTTAAATTATTTATGAATTACCTTACAGGTGGCATAGTAAGAGTAAAATTTCAATATTCGCAGATGATACTAAACTCTGCAAGGTAAGCAATACAGAGGAGAATAATTTAATATTGCATTAGGATTTATGTATGGTAGAGGCTTGGGCTGAGAAATGGCCATTGAAGCTTAATATAAGGTCATGCACTTGGGCAGTGGAAATAAATTGTATAATTATGTAATTAATGATAAAGCACTGTGTAAAACTGTCACTGCAAAAGACTTGGGTGTATAAGTGGATTGTAAACTCAACTTTACTGACCAGTGTCAAGCAGTTGTTGCCAATGCTAATAAAATAATGGGATGCAGTAAAAAAAGGCACAGATGCCCATGGGAAACAAATAGTTTTACTCCCTATACAAAAGTCACTGGTGCGAACACACTTAGAATACTGTGTACAATTTGTGTGACTGTTGTATAAGAAGGAGATAACTGAACTAGAGGTTATTAACGGAATGGGTGGAATGCAATACCAACCCCTTAACAACCGCGGGCAGTAATATTACGTCCTAGCGGTCATAATGTTACTGCCCGCGGTCTGCCACCGGCAGCATGCCGCGATTGGCGCACATCTTAGCTGATTTTCACAGCTGAGATGTGTGCCTGTTAAGCACAAGCAGAATCGTTATCTGCTCGTAATAAAAAACAATTAGAAGTGCACAGCCATAATTTATATGGTAAATTTATCAGGAATAAGGGGGTGCACCTGTCAAGCAAAACCAACAATGGTAATCACAAGAAAAGCGCTTGACCAAAGGCACTCACTCCAAATTTAAAGTAGTATAATACGATTCTTTATTTATGTATCAAAAAGTTTAAAACCACACATACAAAATACAACACAGTGCAGACATATTAAAAAAACACCAAGGACAATGGTAATGAAACCCAATCCAAAAAATCTTCTCCAAGAAATATATATTGTACCAGAATCACCATAGATAGTTCAAAATGCAAGACAATACAGATAAAGAGTCAGAAAAATAACCATCTTATAAATAGGTATATGATGAGACAGACATTCTATCTTTCAAGCAGCATTATGACCAAATGGTCAAAACAGCAACTGCAATGCCTCATAGGCAGAAAATCCCTATCATGGTGATTCCCTATCTAAAAATGGAAGTGGAGAACCTGGCCCAACGCGTGTCGCTATGTTAGCTTCATCAGGGGCAGTGGGTATCACAGGAAATGATCACACATAAACAGACATTTATACACGTGCTAATAAACTATTAAAACCATATTGCCTACCAGCGTGGTGCATGATCCCTCATGGCATTGCAATCAGGGAGTGCTCAGTGGAGAAGGAAAACATTTCTAACAGCTCATGCAGCACCTGCGTTAGTTTACGCAAAATACGTACTTAAGATGTTTCGTGAATACCAAAAATAGAGCAACTTACGCAAATAGCGTTTAAGCTGTAAATTTCCAGAAACAGTCTTGGAGCAGCATTAAACAGAGGAAAAATACATGGGGCTTGCACAAAATATATGTTAGGAGGGTTCTATAAGGCTGGACTCACACGAGGGTATGGCATCCGATGCGATATGCTAATGTCCCCCGGCTCAGGCTCTGCTGCGAGCGTGAGCCGGGTGTCATGCGACTGTAACCCGATCTTGCGATCGGGTCACAGCTGTGAAGCTGAGTGCAGGCGCTGCGGAGGAGAGGGAGGGGTTAATCCTCCCATCTCCTCCACTGTCAGCCTGTGCGTATATCGCACTGCACTGGGATTACATCCGAGTGCAGTCCGATGTATCTCTCGCATCCATTCACTTGAATGGGTGCGAGAGATACGGCGGTAGCAGCAAAACGCAGCATGCTGCCGCTTTTCTCGCATCCAGAATCTGGATGCGAGAAAAGCTGACCAATAGCTCAACCTCATTGCCTAACATTGGTCATAGTGCAATGCGAGAAATTCTCGCATTGCACTCGTCCGATTTTCACGCTCGTGTGAGCGTACCCTTACTAGAATGATGCAGCGCAACCTACATTAGAGACATTGGAATACAGGAGGAGCAGCAGCATGGTTACAAATCGAGTAGGCTGTGTTTTAGATGTACAGAATTTTATGAAGCGCTTAAACTGCATAAAGCACATATTTTGAGGCTTTTTTTTTTTTTTTTCCCCTTCCCTTCTTCTCAGACAGAGAGGTATAGCACATCCCATATTTGTAAAGAGTATAGCCATAAATATTTATGAACCACACTTTTACACAGCATATGCATTAATTTACGCAGAATACATATTTAAAAGTTCTTGAAAAAGAGTTGAGCCAAGATCCTATATGGAAGACACTACTACTAATATCTTGGATTATGCTAATTTATGCAAGGGGTGGATTAAATACGGAAATCCCTTTAATATATATATGATTTGGATCCCATACGCCACAATAGACAGAGTCTCATATACAGATCAAAGCCCACAAGTATTTCCAAGAGGTACTCAATCAGGATATAGAGTGTAAATCCTCAATAGATCACAAAATGGGAACCTTACTTCATCAGAAGATGGTTCTATAATCCAAGAATAGAAGGTTTGTCAGTATAACAGATGATTGGCACACCAGGTCATGCCCTACCTGTACGGGAGTATCATTTCCTCCAGATATATATAAGCAGATTATATAGAATATTTATGGCGCATATTGCCCCAACTCTCATTATCCATAATGATAGATAAAGGTGAGTATCTACATACCACACACATTTGTGCGGATTTATCTATGATGCAAGTTTCCATGCAGTCCTAAAGGCCCCGTCACACTAAGCAACATCGCTAGCAACATCGCTGCTAACGAACAACTTTTGTGACGTTGCTAGCGATGTTGCTGTGTGTGACATCCAGCAACAACCTGGCCCCTGCTGTGAGGTCGTTGGTTGTTGCTGAATGTCCTGGGCCATTTTTTAGTTGTTGCTGTCCTGCTGTGAAGCACAGATCGCTGTGTGTGACAGCGAAACAGCAACAACTAAATGTGCAGGCAGCAGGAGCCGGCTTCTGCGGAGGCTGGTAACCAATGTAAACATCGGGTAACCAAGAAGCCCTGTCCTTGGTTACCCGATATTTACCTTTGTTACCAGCCTCCGCCGCTCTCACTGTCAGTGCCGGCTCCTGCTCTGTAACTAGGAGAGCTGTGCTGTGTGTGCTGTAACTAGGAGAGCAAGGAGCCAGCGCTCAGTGTGCGCTGCTCCCTGCTCTGTGCACATTTAGCTGCAGCACACATCGGGTAATTAACCCGATGTGTGCTGTACTAGGAGAGCAGGGAGCCAGCGCTCAGTGTGCGCTGCTCCCTGCTCTCTGCACGTGTAGCTGCGTGAGCTGGTAACCAAGGTAAATATCGGGTTGGTTACCCGATATTTACCTTAGTTACCAAGCGCAGCATCTTCCACGCGGCGCTGGGGTCTGGTCACTGGTTGCTGGTGAGCTCACCAGCAACTCGTGTAGCCACTCTCCAGTGATCCCTGCCAGGCCAGGTTGCTGGTGGGATCGCTGGAGCGTCGCAGTGTGACATCTCACCAGCAACCTCCTAGCAACTTACCAGCGATCCCTATCGTTGTTGGGATCGCTGGTAAGTTGTTTAGTGTGACTGGACCTTAAGGCTATGTGTCCACGTTGCTTTTTGCCTGCTTTTTACCTGCTTTTTTGCTGCTTTTTCAACTGCGTTTAATGCCAAAATGGATGTCGTCTGCTTTTCAAGCAAAGTCTATGGGAATTTGGGTTTCTTGTGCAAAAAAGCAACATGGACACATAGCCTAAAAAGGTGCAGTTCAAAACGCTGCAGAAACGCATGAAAAAACGCAACGTGGGCACATAGCCTAAATATTTATCCGGGTTCAAGGGTGGATTATGATTGAGTTCCAAACTATAATATATCGTTATCTGCTCTTGCCGTTTAACCCCTTAAATGGCGCTCTCAATATGTGACAGCGCTATTATAATCGCGATAAACTTTTACAGACCGCCCGACACCGGAAGTCACTTCACGTGATCACGTGACTTCTGGTGGTTGTCATGGTACCCCGGGGCATGTGATGACTCCTGCATGACACATGAACTACTTTCAGTTTCACTCGGCCTGCAGCCCAGTGAAGCAGAAAGTGAGCGTATCTGCTGTTTACATTTGTATAGCTGTGATCAGCAGATAGGGCAGAGCGATCTGATTGTTGATCGCGATAGCCCCCTAGGGGAACTAGTAAAATAAAAAAAAGTTAAAAAAAGTTTTAAAAAATTTAAAAAAAAGCAAAAAAACCTAAAAGTTCAAATCACCCCCCTTTCGCCACATTAAAAATTAAAAGGTTAAAAAAAATAAAAAAAATACACACATTTGGTATCGCCGCATTCATAAATGCCCGATCAAAATATAAAATCAATTAATCTGATCAGTAAATGGCGTAGCGGAAAAAAAATTCCAAACACCAAAATGAAGTTTTTTGTCGCCACATCTATTGCGCAAAATGCAATAACAGGCGATCAAAATGTAGCATCTGCGCAAAAATGGTACCGGTAAAAACGTCCACTCGAGACGCAAAAAATAAGCCATCACTGAGCCATAGATCCCAAAAAATGAGAACGCTACGGGTCATGCAATATGGCGTAAAACGTGCGCCACTTTGTTCGAACAAACTTCTGATTTGTTTTTAACCTCTTATATAAAAGTAAACTTAGACATGTTTGTTGTCTATGAACTCGCACTGACCTGAGGCATCACACCCATACATAAGTATTACCATATAGTGAACACAGTGAATAAAATATAAAAAAAAAATAGTGCTATCGCACTTTTTTTGCAATTTTTCTGCATTTGGAATTTTTTTGCCATTTTCCAGTACACTGTATGATAAAACTTATGATTTCATTTAAAAGTACAGCTCGTTCAGCAAAAAATGAGCCCTACATGACCATATTGACTGAAAAAAAGTTACGTCTCTCAGAAAAAGAATGGCGAAAAAAAAAACGGAAAGCGAAAAATCGGCCGGTCGTGAAGGGGTTAAACTTGAAGTTATCCAGTTGGGGAAAAAAAGGCTATGGGGCAATATTATTACAATGTATACAAATATGAGGAAACAGTACAAAGACCTTTCTAATGATTTTTTATACCTAGGCCTGCGACTGTGACAAAGGGGTCCTTTGCGTCTAGAAGAAAGGTTTGATCATAATCAAAGATGAAGATTGTTTACTGTAAGAGCAGTAAGACTATGGAAATCTTTGCCACATGATGTTGATTCATCGCTAAAATTTAAGAAAGGCCTGTATGCCTTTCTTGAAAAATATATTACTAGTTATGTGCACTTGATTCTGTGTTTGGGCGTTGATCCAGGGAACTGATCTGATTGCTGTATCTTGAGTAGGGAAGGAATTTTTCCCCTAATATGGAGCTTATGGTCTGCCCCTGTCATGGGTGGGTCATGGTTGACAGACAGTCCTGTGGTGTCCGGCTGTAAAAGGTCACAGTGTTTGGCTACACAAAGTGCTCCCTGACATTCTATTCTTCCTGCTGTACTGTAAATGGTATACTATATATCTCTCTGCTTGAGGTTAATTCCTTCCCTTTTAGGACCCTGTGGATATCTTCATCTTTCAGCTGTTAATCATCATTACTTCTCCTTGTGTCCTTAAATACCCATATTTTGCCTTGGTGTTTACTAGTGATACAGATATATTCCTATAGAGGCCTTGAATGCAATCAGTAGGCTTCTAATTCAGCTGAAGAAATATTGCTGATTTATTGCTGATTCTCTCCTTCAGGCTTCTTGAAGATAAGTTATTCGTTAACTTCCCCGTTTGTTCTCTCTTTGTCTTCTTTAGAGCTTAGTGGGGTTGACTAAATGTTCATCCCATTCATTCTTTACCAAGGGCACAGCTCAGGATCAGCCAGGGCCAGGTTTCCTATTGGCCCATAGGTGGGGAATCTATCTGTTATGGGGGGACTGGCAGATTAGGATAAGGTGATGTATATCCCAATTGCCAGTCAGGGTCCACCGTGCTCCCAGATGGTAAAGGAACTACTGGGAACCCGAAGATTAGGCGGAGAATACAGAGCTGGGTGGCTCAGAAATAATAGGAACCTGATCCAAGTTAAATAGCACTTGGATCAGGAGACTGTGAACCCTGTTCACGTCACAGGGTCAACACACTTAGACCAGGAACACCCTTGTTAATGCCACAGGGGTCCTGGTGTATGTTGTCCATGCGCGTAAGGGGCACACTGATGGACAGGTGGCACAGCAGCCGCAGCCCAGTTAACGCCACTGGCCAGCCCATGCAGGACTAGACGGTAGGGGGAGGAAGCCCGGCGCCTGACCCTAACATGCCGAGCCACGAATCTTGGCGTGACAGGCACCGGACGCCTAACCCTGCCTATCACTTCCAACCTAAGGCTATGGCCGCAATGAGGCTCTATGTATGGAGGTGTGCTATGTCAGAGCATACATGAGAAGACTGCACCTCCATGCTGTCTCCAGCCTCTTTTTTTACCTAGGGTCCACCTCAAACCCAGGGTGGGCCACAATGGCGCCTCCAGAAGCCAATTGTGGAGTGCCACATCATTAGTGACATCATCAGCGGCCTATCAGGTACCGCCACTTCACTGATGACACAATGGCAACACCGACCCCCAAACACCTCACCAGTCATCATTTGACGACCAATGCTAGGGTGCCAGGTCATAGGGACGTGCCTCCGTGAGCCAGTCTGGAGTGGCCACATCATCTACAACGCCTGATACCCTCTGACCTAATAGGGCCTGCCACCTCACAGACATGCCCAGTGAAGTCCTTATCAGACTTAGCCTCCAATGCACCAAGTGCCTGAGCATGCTCAGTAGCCTGAACAACTGACTTAGCCTCTGAAAATCACACTACCAGCTTGAGCATGCTCAGTAGGCACAACACAGGACTTAGACACAGAACGCAGTCCAAGTACCTGTGCAAATAGGCTTTTCACACCAAGTGTGGGAGTATGCTCAGTAGCCTGAACTGAGGACTTAGCCTCAGAAATGGTACTAACAGGCTGAGCATGCTCATCAGGCGAAACACTGGACTAAAGGGTGCTTTACATGCTGCAACATCGCTAACGATATATCGTCGGGGTCACGGTGTTTGTGACGCACATCCGGCGTTGTTAGCGACATCGCAGCGTGTGAAAGCTAGGAGCGACGATCAACGATCGCAAAAACGGCAAAAATCGTTGATCGTTTACATGTCTCTCCTAATCATAATGTCGTTGGTGTTTTATTTTGCAGGTTGTTCGTCGTTCCTGCGGCACCACACATCGCTGTGTGTGACACCGTAGGAACAACGAACATCATCCTACTTGCGTCCACTGGAAAGGAGGAAGGAAGGAGGTGGGTGGCATGTTCCGGCCGCTCATCTCTCCCCTCCTCTTGTATTGGGCGGCCGTTTTGTGACGCCGTTGTGACGCCGAACGCACCTCCTCCTTGAAGGAGGGATTATTCGGCGGCCACAGTGACGTCGCTGAACAGGTATGTGCGTGTGACGCTGCCATATGGCAGCGATTACCACATGTTGCACGAATGACAGGGGCGGGTGCTATCGCTCGCGACATCGCTAGCAATCGCTAACGATGTCGCAGCGTGTAAAGCACCCTTAAGGCTCTGGCTGGAGTGAATCGGCACACGCATGCGCTCTAGACACCTCTCCACACTTAGACGTGGAGGAATAAGCAGCCAGCTGGACAACCTGAGGCATGGGCAAAAATGGCGGCCGGCGCCTGGGTGTAGCTGGAACTGCAGAGGGCTGCTTGCAGCTATGGCAGTGCCAACTTGTAACACTATCTAAGGTGGTTAGGGGAGCCAGCAGAAGGTCTATCTCCCCCTTCCCTAGACACAGGGGTTTCGTTCCCTTTCCTGTCGCCATACATGTGGTATTTCCCGATACTTAACGTGACATCCCTATCGGGTTTTGCCTTCCTCTGGATCAACATGTTGATCTATGAGTTCAACTCGATGGACTAACTTCAACTTTAAAAACTTTAAAACTATGACGCAGCTAAAATGCTAAAACTTATATCACTGTCCAAATATTTCTGGACCTAACTGCCTTTGTGATCAAAAGTTGTAAAATATTGAAGTCATTGTCGCTCCATGGTGATTTTGCACTTTTCACATATTTTAAAAGTTAAATATAATTCCATAGCCTAATCCAGGTATAGCCTACTAATGAGAATGATGATCAATAATACAATGGCATCAACATATTAGAGGGATTAGAAACACAGTAAATTAGACAGTGAACTTACCAATGGTTGTCAGTAAAAGGATATGAATGATTGTGTGAGATTGGCTTAGTGCATTGGATATTGACCTCAGAGACACTAAACACCCAATCAATTTTCACCTCCCAAGATATATATATCTGTTTTACTGCAGAGGGTGTATATGAAAATGTTTAAGTGGTATACTCTCATATGAAGTATATATGAAGTATGAAGCATAACAAGATTATATGCAAATAGCGTGTGTTTTTTAAATAGAGCTAAACCAACTGAATATCAAAAAATAATGCAGAATGTGGGAAAAGCCATGTAGTAGTCCTATAAATGAATGAAAATGCAATAGGAAAACAGTGTCAAAACCAATTTTAGCATGAAGACATATGAAGACAAAAAAGAGCCTTTGAAAATAGGTGGCTGCAATGAACAAATACTCCACTTATCCTTTGCACCAGCGCAAAATAGATCAAATCCAGCTAAATCCTGCTATCAATAAAATGTTACATGTACATTCTAAATTTTCATTCAATTTTCAATACTGTAATCCATTGAAAGATTCCAATAATTTCTTCTCTAATGTACTAGGCATGAAAATATGGCTTTTTATATTATCTCCTGAGGGAGAAATTAAATTTTTGGTAACATATGACAATTAAGCAGTATAATGTGATCATAAAGTCATTAGCATCCACATGAAACCAAATTAGCATGGTCTGTGGTGGAAATCTGTGTACTTTGTGTCTGAACCGATTACAGAAACATTACACTGAACTCCTGTCCTGAGCTGCTCATTTGTATTACCTATGCTTATTGTTTGAGTTTGACATCCAAAAAAGGCCAAAGCCAGGTAGTCAATTTCACAGTCACTCAGCACATAACATTCCAGAGTGCCATTATGCCCTAATAATGACTACATTTAAGGAAAACATCATATGAATACATATATACATTAAAGAATTTGCTTCTCAGACTAATCTGCATTTTCTGGGTGATATTAGAATTAGTATTTCTAAATGCATTCAAGTTGAGAGGTTACAGCCTAATTTCCAGTGTTTAAACAGCAATAATGAAATTGGCAAATAAGAAAAGTTAAATTACAAGTGTGTAATTAAGTTGTGTCTCAAAGTGTGCACCTTGGTTAGATTAAGCAAAGATCTCTTTTGCTTCTCATGTCTACACTTTTCTTTTGTATTATTCAAGATATGAGCGTATATCTTATGTGTGTGGGATCACAAGGGTCAGGAGTGCTCTCATCCACTGGACTAGCTGTCTTTAAAAAGACCTCACAGGTCAGGACTCATCCCACTTAATGCCTGTACGCCTTTTCCCTTGGCTAGAACACTACTCAGACAACACAGGGTGATGGTGCCACACTCCGGTAAGACTTGATTGGATTACCAACAGACAAAATAATATAATACATTCCCAGCAAGGACACAAGATGATTCAGGTGACAAAGTCCCACCATTCCTCTGGCTCACCAGGGACAAGAATGTCTATGAGTTTGGGGAATCCAGGGCTACTACCCCAGCTAGCAGCACCCCGCTTTTTGGTGGCAACCCATTGAGAGGAGAAAGCTGGAAGTTTAGGAAGCTGACTGAGCACAGTGAGGAATATTGAAAGATGACTGGATTGTACCAAACTGGCTTCTCTAAACAAATTTGTGATCTCAGTGTCAGTGTTGGAGGAGTTCTATAATCCACCAGCTGGAACCATGGTCCCTAGGCTGAAATACTGTACAATCACTTTGGTGACAGGAGCAAGCCCTTTTTTATATCCCTCAGTGCCCATTTCATGGCATTGTGCCCCACAGAATTGGGAGGAGATAAAAATGGCTGTTGCCTCATTGTTCCATAGTTCAATTAAACTGCATAATTGTTCTTCAAATAGTGCAGATTAGTAAACTGCAGGGGGAAAATGCAATCCGTAAGCAGCAGGCATTCCACAAATTAGCATACAAAAAGGGGAACCAGACTGTCTCCCATGAAACAATGGCTCATGTTCCTTGACTTACTGAACAAAGTAATAGTACATCTATCATAATAAGAATAGTTCACCTCTGCACATTGGCCAGATTTTCCTCATTGACACTGAGTTGTCACAATATGTTGGCACCAGTGACTAGAGATGAGCGAACCGGTCCCGGTTCGGCTCGAGGCCGGTTCGCCGAACGGGGGTCCCGTTCGAGTTCGGTTCGTCGAACGTTCGACGAACCGAACTCGAACGTATAGGCTATAATGGGAGGCAATCACAAACACATAAAAATGCATTATAAATGTACACAAACAGTTAATAAACATTGCCATAACACTTACCGGTCCTCGCGATTCCTTCTGCACTCTGTCTCCTGCCGCTATTCCATCCGATGATCGCTGAATCCTCCCGGTGACCTGCACTGCCAGCAGAGAAGCAGGACCTATCGTGACGTCAAAATAGCCATGTGACCAGTCACGTGGCTATTATCTCATTGGCTACAGACTGGTCACATGACTATGACACGTCATGTAGGACCTGCGAGTGCATCTCTCCGGTACACGGTGCACATATGTGTATCGCCGTGTACCGGCGACATGCTCTAGCACACGGTCGACTCCCCGTTCCGTTAGGGACCGGCTGACACAGCCGGTCATTAACGGAGATCACCGTTGCCATAGCAACGCAGTTAGCGGTGACGTCACCGCTAACCGCGGCTCCGGGAGCACCGTTGCTATGGTAACGCGTCTGTCAGCGTTACCGCTAGCAGCCAGCACTGATCACTCACGGAGTGAAGGCTGCACGCTGCTTCCCGATTGTAGTGAGCATTGTAGTTAGGATGGAGGTTCCCCAGCCCCAAGTGATGCCCCTCACTACAATCGTCACTACTACTACACTAGAAAGAAAGAAGACAGAAGAGCAGGATCGTGGAGGGCTGACAGGGGTAATAAAGATGGAGTCTCTAATGTGTCTGTGTATTTATTTCTATTAAAGTATTTTTTCTCTGTGTGGTGTCTTTTTTTAACCCTTTATTGGAGATTCTTAATGGCCGGGTCAAACGTGCCTGACATTAAGAATCTCTGGCTTAATACTGGCTAGTAAAACAAAGCCAGTATTAACTCATGATTACCCAACAAGCCACCCGGCTCCAGGGCTGTTGGAAGAGTTGGATACAGCGCCAGATGATGGCGCTTCTATGAGAGCGCCATTTTCTGGGACGGCTGCGGACTGAAATCCGCAGCAGAGGCGCCCACAAACCTCGGGCTAACCTGTGCTGCGGATTCCAATCCCCAGCTGCCTAGTTGTACCCGGCTGGACACAAAAATAGGGCGAAGCCCACGTCATTTGTTTTTTAATTATTTCATGAAATAAGTGAAATAATTAAAAAAAACGGGCTTCCCTATATTTTTGGTTCCCAGCCGGGTACAAATAGGCAACTGGGGGTTGGAGGCAGCCCGTGGCTGCCAGCTGTACCTGGCTAGCATACAAAAATATGGCGAAGCCCACGTCATTTTTTTGGTGGGCAAAAAACTTCTGCATACAGTCCTGGATGGAGTATGCTGAGCCTTGTAGTTCTGCATCTGCTGTCTGCTCTTCTCCATACAGACAGACAGCAGCTGCAGAACTACAAGGCTCAGCATACTCCATCCAGGACTGTATGCAGAAGTTTTTTGCCCCCTGAAAAAATTATGTGGCTTCGCCATATTTTTGTATGCTAGCCAGGTACAGCAGGCAGGTACGGCTGCCCCCAACCCCCAGTTGCCTATTTGTACCCGGCTGGGAACCAAAAATAAAGGGAAGCCCTTTTTTTATTATTTCATGAATTTCATGAAATAATTAGAAAACAAATGACGTAGGCTTTGCCCCATTTTTGTGTCCAGCCAGGTACAACTAGGCAGCTGGGATTGGAATCCGCACCACCGGTTGGCCTGAGCTTTCTGGGCCCCACTGCTGCGAATTGCAGTCTGCAGCCACCTCAGAAAATGGCATTTTCATAGAAGCGCCATCTTCTGGCGCTGTATCCAACTCTTCCAGCACCTGCCTGCTATACCTGGCTAGCATACAAAAATATGGCGAAGCTCACGTCCTTTTTTTGTAGCTTTTTGGCAAAAAAAAAAAAAAAATGCTTCCCTGGATTTTCCATTGCCAGTGAAGGTAACACCAAGCAGTGGGGGTTAGCAGCCAGTAGCTGCTTGGATTACCCTTAGCTAGCAATACAAAAAATGCAGTGGGAGCTAACATATATTTTTTTTAATTATTTATTTAAATAACTAAAAATAAAATGGGCTTCCCTGTATTTTGATTGCTGGACATCACAGTGCTGTAAAAATAAATCTTTAAAAAAATGACGTAGCGCTCCGCGGTATTTTTGATTCTCAGCGCAGATAAAGCAGACAGCTATGGGTTGCCACCCCCATCTGCCTGCCGTTACCTTGGTTGGCAATCAAAATACAGGGAAGCCCATTAATTTTTTCTATTTAAAAAATAGTTAAAAAAAAAAAATTACGTTGGGTCCCCCCATTTTTGATAGCCAGCTAGGGTAAAGCAGACGGCTGTAGCCTGAAAACCACAGCTGGCAGCTTTACCGTGGTTGGGGATCCAATGTGGAGGTCCCCTCAGGCTCTTTTTTATAATTATTTTATAAATATTAATAATTACACAATAAAAGTAGGGGACCCCCCAAATTGGATCACCAGCCAAGGTAAAGCGGACAGCTGTGGTCTGGTATTCTCAGGGTGGGAAGGTCCATAGTTATTGGGCCTTCACAGCCTAAAAATAGCAGGCCGCAGGCACCCCAGACGTGGCGCATCCACTAGATGCGCCAATCCTGGCGCTTCACCCCAGCTCATCCCGTGCCCTGGTGCAGTGGCAAACGGGGTAATAAATCGGGTTGATACTAGCTGTAAAGTCACCTGAGATCAAGCCCAGCAGTTTGTGATGTCATGGCGTCTATTAGATACCCAACATCATAAACTGTCAGTACTAACAAAAACAAAAAATCGACAAAAGAAATTTATTTGAAAAAACAGTCCCCAAAACATTTCCTCTTTCACCAATTTATTGTAAGAAAAAAAATAAAGGGGTCCCACGACGACTCTGGACCGTCTAGAATATGGGGGGGAGACACTCAGGGAACGTATCCCCCATTTTCTAGGAGTGCGGACCCTTCATGTGAGGAGTGTGGGTGCAATGAATCTGCACTCACTCTCCCCGGGTCCACAGCAGCAGAGTCCATGTCGTAATGGTTGCTACCAAAGCTGCAATGCCCTGCTCATGAGGTAAGGGCATGCCTAATCAGGAGAACTACTGTAGAGGAAGCTCTGCTCACTGGTATATAGGTGCTCAGAGGTAATAATAGATAAAATTAGTGAGTAACCTCGGCACTCTAAATCTCCCAGACTAAGTCAGTAAGTCACAACGGATAGTAATGCAAAATCACTCTTTATTGGTCCGTATTAAGAAAATTTTTTTTTCATAAGCATATATGTTTTTGTCCAAAACAAGTTACAAATGACGTTTCGGCCTGAGCCTTCGTCAGATTGGACTTATCTGCATGTAATCATGAAAAATGACAATAATCAGTATCACATAAGAGTAAGAGAACAATAACATAAACTTGAACAATGTAGAGGTACAATTGGGATGCAGCAAAAAAATTGCAACACAGCAAGAAATGAAACACATGATACAAATGTCATAATACAGTACAAGGACAATATAGTAATGACAAATATGGGGTCAGAGTAGACTTAGACAGCTCTGGTACGAAAGAGATGTCAATCATAAAGTAACATGTGCAGTAGGTGTAGAGCTACACTATGCATGGCAGAGCTAATGGGTAGACCGACCATAGAAAAAGTAGAGAAAAAGTGGAGAAAAAGTGGAGAATAAGTGGAGAAAAAAATGGAGAAAAAGTGGAGAAAAAGTGGAGAAAAAGTGGAGCATAAGAGGAGAAAAAGTGGAGAAAAAGTGGAGAAAAAGTGGAGCATAAGAGGAGAAAAAGTGGAGAAAAAAGTGGAGAAAAAGTGGAGAAAAAGTGGAGCATAAGAGGAGAAAAAGTGGAGAAAAAGTGGAGAAAAAGTGGAGCATAAGAGGAGAAAAAGTGGAGAAAAAGTGGAGAAAAAGTGGAGAAAAAGTGGAGCATAAGAGGAGAAAAAGTGGAGAAAAAGTGGAGAAAAAAGTGGAGAAAAAGTGGAGAAAAAGTGGAGAAAAAGTGGAGATTAAGAGGAGAAAAAGTGGAGAAAAAGTGGAGAAAAAGTGGAGCATAAGAGGAGAAAAAGTGGAGAAAAAAGTGGAGAAAACGTGGAGAAAACGTGGAGAAAAAGTGGAAAAAAAGTGGAGAAAAAGTGGAGCATAAGAGGAGAAAAAGTGGAGAAAAAAGTGGAGAAAACGTGGAGAAAAAGTGGAGAAAAAGTGGAGAAAAAGTGGAGCATAAGAGGAGAAAAAGTGGAGATTAAGAGGAGAAAAAGTGGAGAAAAAGTGGAGAAAAAGTGGAGAAAAAGTGGAGAAAAAGTGGAGCATAAGAGGAGAAAAAGTGGAGAAAAAAGTGGAGAAAAAGTGGAGAAAAAGTGGAGAAAAAGTGGAGATTAAGAGGAGAAAAAGTGGAGCATAAGAGGAGAAAAAGTGGAGAAAAAAGTGGAGAAAAAGTGGAGAAAGTGGAGAAAAAAATGGAGAAAAAGTGGAGAAAAAGTGGAGAAAAAGTGGAGAATAAGAGGAGAAAAAGTGGAGAAAAAGTGGAGAAAAAGTGGAGAATAAGAGGAGAAAAAGTGGAGAAAAAGTGGAGAAAAAGTGGAGAAAAAGTGGAGCATAAGAGGAGAAAAAGTGGAGAAAAAAGTGGAGAAAAAGTGGAGAAAAAGTGGAGCATAAGAGGAGAAAAAGTGGAGAAAAAGTGGAGAAAAAGTGGAGCATAAGAGGAGAAAAAGTGGAGAAAAAGTGGAGAAAAAGTGGAGAAAAAGTGGAGCATAAGAGGAGAAAAAGTGGAGAAAAAGTGGAGAAAAAAGTGGAGAAAAAGTGGAGAAAAAGTGGAGAAAAAGTGGAGAAAAAGTGGAGAAAAAGTGGAGAAAAAGTGGAGATTAAGAGGAGAAAAAGTGGAGAAAAAGTGGAGAAAAAGTGGAGCATAAGAGGAGAAAAAGTGGAGAAAAAAGTGGAGAAAACGTGGAGAAAACGTGGAGAAAAAGTGGAGAAAAAGTGGAGAAAAAGTGGAGAAAAAGTGGAGCATAAGAGGAGAAAAAGTGGAGAAAAAAGTGGAGAAAACGTGGAGAAAAAGTGGAGAAAAAGTGGAGAAAAAGTGGAGCATAAGAGGAGAAAAAGTGGAGATTAAGAGGAGAAAAAGTGGAGAAAAAGTGGAGAAAAAGTGGAGAAAAAGTGGAGAAAAAGTGGAGCATAAGAGGAGAAAAAGTGGAGAAAAAAGTGGAGAAAAAGTGGAGAAAAAGTGGAGATTAAGAGGAGAAAAAGTGGAGCATAAGAGGAGAAAAAGTGGAGAAAAAAGTGGAGAAAAAGTGGAGAAAGTGGAGAAAAAAATGGAGAAAAAGTGGAGAAAAAGTGGAGAAAAAGTGGAGAATAAGAGGAGAAAAAGTGGAGAAAAAGTGGAGAAAAAGTGGAGAATAAGAGGAGAAAAAGTGGAGAATAAGTGGAGAAAAAAATGGAGAAAAAGTGGAGAAAAAGTGGAGAGAAAGTGGAGAAAAAAATGGAGAAAAAGTGGAACACCCTTTGGTACCTTTCATGTGGCACTAAGGGGTGCTTAGCTTTGTATTTAGCCAAAAAAATGAAAAAAAAATGACATAGGGTTCCCCCTAGTTTTGTAGCCAGCTAGGGTAAAGCAGACGGCTGCAGCCTGCAGACCACAGCTGGCAACCTCACCTTGGCTGGTAATCCAAAACTGAGGGCACCCCACGCTGTTATTTTAAATTAAATAAATAATTAAAAAAAAAAACACGTAGGGGTCCCCCAAAATTGGATCACCAGCCAAGGTAAAGCAGACAGCTGGGGCCTGATATTCTCAGACTAGGGAGGTCCATGGTTATTGGAATCTCCCCAGCCTAAAAATAGCAGGCCGCAGCCGCCCCAGAAGTGGCGCATCCATTAGATGCGCCAATCCTGGTGCTTCGCCCCAGCTCATCCCGCGCCCTGGTGCGGTGGCAAACGGGGTAATATTTGGGGTTAATACCAGATGTGTAATGTCACCTGGCATCAAGCCCTGGGGTTGGTGAGGTCAGGCGTCTATCAGATACCCGACATCACCAACCCAGTCAGTAATAAAAAAAAAATACACGACAAACACATTTTTATTTGAAAAAACACTCCCCAAAACATTCCCTCTTTAACCAATTTATTAGATTGAAAAACAAATCCAGGTCTGGTGTAATCCAAGGGGTTGCCATGACGATGCACACTGTCCCAGTCAATGAAGAGCAGGATGTTCCCCATTGGCTGGGAGAGCAGTGCAGTGACCTGAGCTAACATCAATGGGTCAGCCCAGGTCACTGCAGGGCATGACAAGTGCTGCTGTCAGTGAGGTACATTACCTGCGCTGATCTCCAGCACACTGACAGCCCCTGTCACTGAGGTCAATGACCGGCGCCTTCACATCAAGTATCGCGAGAGGTCCGTGACGTCACCGCTAGTCAGTCTTGGGTCGGAAGCGAGAGGTGATGTGACAAGCGGCGGCCATGGAGGACAGTGACAGCGCTGAGGTCGGGATGGCGGGACTTCATCACCGCAGGTAAGCCGAGCGAGCGAGCGGGCGGGCGGGCGGGGGGGACGGGGACGGGGGGTGGATGTGTGTGTGTGTGTGTGTTTGTGTATGTGTATGTATGTGTACATGCCGCGGGCAGGAGGGGGTGGAGCGAGCTGAGCGGGAAAGTGTGGGCTTCCTGCACGTAACTAAGATAAACATCGGGTTACTAACCAAAGCGCTTTGCTTGGATACCCGATGTTTATCTTGGTTACCAGCTTGTGGCAGGCTGCCAGCGATGGCTCCTGCTCACTGTAGCTGTAAAAAGCCCTGCTTTTTGCTGCTAGAACCGTTCTCGAACGTATCTAGAACTATCGAGCTTTTAGCAAAAAGCTCGAGTTCTAGTTCGATCTCGAACAGCCCAAAAATCACTCGAGCCGCGAACTGGAGAACCACGAACCACGAACCGCGCTCAACTCTACCAGTGACCCATGCTAGCAGTCTCTATTGACTGATATTATTGTATTATACACTGAGGCCCCTTTCACACATCTGTGTTTTGCCATTAGTCACAATCCGTCGAAATGTGAAAAAAACGGATCCTGCACTGCATCCGTTTTTCTCTCATTGACTTGTATTAGCGATGAATTGTGACGGATGGGATCACGTTACATCCGTCATACGATGGATCCGTCTCCAACTGTGACGGAGACAACGTCCGTAGGAACGTTTTTTGTCTGTGTCGAAAAAACGGACAGCGATGGATCCATCACCATCCGTTGTTAGTTGTAATGGAAGCCTATGGGTGTAGGATCTGTCGTCACATGTCAAATGACAGATCTGTTGACCGGTTCGTTTCTTTATATATCCGAGCATGCCCAGAAGTTCTCTCTCTCTCTTTCTCTCTCTCTTTCTCTCTCTCTTTCTCTCTCTATTTCTCTCTCTCTCTCTTTCTCTCTCTCGTGTCCTGAATGGGTTCAATGGGTTCAAATAGGTCTTAATTGCTAAATAACCTTTGCCATCAAACTGTAATGGCACCATCATAGACCAGACCTATATAAGTAAATTGTACTATCTGTTAAAAAAAAAAGGTTAAAACAGATAGCAGAAACATAGGTAAACCTGAATCCACATAGGAAAAAAAAACTGTCAAAGGAAACACACGGCCTGACTAAATAGCAATAAACATTAAATTAGCTGAGTAATAATGTAAGTTAAATATTGAAATTAGACATCAAAGTGGGACTGAAAGGCTACCAGAGACATAGGATAATGTGTAATACACTAAAAAGCCAAATACACATCTACAAATGGAGGCACATTGTAAAACGCCCACTGCACTCATCAAATAATTTGCACTCAAATCTGTTCTACATCAGCAGGTCAGTTAAGTTTCTCTTCAAGTTAAAGTAGTTTTCGTGCAAGAAAATATCAAAATTACTGGAATCCAGGGAATCAGACAAATCTGGTAAACCGAGACTTATTCAGAAAGTGCGCTCACAATCACGTCAGAGCACCAAGGAATATAGCAGATGCCATAAAATATAATTTATTTTTTGGACACAGCATAAGTGTATGGATATATATATATATATATATATATATATATATATATATATATATTATATATATATATATATATATATATATATATACTATTTATATATATATATATATATATATATATATATATATATATATATATATCTATATATATATATATATGCCAACCCCCTGCAGATTTATCAGGTTTACACATTCGGAATTAACTTGGCATTGTGACATTTGGACTGTAGTTCAGCCTGGATGTGTGAAATGCACTGCAGCGAAAAAGAATGTTATTTCTTTTTTTTTTTTTTAAATTGTGAAAAGTTTATTCAGAGGGTCATTTATCATTCAACCCCTCAAACCACCAGAATTCTGTTTGGTTCCCCTAAAGTATTAAGAAGTATTTCAGGCACAAAGAACAATGAGCTTCACATGTTTGGATTAATTATCTCTTTTTCCAGCCTTTTCTGACTAATTAAGACCCTCCCCAAACTTGTGAACAGCACTCATACTTGGTCAACATGGGAAAGACAAAGGAGCATTCCAAGGCCATCAGAGACAAGATCGTGTAGGGTCCCAAGGCTGGCAAGGGGTACAAAACCCTTTCCAAGGAGTTGGGCCTACCTGTCTCCACTGTTGGGAGCATCATCCGGATGTGGAAGGCTTATGGAACTACTGTTAGCCTTCCACGGCCTGGACAGCCTTTGAAAGTTTCCACCCGTGCCGAGGCCAGGCTTGTCCAAAGAGTCAAGGCTAAACCAAGGACAACAAGGAAGGAGCTCCGGGAAGATCTCATGGCAGTGGGGACATTGGTTTCAGTCAATACCATAAGTAACGTACTCCACCGCAATGGTCTCCGTTCCAGACGAGCCCGTAAGGTACCTTTACTTTCAAAGCGTCATGTCAAGGCTCGTCTACAGTTTGCTCATGATCACTTGGAGGACGTTTGGAGACTGGATGGCACTGCATACGACCCCAAGAATACCATCCCTACAGTCAAGCATGGTGGTGGCAGCATCATGCTGTGGGGCTGTTTCTCAGCCAAGGGGCCTGGCCATCTGGTCCGCATCCATGGGAAGATGGATAGCACGGCCTACCTGGAGATTTTGGCCAAGAACCTCCGCTCCTCCATCAAGGATCTTAAGATGGGTCGTCATTTCATCTTCCAACAAGACAACGACCCAAAGCACACAGCCAAGAAAACCAAGGCCTGGTTCAAGAGGGAAAAAAATCAAGGTGTTGCAGTGGCCTAGTCAGTCTCCTGACCTTAACCCAATTGAAAACTTGTGGAAGGAGCTCAAGATTAAAGTCCACATGAGACACCCAAAGAACCTAGATAACTTGGAGAAGTCCCAAGGCTGGCAAGGGGTACAAAACCCTTTCCAAGGAGTTGGGCCTACCTGTCTCCACTGTTGGGAGCATCATCCGGATGTGGAAGGCTTATGGAACTACTGTTAGCCTTCCACGGCCTGGACAGCCTTTGAAAGTTTCCACCCGTGCCGAGGCCAGGCTTGTCCAAAGAGTCAAGGCTAAACCAAGGACAACAAGGAAGGAGCTCCGGGAAGATCTCATGGCAGTGGGGACATTGGTTTCAGTCAATACCATAAGTAACGTACTCCACCGCAATGGTCTCCGTTCCAGACGAGCCCGTAAGGTACCTTTACTTTCAAAGCGTCATGTCAAGGCTCGTCTACAGTTTGCTCATGATCACTTGGAGGACTCTGAGAGACTGGTTCAAGGTTCTCTGGTCTGATGAGACCAAGATTGAGATCTTTGGTGCCAACCACACACGTGACGTTTGGAGACTGGATGGCACTGCATACGACCCCAAGAATACCATCCCTACAGTCAAGCATGGTGGTGGCAGCATCATGCTGTGGGGCTGTTTCTCAGCCAAGGGGCCTGGCCATCTGGTCCGCATCCATGGGAAGATGGATAGCACGGCCTACCTGGAGATTTTGGCCAAGAACCTCCGCTCCTCCATCAAGGATCTTAAGATGGGTCGTCATTTCATCTTCCAACAAGACAACGACCCAAAGCACACAGCCAAGAAAACCAAGGCCTGGTTCAAGAGGGAAAAAAATCAAGGTGTTGCAGTGGCCTAGTCAGTCTCCTGACCTTAACCCAATTGAAAACTTGTGGAAGGAGCTCAAGATTAAAGTCCACATGAGACACCCAAAGAACCTAGATAACTTGGAGAAGATCTGCATGGAGGAGTGGGCCAAGATAACTCCAGAGACCTGTGCCGGCCTGATCAGGTCTTATAAAAGACGATTATTAGCTGTAATTGCAAACAAGGGTTATTCCAGAAAATATTAAACCTAGGGGTTGAATAATAAATGACCCACACTTTTATGTTGAAAATTTATTAAAATTTAACTGAGCAACATAACTTGTTGGTTTGTAAGATTTATGCATCTGTCAATAAATCCTGCTCTTGTTTGAAGTTTGCAGGCTCTAACTTATTTGCATCTTATCAAACCTGCTAAATCTGCAGGGGGTTGAATACTACTTGTAGGCACTGTATATATATGTATATACATATGTACATACATATATATATATATATATATATATATATATATATATATATATATATAAATAGTATATATATATATATATTATATATATAGTATATATATATATATATATATATATATATATATATACATATATATATATATATATATATAGTATGTCTGTCTGTCTCTGTCTCTCTCTATATCTATCTATCTATATATGTATATATATATATATATATATATATATATATATATATATATATATATATAATCCATAAGAATAGTAGCACTACCTGAATGGGTGCATAACTCCCCCAAGGAAGGAACTTGGCATATCCACCTATCAAAGAGTCCTTTATTTACCAACACCAGCTATTTTTCCGACTCTCTCCATGGAGCCTTCCTCGGTCAGTGCTTAGCATAAATGAGTACACATCTTTTGTAACGTAAGATTTTATTCAATATGTTATTTAATACAAGAACAATTTCCAAAACTTTGACAAGACTGAGTTTCATAGATTTTTTTAACACAAATCATGAAATCGTATAACTTTCATTACAAAATCTTCAGAATAAAGATGCGCTCACTCTAACATATAGCATCTGATGATTCTCTCTTCTGAAAGAATCGGATGTTACATGCAAATGACACTCAGCTCAAACTCTGCAGAGAGGGTGAGCAGTGTCATTTACTGTGATCTGATTCTCCGAGATTCATCCAAGAATCAGAGCACAGGTGGGGAGAAAATTGAGAGTTTTATTTTTCCATCTCCTCCATTGCCTATCTTGGCGTATATCGGACTGCACACAGAAGTCATCTGAGTGCAGTCCGATGTTTTGCATGCACTCATGGACATGAATGGATGCATGCCGTCTGATGTACGCTGCCAATACCAGCATGCAGCATTTCTTTTCTCATTCCAATTTGGCATGGGACTGCTCCATAGTATAATTTTGCAGTGAGGGCTAGCTGTATGCTAGTGTAAGTGAACCCGCACTCAAATTAGTTGATGCAAAATGACACATCAAAAACTATTATCTAGTATCTTGTATGATCTCCATGATTTTTAAGTACAGCACCAAGTCTTCTGGGCATGGAATGAACAAAGTTGGCAACATATTGCAACATGTTTTCCTATTCTGCAAGAATAATCATGTGTTAGCGCATGGATACTAGGTGAATAGTGATGTTCAACTTGTCTCTACTGAATTCCCCATAGGTGTTTAAGTTGGATCTGAATGGGGAGATATACTAGGCTACTGAATAATTTTCACCCTGTTCTTCAGAAATGCAACAGATGTGTGTTTTGGATCATTGTAATGTTAGAACAGAGCACATCTACTACGGACATGAAGTAATAGTAGCATCTTCTCTTTCCATATAGAGCTGTACATCTGTGAATTTATGTTACCATCAATGAAATTTAGCTCCCTGACACCAGCAGATCTCATGCAGCCGCAGATGAGTACACTGCCACCACCATGTTTCAATGAGATCACTCAGCATAGAAATTGCAACACCAACTATGAAAATTCATGTAATTATGGAAAGCACAGGATTGACAATGATTAGTGATGAGTGAGCACTAAAATTCTCGGGTACTCATTACTGGAATCGAGCAAGTCGGACTGCTCGGATACTCGACTCAATAAACAGTAAAGTAGAACTCAAGGGAAAACTCTAGGTTTTCTCTGGAAGACACTCCCAAGAGGTCGGAGGGCAGGAAAATCTCTGAATTGGATAAAAACATCACTCAAATGGAATGGGAACAGCATGAGGAAGATGTCTTGATGAATCTCTGACTCCCAGGTCGCTGCTGGGAACAATGTTGTCAGCGTATTACACCACTTTTACGTATGTGTGTATGTATGTATTTGTGTGTGTGTGTATGTCCACTAAAGGAATCCACATCGTCGCATTTACAATCACAAAATTTTGCACAGACGCCCCATATGACTCAAGGAAATTCATAGACTATGTTGGGGAAATGTAACCCCGCGCTTTACAGTTACTCTCCAAAAAACCTGCCTCCATCAAAGTCAATGGAGCTGTGAGCTATTAGGTTATTAATAGGAGCTGTAATTTGTTGCTATAGGAACAAAATAAATTGTTAGTATAAGAAGCGGGGAAAGAGACGGGGAAAGAGACAGAAAGGGAAAGAGACAGATGGGGAAAGAGACAGGCAAGGAAAGAAACAGACGGGGAAAGAGACAGATGGGGAAAGAGACAGACGGGGAAAGAGACAGACGGGGAAAGAGACAGACTTGGAATGAGACAGACTTGGAACGAGACAGACCTGGAAAGCGACGGATGGGGAAAGAGACAGACGGGGAAAGAGGCAGAGCTGGAACGAGACAGACCTGGAACGAGACAGACAGAAAAAGAGACAGATTTGCAATGAGACAGACCTTGAATGAGACAGACCTGGAACAAGACAGACCTGGAACAAGACAGACCTGGAATGAAACAGATGGGGACAGAGATAGACAGGGAAAGAAAGAGACAGGGAAAAAGATAGACGGGGAAAGAGACTATCCTGGGCAACGCTCAGGTACTACAGCTAGTTGTGACAATAAAACAAAAACTGAAGATAAAATGGATTTTTAGGATTTTTTTTTAAACATTCTTTCCTGTGTAATGACTAGAGCTGATCAGATGGCAAATAATCCGGTACCAGCGGATCACTGCCAGATTTAAAAAAAGAGTCCGATCCGCTCCAGAATCCGGTGCCCATATAAGTCAATGGGGACCGGAATCCAGAGGTTAAAAACATTTGTGGAGGGGCTAGGGGGCTAGGAGCAAGCGCGGCATACTCACTGAGGCGCTGTCATGGCGGCACACTCCTTCCGGGTCACGCTGTTACCTTCCGGAGCCGACAATTCAATATTCATTGTTTTCCTCGCCCACTGGCGCATGTTGGTTGCAGTTAGACACGCCCCCACCCTGAGTGTCAGCGTGTCAGCTAACTGCAACCAATCACAGGCGCCAGGACGGCCAGTGGGAGGGGAAAGCAGTACAGTCTGTCAGTCAGTTCACGGTGGTAAACACTCGGCAGCACAGTTATAGCGCGTGGCTGCAGCCCCAGCTGTCGCGCTGTATCTGTGCTATGTATCCAATAAAACAGAGGAAGGGCACCACCTGGTGGGATCTCCTGGTATACAGGAAGATAGGAACTAGCGAAGAGAAAGGTATACCAAAAACGGGATCACAGCACCATAGAATGAATAGAAAATGATTCTTTATTGCAACAAAAACGTATCACACATCCCCACACTTAGAGTGAGGCACACAAAGACATGATAAAAACATTTAAAAAGCCAGAGGCATGATAGACCAACCTGCCAGGAAACAATATAATGTAGTTGCAATATATATGAATAATGTATAACTCTCCCAAAAACAGAAGCCAATGTCCAGTCATATAATAAACATGCTGGTGTACAGTGCTTAAATAAGGACCATAAGCTACCTAATACACGGACCAATAGTAAAGTTTTAAGTTGGTACTTGATGTTTAGGAAAGCATATTTGTAGTACACACTGATCTGTAGTTATATAAATATATAGATATGCAATTCATGAGCCAATGGTAAGATTTGTACTCGGCACTTCATTATATACAGGCATAGTAATATACACCAGTCTATATCCACATATACAACACAGTTGGACAGGGCAATTATCAAAACCAGTCCTGCCCCCAAAAGTGTGCACTAACAGCCGGTGATAAAAGGTAGCGATGGACAAGCTTAAAAAATACAGCCCATATACAGAGTCCTAAACACTTGGGCAGATTACCAGCAACCCTATCTCTGGGTGGTAAACACTGCTACAGCCCTATAAGGCAGGTTAGGGCAATGTTTCTTCGCCCAGGGCAAAACCTATACTTACTACCCGGAATGGCTGGCAACAATATTAGTACAGGTGATAGGGAGAGTCAAAAGAATCCTGGCATGGTAACCCCACGCGTATCGCCACCTATAATGGTGGCTTCCTCAGGGGAAGAAAAAAAGGCAGTGCACCATTACCCTGTGTGCCCCATATAAAGGACATAAATTAGCACTCACCAGAGCAGCTGAAGGGATGTGTGCGTTTGCACCGTTCCGATGGCGGCCGCCATCTTGGTTTAATCACATGACATATAGGTCACCGCCCATCATTCATTACTGCGCATGCGCTGGATGTAAACGTATTAAGCACTTATCAAAGTGCAAATAAACACAGCGCATAGCGTTATTCAGCTGGTGTATTAGCATATACAGAAGCGGCGTTCTAAGATGGTATAAAATTAGCCGTTTGAGCTGTATCAGTTCCAAACATCACAGGCATGTTATCATAACACTGCCTTATAGGACGGTATCTATACATGGTTAAGCAATATATTACAGGCGGTCAGGGGTGAAAAGGATGACACAGTGAGTTTAACCCTTCAGGATATCCACTGATCTCAGGGATTCCAGATACTTTGTGGAATCCTTGGATCCAAGTAGATTCACAGGGAATGGGGAATATGCAGAGGGGGAGACTGATAAAAATGCACAGTAATATGTCATTTGGGAAATGTATGTAACCCATAAATGACTAAAGACCATACCTAGGCATTTACATTAGCTATCGCTTGTTCAAGGAAGGATACAGTGTTGAATAGACACTTGTATCCCTCTCTCCTCACCAGAACACTTCAACAAGACACAATGTACAGAGGTGGCAAAACAGTAAAAAATGCGCGAAAAAGTATGAATGTTTATTTTCAAGGTGGTAATTACCGTACCCTAAGGATTTACCAGATCTGGATTTACAGACGGCGAAGTAAAAAATGCACGGTAACGGTCCGCACTATCATCAGTATCCTTTACAGGGACGCAGTCTAGGTGCCAACCCATTATAGAAGTTTTGATTCAACACATCCAAAAAGACATACCATCAACATATATAATCAAGAGCAGGAAATGAAACTGAAGTCGGCGGACCATGGTCCTGGATCGATACACGTCCCTTACTTATTACGGCTATGAAGGCTCTAAGAGCTCTGCTATAAAGGGTGGCAGAGGCAACTGCCGCAATTAGAGAGCACATCCCAATAGTCTAGACATATAGAATAAAGTATGGTAATGCATTGGGCACATGCGGAGATCCATGAGTACAGGATATATAGTAGGTATTCAAAACCCCAACCTTATAGCATACGAGCTTATGGTAAAGGAAAATATATAAAGAGGAGACAGTCAAGCTCCATTTGAAATATATGGGCTAAGCCAGACTACCGGTTGAGCGGCTTGAGGGACCGTGAACAGTGTCAAAAAGACACTATGTATAGTATCTAATCTAACAGCCATCTGGAATCCCTGAGATCAGTGGATATCCTGAAGGGTTAAACTCACTGTGTCATCCTTTTCACCCCTGACCGCCTGTAATATATTGCTTAACCATGTATAGATACCGTCCTATAAGGCAGTGTTATGATAACATGCCTGTGATGTTTGGAACTGATACAGCTCAAACGGCTAATTTTATACCATCTTAGAACGCCGCTTCTGTATATGCTAATACACCAGCTGAATAACGCTATGCGCTGTGTTTATTTGCACTTTGATAAGTGCTTAATACGTTTACATCCAGCGCATGCGCAGTAATGAATGATGGGCGGTGACCTATATGTCATGTGATTAAACCAAGATGGCGGCCGCCATCGGAACGGTGCAAACGCACACATCCCTTCAGCTGCTCTGGTGAGTGCTAATTTATGTCCTTTATATGGGGCACACAGGGTAATGGTGCACTGCCTTTTTTTCTTCCCCTGAGGAAGCCACCATTATAGGTGGCGATACGCGTGGGGTTACCATGCCAGGATTCTTTTGACTCTCCCTATCACCTGTACTAATATTGTTGCCAGCCATTCCGGGTAGTAAGTATAGGTTTTGCCCTGGGCGAAGAAACATTGCCCTAACCTGCCTTATAGGGCTGTAGCAGTGTTTACCACCCAGAGATAGGGTTGCTGGTAATCTGCCCAAGTGTTTAGGACTCTGTATATGGGCTGTATTTTTTAAGCTTGTCCATCGCTACCTTTTATCACCGGCTGTTAGTGCACACTTTTGGGGGCAGGACTGGTTTTGATAATTGCCCTGTCCAACTGTGTTGTATATGTGGATATAGACTGGTGTATATTACTATGCCTGTATATAATGAAGTGCCGAGTACAAATCTTACCATTGGCTCATGAATTGCATATCTATATATTTATATAACTACAGATCAGTGTGTACTACAAATATGCTTTCCTAAACATCAAGTACCAACTTAAAACTTTACTATTGGTCCGTGTATTAGGTAGCTTATGGTCCTTATTTAAGCACTGTACACCAGCATGTTTATTATATGACTGGACATTGGCTTCTGTTTTTGGGAGAGTTATACATTATTCATATATATTGCAACTACATTATATTGTTTCCTGGCAGGTTGGTCTATCATGCCTCTGGCTTTTTAAATGTTTTTATCATGTCTTTGTGTGCCTCACTCTAAGTGTGGGGATGTGTGATACGTTTTTGTTGCAATAAAGAATCATTTTCTATTCATTCTATGGTGCTGTGATCCCGTTTTTGGTATACCTTTCTCTTCGCTAGTTCGTATCTGTGCTATGTATCCAGCGCCCAGAGTCACATGTGCGAGGCTGCCGGGTGCTGCCATGGCAGACTCGCGTGAACCCCTTGCATGTGTCATTCCAGTGCAAGTAAAAAAAAAAAAAAACGACGTGCGGTTCCCCCTATTTTTATCCCCAGCCAAGATATCCCCAGCTGGGGGCTGGTATATCCTCAGCCCGCAGATGCCTGGTAATGCCGCATCTGTTAGATGTGACCATACCGGTGTGCGCTACTGGCTTTTCCCGCAGGTGTGATACGGTGCCAGTCGGGGTAAGAGCAGGGGTTAATAGTGGCGCATGGCTGCTACTAAACCCTAGCTTTGTGTAATGGCACAGGCGTCTATCAGATACCTGCATCACAAAACCTGTAAGTGACAGTAAATAAACACAGATACAGAGAACAATCCTTTATTTGGAATAAAATACAAACACCCTGCTTCACCTCTTTATTAACCCACCCAACACCCTGCAGCTCCGACGTAATCCACACAACGTCCCATGAGGCTTCAGCTCTGCTACATCTGAATATCACAGAGAGCGGCACGACCAACCACTCTCTGTGAGCTCCAGAGAATGCATGAGCTGAGCATTGAGCGGTGACGTCACTCAGGTCATTTGCAGTCACTGCTGGAAGTTCCCATGGTCCTTCATCTATGATCGCAGGTAACCTGACCTCAGGTAGAGGTCACTGAGTTCACAAACCTGCATCTCTTAGGAGAAAAATTGCAGTTTTTTTCTGCCAAGAGATGCAGATTTTGTGCTGAAATTTTTATACCATATTCGTGCATCCAATCTACACCTCCTGGCAAAAAACGCGGTGTTTTGGCAAAATTTTTCTGAAATTTTTGCCAGGAGGTGCACATTTGGTGCTGAAATCATCTGCACCAGCTGTCAGCACCAAATTTCTACCTGCTGGCAGATTTTTATTTTTTTTTATTATTTTTGGGGACCAAGGGATGCAAATTTGATGCTGAGATTTTTACACCATGTTCCTGCATCCAATCTACACCTCCTGGCAAAAAAACGTGGTGTTTTGACACAATTTTTTTGCCACGTTTTTTTGCCACAGTTTTTGCCTCGGTTATTTTTCCGCGATTTTTGCAGCATTTTTTTGCCAGGAGGTGCATATTTGGTGCTGAAATCATCTGCACCAGCTTTCAACACCAAATTTCCACCTGCTGGCAGAATTTTATTTTTTTTGGGGGGGCCAAGGGATGCAAATTTGATGCTGAGATTTTTACACCATATTCCTGCATCCAATATTCACCTCCTGGCAAAAACCGCGGTGTTTTGACGCAATTTTGTTTCCGCGGTTTTTGCCGCGGTTATTTTTTCGCGATTTTTGCCACGGATTTCTGCCAGGAGGTGCACATTTGGTGCTGAAATCGTCTGCACCAACTTTCGGCACCAAATTTTCACCTGCTGGCAGAATTTTTTTTTTTATATATTTTTTTTTTATTTTTGGGGGCCAAGGGATGCAAATTTGATGCTGAGATTTTGACACAATATTCCTGCATCCAATCTACACCTCCTGGCAAAAAACATGGTGTTAAGATGCAATTTTTTGCCGCGGTTATTTTTCTGCGATTTTTACCGCGCTTTTTTGCCAGGAGATGCACATTTGGTGTGAAATCGTCTGCACCAACTTTCAGCACCAAATTTTCACCTGCTGGCAGAATTTTTTTTTTTTTGGGGGGGCCAAGGGATGCAAATTTGATGCTGAGATTTTTACACAATATTCCTGCATCCAATCTACACGTCCTGGCAAAAAAACACGGTGTTAAGACGCAATTTTTTTGCCGCGGTTTTTGTCGCGGTTATTTTTCTGCGATTTTTGGCACGGTTTTTTGCCGGGAGATGCACATTCGGTGCTGAAATCATCTGCACCAACTTTCAGCAACAAATTTTCACCTGCTGGCAGAATTTTTTTTTTTTTTGACTCCTGTCAGAAGTGTGCAGCAGTGGCGTTGATGCGCTGTTAGGCTGTGTTCACACACTGCGTTTTTGACCTGCATTTTTGGTCCATTTTTGCTGCAGAAATTTCTTGAGAAATTCTTGTAACCTTTCTGCAGACATTCCCCAGCAAAACCTATGGCAAAAAAATTAGCTGTGCGCACACTGCATTTTTTTCTTAAGAAAATTCTTTCAGTAGATTTTCTTAAGAAAAAGAATGAGCATGTCACTTCTTTTCTGCAGCTAACTGCGTTATTTGCCATAGATAATTGGCACAATAACGCAGGGAGCAACCAGCGGTAAAAACGCACCAAAAATGCACCGAAAATGCACCAAAAACGCAGGTGCGTTTTTGGTGCGTTTTTTAACCCAGGTGCACTAATCCTTCACTCTTAAGAAATTTCTTAAGAAATTTCTTAAGAAAAATCATTTTTCTAGTGTGAACATAGCCTAAGACTCGTGCAGGTCTGACATCACCCAGTACAGCCTGCTGCTGTCTGAACATGAGCGTGCATGTACCTAGAAACACATGCACGCTCCTGTCAGAAGTGTGCAGCTGTTCTGCGATGTCGCTCTCACGGGAATTCCTCACAAGTGTGACTGCGGTGTAAAAATAAAAAAAACTTGCTTTTTTTCTTTTAAATAAGTTATTAAAAAAAAACAACGTGCGATTCCCCCTATTTTTATCCCCAGCCAAGATAACGCCAGCTGGGGGCTGGTATATCCTCAGTCCGCAGCCTCCCGGTACTGCTTCACCTCTTTATTAACCCTGCAACACCCTGCAGCTCCGACGTAATCCATAGGAGAAGTCCCACACCGACACATCCAGCACTGCCACATGTCAGAGCGAGCAGCTATAGAGCACGGCTGCCTGCTCTGAGTGCAGCCTATTACTGAGCCGCAATAAGCGATGACCGTGGCAGAAACTGTCACAGGCTGGGGGGCGCGTCAGCCAGGAACCAATCACAGCTGAGATGGCCGGTGGGCGGGGGAAAACACGGAAAGCTGTGTGATTGCGTACACAGCACAGGAAGTGAAAACGTAACCCAGAAGCAGTATGCCGCCATGACACCAAGTCTCGGGAAGGATGAAACGCTCATTTATTTATTGTTTTTTTCATTTTTTATTAATTTACGATTTTGGATCGTGCATCCGTAATCCCGCGCCCAGGTCCGGCCCAGGGATAGTGCTGAAACCGTGCGGATCCGGATGTTTATAGTCCGGGTCCGCTCAACACTAGTAATGACGTGTATAAAAGGCAAATTTAAAAGAGGAACAAACCTTCCTCCACTCCTTAGGCTATGTTCACACATAGCATTTTTGCTCTCATTGCTTTCAATGGGGAAAAAAACTTTCACAGGTAAATGTAATTTTAAAATTTTACTACATTATCTGAGCATGTGGTGTGTGTGACATAATCAGACACAACCTGTATAGTTTATAAAGGAAGGATTTTGAAACTCACAAAGCCTATGCAGACAATGCAAAACCTCCTAACAATTAGAAGGAAAATGCACTTTGATATCCCCTGTATTAGACATAAAGGAAGGTCTCATATACATTATGTTAAAATTGTTAGGTAGTGGGACTCCTACACTCATACAGCCTATTAAATAAGTGTTGCGGCTGCCAAAAATTTGAAGGCGGGAATCCCATACAGACAGAGGAAGGAGGTTTCTAGCTCACCATAGAGGACACGTAGAGGATGGCCTCATATTTTTTTTTAACAATTTTAAAAAGATTGTTACTCTTATTCTGGTAAAGCCCATGCACTCAGTGCGAGACCTAGTTTAAATTCCAAGGAGGGTTTGCAATACACACAGCAAGAGATCTAGTTTTGAGACTCTGACTACATTTTGGGATACAGTTAAAAAGATTCTCACTGCTACCCAGGTAAGCCTATGCATTCAGTGCATGGGCTGTCAAAATTTAGAGAGACTCCAAAATTGTTTAAAAGAACTGAAGTCCTCAGTGGTTGATACCTTTTAATGGCTAACTGAAAAGAAGGTAATAATAGCAAGCTTTCGAGACTACTCAGGTCTCTTCATCAGGCATGGTATAACACAAAATCTGAAGAGTCACATATTTATACACAACAGGACATAGAATAGTGAAGAGTCACATATTTGTGTTGTGTATAAATATGTGACTCTTCAGATTTTGTGTTATACCATGTCTGATGAAGAGACCTGAGTAGTCTCGAAAGCTTGCTATTATTACCATCTTTTCAGTTAGCCATTAAAAGGTATCAACCACTGAGGACTTCAGTTCTTTTAAACAATTTTTTATCTCTACTGGCTAACACGGTACAAAGAGAGACTCCAATACACCCTAGAAAACACGTAAAGGGGGACCTAGGAAAACATTTTTTATTCCTATTATTAAGAAGTGTGGCTCTGAAAGTAGAAAAGCTTATGTACTATGTATAAGGACTGCCAAAAATTAGAAGGAGGGACTCCAATGCACCCTGGAAGACACATAGAGGAGGGCCTCGGAAAACATTTCTTTGCCATTTTTAAGGAGTAGGACTCCTGGAGTAGTAAAGCCGATGCACTATGTGTAAAGGCTGTCAATAATTAGAAGGAAGCACTCTGATACACTCTGAAAGACACGTAGAGGAGGGCCTCAGAATTCTTTTTTACCATTTGGAAGGAGTGGAACTCCTAGACTGATAAAGCCAATGCATTTTGTACAAGGGCTCAATAACATTTATCTCTGAGGGGGTATAAATATAAATGTATGGAAGAGAATATTTGAGGTAGGCCTCTAAAATTTATGTAGTACAGAATCATACACATCTTGAAAAAATTAAAAGAAAAGGTCACCTCATGACCGTGTTGATATAGTGGAGGAAGATTACATGAAACTGAAGAAAATAAAAGCTGTATACCTGTCACGAGTGTGTCACAGGTGACATACAGTCATGTGGTTTCTGGCAATAGAAAGTCACAGCGTTTGGCTGTGCAAAATGCTCCCTGACTTTCATTTTTTGTGCTGGATTAACTTACCATCTTTACCCAATGGTAAAACTTTAGCTCAGGTATTTACATTTGAAATTATCAGACTACATGGCGTCCCATCTCATGTTGTTTCTGATAGAATACTCAATTTATTGCCAATTTTTGGAGGGCTTTCTGGTCTCCCTTAGGGATTAAACTGTCTCACTCATTGGTGTTCCATCCGCAGTCCAATGGACAAACCGAGAGCATGAAGCAGTACTTGGAGCAGTATTTGCACTGTTTTGTGTGGGATAATCAGGAGTGGTACTTGTTCCTTCCTTTTGCAAAGTTTGCTATCAATAATCACCTCCATGAGTCCTGTAGTAGATCCCCTTTCTTTTGTATCTTTAAAACCTATCCAGCACAAAAAAGACCGTATTACCACCAGTGGGAGGAAAATCCATAATAAAGTCCATGAAAATGGTAGTCCAAGGTTTTTTAGGGAGACTCAATAGATCAACCTGAAGGACAAGAGTGCAATGCCTTAGAAGGTGCACAGGTGGCCCATGCAGACTCATAGGACACTTTATCCTTCTGGATTTTTGGCCACCAGAAATTATGTAATAAGAAATTCAGAGTACCACAGACTCCAGGGTAACCAGCCAGGGCAGAATCATGATGTTCCCCCAGAACCCTAGGATGAAGATTCAGGAAAACAAATACCTTGTTAGCTGGGACCCCAGACAGTACCTCAACCAAACAATGTGCAGTAAATCACCAATTGCTAGAATACAACAGCACACAGACCTGTTTAGCAAAAGCTATAGTCAGCATGGCAAGACAGATTCCTCTATCTTAAAAAGATGAGGAATAATTGTGACAGGTCTTCTGCAATATGTGATCCAATAGGTAATCAGCAGGCTGTCAGAAATTAACTCCTGTTAGCCTTATCACTAATGAAGTCACAGCTGGTAGATGCTCGAGCCTACCTGTGCAATTCAGAAGCACAAGAGAAAGCTTAGTCTGTTGTCTGAACAGCATCAGATGCCACCTTGACACTCGGTGAATTTAGAACCATACACCATGCGACATTGACAGACAGACGCATCTATCAGTTATTATGCTCTGGTTGGACTAAAAACCCACTCAAACAAAATTCTAGTGGCTGGGCAGGTGAGTACGTTCAATGCATTGAGGAACAGTTCATGACACGTGTCCAGCTTGGAAACTCAGTAGTTGTACAGAGCAAAAGAATCATGGAGGATGTTGGTATTGTTAGCTAGGTACTCCATCACCATCTTCATAGACTTTTCACAACTTGTCAGAGTACCCCATGCATCAAGGCCCTGGGCGCTGGGAGGGGCTAATGAAACTGTATCAGGTCTTTGACAGTTTTCTTCTGCCTCTGTTGGTCTTCCTGAGTGTCTCCCTTCCCTCTAAGTTGCCAAAGAACTCTTGCTTCTGCCACAAGTGTTGTTAGATGGGAATATTTTGACAAATTCTTCAATTATAGACTTCTGGTCTTGCACCTGGTATTACATCAGATGATGATCCCGATTGCTGTCATGACTCTTTTCCTGTGAATACCAGCAGAGCGCGGGCATTCACAGGACAACAGCATTTCTGCTGATCAGAGAGATGCTGAGCATTGCTCTGAACAGCAGAAGTAATTGGAGAGTGCAAGCTTCAAGTTCCTAAAGAGGAACTAATAAAACCAATAAAAAATAAAAAAAGTTTTTAAAAATATGAAAAAATAAACAAAACTAGTTCAAATCGCCCCCTTTTTGCCCCATTGAAAATAAAACAATAATAGTGAAAAAACACACATATCAAAATATAAAATCAATTAATCTGGTTGTTAAAGGGCATAGTGAGGAAAAAATTGAAACGCCAGATTTGCAGGTTTTTTTTCTACCCAAAAATTGTATAATTAAAAATGGCAGCTCAAGACACAAAAATATGCCCTCACACAGCCCCAGATGCTGAAAAATGAGAACATAATAAGTCTTGGACTATAGCTACAAAAGCGCAATTCTTTTTTTTTTTTTTTTACAAACCTCTGAATTTTTTTTAATCACCTAGATAATATTAAAACTATACATGTTTGGTGTCTATAAACTCATATTGACCTGGGGAATTATACTGCTAGGTCAGTTTTACCATATAGTGAACATGCTAAATAAGAGAAAATAAAAACAATAAAATATGGAATTGCACTTTTTTGCAATTTCACTACCATTGAAATGTTTTCCTATTTTTTCCAATGCAATATGTTTCACAAGTAATGTTGTCATTCAAAAGTACAACTTGTCCTAGAAAAAAAACTAGGCCTCATATGTCTATATTGAAAGAAAAATAAAAAGTTATGGCTCTTGAAAGAAGGGGAGGAAAAGCCGAAAATGAAAAAACAAAATTTACCCTGTGGTAAAGGGGTTAAATGATGTAGGTATATACTATATTCGGTTAAAGTTATTATGTCATTGCTCCATTTTCAGATAAAACACAAGGGTGATATGTCTATTCTAAGATTCAGTGATATAGAGAAATTGCTCCACCCTCAGAGCGGGTTTACTACAAATGTAAATTGTTTGATGAATAATCATTTTGGATCTTACATACACCAACTTGAATGACAAGAACATGATTTGGAAACTGATATTATATGTCACCTTTTTACTCAAATCTATATTGCATCTAAATTATATTTATTTATTCATTTTTAACACTATTAATGAATTCCTACATCTAAATTATATTTATCTATTCATTTTTTGCACTATTAATGAATTCCTGCATGTGAATAATGAATTTTTACATAAACCAGACACTTTCACTAATATTTAAAAACATTTTTTAGACAATAATATATTCAATTTGTATTAAATACTTCAGCTTTGTTTTCTCCTGTGCCTACTATAATTCTAATATTTATGCTGATATATCGTCCCTCCTGTTGAAGCACCATTACTTATTATACTCTTTATTGTTTTATATGTATATTTTTAATATTTACCTAATAAACTATTTTAATATATTGAAATCACTTTTTTGTGGAGTATTTTCTGCTCCACGAGTGTTGTTTTAAATTTGGTTATACAGTGAACACATTATTCAGACTATATTGTTTTTAATTGAATGACAGGAATGCAAGATTGGATATAATATATGCATATTAAGGATGGCCTGTCAAGTGCAGGGTTGTTGGTTGCTGGATGGCATTTGAGGATGTAGCTGGAGGGGGTGTGATAATTTAGTTTCCCTGCTACCGAATGCTTCTGACTGGTACAGTGTGTTGCTCCTCCTACACCATAGTGGATGGCCTGCGGGGTGGGCTATTGTTTGTGGTGTGGGGATGGGTATTGTGGTTGGTGGTGTACTGTTGTGGCCTTCTGTGCTATTCTGGTGGTTGGAGGTGGGTGCTTGTGATAGAGGTTGTCTCCATTTTCATCCTATAGCTGTGTCTTTGGTGGACTAGCCTGACATAATTAGAACATATACTTTGGTTTGGATATCATTACACTTCCTCAGAATGCCATAACGATAATTAGAAATGTGCGTTGATGCGCATTCTCACTATGGGATTTTAATGTGCTAGAATTACAATAGGAAGAAGTATAATGTATTGTTTCATGTATTCACACTACATATCTGTATGAGTTTTCTTTGAATAAGTTATTACTTTATATGTAGCATGATCGTGGTAGCTGTATATCTTGGATCCCTGCTAAAGTGTTATTTATCTACCAATTATCTAGTATTGTTCTTGCTCTCAAATATACAATTCTGTCACTAAGACAATTTTTCATGATTGAAGAAGAGATATTTTTTTATACATTATAATGTTTCATAAATAGTATAATACTTTCAACCCTTTAATCAAAATCAAGAAATGCTAGAATGAATTGGTAACATCTGATTGCACAATGTTGGATTTTATGGCAATATTCACATTTGATGCATTTTTCTATTTATCCACAGGAGCTCCTCTCCTTTGAGCTTCATTCATACCTAGTTAATTCAATTTTTTCAGATATCTACCTACAATAGAAATGTTTTAAGATACTATTGAATTTTATGATAATTGAATGAGTAGGCGGGTGTGGATGTCTTCCTATCTTGAGCTCTCATGTTTCATAGTATCATAGTGTCTAAGGTTGAAGGAAGACTAAAGTCCATCATGTTAAACCCATGACCTAATCTAGCATATTGATCCAGATGAAGGCAAAAAAACAAACAAAAAACATGCAACAGACAGTAAGCGCCATATTTTCGGAAAAAAATCCTTCCTGACTCTACATAAGGGAATCAGACTAGTTCTCAATCACAGAATCTAGTGCACATAACCAGTAATGTTATATTTTTCAAGAAAGGCATCCAGACCTCTATTACATTTCAGTAGTGAATCAACCATTACAGCATTATGTGGCAGAGAGTTTCACTGCTAAGTCTCACTGCTAAGCAGAAGCTAGTTTTACTACTATACAAGGCACTAGTGCGACCAGACTTAGAATACAATTTTGGTCTACAGTATATGAGAAGGAGATAGCTGAACTAGAGCGGATGCAGAGAAGAGCAAACAAAGTTATTAAGGGAATGGGGGGATTGCACTACCAAGACAGGTTATTAAACTTGGGGTCATTCAGTTTGGAAAAATGAAGGCTTAGGGGTGATCTTATTACAATGTACAAATATATGAGGGGACATTACAGAACTCTCTCTAATGACCTTTTTTTTACCTAGGTCTGCAACAGGGACAAGGGGCCATCCACTATGGTTAGAGTAAAGGAGGTTTAATAATACAGTAAAGAATTTACATGTATGATTATTATTAAATCTCATTTGGAATTTTTAGTGCTGTAGTGCACATTTAGTGCTGGCTTTTTTGTTTTTCTTCATTGAATTAGTCGGTGGCTGACCCCCACCTTGCTATGCTCCTCAATTTGGGATGTATTCCACCTGTCTAGATTTTGGCAGTTGGTGGCTGTTCACATTCAGTCATCAGGCCCTGTCCACAGGCTATTTACCTCATGCAGCATTTGCTTGGGCCTGTCCCGCCCACAGCCATGACTCAATCATGGGTAAAGGATTGAAAAAGACCAAGTAAATGATGCTAAGAGCAGTTCTACTATTTCATATGTGAGGCCATTTGGCACATTTTATAAAAATATTTTAGTGTAGGATTGCCCCAAATTGATTTGCTGAGACGTGGCGGGGTAGCTCAAGAAATTGAATTTTTTTCTGCCAAAAATCTCACATTTATAATAAGTACAGTTGGAATTTTTAGTGCTGTAGTGCACATTTAGTGCTGGCTTTTTTGTTTTTTCTTCATTGAATTGGTCGGTGGCTGACCCCCACCTTACTATGCTCCTCAATTTGGGATGTATTCCACCTGTCTAGATTTTGGCAGTTGGTGGCTGTTCACATTCAGTCATCAGGCCCTGTCTACAGGCTATTTACCTCATGCAGCATTTGCTTGGACCTGTCCCGCCCACAGCCATGACTCAATTATGGGTACCGGATTGAAAAAGACCAAGTAAATGCTGCTAAGAGCAGTTCTACTATTTCATATGTGAGGCCGTTTGGCACATTTTATAAAAATATTTTAGTGTAGGACTACCCCAAATAGATTTGCTGTGATGTGGCGGGGTAGCTCAAGAAATTGCAATTTTATTGCCAAAAATCTCACATTTATAATAAGTACAGTTGGAATCTTTAGTGCTGTAGTGCATATTTAGTGCTGGCTTTTTGTTTTTTCTTCATTTTATTTCCTCTGCCCAAGTACATGGTGACCATACATTTAGCCAAATTTAGCCAAATAAACTTCAATTCCCATGTCTCAGGCCAAGCCTCCAGCTTACACAAATCCCTCTGCAATATTGAAGAGGGGCCCAATACTGATCCCTTTGGTACCCCACTATTAACCCCTTCAGCCCCAAGCCTATTTTGACCCTAAAGACCAGGCCATTTTTTGCAATTCTGACCAGTGTCACTTTATGAGGTTATAACTCTGGAACGCTTCAGCGGATCCCGGTGATTCTGAGATTGTTTTTTCGTGACATATTGGGCTTCATGTTAGTGGTAAATTTAGGCCGATATTTTTTGCATTTCTTTGTGAAAAAAAACGGAAATTTCGCGAAAATTTTGAAAATTTTGTAATTTTCAAACTTTGAATTTTTATGCTCTAAAACCAACGAGACATATGACACAAAATAATTAATAAATAACATTTCCCACATGTCTATTTTACATCAGAACAATTTTGGGAAAAAAAAAAAATTAAGGAAGTTATAGGGGTTCAAAGTTTATGAGCAATTTCTCATTTTTACAACAAAATTTACAAAGCCACTTTTTTTAGGGACCACATCACATTTGAAGCAATTTTGAAAGGTCTACATGACACAAAACACCCAAAAGTGACACCATTCCAAAAACGGCACCCCTCAGGCTACTCAAAACCACATTCAAGAAGGTTATTAACCCTTCAGGTGCTTCACAGTAACTAAAGTAATGTGGAAGGAAAAAATGAACATTTTACTTTTTGCAACAAAAATGTTAATTTAGCCTCAAATATTGCATATTCACAAGGGTAGCAGGATTAAATGAACCCCCAAAATTTGTTGGGCAATTTCTACTGAACACGCAGATACCTCATATGTGGCGAAAAACCACTGTTTGGTCGCACGGCAGGACTCGGAAGGGAAGGAGCGCCATTTGACTTTTTTGAACAGAAAATTAGCTGGAATCGTTAGCCGCACCATGTTGCGTTTGGAGAGCCCCTGAGGTGCCGAAACAGTGGAGCTCCCCCACATGTGACCCCATTTTGGAAACTAGACCCCTCATGGAATTTATCTAGATGTTTATTGAGCACTTTGAGCCTCTGGGGGCTTCACAAAAGTTAATAGAGTTGAGCTGTGAAAATAAAAAAAAATTTTTTTACCACAAAATTGTTACTTCAACCAGGTAGCTTTTTTTTCACAAGTGTATCAGGAAAAATTGCACCATAAAATGTATTGTGCAATTTGTCCTGAGTACGCAGATATCTCATATGTGGTGGAACTCAAATGTTTGGGCGCACAGCAGGGCTCGGAAGAAAAGGAGCGTCATTTGACGTTTCAAACGCAAAATTGTCTGGGATAATTAGCGTATTCCATGCTGTTTGGAGACCCCCTGAGGTGCCGAAACAGTGGAGCTCCCTCACATGTGACCCCATTTTGGAAACTAGACCCCCATGGCATAGAAAAAAAAAAACAGCGGAAGATGGGGGGGGAGGGTGGGGGCGGCAGATGGGGGGGCAGCGGCATCTAAAGGGAGCATCTGTGATTGTGAGACGGCGGCTGGGATAGGGTGGGGGCGGATGGGAGAGGGCGCAGTGGATGCAGGAGCGGCAGAGGATGGGGGGAGGGAGAGGATGGGGGGAGGGAGCGGGTGGGGGGGATGGGTGGGAAGGGGAGTGGGAGGTGAGATTGGGGATAGTTACCCTACAGGATGGATCTAGGCAGCTGGATCACAGGAGATGAAGGAGGCAGCAGATCGGGGAGGGTGAGAGGTGGGGGAGGGAGCGCAGCGCAGATCACGGAGGAGACAGGTGAGCAGAGCACAGATCACGGGGGTGAGAGGTGAGGGAGAGCGGACAGCAGATCACGGGGGTGACAGGTGAGCAGAGCGCAGATCACGGGGAGACAGGTGAGGGAGCACAGATCACGGGGGAGACAGGTGAGCAGAGCGCAGATCACGGGGGTGAGAGGTGGAGGGAGAGTGGACAGCAGATCACGGGGGTGACAGGGGAGGGAGCACAGATCACGGGGGTGACAGGGGAGGGAGCACAGATCACGGCGGTGACAGGGGAGGGAGCGCACATCACGGCGGTGACAGGGGAGGGAGCGCACATCACGGCGGTGACAGGAGAGGGAGCGCACATCACGGCGGTGACGGGAGGGAGCGCACATCACGGCGGTAACAGGGGAGGGAGCGCACATCACGGCGGTGACAGGGGAGGGAGCGCACATCACGGCGGTGACAGGGGAGGGAGCGCACATCACGGCGGTGACAGGGGAGGGAGCGCACATCACGGCGGTGACAGGGGAGGGAGCGCACATCACGGCGGAGACAGGGGAGGGAGCGCACATCACGGCGGTGACAGGGGAGGGGGCGGGTAGCTGTCCATGGGGGTGAGAGGTGGGGGGAGCGTGCAGCACATCACTTAGGGGAGGGGGCGAGCAGCACATCACGGAGGGGAGGGGGCGAGCAGCACATCACGGAGGGGAGGGGGCGAGCAGCACATCACGGAGGGGAGGGGGCGAGCAGCACATCACGGAGGGGAGCGGGCAGGCACCAATCACAAGGGGGAGGGGCCGGGCAGCAGATCGGAGGGAGCGGTGGCACTATGACAGATGGAGGAGGACAGGGTGCACGATCCCTGTCCTCCTCCATCTGTCATAGTGCCACCGCTCCCTCCGATCTGCTGCACGGAGGTGAGGGGCCGGGCAGCAGATCAGAGGGAGCGGTGGCACTATGACAGATGGAGGAGGACAGGGTGCACGATCCCTGTCCTCCTCCATCTGTCATAGTGCCACCGCTCCCTCCGATCTGCTGCACGGATGTGAGGGGCCGGGCAGCAGATCGGAGGGAGCGGTGGCACTATGACAGATGGAGGAGGACAGGGTGCACGATCCCTGTCCTCCTCCATCTGTCATAGTGCCACCGCTCCCTCCGATCTGCTGCACGGAGGTGAGGGGCCGGGCAGCAGATTGGGGGGAGCGGTGGCACTGTGGCAGATGGAGGGTGGCGGTGGCAGCGGATCGGGAGGTGTGGGGGTGAGGGTGCGGGCAGGAGATCGGGGAGACAGGTGGCAGATCGCGGAGGGCAGCGGTGGCGGCGGATCGGGACGCTTTTCGTACAGTGCAATGGCAGCGCGGCAACATCCGGGTCCCATGCTCCGGTCTCATAACAGCATGGGACCGGAGCTTGTTGCCCTGCCATTGCACTGTGTACACTCACTGTGCTCAGTGTGCTGGCGTGCTGCAGGGACAAGTGAAGCTGATGGGGGCGGTCACCGGCAACAGGTCCACTGTGATTGGAGAAATCGGTCACAAGGCCGATCTCTCCAATCAGAGCATTGGAGCTGGGGGAGGGTGATCCAGTGAAGTCACCCAGCTCCAGCCAATGGCCAGTGCTACAGCTGCACTGGCCAGGGCTGGATTTCAATGTTTCAGTCATTTTAAATGGCTGGAACATTACAGTGGCTGTGATTGGTTGAGCGGCGTTCGTCAGCCAATCACAGCCTCCGTAGGTCCGGGGAGGAGGCACCACCCCTCCTAAGGTCAGGAACAGGTCCCCTCCTCCCCGAATCTGCGGTTTTTGTTAACATATTGCAGTCACCAGAGGCTCCGGTGCCGCGATTCCGCCATGACGGAAAGATCCGTCCTTGGTCGTTAAGGCCCAGGGCACAAGGACGGATCTTTCCGTCCATGGTCGTGAAGGGGTTAACTGTGACTCAGACCAAGTGTGTTACATTAATAACCACCATTTGTTTCCTATCATTGAGATAGTTTTTAACCCAGATACACATATTTTCCCATATTCCCATCAATCTCATTTTATGTTTCAACCTGTTGTGTGGTACTGTATCAAACACCTTTGAAAAATCCATATAGACAACATCCACTGTATCATCAGGTCTGGAACTTACCTCCTTTTAGAAGCTGATCTAATTAGTTAGACAGGACTGATCTCTCATAAACCCATTTTGATACCTGGGCATGAGGTTATTCATCTTGAGATACTCCAAAATGGTATATCTTAGGAATCCCTCAAGGATGTTACCCACAGTAGAGGTTAAACTTACCTGCCTCTAATTACTAAGATTAGATTTTGTCCTCTTTTTGAATATTGGCACCCGATTTGCTATGTGGCACTCATGTGGTACAGTTCCTGTTATTATGGAGTCTGAGAAGATTAAAAATAATGGTCTGTCTATCACAGTGCCTAATTCCTACAGTACTAAGGAGTGTATGTCATCTGGGCCTGGAAATTTATCTACTTTAGTGATTTTGAGGCAACATTGTACTTCCTGTTGGGTTAATCATGTGACATTTAAAGGGTAATTTATGGTATCCCTGATCAGGTCATCTGTCATGGGATTTTCTTGTATAAATACTGTGGGGAAAAAAAGGAGTTTAGCAGATTGGCCTTTTCTTCATCCTCTTCCACCATTTCACCCAGACTATTTTTAGGGGGCCAACATTATCATTTTTCGGACTGTTCATGTAGTTGTAGAATAATTTTGGATTATTTTTACTTTCTCTGGCAATGAGTCTCTGTCTCATTCTTTGATGCTTTTATTTTTTTTTTACAGAATTTATTTAATTTTCTATAAATATTTAATGCTTCTTCACTACCCCCTTGCTTTAATTCTCTAAATGCTTTCGTTTTGTCATTGTTTGTGCCCCTTACAGCTCTACTTAGCCATAATGGTTTACTCCTATTTTTAGCTTTTTCTTTCCATAGGGTATATATTGTGCAAAGGTCATATTCAGGATGCTTATCAAAGTGTCCCATTTGCTTTGTGTACTTTTATTGCTCAGGACATTGTCCCAGTTTATGCCTCTAACTTCATCTTTCATACTATGGAAATTTGCCTTCCTGAAATTTAGTGTCCTTTTAGCCACTCTACTATACATCTTATTGGGGTACATGAAATCTTATTAATTTTTGATCAGTATTACCCAAGTGACCCCCCTAAACTTTATATTTGATATGCAGTCCAGTCTATTGGTTAATATTAGGTCTAGCAGTGCCCCCCTACTTGTAGGGTCCTGAACCAGTTGTGATAGGTAAGTGTCCTTCATTGTTGTCAAAAACCTGCTTCCTTTGCCGGACCTGCAGATTTCTGCTCCCTAATTAATATCTGGATAGTTAAAGCCCCCCATGATAATGACTTCCCTCAGATTCAATGCCTCATCTATTTGTATTATGAGGATCTTTTCTTCTGTTTCCTTTGTATTTGGAGTCTTGTAACAAACCCCTATCAGTACTTTATTAGTTTTTCAACCTTCCCTTATCTTCACCCAAAGGGACTCTACATTTTCATTAGCATTACATACTCTCCCCCTTGCTTATTTGTGCAGTCATTCCTGAACAGACAATATGTTTGTAAATTACCAGCCCAGTCATAGCTCTCATCCAGCCATGTCTCCATTATCCCCACCATATCATAAAAAATTTTTCCAACAATATTAACCCCTTCACGACCGCGGGCAGTAAAAATACGTCCTATTTTAACGTGACTTAACGACCAGGGACGTAATTTTACTGCCTAAACTTCATTTGATTGCCGTGGCCATAGCAACGGCTTTCAAATGATGTCCCCTGCTGTTTCTTACAGCAGGGGACCTTTGCTTGACCCCAGGGGGGGTGGCATCGCCATCCCCTATCGACGATCGATGTGATTGGCTGTTCAAATCTGAACCGCCAACCACATCGTTCGCACTAATTTCGGCAAAAATAATGCCAGAATTACTGCGATACTGTGAGATCCAGCTATGATCTGCTCTAGCAGCTTCAACAAATCATAGCCGGAGCTCTAAAATGTCGCCCCCAGCCCCTGCAGCACTGATTGGAGCGATCGTGCTATGACGCGCAATCGCTCCAATCAGTGTGCAGTGGGGCGGTCTGATCTGCCGGTGGCCACCCTCCCCAGGCCTGTGCTGGCCTGCGAGCCCTCCCCCAACATGTCTGCAGAGTGCAGTGGCTGGTACTTGTGGTACCACGCCACCGCTGCTGCTGCCGCTGCCGCCGCTGTAACTGAGGTCACCGCTCCTGCTGCATGTGAGTACTGTGCTCACCTTGCAGCCCGTGCACGCTCCCCTGTGATCTGCCCCCCCACGCCCCAATCTGCCCCCCCCCGACATCCCGACCTGCTCCCCCCGTGATCTGACTGCCTCCCCCATAATCTCTATTCTGCTTCTGCAGCTCCCTCTCCGGTCTCCCCCTCTGCTCTACCCCCCTCTCTCCCTCTGCTCTCCCCCCCTCTGCTCTCCCCCGATGTCCTCTTACCTGTCTTCACTGGCCCGATCACATCTGCCTCCATCGCTGGGTCCTTCCTGGGCATTCTGCTGATCTGCCCAACGTCCTGCCTGCTGCTCCTGTAAAGCTGTCCATCTCTCTGCCATCTGTTCCTCATGCAGCTCTTCTGGTCAGTGATCCTCTGGGTACTGTGAGTATAACTTTTTTTTTTTTCTAACTTTTTTTTTTTCTGTATCCCCTGTCCATTTTTACACGTCATCCGTCCATGCGTCCCGCCAAGCGCTGATCAGGGATGCACATAACGTATCTGCATCCTTGCTCAATTTTTGGCGTGACTTTTTTCCATATCCCCGACGCTTTTTGTATCTCATCCGTCCGTGCGTCCCGCCGAGCGCTGATCAGGGATGCAGATAACGTATCTGCATCCCTGCTCAATTTTTGGTATGGCTTTTTTTTTCCGTATCCCCGACGCTTTTTGTATCGCATCCGTCCGTGTGTCCCGCAAGCGCTGATCAGGGATGCACATAACGTATCTGCATCCCTGTTCAATTTTTGTCGTGACTTTTTTCCGTATCCCCGACGCTTTTTGTATCGCATCCGTCCGTGCGTCCTGCCAATCGCTGATCAGGGATGCACATAACGTATCTGCATCCCTGCTCAATTTTTGGCGTGACTTTTTTCCGTATCCCCGACGCTTTTTGTATCGCATCCGTCCGTGCGTCCCGCCAAGCGCTAATCAGGGATGCACATAACGGATCGGCATCCCTTATCAATTTTTGGCGTGACTTTTTTCCATATCTGCGACGCTCTTTGTATTGCATCCATCCCGCCAAGTGCTGATCAGGGATGCACATAACGTATCTGCATCCATGGTCAATTTTTGGCGTGACTTTTTTTCCATATCCCTAACGCTTTTTGTATCGAATCCGTCCGTGCATCCCGCCAAGCGCTGATCAGGGATGCACATAACGTATCTGCATCCATGGTCAATTTTTGGCGTGACTTTTTTTTTACGTATCCCCGACGCTTTTTGTATCGCATCCAACCGTGCGTCCTGCAGCGGCCGATCAGTGCACCGCGTCTGTGCGTTTGAAAAGTCAAATGGCGTTCCTTCTCTTCTGAGCCCTGCCATGCGCCCAAACAATTACTTTCCACCACATATGAGGTATCTGCGTACTCAGGAAAAATTGCACAATACGTTTTATGGTGCAGTTTTTCCTGTTACCGTTGTAAAAAAAAAACTACCTGATTGATGCAAACAATTTGTGGTTAAAAAAAAAAAATAATTTTCATGGTTCAACGTTATCAACTTCTGGGGAGCCCCTGGGGGTACAAGGGGCTTACCAAATATCTAGATAAATTCCTTGAGGGGGTCTAGTTCCAAAATGGGGTAATTTGTGGGGGAGCTCTACTGTTTAGGCACCATAGGGGGTCTCCAAACGTGACATGGCGTCCACTAATGATTCCAACCAATTTTGCTGTCAAATGGCGTTCCTTCTCTTCTGAGCCCCGCCATGCACCCAAACAATTACTTTCCACCACATATGAGGTATCTGCGTACTCAGGAGAAATTGCACAATATGTTATATTGTGCATTTTTTCCTGATACCCTTGTGGAAAAAAAAGCTACCTAGTTCAAGTGACAGTTTTGTGGTGAAAAAAAAAATTGTATTCCTGGCTCAACATTATCAACTTCTGTGGAGCCCCTTGGGGCTAACTAAACATCTAGATAAACTCCTTGAGGGGTCTAGTTTCCAAAATGGGGTCACTTGTGGGGGAGCTCCACTGTTTAGGCACCATAGGGGGTCTCCAAATGTGACATGGCGTCCGCTAATGATTCCAACCAATTTTGCTGTCAAATGGCGTTCCTTCTCTTCTGAGCCCTGACATGCACCCAAACAATTACTTTCCACCACATATGAGGTATCGCCGTACTCAGGAAAAAATGCACTATAAATTTCATGGTGAATTTTTTCCTGATACCCTTGTGAAAAAAAAGCTACCTAGTTGAAGCAACCGTTTTGTGGTAAAAAAAATTTTTTTTCGTTTCACGGCTCAATGATATAAAGTTCCCAGGTTTTCAAAGTGCTCACCAAACATCTAGAAAAATTATTTGAGGGCTCTAGTTTCCAAAATGGGGTCACTTGTGGGGGAGCTCCATTGTTTAGGCACCTCAGGGGGTCTTCAAACCCGACATGGCGTCCGCTAATGAGTGCAGCTAATTTTGCACTCAAAAATTCAAATGGTGCTCCTTGCCTTCCGAGCCCTGCCGTGTGTCCAAACATTTGATTTCCACCACATATGAGGTATCTGCGTACTCAGGAGAAAATGCACAATACATTTTATGGTGCATTTTTTCCTGATACCCTTGTGAAAAAAAAGCTACCTAGTTGAAGCAACCGTTTTGTGGTAAAAAAAAATAATTTTTCTTTTCACGGCTCAACAATATAAAGTTCGGTAAAGCCCCCAGGTGTTCAAAGTGCTCACCAAACATCTAGAACAATTATTTGAGGGCTCTAGTTTCCAAAATGGGGTCACTTGTGGGGAGCTCCATTGTTTAGGCACCTCAGAGGGTCTTCAAACCCGACATGGTGTCCGCTAATGAGTGCAGCTAATTTTGCACTTAAAAATTCAAATGGTGCTCCTTGCTTTCCGAGCCCTGCCGTGTGTCCAAACATTTGATTCCCACCACATATGAGGTATCTGCGTACTCAGGAGAAAATGCACAATACATTTTATGGTGCATTTTTTCCTGATACCCTTGTGAAAAAAAAGCTACCTAGTTGAAGCAACCGTTTTGTGGTAAAAAAAAAAAATAATTTTCACAGTTCAACGTTATCAACTTCTGGGGAGCCCCTGGGGGTACAAGGGGCTTACCAAATATCTAGATAAATTCCTTGAGACATCTAGAAAAATTATTTGAGGGCTCTAGTTTCCAAAATGGGGTCACTTGTGGGGGAGCTCCATTGTTTAGGTACCTCAGGGGGTCTTCAAACCCGACATGGTGTCCACTAATGAGTGCAGCTAATTTTGCGTTCAAAAATTCAAATGGCGCTCCTTCCCTTTCGACCTCTGCCATGCGCCCAAACAATTAATTTTTACCACATATGGCGTATCTGCAAACTCAGGAGAAAATGCACAATAAATTGTAGGGTGCACTTTCTCTTTTCTCCCTTGTAAAAATGAAAATTTTATGGCTAAAGTAACATTTTTGTGTTAAAAAGTAAAATTTTCATATTTTCCTTCCACATTGCTTTGGTTCCTGTGAAGCACCTAAAGGGTTAATAAACTTCTTGGATGTGGTTTTGAGCAGTGTGAGGGTTGCAGTTTTTAGAATGGGGTCACTTTTGGGTATTTTCTTTCACCTCGGCCTCTCAAAGTCACTTCAAATGTGATGTGGTCCCTAAAAAAAATTCTTTTGTAAATTTTGTTAGAAAAATGAGAAATTGCTGATGACCTTTGACCCCTTCTAACTTCCTAACGAAAAAAAAATGTGTTTTGAAAATTGCGCTGATGGAAAGTAGACAAGTGGGAAAGTTTTTTTTATAACTATTTTTTGTGACATATCTCTCAGATTTATGGGCATAAATTTTCAAAGTTTGAAAATTGCAAAATTTTCATAATTTTCGCAAAATTTCCTAAATTTTCATAAATAAACGCAAAAAATATCGGCCTAAATTTACCACTGACATGAAGTACAATATGTCATGAAAAAACAATCTCAGAATCGCCAGGATCCGTTGAAGCGTTCCAGAGTTATAACCTGTCAAAGTGACACTGGTCAGAATTGCAAAGGATTGCCCGGTCATTAGGGTGTTTTAGTGGCCGGGGGTGAAGGGGTTAAAGAACTTGTCCGGCCACAAAACCCCCAAAAAAATTTTAAGCTAATCTGTGCTGTATTGTCAGTTAAAACACCCCTATATATTTTGGTTTTTGCTTCTAACTTTTATTCCTCTTGAATTATCCCTTTACTCTCTGCGGCCACTATATTTACTTGCAGCTTAAGCAGACATGACATCTTCCAATGCTTGACTGTCGAACTTCACAGTCAAAGCTGGCACCGCCCAGGCCTCAGTGTCCATCCCCACCTTCTGCACACTCATTGACTGGGAGTAATCTGCCCCAGCACCTGACAGATAAGTGCACACTGTGTGATGAAAACTATCTATAGCACCTAATGTAAATCTATAGTAGATATATACATGTGGCGCCCCTGACCTGGTCAGGCACCACTGAGTACTGCACCCATGCTGGGGACAGTACAATACAGGTAATCCAGAAGGCTGACCGAGGTGTGACTACACAGGCGCATAGTGATCAGGTCTCACACATGTACCTTTGAGAGGACCCCTGGGGATCCCAGGAGGGGGAAAAGCCTTCACCTCCACTGGAATAGTGGAGGGGGACAAAAGCCTCCATCTCCTCTCAAGGGGTGTGGTAAGAGAGTCTGGTTGCTAGGTGGCGTAGGCAGGCACAAAAAGGGAAAAGAGAAGGAGGAGTAAACAGTCTGCAGCAGAGTGTGGAGGAGTGAGGAGAGGAAAGTGAAGCTCTGACAGGAGCAGCAGTGAAGGTCCCAGATGTGAGCCGGTTCAGAGCAGAGTCCAGGGAGCTCCGAGGAGAGCTGACCCCTTCCCCTGGGCTGCTGTAGTCTGACAGCGTCCGCGCAGTGGCTACCGACGGGGGAGAACGGTCACCTAGGAGTGCTACCCGAAACCCATCTCCAGCTAGAGAGAGAGCACAGAGTGGGAAGTAAGGAGACTGCTAGGGAGAACCAGGCCCAAACGGGCGGCAGATCCCGGAGCGGGGATAGATCCACCTTTCCCTGCTAAACCTGCCGGTGTGGGGCCCTCAAAGCCCACACCACAACACCTAAAAGCCGCAGCCACGTAGCCACAGTTAGGGCCCATAGGTCACAGGAGGCAAGCAGCTGGAGTGATCTGGCCCAGGCAACAAGCAAACGGCAAACGAAGGGGAGAGAGGCTTCAGCATCTTCCCTGGGTGACCCCCATAGGGACTCAAAGTCGGGGTTACCCCAAACCACCAAGGGCTAAGGAAGGTGAGTTAGTAGTCACCCTCACAAGTCAGCCTGAAGGACACCTGGTTCCCACTTGGTTCATCCCAGCTACGCCCGGGTCACTCACCCTGCCATCAACTGTGAGTAAAAACCCTGAAAGACATCCTGCCTGTGTTGAGTCATTCTGCGCCTTCTAGTTCTACACATCTACACAGGGCCCTGGGGCTTGCCTCACTCTCAGGAGGCTATTACAACTAACTGCACCCACCATCAGCCCCAGGCGTCCCTTAACCTGCAGTGGCGGTCCCCACTGACCGCAATACTGAGAGTGGCGTCACGACAAGAAGAAGATCTCCTACCTGTGACCAGATCCAGCTGAGTGGAGTCCCTGAAGGTAATGCACCGACACAACACCTGTGGGGCTTCACATCTGGCGTCACGAACAGGATAAGGACTAGACCTGTTGAGACAGGTGACCATGTGCCTGGGCGGTCCGCTTGAAAAATTGGAAGCGCCGCCATATTGCCACCATGAAAAGCGCGCTGAAAAACAACAGCAGCCCGCGCTGGGAGAAGTTACCGCCCACGAAGAGGTGTGGCTACCCAGAGATCCCCTGCAGAGTTCTGACCTCGCTTGTGAAGAGAGCGGAAGCGTCCAGAGACGTCGGGACAGAAAGGGAGCCAGAAGCCTGCTGCTGGGAGAGGAGCTGCTGAAAGAGGCAGAGCGGAAACTGAACAGCTTGCTACTAGAGGCAACGGCGAGTCCACTGCTGGGAAATCGTGCAGAAGAGGGCGCAGAAGAAATGGCGTCTGACCGCAGAAACCCAGAACCGGGCTCCGCTGCCTGGTGGTATCGGGAGCTGGCCCAGTTCTGCGACCGACTGGAGACCCGGGTCGTGGAGCAGATCAGGGAAGAACGCATGGAACTTCTGGAGATGGCTGCCGCGGTTCAGGCCTATGAGAGGGGAACCGCACGACGAGTGCCAGACCGGACGGCGACGACTCAGACCCCGATGCTGCCACCGATGGGTGAGTCCAGTATTACCCCTGCCGGCCCGGATGCCCCGACCCCTGCTGCCACGCCCGCGGTCCCTGAAGAGGCGCCCGGCGCGGCGACGCTGAGCCAGGCCGCAGCCACGCCAGGTGCGGCCCGCCAAGCCCAGGCCGCCGCAGCGATGCCCTGCGCGGCCCGCCAAGCCCCGGCCGCCGCAGCGATGCCCTGCTCGGCCCGCCAAGACCCTGCCGCCGCAGCGATGCCCTGCTCGGCCCGCCAAGACCCGGCCGCCGCAGCGATGCCCTGCTCGGCCCCCCAAGACCCGGCCGCCGCAGCGATGCCCTGCTCGGCCCGCCAAGCCCCGGCCGCCGCAGCGATGCCCTGCTCGGCCCACCAAGACCCGGTCCCTGCAGCGACGCCCAGCCCAGTCTGCACAGATCCCATCGCAGCTGCGACGCCGATCCAGGCCGCCGCCATACAGGGCGCGGCCCGCCAAGAGATTGCATCACCATTTTCCCCGGCCTGCAAGGCCAGAGCAGACACCGCTCCCCAGTCCAAAGAGGTCCCTGCTGGAAAGCCCACGCTGGGGGAGGACCCCGCATACTGGCAGCTGAAGGCTGACATGGAGGCCAAGTTTCCACAATGGTTGGTGGACCAGTACATGCTCCCTCCGCATACCCCCAAGAGGATTCCAGCAACCCCTGCAGCAACCACGCCAAAGAGTCCCCCGCCTGGGCCTGCTGAAGAAAGCCCATCCCCAGCACTGCCACCAAAGGAGTGCCAAGAAGAACTAAGGGGGAGAGGAGGCCAGGAAACTGAGGAGCTGACTCAGGAGCCATCAGCAGCGGATCCATGCCCCGAGCCAGAGATGCTGCCGTATTCCCGCTGGGACGAGGAAGACCTGACACCTTCTGCTGAGGAAGATCTGCCCCAAAGCCTCACCTGGGAGCTTGTAAGCTGCACTTCGCAGAATCCAGCCCGCAAGACACAGCGCCGCAGTAGAACCCAGTCTTTCCCTGCACCGCCATCCCCAGAGCAGAGAGAAGTCACGGCCAGAGACCTAGAAGAAAAACGGTTCCTGAGAAGAGCCAAAGCACAGGTCAGAGGACCCCTTTGTAGAGGAGTAGTGGAGGACTTCAGCCTAAAGTCAGGATACGGGTTCATTGTTGCACCTGGTATCAAAGAAGGTATCTTCGTCAATAGAAGAGATGTGAGAGCTCATCTGCCCAGAGGACACCCTGGCAGAAACTTAAAAATGGGGGACTCCGTACAGTTTACCCTGCATCAAGGCGAAAGAGGCTGGTACGCGCTAGATGTAGTACCATGTCCCAAAGAAGAAAGGAAAGACAGTAATAAAGAAAGAAAAGACCAAAGACCTAATGATGAGACCACTACAGATGAGGAAAAAGGTCAAGAAAGCAACAGGTGCCGCAGCCCTACAGGCCCAAGCCCTGGTGAAGAGGAGTCTGCATAAGTTCAAGTAAAGTACAGCAAGTTTTGACCAGTTGGAAAGTTTGTTTTGCAACGTTTTAAAAGTTCAAGTATGTGCCCACATAAACTAATGTGAGAAATAAACCTTAAGGCTATGAACTGGCTATAGCCACAAACTCTCGCAGTGTAAATAGTTACACCAGAGGGCACCACCACCACCAGAGTCAGCCTGTTTAGGGGCTTGGCTCGTCTGCAACCAGGAGGAGCCCGTCCGTATATAGGGCCTTGGCTCACCTGCGACCAGAGAGCATGCCTGTTTATGGGGCCTGGCTCTCCACCACAAAGAGGGTACCTGGTCAGCACCAACTGTGGAGGCCGCCTCTACATCCTGCCAGAAGAGGCTGAAGGCGCGGATCCACCAGGCCAGGTATACCCTGAAAACCACCAGACCATGAAAGCCGCCTCTACATCCTGCCAGAAGTGGCTGAAGTCGCGGCCAACGTGAAAGGGTTTTGGGTGGGTTGACGGACTTGTGGGTGGAGGGTGGTGATGTATGGTACCTGGTGCTTTAAAAATGTTTTACATGTTCTAATGTTTTATGCATTTTAAAATGTTGTCTTGCAGCCCGAGGACGTGCTGGTGATAACTAAGGGGGAATGTGGCGCCCCTGACCTGGTCAGGCACCACTGAGTACTGCACCCATGCTGGGGACAGTACAATACAGGTAATCCAGAAGGCTGACCGAGGTGTGACTACACAGGCGCATAGTGATCAGGTCTCACACATGTACCTTTGAGAGGACCCCTGGGGATCCCAGGAGGGGGAAAAGCCTTCACCTCCACTGGAATAGTGGAGGGGGCCAAAAGCCTCCATCTCCTCTCAAGGGGTGTGGTAAGAGAGTCTGGTTGCTAGGTGGCGTAGGCAGTAGAGATGAGCGAACCGGTCCCGGTTCGGCTCGAGGCGGTTCGCCGAACGGGGGGTCTGGCTCGAGTTCGGCTCGTCGAACGTTCGACGAACCGAACTCGAGCCCATAGGAAACAATGGCAGGCAATCACAAACACAGTAAAACACCTAGAAAACACCCTCAAAGGTGTCCAAAAGGTGACAAACAACTCACAACACAACACAAACACATGGGAAAGTGACAAGGACATGTACTCATGCGAAAACAAAACAGCTGGACAAGGAAAAAGAGGAGGACACACAGATATAGGCATGGCACGCCCTTCTAAAGTCATGTAAAACACCGCAAGGTGACTCCAAGCGGAGTCTCCCTTTTTTCCAAAAATTGGGCCCCACACACCCACCCCTTCAGTGGCAGCAGTTGTGCCCCAGTTGTACACTTCACAGCTAGATTTGCATCAAGCACATTCAAAAATACGCCATTCTTATCCGTCCCCAGGATGACACCGGGGTAGGTAGCAAAGTCTTTCCTGATCCCAGCTCTGTTCATCTTGGCTTCTTTTAAAAACACAGCAAGCAAGGGTTACTCCAAGCGGAGTCTCCCTTTTTTCCAAAAATTGGGCCCCACACACACCCACCCCTTCAGTGGCAGCACTTGGGCCCCAGTTGTACACTTCACAGCTAGATTTGCATCAAGCACATTCAAAAATACGCTATTCTTAACCGTCCCCAGGATGACACCGGGGTAGGTAGCAAAGTCTTTCCTGATCCCAGCTCTGTTCATCTTGGCTTCTTTTAAAAACACAGCAAGCAAGGGTTACTCCAAGCGGAGTCTCCCTTTTTTCCAAAAATTGGGCCACACAGACACCCACCCCATCAGTGGCAGCACTTGGGCCCTAGTTGCAAACAGGATGTTTTGATTTGCATCAAGCACATTCAAAAATACGCTATTCTTAGCCGTCCACAGGATGACACCGGGGTAGGTAGCAAAGTCTTTCCTGATCCCAGCTCTGTTCATCTTGGCTTCTTTTAAAAACACAGCAAGCAAGGGTTACTCCAAGCGGAGTCTCCCTTTTTTCCAAAAATTGGGCCACACAGACACCCACCCCATCAGTGGCAGCACTTGGGCCCTAGTTGCAAACAGGATGTTTTGATTTGCATCAAGCACATTCAAAAATACGCTATTCTTAGCCGTCCACAGGATGACACCGGGGTAGGTAGCAAAGTCTTTCCTGATCCCAGCTCTGTTCATCTTGGCTTCTTTTAAAAACACAGCAAGCAAGGGTTACTCCAAGCGGAGTCTCCCTTTTTTCCAAAAATTGGGCCACACAGACACCCACCCCATCAGTGGCAGCACTTGGGCCCTAGTTGCAAACAGGATGTTTTGATTTGCATCAAGCACATTCAAAAATACGCTATTCTTAGCCGTCCCCAGGATGACACCGGGGTAGGTAGCAAAGTCTTTCCTGATCCCAGCTCTGTTCATCTTGGCTTCTTTTAAAAACACAGCAAGCAAGGGTTACTCCAAGCGGAGTCTCCCTTTTTTCCAAAAATTGGGCCACACAGACACCCACCCCATCAGTGGCAGCACTTGGGCCCTAGTTGCAAACAGGATGTTTTGATTTGCATCAAGCACATTCAAAAATACGCTATTCTTAGCCGTCCACAGGATGACACCGGGGTAGGTAGCAAAGTCTTTCCTGATCCCAGCTCTGTTCATCTTGGCTTCTTTTAAAAACACAGCAAGCAAGGGTTACTCCAAGCGGAGTCTCCCTTTTTTCCAAAAATTGGGCCACACAGACACCCACCCCATCAGTGGCAGCACTTGGGCCCTAGTTGCAAACAGGATGTTTTGATTTGCATCAAGCACATTCAAAAATACGCTATTCTTAGCCGTCCCCAGGATGACACCGGGGTAGGTAGCAAAGTCTTTCCTGATCCCAGCTCTGTTCATCTTGGCTTCTTTTAAAAACACAGCAAGCAAGGGTTACTCCAAGCGGAGTCTCCCTTTTTTCCAAAAATTGGGCCACACAGACACCCACCCCATCAGTGGCAGCACTTGGGCCCTAGTTGCAAACAGGATGTTTTGATTTGCATCAAGCACATTCAAAAATACGCTATTCTTAGCCGTCCCCAGGATGACACCGGGGTAGGTAGCAAAGTCTTTGCTGACTCATGACTTGTTCATCTTGGCTTCTTTTAAAAACAATGTAAGCAAGGGTTACTCCAAGCGGAGTCTCCCTTTTTTCCAAAAATTGGGCCACACAGACACCCACCCCATCAGTGGCAGCACTTGGGCCCTAGTTGCAAACAGGATGTTTTGATTTGCATCAAGCACATTCAAAAATACGCTATTCTTAGCCGTCCACAGGATGACACCGGGGTAGGTAGCAAAGTCTTTCCTGATCCCAGCTCTGTTCATCTTGGCTTCTTTTAAAAACACAGCAAGCAAGGGTTACTCCAAGCGGAGTCTCCCTTTTTTCCAAAAATTGGGCCCCACACACACCCACCCCTTCAGTGGCAGCACTTGGGCCCCAGTTGTACACTTCACAGCTAGATTTGCATCAAGCACATTCAAAAATACGCTATTCTTAACCGTCCCCAGGATGACACCGGGGTAGGTAGCAAAGTCTTTCCTGATCCCAGCTCTGTTCATCTTGGCTTCTTTTAAAAACACAGCAAGCAAGGGTTACTCCAAGCGGAGTCTCCCTTTTTTCCAAAAATTGGGCCACACAGACACCCACCCCATCAGTGGCAGCACTTGGGCCCTAGTTGCAAACAGGATGTTTTGATTTGCATCAAGCACATTCAAAAATACGCTATTCTTAGCCGTCCACAGGATGACACCGGGGTAGGTAGCAAAGTCTTTCCTGATCCCAGCTCTGTTCATCTTGGCTTCTTTTAAAAACACAGCAAGCAAGGGTTACTCCAAGCGGAGTCTCCCTTTTTTCCAAAAATTGGGCCACACAGACACCCACCCCATCAGTGGCAGCACTTGGGCCCTAGTTGCAAACAGGATGTTTTGATTTGCATCAAGCACATTCAAAAATACGCTATTCTTAGCCGTCCCCAGGATGACACCGGGGTAGGTAGCAAAGTCTTTGCTGACCCATGACTTGTTCATCTTGGCTTCTTTTAAAAACAATGTAAGCAAGGGTTACTCCAAGCGGAGTCTCCCTTTTTTCCAAAAATTGGGCCACACAGACACCCACCCCATCAGTGGCAGCACTTGGGCCCTAGTTGCAAACAGGATGTTTTGATTTGCATCAAGCACATTCAAAAATACGCTATTCTTAGCCGTCCACAGGATGACACCGGGGTAGGTAGCAAAGTCTTTCCTGATCCCAGCTCTGTTCATCTTGGCTTCTTTTAAAAACACAGCAAGCAAGGGTTACTCCAAGCGGAGTCTCCCTTTTTTCCAAAAATTGGGCCACACAGACACCCACCCCATCAGTGGCAGCACTTGGGCCCTAGTTGCAAACAGGATGTTTTGATTTGCATCAAGCACATTCAAAAATACGCTATTCTTAGCCGTCCACAGGATGACACCGGGGTAGGTAGCAAAGTCTTTCCTGATCCCAGCTCTGTTCATCTTGGCTTCTTTTAAAAACACAGCAAGCAAGGGTTACTCCAAGCGGAGTCTCCCTTTTTTCCAAAAATTGGGCCACACAGACACCCACCCCATCAGTGGCAGCACTTGGGCCCTAGTTGCAAACAGGATGTTTTGATTTGCATCAAGCACATTCAAAAATACGCTATTCTTAGCCGTCCCCAGGATGACACCGGGGTAGGTAGCAAAGTCTTTCCTGATCCCAGCTCTGTTCATCTTGGCTTCTTTTAAAAACACAGCAAGCAAGGGTTACTCCAAGCGGAGTCTCCCTTTTTTCCAAAAATTGGGCCACACAGACACCCACCCCATCAGTGGCAGCACTTGGGCCCTAGTTGCAAACAGGATGTTTTGATTTGCATCAAGCACATTCAAAAATACGCTATTCTTAGCCGTCCCCAGGATGACACCGGGGTAGGTAGCAAAGTCTTTGCTGACTCATGACTTGTTCATCTTGGCTTCTTTTAAAAACAATGTAAGCAAGGGTTACTCCAAGCGGAGTCTCCCTTTTTTCCAAAAATTGGGCCACACAGACACCCACCCCATCAGTGGCAGCACTTGGGCCCTAGTTGCAAACAGGATGTTTTGATTTGCATCAAGCACATTCAAAAATACGCTATTCTTAGCCGTCCACAGGATGACACCGGGGTAGGTAGCAAAGTCTTTCCTGATCCCAGCTCTGTTCATCTTGGCTTCTTTTAAAAACACAGCAAGCAAGGGTTACTCCAAGCGGAGTCTCCCTTTTTTCCAAAAATTGGGCCCCACACACACCCACCCCTTCAGTGGCAGCACTTGGGCCCCAGTTGTACACTTCACAGCTAGATTTGCATCAAGCACATTCAAAAATACGCTATTCTTAACCGTCCCCAGGATGACACCGGGGTAGGTAGCAAAGTCTTTCCTGATCCCAGCTCTGTTCATCTTGGCTTCTTTTAAAAACACAGCAAGCAAGGGTTACTCCAAGCGGAGTCTCCCTTTTTTCCAAAAATTGGGCCACACAGACACCCACCCCATCAGTGGCAGCACTTGGGCCCTAGTTGCAAACAGGATGTTTTGATTTGCATCAAGCACATTCAAAAATACGCTATTCTTAGCCGTCCACAGGATGACACCGGGGTAGGTAGCAAAGTCTTTCCTGATCCCAGCTCTGTTCATCTTGGCTTCTTTTAAAAACACAGCAAGCAAGGGTTACTCCAAGCGGAGTCTCCCTTTTTTCCAAAAATTGGGCCACACAGACACCCACCCCATCAGTGGCAGCACTTGGGCCCTAGTTGCAAACAGGATGTTTTGATTTGCATCAAGCACATTCAAAAATACGCTATTCTTAGCCGTCCCCAGGATGACACCGGGGTAGGTAGCAAAGTCTTTGCTGACCCATGACTTGTTCATCTTGGCTTCTTTTAAAAACAATGTAAGCAAGGGTTACTCCAAGCGGAGTCTCCCTTTTTTCCAAAAATTGGGCCACACAGACACCCACCCCATCAGTGGCAGCACTTGGGCCCTAGTTGCAAACAGGATGTTTTGATTTGCATCAAGCACATTCAAAAATACGCTATTCTTAGCCGTCCACAGGATGACACCGGGGTAGGTAGCAAAGTCTTTCCTGATCCCAGCTCTGTTCATCTTGGCTTCTTTTAAAAACACAGCAAGCAAGGGTTACTCCAAGCGGAGTCTCCCTTTTTTCCAAAAATTGGGCCACACAGACACCCACCCCATCAGTGGCAGCACTTGGGCCCTAGTTGCAAACAGGATGTTTTGATTTGCATCAAGCACATTCAAAAATACGCTATTCTTAGCCGTCCCCAGGATGACACCGGGGTAGGTAGCAAAGTCTTTCCTGATCCCAGCTCTGTTCATCTTGGCTTCTTTTAAAAACACAGCAAGCAAGGGTTACTCCAAGCGGAGTCTCCCTTTTTTCCAAAAATTGGGCCACACAGACACCCACCCCATCAGTGGCAGCACTTGGGCCCTAGTTGCAAACAGGATGTTTTGATTTGCATCAAGCACATTCAAAAATACGCTATTCTTAGCCGTCCACAGGATGACACCGGGGTAGGTAGCAAAGTCTTTCCTGATCCCAGCTCTGTTCATCTTGGCTTCTTTTAAAAACACAGCAAGCAAGGGTTACTCCAAGCGGAGTCTCCCTTTTTTCCAAAAATTGGGCCACACAGACACCCACCCCATCAGTGGCAGCACTTGGGCCCTAGTTGCAAACAGGATGTTTTGATTTGCATCAAGCACATTCAAAAATACGCTATTCTTAGCCGTCCCCAGGATGACACCGGGGTAGGTAGCAAAGTCTTTGCTGACCCATGACTTGTTCATCTTGGCTTCTTTTAAAAACAATGTAAGCAAGGGTTACTCCAAGCGGAGTCTCCCTTTTTTCCAAAAATTGGGCCACACAGACACCCACCCCATCAGTGGCAGCACTTGGGCCCTAGTTGCAAACAGGATGTTTTGATTTGCATCAAGCACATTCAAAAATACGCTATTCTTAGCCGTCCACAGGATGACACCGGGGTAGGTAGCAAAGTCTTTCCTGATCCCAGCTCTGTTCATCTTGGCTTCTTTTAAAAACACAGCAAGCAAGGGTTACTCCAAGCGGAGTCTCCCTTTTTTCCAAAAATTGGGCCACACAGACACCCACCCCATCAGTGGCAGCACTTGGGCCCTAGTTGCAAACAGGATGTTTTGATTTGCATCAAGCACATTCAAAAATACGCTATTCTTAGCCGTCCCCAGGATGACACCGGGGTAGGTAGCAAAGTCTTTCCTGATCCCAGCTCTGTTCATCTTGGCTTCTTTTAAAAACACAGCAAGCAAGGGTTACTCCAAGCGGAGTCTCCCTTTTTTCCAAAAATTGGGCCACACAGACACCCACCCCATCAGTGGCAGCACTTGGGCCCTAGTTGCAAACAGGATGTTTTGATTTGCATCAAGCACATTCAAAAATACGCTATTCTTAGCCGTCCACAGGATGACACCGGGGTAGGTAGCAAAGTCTTTCCTGATCCCAGCTCTGTTCATCTTGGCTTCTTTTAAAAACACAGCAAGCAAGGGTTACTCCAAGCGGAGTCTCCCTTTTTTCCAAAAATTGGGCCACACAGACACCCACCCCATCAGTGGCAGCACTTGGGCCCTAGTTGCAAACAGGATGTTTTGATTTGCATCAAGCACATTCAAAAATACGCTATTCTTAGCCGTCCACAGGATGACACCGGGGTAGGTAGCAAAGTCTTTCCTGATCCCAGCTCTGTTCATCTTGGCTTCTTTTAAAAACACAGCAAGCAAGGGTTACTCCAAGCGGAGTCTCCCTTTTTTCCAAAAATTGGGCCCCACACACACCCACCCCTTCAGTGGCAGCACTTGGGCCCCAGTTGTACACTTCACAGCTAGATTTGCATCAAGCACATTCAAAAATACGCTATTCTTAACCGTCCCCAGGATGACACCGGGGTAGGTAGCAAAGTCTTTCCTGATCCCAGCTCTGTTCATCTTGGCTTCTTTTAAAAACACAGCAAGCAAGGGTTACTCCAAGCGGAGTCTCCCTTTTTTCCAAAAATTGGGCCACACAGACACCCACCCCATCAGTGGCAGCACTTGGGCCCTAGTTGCAAACAGGATGTTTTGATTTGCATCAAGCACATTCAAAAATACGCTATTCTTAGCCGTCCACAGGATGACACCGGGGTAGGTAGCAAAGTCTTTCCTGATCCCAGCTCTGTTCATCTTGGCTTCTTTTAAAAACACAGCAAGCAAGGGTTACTCCAAGCGGAGTCTCCCTTTTTTCCAAAAATTGGGCCCCACACACACCCACCCCTTCAGTGGCAGCACTTGGGCCCCAGTTGTACACTTCACAGCTAGATTTGCATCAAGCACATTCAAAAATACGCTATTCTTAACCGTCCCCAGGATGACACCGGGGTAGGTAGCAAAGTCTTTCCTGATCCCAGCTCTGTTCATCTTGGCTTCTTTTAAAAACACAGCAAGCAAGGGTTACTCCAAGCGGAGTCTCCCTTTTTTCCAAAAATTGGGCCACACAGACACCCACCCCATCAGTGGCAGCACTTGGGCCCTAGTTGCAAACAGGATGTTTTGATTTGCATCAAGCACATTCAAAAATACGCTATTCTTAGCCGTCCCCAGGATGACACCGGGGTAGGTAGCAAAGTCTTTCCTGATCCCAGCTCTGTTCATCTTGGCTTCTTTTAAAAACACAGCAAGCAAGGGTTACTCCAAGCGGAGTCTCCCTTTTTTCCAAAAATTGGGCCACACAGACACCCACCCCATCAGTGGCAGCACTTGGGCCCTAGTTGCAAACAGGATGTTTTGATTTGCATCAAGCACATTCCAAATCCACAAGCATTTACTCTCCCCAGGATGACACAGGGGTAGTAAATTCCTTCTGGATCCATGACTTGTTCATTTTGATGAACGTCAGTCTGTCCACATTGTCACTGGACAGACGCGTGCGCTTATCTGTCAGCACACACCCAGCAGCACTGAATACACGTTCAGAGACAACGCTGGCAGCTGGACACGACAAAATCTCCAAGGCGTAAGTTGCGAGCTCTGGCCATTTTTGTAGGTTTGAAGCCCAAAAGGAGCAAGGCTCCAGTTGCACAGTCATGGCATCGATGTTCATTTGGAGATACTCCTGTATCATCCTCTCCAGCCGTTGACTATGTGTCAGACTTGTTGTCTCTGGTGGCCTTGCAAAAGAGGGTCTAAAAAAATTATGAAAAGATTCCATAAAATTGCTGTTACCGGCACCAGAAAAGGTCCTACTGGTACGGGTAGACTGTTGAAGATGACGAGACCGTCCCATGTTTGTCAAGTTACAACTGGGAGATTCACTCCCTGCACCTGCACGGTTGTTTGGTGGAAAAGCCGAGCTAAGATCTAGTAACAGCTTCTGCTGATACTCCTGCATACGTGCGTCCCTTTCTATGGCTGGAATTATGTCACAAAATTTGGACTTGTACCGGGGATCTAATAGTGTGGCAATCCAGTAGTCATCATCACTTCTAATTTTGACAATACGACTGTCATGTTGGAGGTAGTGCAACAAAAAGGCACTCATGTGTCTTGCGCAGCCATGCGGACCAAGTCCATGCTGTGTTTGTGGCATAGAGGTGCTACCCGTTCTTTCTTCCTCTGACATCTGACCCCAACCTCTTTCAACTGAAATTTGACCAAGGTCTCCCTCATCCGCTGAGTCTTCCATGTCCATGGACAGTTCGTCCTCCATTTCTTCATGTTCTCCTGCACCTTGCTCAACATTTCGCCTGCTACTATGCGCCCTTGTCGATCCCTGTCCCCCATGGTCCCATGCCTGCTGCGTTGGTGATGATGAACGTCTGGACCTTCGTGATGTTGTTGTCCCTTGCGCATATGAATCCTCCTGTAGTTCCTCCCCTTCATGTTGTCCCACCCCCTGACTCCGAATAGTGTTTAGCGTGTGCTCCAGCATGTAAATGACTGGAATCGTCATGCTGATAATGGCATTGTCAGAGCTAAACATATTCGTCGCCATGTCGAAACTGTGCAGAAGGGTGCATAGGTCCTTGATCTGAGACCACTCCATCAGGGTGATCTGCCCCACCTCTGCATCTCGTTGGCCCAGGCTATACGTCATGACGTATTGCACCAGGGCTCTGCGGTGCTGCCACAGTCGCTGTAACATGTGGAGAGTTGAATTCCAGCGTGTCGCCACATCGCATTTCAGGCGATGAACCGGCAGGCCGAAAGACTTCTGGAGCGATGCAAGTCGCTCTGCTGCGGCGCTTGAACGGCGGAAGTGAGCTGACAGTTTTCGTGCCCTGTTCAGAAGGCCATCTAGGCCGGGATAGTGTGTTAAAAATTGCTGCACGACAAGGTTCAACACGTGAGCCATACAAGGTACGTGTGTCACCTTGCCCAGGCGAAGTGCCGCACCCAGGTTTGCAGCATTGTCGCACACGGCCTTACCAGGCTGCAGTTTGAGTGGAGACAACCATTTATTAAACTCGGACCGCAAAGCTGACCACAACTCCTCAGCTGTGTGACTCTTATTACCAAGACATGTCAAGCTAAAGACCGCCTGATGCCGTTGCGCTCTGCTGCCAGCATAGTAATGAGGGGTGCGTGATTCCTTCTGCGCAGTGAGAACGCTGGTGGCCTGACCAGGCAGGCTTGGGGCGGAGGTGGAGGACCCAGATGAGGTGGAGGATGCAGAAGCAGTGGCGGAACTTGGACAGACAGAGGATTGACACACAAGTCGTGGGGACGGCAAGACTTGTGCAGCAGACCCTTCACCATCTATCACCATAGTTACCCAGTGCCCAGTCAGCGACATGTAACGTCCCTGTCCATGCTTACTGGTCCAAGTATCGGTGGTGAAATGCACCCGTTCACACACAGAGTTTCTCAAGGAAGCGGTGATGTTGTGTGCGACATGCTGGTGTAGCGCGGGCACACCTTTCTTAGAGAAGTAGTGGCGACTAGGCATCTGGTACTGGGGCACAGCGACAGACATAAGGTCTCTAAAATCCTGTGTGTCCACTAGGCGGAAAGGCAGCATTTCGGTAGCCAACAGCTTACAGAGGGATAGAGTCAACCTCTTAGCTTTGTCATGGGTCGGAGGAAGTGGCCTTTTATTTGACCACATCTGAGGGACAGAGATCTGGCTGCTGTGTGTAGACGGTGTTGAGTAGGGTGTCCCTTGAAAAATGCAGGTTTGTGAGGAAAGTGCAGGCGGAGACATGATGTTGCCTTCATCCAACGTTGGTGCTATCGATGTCTGAGAGAGCTGTACACACTCACTTGTTTCCCCTTCCAAACCAACTGACGACCTTACAAGCAAACTGCCTGTTGCGGTTACAGTGGTGGAAGTTTTGCGTGGAAAAACAGGTGTGGCAGCTGTCCCCACAGTCCTAGAAGATGAAGAGCGCGCGGATGCAGTGGAAGGGGCGGGCGGTGGATGGTTCGCTCCGCTAGGCCGCATTGCAGCACGGTGAGCTTCCCACCGGGACTTATGATATTTATTCATGTGACGATTCATGGAAGAAGTTGTCAAACTGCTGAGCTTTTGACCTCTACTAAGAGAATCATGACAAATGTTACATATCACATGAGTTGGGCGATCTTTTTCGATGTGAAAAAAGGACCAGGCTAGGCAAGGCTTAGAGGCCATGCGACCTGTTGATCCACCCCGAATAATGCTCATAGGCAGAGTGGTGGCTGAGGATGCAGTTGTAGACGTGCTACCAGTGCTCCGACTCTGTCCAGGAAGGCGCAAGGTAACTTCGTCGTCGGTTGCATCCTCCTCCACCGCCTCTGTTGACCTCCTCGAGTGCCTGACTGGGGGTTGACAGTAGGTGGGATCTAGAACGTCATCATCAATTGTTGTGTTTGCACTCCCCTCCCCCTCAGACCGAGCCTCTTCTTGCCCTGACGGAATATTTAAGTTGTCATCCCAATCGGGTATCTGCGTCTCATCTTCATCAGTATGTTCCTCATTGTCTATAACCACAGGTGTTACAGTTTGTGACAAAGGGTCAACATTATGCTCAGAAACTTGGTCCTCACGGCCTGAATCTGAGTCACAAAGGTTCTGGGCATCACTGCAGACCATTTCCTGTTCTGTACTCACTGTAGCTTGGGAGCAGACCTCTGATTCCCAGGCTATAGTGTGACTGAACAGCTCTGCAGACTCAGCCATCTCAGTTCCACCATACTGTGCAGGGCTGATGGAGACTTCAGAGCTGGGAGAAATCAAGTGTGATTGGGATGACAACTCAGAGGACTGGTGTTTTTTGGATGCGGTACTTGAAGTGGCTGAGAGGGCACTTGTTGGACCACTTGAGATCCATTCAAGCATTTTCCTTTTTTGCCCATCATCTACCTTTCTTCCTGTTGTTCGTGTCCGTAAAAAAGGGAGCACATCGGATTGTCCACGGTAAGTAGTAGACATCTTACTTTTGCTGGTAGATGGTCTATCTTCAGCAGATGATAATGGAGCTTTGCCACCTTCCCCACGGACAAAACCTTTTTTGCCTTTTCCACCACGCCTCTTCCCCTTTCCACCAGCATCTGTCATTTTGCCACTCATGTTGATTGCGACAAGATTGTGGACTGAAAATGTGGTAGTAAAAATTGAGAGGTGGTGAAGATTGCAGTGGTGGTCTAGCTTTATTAACAGCAGAATAATAAAGAATAAATATCCCTGACAATGCAACTTAGTTATAATTAGTTGGAGTGTGCAACGCAGGCAGACGTGCTGCAAATGTCTTTGCACTAGTGGGACTATAGCAAAGTCCAATAGCCACGTATAGGATGCCACTAGGTACACTGAGTGTTTGCTAGTATAATGGCTTGGTTAGAATGAGTTGTAGTGTGCAACGCAGGCAGACGCGCTCTGCAAATGTCTTTGCACTAGTGGGACTATAGCAAAGTCCAATAGCCACGTATAGGATGCCACTAGGTACACTGAGTGTTTGCTAGTATAATGGCTTGGTTAGAATGAGTTGTAGTGTGCAACGCAGGCAGACGCGCTCTGCAAATGTCTTTGCACTAGTGGGACTATAGCAAAGTCCAATAGCCACGTATAGGATGCCACTAGGTACACTGAGTGTTTGCTAGTATAATGGCTTGGTTAGAATGAGTTGTAGTGTGCAACGCAGGCAGACGCGCTCTGCAAATGTCTTTGCACTAGTGGGACTATAGCAAAGTCCAATAGCCACGTATAGGATGCCACTAGGTACACTGAGTGTTTGCTAGTATAATGGCTTGGTTAGAATGAGTTGTAGTGTGCAACGCAGGCAGACGCGCTCTGCAAATGTCTTTGCACTAGTGGGACTATAGCAAAGTCCAATAGCCACGTATAGGATGCCACTAGGTACACTGAGTGTTTGCTAGTATAATGGCTTGGTTAGAATGAGTTGTAGTGTGCAACGCAGGCAGACGCGCTCTGCAAATGTCTTTGCACTAGTGGGACTATAGCAAAGTCCAATAGCCACGTATAGGATGCCACTAGGTACACTGAGTGTTTGCTAGTATAATGGCTTGGTTAGAATGAGTTGTAGTGTGCAACGCAGGCAGACGCGCTCTGCAAATGTCTTTGCACTAGTGGGACTATAGCAAAGTCCAATAGCCACGTATAGGATGCCACTAGGTACACTGAGTGTTTGCTAGTATAATGGCTTGGTTAGAATGAGTTGTAGTGTGCAACGCAGGCAGACGCGCTCTGCAAATGTCTTTGCACTAGTGGGACTATAGCAAAGTCCAATAGCCACGTATAGGATGCCACTAGGTACACTGAGTGTTTGCTAGTATAATGGCTTGGTTAGAATGAGTTGTAGTGTGCAACGCAGGCAGACGCGCTCTGCAAATGTCTTTGCACTAGTGGGACTATAGCAAAGTCCAATAGCCACGTATAGGATGCCACTAGGTACACTGAGTGTTTGCTAGTATAATGGCTTGGTTAGAATGAGTTGTAGTGTGCAACGCAGGCAGACGCGCTCTGCAAATGTCTTTGCACTAGTGGGACTATAGCAAAGTCCAATAGCCACGTATAGGATGCCACTAGGTACACTGAGTGTTTGCTAGTATAATGGCTTGGTTAGAATGAGTTGTAGTGTGCAACGCAGGCAGACGCGCTCTGCAAATGTCTTTGCACTAGTGGGACTATAGCAAAGTCCAATAGCCACGTATAGGATGCCACTAGGTACACTGAGTGTTTGCTAGTATAATGGCTTGGTTAGAATGAGTTGTAGTGTGCAACGCAGGCAGACGCGCTCTGCAAATGTCTTTGCACTAGTGGGACTATAGCAAAGTCCAATAGCCACGTATAGGATGCCACTAGGTACACTGAGTGTTTGCTAGTATAATGGCTTGGTTAGAATGAGTTGTAGTGTGCAACGCAGGCAGACGCGCTCTGCAAATGTCTTTGCACTAGTGGGACTATAGCAAAGTCCAATAGCCACGTATAGGATGCCACTAGGTACACTGAGTGTTTGCTAGTATAATGGCTTGGTTAGAATGAGTTGTAGTGTGCAACGCAGGCAGACGCGCTCTGCAAATGTCTTTGCACTAGTGGGACTATAGCAAAGTCCAATAGCCACGTATAGGATGCCACTAGGTACACTGAGTGTTTGCTAGTATAATGGCTTGGTTAGAATGAGTTGTAGTGTGCAACGCAGGCAGACGCGCTCTGCAAATGTCTTTGCACTAGTGGGACTATAGCAAAGTCCAATAGCCACGTATAGGATGCCACTAGGTACACTGAGTGTTTGCTAGTATAATGGCTTGGTTAGAATGAGTTGTAGTGTGCAACGCAGGCAGACGCGCTCTGCAAATGTCTTTGCACTAGTGGGACTATAGCAAAGTCCAATAGCCACGTATAGGATGCCACTAGGTACACTGAGTGTTTGCTAGTATAATGGCTTGGTTAGAATGAGTTGTAGTGTGCAACGCAGGCAGACGCGCTCTGCAAATGTCTTTGCACTAGTGGGACTATAGCAAAGTCCAATAGCCACGTATAGGATGCCACTAGGTACACTGAGTGTTTGCTAGTATAATGGCTTGGTTAGAATGAGTTGTAGTGTGCAACGCAGGCAGACGCGCTCTGCAAATGTCTTTGCACTAGTGGGACTATAGCAAAGTCCAATAGCCACGTATAGGATGCCACTAGGTACACTGAGTGTTTGCTAGTATAATGGCTTGGTTAGAATGAGTTGTAGTGTGCAACGCAGGCAGACGCGCTCTGCAAATGTCTTTGCACTAGTGGGACTATAGCAAAGTCCAATAGCCACGTATAGGATGCCACTAGGTACACTGAGTGTTTGCTAGTATAATGGCTTGGTTAGAATGAGTTGTAGTGTGCAACGCAGGCAGACGCGCTCTGCAAATGTCTTTGCACTAGTGGGACTATAGCAAAGTCCAATAGCCACGTATAGGATGCCACTAGGTACACTGAGTGTTTGCTAGTATAATGGCTTGGTTAGAATGAGTTGTAGTGTGCAACGCAGGCAGACGCGCTCTGCAAATGTCTTTGCACTAGTGGGACTATAGCAAAGTCCAATAGCCACGTATAGGATGCCACTAGGTACACTGAGTGTTTGCTAGTATAATGGCTTGGTTAGAATGAGTTGTAGTGTGCAACGCAGGCAGACGCGCTCTGCAAATGTCTTTGCACTAGTGGGACTATAGCAAAGTCCAATAGCCACGTATAGGATGCCACTAGGTACACTGAGTGTTTGCTAGTATAATGGCTTGGTTAGAATGAGTTGTAGTGTGCAACGCAGGCAGACGCGCTCTGCAAATGTCTTTGCACTAGTGGGACTATAGCAAAGTCCAATAGCCACGTATAGGATGCCACTAGGTACACTGAGTGTTTGCTAGTATAATGGCTTGGTTAGAATGAGTTGTAGTGTGCAACGCAGGCAGACGCGCTCTGCAAATGTCTTTGCACTAGTGGGACTATAGCAAAGTCCAATAGCCACGTATAGGATGCCACTAGGTACACTGAGTGTTTGCTAGTATAATGGCTTGGTTAGAATGAGTTGTAGTGTGCAACGCAGGCAGACGCGCTCTGCAAATGTCTTTGCACTAGTGGGACTATAGCAAAGTCCAATAGCCACGTATAGGATGCCACTAGGTACACTGAGTGTTTGCTAGTATAATGGCTTGGTTAGAATGAGTTGTAGTGTGCAACGCAGGCAGACGCGCTCTGCAAATGTCTTTGCACTAGTGGGACTATAGCAAAGTCCAATAGCCACGTATAGGATGCCACTAGGTACACTGAGTGTTTGCTAGTATAATGGCTTGGTTAGAATGAGTTGTAGTGTGCAACGCAGGCAGACGCGCTCTGCAAATGTCTTTGCACTAGTGGGACTATAGCAAAGTCCAATAGCCACGTATAGGATGCCACTAGGTACACTGAGTGTTTGCTAGTATAATGGCTTGGTTAGAATGAGTTGTAGTGTGCAATGCAGGCAGACGCGCTCTGCAAATGTCTTTGCACTAGTGGGACTATAGCAAAGTCCAATAGCCACGTATAGGATGCCACTAGGTACACTGAGTGTTTGCTAGTATAATGGCTTAGTTATCAGTTGGAGTGTGCAGAGGACAAGAGGGTACAGTGGCAGGATTGTGGTGCTCTGGGTAGAGGAATGGAAGACTGCCTTTCTATTCCCTCCTAATGGTGAAATGCAGGTAGGAAATCCCTGACCTGGGCTACACAGACGCTGTTGCTGTTTGCAGGACCTGTCACCTATGGCTCTCTGACCCTGCCGGTTGGAGCCCTTAAAAGGACTGCTATAAAGTGCTCTCCCTAAGCTGTCTAACGCTGTGTATGCAGCGCATACAGCTGTATCGGCTATAGGACTCAGGAAGACGGAGCTGCGACAGTGATGTCTGACACCAAAGACGCAGAAGGCAGATAATGGCGTCCGTGAAGAAAATGTCCGGTTTTATAATGCAGGGACATGTGACATGCAGATCCTATCACACATGCCGTTGCTTCTCTGGCTCAAAGTCCACTTAGCTGTGTGTGTGTCTGGGATTGGCTGACATGCTGGCCCGCCCCACAAGACGCGCGCGCTTAGGGAAGGAAGACAAGAAAAAAAAAAAAAAAAAATGGCGATCGCCATTATAGAAACAGCAGTGATCTGAAGGCGCTGTTCACGCACACTATACACTGAAATGTGATAATAGTTTGATTCACAGAGTGACTTACACTATTACAGCAGAAACCAAGCTATGATTTAGCTGTTTTTTGGCTGCTAGAACCGTTCTCGAACGTTTCTAGAACTACCGAGCTTTTGCAAAAAGCTCGAGTTCTAGTTCGATCTAGAACATGCCCCAAAATCACTCGAGCCGCGAACTGGAGAACCACGAACCACGAACCGCGCTCAACTCTAGTAGGCAGGCACAAAAAGGGAAAAGAGAAGGAGGAGTAAACAGTCTGCAGCAGAGTGTGGAGGAGTGAGGAGAGAAAAGTGAAGCTCTGACAGGAGCAGCAGTGAAGGTCCCAGATGTGAGCCGGTTCAGAGCAGAGTCCAGGGAGCTCCGAGGAGAGCTGACCCCTTCCCCTGGGCTGCTGTAGTCTGACAGCGTCCGCGCAGTGGCTACCGACGGGGGAGAACGGTCACCTAGGAGTGCTACCCGAAACCCATCTCCAGCTAGAGAGAGAGCACAGAGTGGGAAGTAAGGAGACTGCTAGGGAGAACCAGGCCCAAACGGGCGGCAGATCCCGGAGCGGGGATAGATCCACCTTTCCCTGCTAAACCTGCCGGTGTGGGGCCCTCAAAGCCCACACCACAACACCTAAAAGCCGCAGCCACATAGCCACAGTTAGGGCCCATAGGTCACAGGAGGCAAGCAGCTGGAGTGATCTGGCCCAGGCAACAAGCAAACGGCAAACGAAGGGGAGAGAGGCTTCAGCATCTTCCCTGGGTGACCCCCATAGGGACTCAAAGTCGGGGTTACCCCAAACCACCAAGGGCTAAGGAAGGCGAGTTAGTAGTCACCCTCACAAGTCAGCCTGAAGGACACCTGGTTCCCACTTGGTTCATCCCAGCTACGCCCGGGTCACTCACCCTGCCATCAACTGTGAGTAAAAACCCTGAAAGACATCCTGCCTGTGTTGAGTCATTCTGCGCCTTGTAGTTCTACACATCTACACAGGGCCCTGGGGCTTGCCTCACTCTCAGGAGGCTATTACAACTAACTGCACCCACCATCAGCCCCAGGCGTCCCTTAACCTGCAGTGGCGGTCCCCACTGACCGCAATACTGAGAGTGGCGTCACGACAAGAAGAAGATCTCCTACCTGAATTTTTACTTGAAATAATAATTTTCTCCTTCAAACTTTGCTTTCATCACAGAATGCTCCTTTGCAGCAATTACAGCTTTGTAGACCTTGGCATTCTAGCTGTTAATTTGATGAGGTAATCTGGAGATATTTCAACCCATGCTTCCAGAAGCCCCTCACAAGTTGGATTGGCTTGATGGGCACTTTTTGCGTACATACGGTCAAGCTGCTCCCACAACAGCTCAATAGGGTTGAGATCTGGTGACTGGGCTGGCCACACCATTACAGATAGAACACCAGCTACCTGCTTCTTCCCTAAATAGTTCATGCAAAACTTAGAAGTGTGCCTTGGGTCATTGTCCTGTTCTAGGATGAAATTGGCTCCAAACAAGCTCTGTCCACAGGATATGGCATGGCTTTGAAAAATGGAGTGATAGCCTTCCTTATTCAAAATCCCTTTTACCTTGTACAAATTTCACACATTACCAGCACTAAATCAACCCCAGACCATCACATTACCTCCACCATGCTTGACAGATCGCGTCAGGCATTCTTCCAGCATCTCCTATCTGAGCTGAGGATCTCTGCATCTCCTTCAGAGTGACCATGGGCTTTTTGCCTACTTTTTTAATTAGTGCTCTGCTTGCTTGGGATGTCAGTTTAGGTGGACGACCATGTCTTAATAGATTTGTAGTTGTGCCAGATGTCTTCCATTTTTGGATGATTTATTGAACAATACTCCCTGAGATGTTCAGAGCATGAACTATTTTTTTTATAACCTAACCCTGCTAGTTGCTTCTCCTCGACATTTTCCCTGATCTGTCTGGTATGTTCTTTGGTTTTCATGTGGCTGTTTGATCCATAATGTTCTCAAACAAGCCTCTAAGAGCTTCACAATACAGATGTAGATATAACTGAGAATAAATTACACACAGATGGACTCAAGTAACTAATTATGTGACTTCTGGAGGCAATTGATAACTCAGGATTTCATTTGGGGATATCAGACTGGAAGGGGCTAAATACAAATGCACGTCACAATTTTCCAATTTACATTTTGAAATATTTTGAAAGCCATTTAACATTTACTTTACACTTCACAAATACTTGCTACTTTGTGTTGGCATAGCACAAGAAAATCACAATAAAATATATTTAAGTTTGTGGAAAAAGCATGAAAAATGAGGAAACATTCATGGGGTATGAGTACTTTCTCAAATCACTCTATCTAATGGCAGATGTTTACATATACAGGTGCATCTCAATAAATTAGACTATCATCAAAAAGTTAATTTATTTCAGTAATTCAATATAAAAAGGGAAATGCATATATTAAATAGAGTCATTACAAATAGTGATCAATTTCAAGTGTTTATTTCTGTTAACATTGTTGATTATGGCTTACAGCCAATGAAAACCCAAAAGTCATTATCTCAAAAAAATTAGAATAATTACCACAAACACCTGCAAAGGCTTCCTAAGCATTTAAAATGGTTTCCTAGTCTGGTTCGGTAGGCTACACAATCATGTGAAAGACTGCTGACTTGACAGATGTCCATAAGGCAGTCATTGACACACTCCACAAGTAGGGTAAGCTACAAAAAGTCATTGCTAAAGAAGTTGGCTGTTCCAAGCATATTAATGTAAAGTTGAGTGGAAGGAAAAAGTGTGGTAGAAAAAGGTGCACAAGCAACCGTATTAACCGCAGCCTTGATAGGATTGTTAAGAAAAGGCCATTAAAAAATTTGGAGGAGATTCGCAAGCAGTGTACTGCTGCTGGAGTCAGTGCTTCAAGAGCCACCACACACAGACATACCCAGGACATGAGCTACAACTGTCGCATTCCTTGTCTCATACCACTCATGTCATGACCAATAGACAATGCCAGAAGTGTCTTACCTGGGCAAAGGAGAAAAAGAACTGGACTGTTGCTCAGTGGTCCAAGGTGTTGTTATCAGATGAAAGTAAATTTTGCATTTCATTTGGCAATCAAGGTCCCAGAGTCTGGAGAAAGAGTGGAGAGGCCACAATCCAAGCTGCTTGAGGTCTAGTGTGACATTTCCACAATCAGTGATGGTTTGGGGAGCCATGGCTTCTGCTGGTATAGCTCCACTGTGTTTTATCAAGACCAAAGTCAACTCAGCCATCTACCAGGAAATTTTACAGCACTTCATGCTTCCCTCTGCTGACAAACTTTTTGGAGATGGTAATTTCATTTTCCAGCAGGACTTGGCACTTGTCCACACTGCCAAAAGTACCAATATCTGGTTTACTAATAACAGTATCACTGTGCTTGATTGGCCAGAAAACTAGCCTGACCAAAATTCCACAGAGATTATATGGGGTATTGTCAAGAGGAAGATGGGAGACACCAGACGCAACAATGCAGACGAGTTGAAGGCAACTATTAAAGCAACCTGGGCTTTCATAACACCTCAGCAGTGCCATAGGCTGGTTGCATCCATGCCACACTGCATTGAAGCAGTAATTCATGCAAAAAGAGCCCTGACCAAGTATTGACTGCATTTACTCTACAGACCTTTGAGTAGGCGCTAACATTTCTGAGTTTAAAATCATTTTTTCATTTGGTCTTATATAATATTGTAATTTTCTGAGATAATGACCTTTGGGTTTTCATTGGCTGTAAGCCATAATCATCAACATTAACAGACATAAACACTTGAAAAAGATCACTCTGTAATGTCTCTATATAATATATGCGTTTCCCTTTTTGTATTGAATTACTGAAATAAATTAACTTTTTGATGATATTCTAAATCAGGGTTTCCCAAACTCCAGTCCTCTTGGCCCCCAACAAGTCATGTTTTCAGGATTTCCTTACTATTGAACAGGTGATGGACTCATTATCAAGACATCACCTGTGCTATATTAAGTAAATCCTGAAAACATGACCTGTTGGGGGTCATGAGGACTGGAGTTTGGGAACCACTGTTCTAAATTATTGAGATGCACTTGTAGCTCATGCAGCACAACTGTAATAATGTTAATTTGATATATTTAATATATGGCCAGCTTGTGGTTATTTTAAGGATAACACAATAATATATTTTTATGTTTTATTTGATATACATGGATACATAAAGTACATGTTTATACTTCAGAAGTGCTGAAGTACTCTTTATTTCTTTCTTTAGACTTCACGTCATGGGGGTTTCTGTCATGCTCCTCCCAACCTAACTTTCATTATGTTCTCGCAACCAAGTGTCAACCTCCAGCCAAGCGATTAATTCTAATATAAATGCCATATAATGCTTGTGTTCGTGTATTAGCAAATGGTATAAGCTCCAGTTGTTTTATGCTATGTGAGGTTCCCTAGAGACTGTAATTTGGACCAGCATGCTATTTTTTATGTTTTCTTAATAGCCTGTACAGCAAGATAGAATTATTCATTTTTGTGCTGATGGTATCAACATAATTAAAGTTCTGATCATAGATATTTAGGAGATATATTATGCAGCTAACAAAAGCAAATCTACCTTATTTTTACCTTCTATGTTTTCCTCTGTGCTGTGTCACTATCAAGTTGAGAAATTAAAATGGGATAAGTCAGTAAATCTTACAGTACAAACTGCAAATGTTATTAAATGGATGTGATAAGGCTAGTGTACTTACTTACAAAATCCATATTAGCATGGCTGTATAATCCTGCATATTTATAAATCCAAAATTGCAATTTTAAGATCAGAGAGGGTAACTTAAAGTATTACACAGTACATTCTTACATGGGCAACATATCAAGAGGCATTCATGCAAGGAAAATAGTCAATAGAAAACCATATCTTTATTAATATAGCTAACATAGAATACAAGTATTATTAGTGTAGAAACAATGCAAGATCAAAATAATATAGACAAAAAGGTTGGGAAGACACTTTGATAAAAATGTACTCCTGCAATTTCAATGTTTACCATAAGGTGAAATGTATAACCATAAGTGCAAGAAAGGCCATAAATGTTTGAGTGCTGGCAAAAAAAATAATAGAGCGAATGGGGAAATAAACTAAAGCCAAAGAGTATAAGGCATTAATCAATTCCACTTGTGGGTTCTAAAATAAACCTCTCAGAAAAGCTAATAACAATACCAAAAGTAAATAACCATTGGAGAAAGCTTATGAACAAGTGTTACCATAGTAATGCAAAGTGACATGAGGTAGAACAGCATGTTCTAGACACGTGTTTCGCTTGGAATGCTTCACCTAGTTCTACCTCATGTTTGCAATCAGGTTGATCTGCAGATGCCCTGCTCCTGTGCCTGCTGGTTCATCTGATGTGTCTGAGGTAAAAAAAATGCCAAGCTAGGCAAAGTCTGTGCCCATCACACCTCAGATGAGTCAGCAGCATAAACGTCCATTAGGTTGCTGTCCCATAGCGTACAGGAACATTAAACAACCTATTTTACTATTTAAGGCTATGTTCTTGAGCTGAGTTTTTGCAGAATTTGTTCACATTAAAAATGCATATGTAGTATTCACTACAGTACACTGTGGCACATGCACTGGAGGATTATGTCCTGATGCTTGTCAGTGCTAGCATCTGTGCTCCCATATAGCCAATGAAAACAGCAGCCCCAGCGTCTCTGTGATATATATGCTGCAGAGTCTCCTATGTAGAGTTGAGCGCGGTTCGTGGTTCGAGGTTCTCCAGTTCTAGGTTCGAGTGATTTTTGGGCTGTTCGAGATCGAACTAGAACTCGAGCTTTTTGCTAAAAGCTCGATAGTTCTAGATATGTTCGAGAACGGTTCTAGCAGCAAAAAGCAGGGCTTTTTACAGCTACAGTGAGCAGGAGCCATCGCTGGCAGCCTGCCACAAGCTGGTAACCAAGATAAACATCGGGTATCCAAGCAAAGCGCTTTGGTTAGTAACCCGATGTTTATCTTAGTTACGTGCAGGAAGCCCACACTTTCCCGCTCAGCTCAAGCTCACTCCGCCCCCTCCTGCCTGCGGCATGTACACATACATACACACACACACACACACACACACACATCCCCCCCCCCCCGGCTCGGCTTACCTGCGGTGATGAAGTCCCGCCATCCCGACCTCAGCGCTGTCACTGTCCTCCATGGCCGCCGCTTGTCACATCACCTCTCGCTTCCGACCCGAGACTGACTAGCGGTGACGTCACGGACCTCTCGCGATACTTGCTGTGAAGGCGCCGGTCATTGACCTCAGTGACAGGGGCTGTCAGTGTGCTGGAGATCAGCGCAGGTAATGTACCTCGCTGACAGCAGCACTTGTCATCCCCTGCAGTGACCTGGGCTGACCCATTGATGTTAGCTCAGGTCACTGCACTGCTCTCCCAGCCAATGGGGAACATCCTGCTCTTCATTGACTGGGACAGTGTGGATCGTCATGGCAACCCCTTGGATTACAGCAGACCTGGATTTGTTTTTCAATCTAATAAATTGGTTAAAGAGGGAATGTTTTGGGAAGTGTTTTTTCAAATAAAAATGTGTTTGTCGTCTATTTTTTTTTATTACTGACTGGGTTGGTGATGTCGGGTATCTGATAGACGCCTGACCTCACCAACCCCAGGGCTTGATGCCAGGTGACATTACACATCTGGTATTAACCCCATATATTACCCCGTTTGCCACCGCACCAGGGCGCGGGATGAGCTGGGGCGAAGCACCAGGATTGGCGCATCTAATGGATGCGCCACTTCTGGGGCGGCTGCGGCCTGCTATTTTTAGGCTGGGGAGATTCCAATAACCATGGACCTCCCTAGTCTGAGAATATCAGGCCCCAGCTGTCTGCTTTACCTTGGCTGGTGATCCAATTTTGGGGGACCCCTACGTGTTTTTTTTTTTAATTATTTATTTAATTTAAAATAACAGCGTGGGGTGCCCTCAGTTTTGGATTACCAGCCAAGGTGAGGTTGCCAGCTGTGGTCTGCAGGCTGCAGCCGTCTGCTTTACCCTAGCTGGCTACAAAACTAGGGGGAACCCTACGTCATTTTTTTTTCATTTTTTTGGCTAAATACAAAGCTAAGCACCCCTTAGTGCCACATGAAAGGTACCAAAGGGTGTTCCACTTTTTCTCCATTTTTTTCTCCACTTTTTCTCCACTTTTTCTCCATTTTTTTCTCCACTTATTCTCCACTTTTTCTCCTCTTCTTCTCCACTTTTTCTCCACTTTTTCTCCTCTTATTCTCCACTTTTTCTCCACTTTTTCTCCACTTTTTCTCCACTTTTTCTCCTCTTATGCTCCACTTTTTCTCCACTTTTTCTCCACTTTTTTCTCCACTTTTTCTCCTCTTATGCTCCACTTTTTCTCCACTTTTTCTCCTCTTATGCTCCACTTTTTCTCCACTTTTTCTCCTCTTATGCTCCACTTTTTCTCCACTTTTTCTCCTCTTAATCTCCACTTTTTCTCCACTTTTTCTCCACTTTTTCTCCACTTTTTCTCCACTTTTTCTCCTCTTATGCTCCACTTTTTCTCCTCTTATGCTCCACTTTTTCTCCACTTTTTTCTCCACTTTTTCTCCTCTTATGCTCCACTTTTTCTCCACTTTTTTCTCCACTTTTTCTCCTCTTATGCTCCACTTTTTCTCCACTTTTTCTCCACTTTTTCTCCACTTTTTCTCCTCTTATGCTCCACTTTTTCTCCACTTTTTTCTCCACTTTTTCTCCTCTTATGCTCCACTTTTTCTCCACTTTTTTCTCCACTTTTTCTCCTCTTATGCTCCACTTTTTCTCCACTTTTTCTCCACTTTTTCTCCACTTTTTCTCCACTTTTTCTCCTCTTATGCTCCACCTTTTCTCCACTTTTTCTCCTCTTATGCTCCACTTTTTCTCCACTTTTTCTCCACTTTTTTCTCCACTTTTTTCTCCACTTTTTCTCCACTTTTTCTCCTCTTATGCTCCACTTTTTCTCCACTTTTTCTCCACTTTTTCTCCACTTTTTCTCCAGTTTTTCTCCACTTTTTTCTCCACTTTTTCTCCTCTTATGCTCCACTTTTTCTCCTCTTATGCTCCACTTTTTCTCTACTTTTTCTCCTCTTAATCTCCACTTTTTCTCCTCTTATGCTCCACTTTTTCTCCACTTTTTCTCCACTTTTTCTCCACTTTTTCTCCTCTTATGCTCCACTTTTTCTCCACTTTTTTCTCCACTTTTTCTCCACTTTTTCTCCTCTTATGCTCCACTTTTTCTCCTCTTATGCTCCACTTTTTCTCCACTTTTTCTCCTCTTAATCTCCACTTTTTCTCCTCTTATGCTCCACTTTTTCTCCACTTTTTCTCCACTTTTTCTCCACTTTTTCTCCACTTTTTTCTCCACTTTTTCTCCTCTTATGCTCCACTTTTTCTCCACTTTTTTCTCCACTTTTTCTCCAGTTTTTCTCCACTTTTTTCTCCACTTTTTCTCCTCTTATGCTCCACTTTTTCTCCTCTTATGCTCCACTTTTTCTCTACTTTTTCTCCTCTTAATCTCCACTTTTTCTCCTCTTATGCTCCACTTTTTCTCCACTTTTTCTCCATTTTTTCTCCACTTTTTCTCCTCTTATGCTCCACTTTTTCTCCACTTTTTTCTCCACTTTTTCTCCACTTTTTCTCCTCTTATGCTCCACTTTTTTTCCTCTTATGCTCCACTTTTTCTCCACTTTTTCTCCTCTTAATCTCCACTTTTTCTCCTCTTATGCTCCACTTTTTCTCCACTTTTTCTCCACTTTTTCTCCACTTTTTTCTCCACTTTTTCTCCTCTTATGCTCCACTTTTTCTCCACTTTTTCTCCACTTTTTCTCCACTTTTTTCTCCACTTTTTTCTCCACTTTTTCTCCACTTTTTCTCCTCTTATGCTCCACTTTTTCTCCACTTTTTCTCCACTTTTTCTCCACTTTTTTCTCCACTTTTTCTCCAGTTTTTCTCCACTTTTTTCTCCACTTTTTCTCCTCTTATGCTCCACTTTTTCTCCTCTTATGCTCCACTTTTTCTCTACTTTTTCTCCTCTTAATCTCCACTTTTTCTCCTCTTATGCTCCACTTTTTCTCCACTTTTTCTCCACTTTTTCTCCACTTTTTCTCCTCTTATGCTCCACTTTTTCTCCACTTTTTCTCCACTTTTTCTCCACTTTTTTCTCCACTTTTTCTCCAGTTTTTCTCCACTTTTTTCTCCACTTTTTCTCCTCTTATGCTCCACTTTTTCTCCTCTTATGCTCCACTTTTTCTCTACTTTTTCTCCTCTTAATCTCCACTTTTTCTCCTCTTATGCTCCACTTTTTCTCCACTTTTTCTCCACTTTTTCTCCACTTTTTCTCCTCTTATGCTCCACTTTTTCTCCACTTTTTCTCCACTTTTTCTCCACTTTTTTCTCCACTTTTTCTCCAGTTTTTCTCCACTTTTTTCTCCACTTTTTCTCCTCTTATGCTCCACTTTTTCTCCTCTTATGCTCCACTTTTTCTCTACTTTTTCTCCTCTTAATCTCCACTTTTTCTCCTCTTATGCTCCACTTTTTCTCCACTTTTTCTCCACTTTTTCTCCACTTTTTCTCCTCTTATGCTCCACTTTTTCTCCACTTTTTCTCCACTTTTTCTCCACTTTTTTCTCCACTTTTTCTCCTCTTATGCTCCACTTTTTCTCCACTTCTTCTCCACTTTTTCTCCACTTTTTTCTCCACTTTTTTCTCCACTTTTTCTCCACTTTTTCTCCTCTTATGCTCCACTTTTTCTCCACTTTTTCTCCACTTTTTCTCCACTTTTTTCTCCACTTTTTCTCCACTTTTTCTCCACTTTTTTCTCCACTTTTTCTCCTCTTATGCTCCACTTTTTCTCCACTTTTTCTCCACTTTTTCTCCACTTTTTCTCCACTTTTTCTCCACTTTTTTCTCCACTTTTTCTCCTCTTATGCTCCACTTTTTCTCCACTTTTTCTCCACTTTTTCTCCACTTTTTATCCACTTTTTTCTCCACTTTTTTCTCCACTTTTTCTCCACTTTTTCTCCTCTTATGCTCCACTTTTTCTCCACTTTTTCTCCACTTTTTCTCCACTTTTTCTCCACTTTTTTCTCCACTTTTTCTCCTCTTATGCTCCACTTTTTCTCCACTTTTTCTCCACTTTTTCTCCACTTTTTTCTCCACTTTTTTCTCCACTTTTTCTCCACTTTTTCTCCTCTTATGCTCCACTTTTTCTCCACTTTTTCTCCACTTTTTCTCCACTTTTTCTCCACTTTTTCTCCACTTTTTTCTCCACTTTTTTCTCCACTTTTTGTCCACTTTTTCTCCTCTTATGCTCCACTTTTTCTCCACTTTTTCTCCACTTTTTCTCCGTTCTTTTTCTATGGTCAGTCTACCCATTAGCTCTGCCATGCATACTGTAGCTCTACACCTACTGCACATGTTACTTTATGATTGACATCTCTTTCGTACCAGAGCTGTCTAAGCCTACTCTGACCCCATATTTGTCATTACTATATTGTCCTTGTACTGTATTATGACATTTGTATCATGTGTTTCATTTCTTGCTGTGTTGCAATTTTTTTGCTGCATCCCAATTGTACCTCTACATTGTTCGAGTTTATGTTATTGTTCTCTCACTCTTATGTGATACTGATTATTGTCATTTTTCATGATTACATGCAGATAAGTCCAATCTGACGAAGGCTCAGGCCGAAACGTCATTTGTAACTTGTTTTGGACAAAAACATATATGCTTATGAAAAAAAAATTTTCTTAATACGGACCAATAAAGAGTGATTTTGCATTACTATCCATTGTGACTTACTGACTTAGTCTGGGAGATATAGAGTGCCGAGGTTACTCACTAATTTTATCTATTATTACCTCTGAGCACCTATATACCAGTGAGCAGAGCTTCCTCTACAGTAGTTCTCCTGATTAGGCATGCCCTTACCTCATGAGCAGGGCATTGCAGCTTTGGTAGCAACCATTACGACATGGACTCTGCTGCTGTGGACCCGGGGAGAGTGAGTGCAGATTCATTGCACCCACACTCCTCACATGAAGGGTCCGCACTCCTAGAAAATGGGGGATACGTTCCCTGAGTGTCTCCCCCCCATATTCTAGATGGTCCAGAGTCGTCGTGGGACCCCTTTATTTTTTTTCTTACAATAAATTGGTGAAAGAGGAAATGTTTTGGGGACTGTTTTTTCAAATAAATTTCTTTTGTCGATTTTTTGTTTTTGTTAGTACTGACAGTTTATGATGTTGGGTATCTAATAGACGCCATGACATCACAAACTGCTGGGCTTGATCTCAGGTGACTTTACAGCTAGTATCAACCCAATTTATTACCCCGTTTGCCACTGCACCAGGGCACGGGATGAGCTGGGGTGAAGCGCCAGGATTGGCGCATCTAGTGGATGCGCCACGTCTGGGGTGCCTGCGGCCTGCTATTTTTAGGCTGTGAAGGCCCAATAACTATGGACCTTCCCACCCTGAGAATACCAGACCACAGCTGTCCGCTTTACCTTGGCTGGTGATCCAATTTGGGGGGGACCCTACTTTTATTGTGTAATTATTAATATTTATAAAATAATTATAAAAAAGAGCCTGAGGGGACCTCCACATTGGATCCCCAACCACGGTAAAGCTGCCAGCTGTGGTTTTCAGGCTACAGCCGTCTGCTTTACCCTAGCTGGCTATCAAAAATGGGGGGACCCAACGTAATTTTTTTTTTTTAACTATTTTTTAAATAGAAAAAATTAATGGGCTTCCCTGTATTTTGATTGCCAACCAAGGTAACGGCAGGCAGATGGGGGTGGCAACCCATAGCTGTCTGCTTTATCTGCGCTGAGAATCAAAAATACCGCGGAGCGCTACGTCATTTTTTTTAAAGATTTATTTTTACAGCACTGTGATGTCCAGCAATCAAAATACAGGGAAGCCCATTTTATTTTTAGTTATTTAAATAAATAATTAAAAAAAATATATATGGGCTCCCGCTGCATTTTTTGTATTGCTAGCTAAGGGTAATCCAAGCAGCTACTGGCTGCTAACCCCCACTGCTTGGTGTTACCTTCACTGGCAATGGAAAATCCAGGGAAGCATTTTTTATTTTTTTTGCCAAAAAACTACAAAAAAAGGACGTGAGCTTCGCCATATTTTTGTATGCTAGCCAGGTATAGCAGGCAGGTGCTGGAAGAGTTGGATACAGCGCCAGAAGATGGCGCTTCTATGAAAGTGCCATTTTCTGAGCCGGCTGCAGACTGCAATTCGCAGCAGTGGGGCCCAGAAAGCTCAGGCCAACCGGTGGTGCGGATTCCAATCCCCAGCTGCCTAGTTGCACCTGGCTGGACACAAAAATGGGGCAAAGCCTACGTCATTTGTTTTCTAATTATTTCATGAAATTCATCAAATAATATAAAAAGGGCTTCCCTTTATTTTTGGTTCCCAGCCGGGTACAAATAGGCAACTGGGGGTTGGGGGCAGCCGTACCTGCCTGCTGTACCTGGCTAGCATACAAAAATATGGCGAAGCCCACATAATTTTTTCAGGGGGCAAAAAACTTCTGCATACAGTCCTGGATGGAGTATGCTGAGCCTTGTAGTTCTGCAGCTGCTGTCTGTCTGTATGGAGAAGAGCAGACAGCAGCTGCAGAACTACAAGGCTCAGCATACTCCATCCAGGACTGTATGCAGAATTTTTTTGCCCACCAAAAAAATGACGTGGGCTTCGCCATATTTTTGTATGCTAGCCAGGTACAGCAGGCAGCCACGGGCTGCCTCCAACCCCCAGTTGCCTATTTGTACCCGGCTGGGAACCAAAAATATAGGGAAGCCCGTTTTTTTTTTAATTATTTCACTTATTTCATGAAATAATTAAAAAACAAATGACGTGGGCTTCGCCCTATTTTTGTGTCCAGCCGGGTACAACTAGGCAGCTGGGGATTGGAATCCGCAGCACAGGTTAGCCCGAGGTTTGTGGGCGCCTCTGCTGCGGATTTCAGTCCGCAGCCGTCCCAGAAAATGGCGCTCTCATAGAAGCGCCATCATCTGGCGCTGTATCCAACTCTTCCAACAGCCCTGGAGCCGGGTGGCTTGTTGGGTAATCATGAGTTAATACTGGCTTTGTTTTACCAGCCAGTATTAAGCCAGAGATTCTTAATGTCAGGCACGTTTGACCCGGCCATTAAGAATCTCCAATAAAGGGTTAAAAAAAAGACACCACACAGAGAAAAAATACTTTAATAGAAATAAATACACAGACACATTAGAGACTCCATCTTTATTACCCCCTGTCAGCCCTCCACGACCCTGCTCTTCTGTCTGCTTTCTTTCTAGTGTAGTAGTAGTGACGATTGTAGTGAGGGGCATCACTTGGGGCTGGGGAACCTCCATCCTCACTACAATGCTCACTACAATCGTGCAGCCTTCACTCTGTGAGTGATCAGTGCTGGCTGCTAGCGGTAACGCTGACAGACGCGTTACCATAGCAACGGTGCTCTCGGAGCCGCGGTTAGCGGTGACGTCACCGCTAACTGCGTTGCTATGGCAACGGTGATCTCCGTTAATGACCGGCTGTGTCAGCCGGTCCCTAACGGAACGGGGAGTCGACCGTGTGCTAGAGCATGTCGCCGGTACACGGCGATACACATATGTGCACCGTGTACCGGAGAGATGCACTCGCAGGTCCTACATGACGTGTCATAGTCATGTGACCAGTCTGTAGCCAATGAGATAATAGCCACGTGACTGGTCACATGGCTATTTTGACGTCACGATAGGTCCTGCTTCTCTGCTGGCAGTGCAGGTCACCGGGAGGATTCAGCGATCATCGGATGGAATAGCGGCAGGAGACAGAGTGCAGAAGGGATCGCGAGGACCGGTAAGTGTTATGGCAATGTTTATTAACTGTTTGTGTACATTTATCATGCATTTTTATGTGTTTGTGATTGCCTCCCATAATAGCCTATACGTTCGAGTTCGGTTCGTCGAACGTTCGACGAACCGAACTCGAACGGGACCCCCGTTCGGCGAACCGACCTCGAGCCGAACCGCGACCGGTTCGCTCATCTCTACTCCTATGTTATGTATAAGCCCTAGTGTATTTGATGTGATGTGTATGCATCAACACTAAGGTATCCTATGTAATGTATATACACCAGCTCCAGGGTCTCCGATGTGATGTATATGCTCTAGCCGCAGTCTATGCTATGTGATGTATATGCAATATGATATACTGCATATGCAGTAGCCCCAGTGTCTCTTACTTGATGTGTATGCTCTAGCTACAGTGTATGCAATGTGTCTCCAGTGTGTCTGCAGGCCCAGAATCTCCTATGTGATGTTGATGCTCCAGTCTTAGTATCTACTGCATGAGGTATATGCACCAGTCCCAGCATCTATGTGATGTATATGCTCCAGTGTCTCCTATGTGATGTATATAGCAGTTTTGACATCTTCAATGTTAAATATATATAGCAGCCCCAGTGTATCCTAAGTGATGTCTACAGCAGTCTCAATGTCTTCTAGGTGATGTATATAGGTCAGGCTAGGTGTTTCCTATGTGATTTATATAAATCAGTCTCAGTTTATGGGATGTTTATACACCATTCTTAGGGGCACTTTGCACACTACGACATCGCAGGTGTGATGTCGGTGGGGTCAAATTGAAAGTGATGCACATCCGGCGTCGCAGGCGATATCGTAGTGTGTAAAGCCTTTTTGATACGATTAATGAGCGCAAAATCATCGTAATCATATCATCGGTGTAGCCTCGGTCATTTCCATAATTTGGAAATGACCGATGTTACGATGTTGTTCCTCCTTCCTGCGGCAGCACACATCACTGTGTGTGAAGCCGTAGGAGCGAGGAACATCTTCTACCTGCATCCTGCAGCTCACGCCAGCTATGCGGAAGGAAGAAGATGGGCGGGATGTTTACATCCCGCTAATCTCCGCCCCTCTGCTTCTATTGGCCGCCTGCCGTGTGACATCGCAATGACGCCGCATGACCCGCCCCCTTAATAAGGAGACGGTTCACCGGCCAGAGTGACGTCGCAGGACAGGTGAGTGCATGTGAAGCTGGAGTAGCGATAATGTTCACTACGCCAGCTATCACCATGATATCGCAGCTGCGACGGGGGCGGGGACTATCACGCTCGGCATCACAAGCATCGGCTTGCAATGTCGTAGTGTGCAAAGTGCCCCTTAGTGTCTCCTATATGATGCATATATAGCAGCCCCATTGTCTCCTATGTAATGTAAGTTAAAGTTCTATCAGTTCAGTTGTGACAAACACAGCTGTAGAGGTGACTCATATGCTACGAAATAGTAAGATCACAGTTGTCCAATATCGTCATAAGAAGAGTAAACTGAAACTTATGAAAAAGGAAAAAAACTGGACAGTAGAGGATTAGAAACAGGTGATTTGAAGCAATAGACTAGGCTCTGATGGGGCAGATAAATCTGGAAGAAACAAGGGAAAAAATGGCTAACGGATCAAGAAAATGAAGGAACTGTTACGTTTGGTGGAGGAAACCTGATGATATGGGGTTGTTTTGTCACGGGCGGAGGAGGGGACGCTGCGCTCTCCCACTGCTCGGGTCCGGCCGCTGCTGCTGCGGCTGCTGCTGCTCGGTGGTGGCTCGAGCGGTTGGGCCGGATCCCGGGGACTCGAGCGGCGCTCCTCGCCCGTGAGTGAAAAGGGTGGGGATTGGATTGTGGGGATTTGGTTATTGTCCGTGATGTCACCCACGGTTGTGGTGAAGTTAGTGACACCACCGCTGCTCCGGACGGGGATCCCAGGAGCGATGACAGGGAGCAGCTTTGATGTTAGTTCTCCCCTCCGTGGGTAGGGGGTTGGTTGTCCCGGGGCCCGGTGATGGGGTAGGGATGGATGGCAGGCGGGTTACGGGGCCTGGTGAGGTGCAGGGTCGCAGGGGCAGCGCTGTGCCGCACAGCACGGTGGTACTCACTCAGCCAATGATGAGGACACCGTTCTCGGTAAAACACACGGCTGGATGGACAGGTCCCACAGACGGCTGCGGTGTTGTTTCTCCTCCCGGCAGGTTGATGGTGACTGCCTTTCCTTGCACCTGTGTACTGTAAACGGTCCCAATGGGTTCCCACCGGTAACCCGCTCCCCAGCTTGGATGGGAGCTGAAGGAGCCCCTTTTGCCCCCAGGCTCTGGCCCTGGGAACTTTAGCCTTGGCGGTGACTGTGTTTCCCTCTCTCGGTTGGACGGTTGCCTTCTGTCGGGACTTGGCTGCTGGGAAACCCAGGAGGTTCCCTTCACTAACGGATTTGGCAAATTCACGGCGACTCCTAGCCTTGCCGGGGTCCGTAAGCCCCTGCCAGATGGTGCTGACTTCTCTTTGCATACCGGTCCGGTACCACCGGGCCACCGCCCATCCACGGTCCTTACTGTAGACTCCGAAAGGCCACTCCTGCAGACGGTCACCACCGTCTGCCAACCTTGCTGATCCGTCCGGGCCACACACCCGGACCAACTTCAGGCTTCTCTACTGCCACTTTCCTCCTACCACTTTCACTTCAAACTCTAATCTGCCTTACTTTTCCCGCCTCCAGGACTGTGAACTCCTTGGTGGGCGGGGACAACCGCCTGGCCCACCCCCTGGTGTGAACATCAGCCCCTGGAGGAAGGCAACAACGGTTTGTGTCTGACTTTGGTGTGCCTGACCGGGAGTGTGGGGTGTGTAGGTGTTGTTCTCTGTGGCCCCTGGCTTGTCCAGGGCACCACAGTTTCACAGCCAAAGGCGTTGAATACTTGAGCAACAGCGATAGTGGTCTGAATGCTGAATTATATGTGAGTATCCTATAAGATAAGTTAAACTCGAGTACTATGGGTATGAAAAGTACAACATAGTGTTCCAGCTTAATAACAACCAAAAGCATACTTTGAAATTGGCAAATAAATTGTTTTAATGACAGTGAAATAGAGATTCTGAATTAGGCCCACATTCCCACACCTTAACCCAATAAAACACTAGCTGGTAGAATTGAAGAAAAATCTGTATATGCCATATAACCAATTGAGTCGACCAGTATGCACCAATATTGGGAATGTGTAGAAGAGACTTGGGATCAGATGTTGGTCAAGACATGCTAGAATCTGATTGAGAGCTTGCCAAGAAGTATTCAGGCACTGTTTAAAGCCAGAGGTGGATTTACAAAATACTAGCAAAATAATAAAAATTAATGTTCAGATTTTTAGGAGCAAAACAGTAATAATACAGTGATATAACAAGAATCTACATAACTAATCATATGCTAAATAGTTGCAAGTAAAATTTATGTATGAAATAACTAAGGTAACTGTCTATAAAATAAAGGTAGTCTCATGTTCAAAACTGTAATAGATGGTGAGATATGGAGCCTGAAAGTCAAAAGTCCAAAACATTGTTACCCTTTTGTTCATAACTTTACATCTGTGTTCAGTTACTGCTGCGCCTTCTTTCTAAAATTTATCGCAAAGAGTTGACTGCACTCCAGACCTGCAAACCTGGAAAAGCAGGTGCAACATCAGTACCACCTAACATCACACCTTCACCTAATAGAAGCAGTTTCAGCCATCATATTATGAGTGAGTTAATTAATTGTTTGACCAAATATCGCAGAATAATTTTCAAGCTGATAAACCCAAATGATGGTATAATTTTCCAAACAGCCTATAGCAGAAAAAGGTTACCCTCCCCTGATATAAGATAAAAAATACTATATCAATGCCTTGGCTGTCAGCGTGTGTTAGCAAAGGATCTGTTTCAGTAAAAGTTCCACTATGCATCAGCTAAAAAGCCACTTCAGAAAAATGGGCAATGGAAATAATAATACAGGCAGTGAATGGGAGATACAATTAGACTGCAGTAAAGAGAAAGGAGTGGGTAGGAACATTACATCACATATAATTTGTAAACTACAAAACACACATAAATAGATTTATCTATTTATTAACTCTCTAGACTGCTGCTACTATACGTTTGTACATATCTTAAACTTGATGTAGAAAAATTTCACATTATAGTCCAGTGTAATGATTAGAGTTGAGCGCGGTTCGTGTTTCGTGGTTCTCCAGTTCTAGGCTCGAGTGATTTTGGGGCCTGTTTTAGATCGAACTAGAACTCGAGCTTTTTGCAAAAGCTCGATAGTTCTAGAAACGTTCGAGAACGGTTCTAGCAGCAAAAAAACAGCTAATTCCTAGCTGGCTTTCCGCTGTAATAGTGTAAGTCACTCTGTGACTCACACTATTATGAAATTTCAGTGTATAGTGTGCGTGAACAGCGCCTTCAGATCACTTTTGTTTGTATAATGGCCATTTTTTTTTTTTTCCTTGTCTTCCTTCCCTAAGCGTGCGTGTGTAGTGGGGAGGGCTATTATGTCAGCCAATCCCAGACACACACACAGCTAAGTGGACTTTTAGCCAGAGAAGCAACGGCATGTGTGATAGGATGTCCATGTCACATGTCCCTGCATTATAAAAACGAGTATCTGGCCGTCCGGACGCCATTATCTCTTCTGCGTCCTTGGTGTCAGACATCACTGGCGCAGCTCCGTCCTAAATCCTATCGCCGATAGAGCTGTATGCGCTCCATCCACAGTGCTGGACAGCTTAGGGAGAGCACTTTCTATCAGTCCTTTTAAGGGCTCGTACCGGCAGGGTCAGAGCCATAGGTGACAGGTCCTGAAAACAGAGACAGCGTCTGTGTAGCTAAGGTCAGGGATTTCGTCGCTGCATTTTCCCATTAGGAGGGAATAGAAAGGCAGGCTTCCATTTCTCTACCCAGAGCCCCACAATCCTGGCACTGTACCCTCCTGTCCTCTGCACACTCCAACTCATTATAACTAAGCCATTATACTAGCAAACACTCAGTGTACCTAGTGGCATTCTAAACGTGGCTATTGGACTTTTGTCTAGTCGCACTAGTGCAAAGATATTTGCAGCACGTCTGCCTGCATTGCACACTCAAACTCATTGTTAGTAAGCCATTATACTAGCAAACACTCAGTGTACCTAGTGGCATTCTAAACGTGGCTATTGGACTTTTGTCTAGTCCCACTAGGGCAAAGATATTTGCAGCACGTCTGCCTGCATTGCACACTCAAACTCATTGTTACTAAGCCATTATACTAGCAAACACTCAGTGTACCTAGTGGCATCCTAAACGTGGCTATTGGATTTTGCTATAGTCCCACTAGTGCAAAGATATTTGCAGCACCTCTGCCTGCATTGCACACTCCAACTCATTATAACTAAGCCATTATACTAGCAAACACTCAGTGTACCTAGTGGCATTCTAAACGTGGCTATTGGACTTTTGTCTAGTCCCACTAGTGCAAAGATATTTGCAGCACCTCTGCCTGCATTGCACACTCCAACTCATTATAACTAAGCCATTATACTAGCAAACACTCAGTGTACCTAGTGGCATCCTAAACGTGGCTATTGGACTTTTGTCTAGTCCCACTAGTGCAAAGATATTTGCAGCACGTCTGCCTGCATTGCACACTCAAACTCATTGTTACTAAGCCATTATACTAGCAAACACTCAGTGTACCTAGTGGCATTCTAAACGTGGCTATTGGACTTTTGTCTAGTCCCACTAGTGCAAAGATATTTGCAGCACGTCTGCCTGCATTGCACACTCAAACTCATTGTTACTAAGCCATTATACTAGCAAACACTCAGTGTACCTAGTGGCATTCTAAACGTGGCTATTGGACTTTTGTCTAGTCCCACTAGTGCAAAGATATTTGCAGCACCTTTGCCTGCATTGCACACTCCAACTCATTATAACTAAGCCATTATACTAGCAAACACTCAGTGTACCTAGTGGCACCCTAAACGTGGCTATTGGACTTTTGTCTAGTCCCACTAGTGCAAAGATATTTGCAGCACGTCTGCCTTCATTGCACACTCAAACTCATTGTTGCTAAGCCATTATACTAGCAAACACTCAGTGTACCTAGTGGCATTCTAAACGTGGCTATTGGACTTTTGTCTAGTCCCACTAGTGCAAAGATATTTGCAGCACCTCTGCCTGCATTGCACACTCAAACTCATTGCTACTTACTAAGACATTATAATACCAAAAATTGAGTAAACTTAGTGGCATACAAGAAGTGGCTGTTGGACTCCATTAGTGGCCCACTGGTGCAAATCTATGTGCAGCACCTGTGCAGGACACCTTCCTGCTCTGTTTTTAATAAGCTATAATGATAGCAAAAAATACTGCCATTTAGTGGCATCATAGAACTGGATGTTGTATTTCATTATTGTCCCACTGGTGCCAAGCTATTTCTAGCACCTGTGCAGGACACCCTCATGCAGATTTTGCTACGCTAATGTTATAGCAAACTCAGGGAATTCATTGCTGCATTTGATAATTCGGAGGGATAGAAAGTGAGGCTTTCTTTAGCTTTTCCTTCTGTTCATAGACAGCATCTCCAAGTCCACACCCGAAGAGCAATTTCTCCTCCACGTTTAAGTGTGGAGAGGCAGCTAGTGCGCATGTGTGTGCCGATTTACCCCAGCTGCAGCCTAACTACAGTGTTTCGCCTAGTGAGTATGCTCAGCCTGACTGTGCCATTCCTGACGCTAAGTCTTCATTTCGGGATACAGCGCATGCTCCCACACTTAGTGTGAAAAGCCTCTTTGCACAGGTACTTGCATTCCGTGCCGGGTCTAAGTCCTGTTTTGTGCTGATACACCATGCTAAAGCTGATAGTCTTTTTTCAGAGACTCTATTTCATGCAACTGACCATGCTCAGGCACTTACTGCATCAGAAACTAGGTCCGGTAATGAACTCTTTGGCCCTGCCCCTGATGTGGGGGGGCCCATATAGACCACAGGGCATCAGGTGTCCTGACGATGTGGCCAGGCCACTCCCAAATGGCTTGCAGAGGCCCGCCCCTATGACTTGTCACCTCACTATTGATGGTCAGACGATGACTGGTGAGGTGTTTGTGTCGTGGCAGCCATGAGGTCATTATTGAAGTTGCGGTTCCAAATAGGACGCTAGTTATGCCACTCATGACGTGTCACTCTGCTTTTGTCTCCAGGAGGTGCATTGTGGTCCACCCTGGTTTGGGGCGGACCCAGGTTATAAAACGGGCTGGAGCCAACAAGGAGGTGCGCAGTCTTCTATTATGCTCCGAAAGAGCACACCTCCATGTGTTGAACCCATTGCGGCTTTAGGCCAGAGGTAGGCAGGGATAGGGCGTCAATGCAGGCCGCCACCACAGTTGGTAACGCAGAACGGTTAAGACCAGCTCCTGTCCTACAAGTCCTGCTTGTGCAGCCCAGTGGCATTAACAGGCCTGCTGCTGCGCCTGCTGTCCACAGGTGTGGCCCCAATGCACACGGTCAGCGTACTGAATGGCCCCTGTGATGTTAACAGGGAGTTCCTGGGCTGGGTGGGCGTGTGGACCCTGTGACGCTAACAGGGCTCCCAGTCTCAAGATCCGAGTGGCGTCTAACTCGGTTCAGGCAACTATTAGTTTCATAGCCACACAGATCTGTATCCTCCACCTAACCTTCCATTTGCCAACCTCTTCTTTTCCATCTGGGAGCACGGTGGACATTGACTGCTGATGGGGATATATACCTTTCTCTTTCTTTTCTTATTAATTTTCGTTATATACCGGTAACATAGTATATACCACCGTTTCCAAATCTGCCAGTCCCACCGTAATAGATGGTGTTTCTTCATCAAATGTTACTTTTGCTTAACCACCAAACCCACGGACAAAAACTTTTTTCCCCTTTCCAACACACCTGTTCCCCTTTCCACCAGCATTTGTCCTTTTTCAACTCATTTGGTATATGACCAAAAGTGCAACTCTGCAGGGACACCGTACTCAATGCCATCTCAGCCCAGCAGCCAGCCTTCGGTGTTACGGTTGCTGCGAGCACTGGAGACTAAGTCCAGATTTCTTACTACTGCACATGTGCGAGCGCTGGAGACTAAGTCCAGATTTCTTGCTACTGCACATGTGCGAGCGCTGGAGACTAAGTCCAGATTTCTTGCTACTGCACATGTGCGAGCGCCGGAGACTAAGTCCTATCTTGGAGCCATTGCACATGTGCGGGTGACATCATCGCTGACACGAGGTCACATGTCTCTGACACCTTCTATGCCGATTGGTCGCTGGTCATGTGCTTGTGATGCCTTGCTCGGTGATAGGCCAGCATGACGTCACTCCTGTCGTTCTGGCAGCGGATTGGCTCTGGTGTCCTCCATCTTGGATGAGGCATAGAGTCTATATAAGACCCTGACACACGCCGCATGGCGCTCAGTCCTCTTGGTTCATGCATGAGAGTAGACGCTCTGTGCGCGTTCCTCTAGGCATTCCTCTGTCTATGCTAGGTGAGCGCTACCGGCAGGGTAGCGTTCTTATACCTTACAGCTTCGGCTGCTGTCCGTATCCTTACCTCTTAGGGGAGCGGACATAGGCAGGTGCCTGAGGCACATGGTCTGGCTGGGCCTTGTGGTTCGACTCGTAGGTGGACGTTGCCGCTAGGGTAACGTTCCTTATACTGCGTCTGGCAGTTGTTCGTATCCTCGCACACTAGGGGAGCGAACAGAGGTAGGAGCTTTGTGCGGCTTACGCTGCTGTTCGTCTCATTTGCACCACTAGAAGAGCGGACCTAGGCAGGTGCCATATCTAGTGGTTCGTGTCCTCGCACACTAGTGGAGCGAACGCAGGTAGGAGCTTTGTGCGGCTTACGCTGCTGTTCGTCTCTTTTGCACCACTAGAAGAGCGGACCTAGGTAGGTGCCATTTCGCACACATTGCCTTTGTCTCTGTGATTATTAACAGAGATCATTCCACACACCCTCCAAGTAAGGGAGGAATTGCTTTACTTACTTATTATATCCTTCTGTGAGTTAACAGAGGTATTGCACTCTGCCATAGTCTGCAGCAGAGTCTTTGCACGGTGGACCCTAACTGTCTGATACTCCTTTAGGTTATCAGACAGCCCCCCGTAACATTCGGTCCCTCAGATGTGGACAAGTAAAAGCCCATTTCTTCCTATCCATGACAAAGCGTTCAGATTCACTCTGTGCAGCACTGGTGTTTACTGGTAAAAGCAGATCTAAGAATCCGTACCACCTTCTGCAGATACTCCTGTATACGTGCGTCCCTTTCTATGGCAGGAATTATTTAGCCAAATTTGGTCTTGTACTGAGGATCTAACAGTGTGGCAACCCAGTAGTTAGCATTACTTCGAATTCGTACAATCCGAGGGTCATGTTGTAGGTAGTGCAGCAAGAAGGCGCTCATGTGTCTTGTGCATCCAGGAGGACCAAGTCCTTGGTTTGTTGGTGGCAGAGAGGTGAGAATCGTGCCTCCTTCCTCTGCCCTCTCCCCCCAACCTCCCACAACCAAAATGTGAGCAAGCTCTCACTCATCTGCTGAGTCTTCCATGCCCATCGCAAGTTCGTCCTCCATTTCTTCATGGGCTCCTGCACCTTCCTCAACAATTTTTGCTGATACTATGCGCCCTTGTTAATCCCTATCCCCCACCATGACTGCCGCCTAGGTGCCGCTCAACGTATGGACCTTGTACATCTTATTATCCCTTCTGCATATGACTCCTCCTGTACTTCCTCCCCTTCCTCTTGGACCAACACCTGACTCCGAATAATGCTTACAGTGTGCTCCATCTTGTAGATGACCAGAATTGTCACGCTGAGAATGGCATCGCCAGTGCTAAACATGTTCGTCGACATTTGTAAACTGTGTAGAAGGGTGCATAGGTCCTTGATCTGACACCACTCCAGCAGTGTGATCTGCACCACCTCTGGATCAAGTTAGCCCAGGGTATACGTCATACCGTATTTCAGCAGGGCTCTGCGGTGCTGCCACAGACGCTGCAAAATGTGCAGATTCCAATTCCTGCGTGTCGGAACATCGCATTTCCGGCGTTTAACCGCCAGACCCTAAGAGTTCAGGAGTGATGAAAGTTGTTGAGCTGCTGGGTGCGAAGGATGAAAGTGAGCACATAGCAGCGTGCCCGCTGCACAAGGCCATGTAGGCCGGAATGGTATTTTAAAAATTGCTGGAGAATCATATTCAACACGTGAGCCATACAAGGCACGTGTGTCACATTGCCCTGACGAAGGGCCGCAGACAGGTTTGCATCATTGCCGCACACGGCTGTTAAGTCACCAACGTAGTCCACTCAATCAATTTGTACTCTGGTCGCCAGGTGACAACGTGTTCCTTTCGTGCATAGTGCTGATGATGGGAAAGGAGTCGATGCCTGCGGCGCATGTGGACGCAGGTTATGGTCACCCACTGGGTTGCGTTACCTTGACAGATACAGAACCACAGGCTGAATGTAGGTGGTGGGTATCTCACAGACGAAGTACCATCATTCAGCTACAACCAATGGGAAGACACCACACCCTTTTTTAGGCCCCTCCTGTCTGCAGACCACTGCCAGACAAAGCTATGAACCTCTTGTTACTGTTACCCCCAGTTCAGTTTTATGAGTTTGTGTGCTTGTTACCTGACTACTTTTCCTGCTTGCTGTTTATGTACCTCGTTGGCCGATCCGCATTTCACCTCTGCTTGTTTTCTGATTAAGTCCTGGCCATCCCATTCTGTTCCTCTTCCTCAATTAATGTTTTTGACCCTGCATGACTACTATTCTCTGGAACTGCAGCCTTCCACAGGTATTGATCAACTTGGGCCCTGTGTAATTCCAAATCACTGTATAGGGGTTAAAGGGTTTCAGGGTTCTGGGTGTCCAGCTTGGTGAGTGGCTTGCCTCTAGCCCATCTGAGTGTGTCGATCCAGACAGGCATTACACCGTGCCATGTAGGCCGGGATAGTGTTTTAAAAATTGCTGGACAACCAGGTTCAACACGTGAGCCATACAAGGCATGTGTGTCACATTGCCCTGAAGAAGGGTCGCAGACTGGTTTGCATCATTGTCGCACCCGACCTTCCCTGACTGCTGGTTGAGTGGAGACAACCATTGATGAAACTCGGTCTCACTCTCCAGAGCTAACCGTCCACAATTCCTCAGCGGTGTCTCACATTTCCCCTACATTTCAAAGTAAACATTTGACCGCCTGATGGCCTTGAGCTCTGCTGCCAGCATAGTAAGGAGGTGTGTGGGATTCCTTGGGCGCAGTTACAAGGAAGGGTGGCCTGACCACACAGGGTTTGGGCCGAGGTGGAGGACCCACACGAGGTTGAGGAGGCAGAAGCAGTGGAGGAACTTGTACATACAGAGGAAGGATTGACACACAAGTCGTGGGGACGGCAAGACTTGTACAGCAAACCCTTCTCCATCTCTCACCATAGTTACCCAGTGCCCAGTCAGCAACATGTAACTCCCCTGTCCATGCTTACTGGTCCAAGTATCTGTGTTGAAATGCACCCTGTCACACACAGAGTTTCTCAAGGAATTGGTGAGGTTGTGTGCGACCTACTGTGGTAGCGCGGGCACGCCTTTCTTGGAGAAGGAGTGACGACTGGCCATCGGCTCTTGGGGCACTGCAATGGGCATAAGGTCTCGAAAATCCTCGGTCTCAAAAGGGTGTAAAGGCAGCCTTTCTGTTGCCAACAAGTTGCAGATGATGAAACTCAACCTCTTAGGCATGTCATGCCCTTCGAAAATCATGTAAAACACAGTGAGGGGACTCCAACCACAGTCTCCCTCGTTGCCACTAATTGGGCCACACACACCACTTGACTGGCATCAGTTGATCCCCCTTTTCAAAATCAAAAAGATGCTTTGCACGAAGCACTTTCAAAAATACGTGTGCCTTTCGTGTCCCCTGGCTGACCCAGGGGAAGAAAAGTCCTCTGAGAGCCATGACTTGTTCATCTTGGTTCTTTTAGAAACACAGCGAGGTGACTCCAACCACAGTCTCCCTCGTTGCCACTAACTGGGCCACACACACCCCACTTGACTGGCATCAGTTGACCCCCCCTTTTGAAAAAGAAAAAGATGCTTTGCATGAAGCACTCTCAAAAATACGCGTGCCTTTCCCGTCCCCTGGCTGACCCAGGGGAAGAAAAGTCCTCTGAGAGCCATGACTTGTTCATCTTGGTTCTTTTAGAAACACAGCGAGGGGACTCCAACCACAGTCTCCCTCGTTGCCACTAATTGGGCCACACACACCACTTGACTGGCATCAGTTGATCCCCCTTTTCAAAATGAAAAAGATGCTTTGCACGAAGCACTTTCAAAAATACGTGTGCCTTTCGCGTCCCCTGGCTGACCCAGGGGAAGAAAAGTCCTCTGAGAGCCATGACTTGTTCATGTTGGTTCTTTTAGAAACACAGCGAGGGGACTCCAACCACAGTCTCCCTCATTGCCACTAACTGGGCCACACACACCCCACTTGACTGGCATCAGTTGAGCCAATTTTCAAGATGAAAAAGATGCTTTGCATGAAGCACTCTCCAAAATACGCGTGCCTTTCCCGTCCCCTGGCTGACCCAGGGGAAGAAAAGTCCTCTGAGAGCCATGATTTGTTCATTTTGGTTCTTTTAGAAACACAGCGAGGGGACTCCAACCACAGTCTCCCTCGTTTCCACTAATTGGGCCACACACACCCCACTTGACTGGCATCAGTTGACCCAATTTTCAAGATGAAAAAGATGCTTTGCATGAAGCACTCTCAAAAATACGCGTGCCTTTCCCGTCCCCTGGCTGACCCAGGGGAAGAAAAGTCCTCTGAGAGCCATGTCCACATTGTCAGTGGACAGACACGTGTGCTTATCTGCCAGCAGACCCCCAGCAGCACTGAAGACATGTTCCGAGAGAATGCTGGCTGCAGGACACGACAAGATCCCCAAGGCGTACGTGGCAAGCTCAGGCAATTTATCCAGATTGGAAGCCTAAAATGAGCAGGGCTCAAGTTGCACAATAATGGAATCGATGTTTCCTTGCATATACTCATATATCTGTGTGTCCTCCTCTTTTTCCTTGTCCAGCTGTTTTGTTTTCGCATGAGTATATGTCCTTGTCATTTTCCCATGTGTTTGTGTTGTGTTGTGAGTTGTTTGTCACCTTTTGGACACCTTTGAGGGTGTTTTCTAGGTGTTTTTATGTGTTTGTGAATGCCTGCCATAGTTTCCTATGCGGTTCGAGTTCGGTTCGTCGAACGTTCGACGAACCGAACTCGAACGGGACCTCCGTTCGGCGAACCGACCTCGAGCCGAACCGGGACCGGTTCGGTCATCTCTAGTAATGATCGCAACTAATATTTTACAAACAACTTTTATTAATTATAAAACATTAAAAAACATAGACGGGATGTCTCAAGCAAACAGACCCCTCAAAGGGTAAATATGTATCAACAGATTCTTATGTTGGGAACACCAAGTCATCAGATCATGTAAAAATTACCCTGTATAGAAACATTATTATAATATATATATGGATTAAAGGTATAAATAATGACACAAGTGTGCGATTATAAAGATGTAATGGCTACAACGAACCATAAGAAATACAACTAATAACAATAGCAATATACCTACAGGGGAACCGTAGACAAAAGTAATGGCGTCCCACACCCAATATAATTATTCTCAATATATATAGGAATGTAGAGTGGGATGAGTGAATACAAACTTTAAAAGATGGTGTGTGTGTGCGTGGGTGTGTGTGTGCGTGGGTGTGTGTGTATGTGTGTGTGTGTGTGTGTGGTGGTGTGGCAAAGAAAAGCTTCCAGAAAAAGGGCCATATTATGTAGGGGTGTTAGAAACCCACACTCATCATTTACCAATATGACAAAACTAGGGATGAATGGTGCAAGCACACATCAGACTAATTTCTCCAGCATTAATAAGACATTTAAGCTGGCCATGCATCGTGGAAGGAGTCAGCAATAAGTGACAAACCAACAGTTATAAAGCTGTCAAGCAGTTGTTAGGGTATGCTGGTGATTCTAGTTTTACTACAGCTGGAGTACCACAGGGTGTTGCACTTTGGATTTCAGATGGCTAGTTGTTCATGTTTTGGTGTGTGAAAGTTGTCCTTTTATTTGCTAAGGTCATAAGTTAAATAAAAAAAAAGTGGGAGTAGCGGGAGAACTACAAGTCCCAGCCACACCCAGTGAGAGCTGCTGAGTGGTCAAGGCTGCAATTTAGGGTGCACTCACATGAGCGTGAAAATCGGATGAGTGCAATGCGAGAAAATTTCGCATTACACTCTGACCAATGTTACTTAATGAGGGACAGCAGTTGGTCAGCTTTTCTCGCATCCAGATTCTGGATGCGAGAAAAGCGGCAGCATGGTGCGATTTTCTGCTAGAGCCGTATCACTCGCACCCATTCAAGTGAATGGGTGCGAGAGATACATCGGACTGCACTCGGATGTTATCCCAGTGCAGTGCGATACACACACAGGCTGAGAATGGAGGAGATGGGGGGGATTAACCCCTCCCTCTCCTCCGCAGCGCCGGCCTCAGCTTCACAGCTGTAACCTGATCACAAGATCAGGTCATAGTCACATGACACTCAGCTCACGCTCTCAGCAGAGCCTGAGCCGGAGGTCATTAGCATATCGCATCCGATGCTTTCTCATCGGATGCCATACGCTAGTGTGAGTCCAGCCTTGAGTGCAGGCTGGAGGTAATCTAGTTGTTTGTAGAAGCTACAGCTGTTGCTAGCTGAATGGAAAACTACAAGTCCCAGCCACACCAAGTGAGGGCTGCTGAACACGCGAAACTGTATTTTACGTGCAGGCTGTAGGTGAGTGCATAGTTAAACACAATATCATAGTTTGACTTAAGATCATAGTTATGTGTTACCTTACTAGTTTTCCTTTTATTTGTTATTTATCTATAGTGATTATCCCCGTTTACAGTAGTATGTACTCAATGGACAATGTTACGAGATGTCCATCTTGTGAGATGTATGTCACACTAGGTACGAGGGAGTACCAAGCGAATGGCAAAAAGGAAGGGGAACCCTGAATCTAAGGAAGGAAGAGATGGTGACCCCTGACCAAACCTACCTCTTGTCTGTGGGGTCTCTCACAACCCTAGATAGGTTCCTCACCTATGTGCTGTGCCAAAGACCTGACCCTAGATCTCCGTAGTGCTGGAACCTAAATAGGGAGAGAGTGGAATGAGCTCTACGTCAACCCCACTAAACACTAAGGAAGACTCAAGGACACACAGGGGAAAATAATCAGCAGCTGGACAGAAAGAGAGCTCTGCTGGGTCCTAAGGGGACAAGATGAAAACCCAGCATGAAAGCTACCTATTACAATGAATACTAACAGCAGGAACAGTAAAGAGTCAGGGAGCATTTCGCGCAGCCAAATTCTGGGACCTTCTATTGTCAGAAACCATATCACTGTTTGTCACCTGTGACACACCCTTGAAAATCTATTCATGCCTTCAAGAGAGTGAATATATCTGCACTTGATGCCAGTGTGTTACATATTTTGAAGCCAAGGTAGACGATCTAAATATGGAGCATGCAACTTTCAGGAGCATTGCAAATCTGAAGAGGAGTTTAGAACTCACTGAGCGTCTCTGGCTGGGGCCAGTGATATGGAGGAAGGTGGAGGTGGGGAAGGTCAGGACCCAGAGGAAGGTAGCTGGGTAACAGTTAGAAGAAGGGGTAAGGGGAAAATGGTTAGGGAGCCTAGTCCTGATCTGGCACAACCTAGTAAATATGCTTGTTCGGCTGATATTATGGATGCAGGCCCAGGACTGGGGTCACTACATCAGGGCATGGCTCCTAGCAACCAGTAAAATGGCTGTTGTAGGAAAGAGGGAGATAGGACTACAGGAAACGCCAGACAGATGTTGGTGTTAGGGGACTCTATAATTAGGCATACAGATAGTGTCATCTGTCTGTCACCGAGACCATGAATGACAAACAGGGTGTTGTCTGCCGGGTGCTCGAGTACAGCTGCAACAAATGTAGCCACATGTAGCCACAAGGGTGGCAAATAATAACAGGGTCCTTATGAGTGATTTTTACTATTCATTCAATGGGACATAGAATCTTTGGGTTGTGCTAAAAGCAGTAGATTCTTATCTTCAATTCAAGACAATTACCTCTCTCAGATGGTAGACGAACTGACCAGGGGAGATAATTCGCTGGATTTGTTTCTGTGAAATAGACCAGATATAATTTCAGAAGTTCAGGTTTGGGAGGACTTTGGCAGCAATGGACATAATATGGTAAGTTTGAGTGTAATATTCAATAGAGTATTTCAAAGGGGAAATGTGAAAACTTGGAAGCGGATTTCAATAAATTAAAGGACGAGCTTAATAATGTAATAATCTATATATATAATTGCCTTATTCTGTCTGTGTGTCTGTCTTGCTCCAAAATTCTGTCGTTACCGCGACAAGCTTCTCATTGGCCGCTCGCCTCGCCTCAGCTCCGCCCCTCCGCATGGATTGGCCGCTCACCCAGGCTCTGCCCCCACACGGATTGGCCTCTCGCCCCGGCCCCCTGCACGCATTGGCAACTCGGCCACGCCCCGCCCCCCTCACGCATTGCACGCCTGCCCTGGCCCCGCCCCCCGCACGCATTCCCCGAACCAACACGGAGCCCCGACTCCCAGGTGAGTGCTGTACCCCCGGGAGCCCACACCAGCGTACACCGGCAACCCAGCTGACACATACCCTCGCATTGCTGGGGTTGCCGGCGTACGCTGGTGTGGGCTCCCGTGCGTGAGGTGGGCAGGGTACACTGGTAACCATGGTACACATCGGGAAATATTGTGTAGCATGGTTACCAGCGTACACCAGATCCCGGTACACATGTGCAGAAGAGAGAAGACAGAAGAAAGAAGACCCCCGATCATACTCACCAGAAGCTGACCGGGAGTAGGTGAGCGCATCAAGGTCCTGCAGCGGTGGAACACACACACACACACATAAGAACAGACACACACACACATCAGATCACACTCACTCTCACACACACCTCACACACACATCAGATCGCATCCACACACTCACAACATCCAGTGATATCGCTTGCTTCTCGGCGGTGATACTGTGCGTGCAGTGACCTTCCAGGACCTGCCGGAGGATCACATGGCCAGAAGCATGTGGTATCTCTGGATATTGTGAGTGTGTGAGCGCGTATGTGCGATATCGTCAATGTGTGTGTGCATGTATGCGATCGTGTGTGTGCGTGTATGCGATTGTGTGTGTGCGGGTATGCAATCGTGTGTGTGCATGTATGCGATCGGATGTGTGCATGTATGCGATCGGGTGTGTGCGTGTATGCGATCGGGTGTGTGCGTGTATGCAATCGGATGTGTGCGTGTAAGCGATCGGATGTGTGCGTGTCGGTAGAAGGCAGAGGAGCATGCCGTGCAGCACAGCTGCTGGGACCGCCCACCGGAGGGCACAGGCAGAAGTGGGGTGTGAGTGTATGCGATCAGATGTGTGCGTGTATACTGTCTGATGTGTGACTGTGCAGCCCGATGGGGGGTGCGCAGCATGGGGGATGGAGCACGATGGGGAGTGCGCAGCATGGGGGATGGAGCATGATGGGGAGTGCGCAGCATGGGGGATGGAGCACGATGGGGAATGCACAGCATGGGGGATGGAGCACGATGGGGAGTGCGCAGCATGGGGGATGGAGCACGATGGGGAGTGCACAGCATGGGGGATGGAGCACGATGGGGGGTGCGCAGCATGGGGGATGGAGCACGATGGGGGTGTGCAGCTTGAGTGATGGAGCACGATGGGGAGTGCGCAGCATGGGGGATGGAGCACGATGGGGGGTGCGCAGCATGGGGGATGGAGCATGATGGGGAGTGCGCAGCATGGGGGATGGAGCACGACAGGGAGTGCGCAGAATGGGGGATGGAGCATGATGGGGGGTGCGCAGCATGGGGGATGGAGCGTGATGGGGGGTGCGCAGCATGGGGGATGGAGCACGATGGGGAGTGCGCAGCATGGGGGATGGAGCACGATGGGGAGTACGCAGCATGGGGGATGGAGCACGATTGGGAGTGCGCAGCATGGGGGATGGAGCACGACAGGGAGTGCGCAGCATGGGGGATGGAGCGCGAGGGGGAGTGCGCAGCATGGGGGATGGAGCATGATGGGGAGTGCGCAGCATGGGGGATGGAGCACGATGGGGAATGCACAGCATGGGGGATGGAGCACGATGGGGAGTGCGCAGCATGGGGGATGGAGCACGATGGGGAGTGCGCAGCATGGGGGATGGAGCACGATGGGGGGTGCGCAGCATTTGGGATGGAGCACGATAGGGGTGTGCAGCATGAGTGATGGAGCACGATGGGGAGTGCGCAGCATGGGGGATGGAGCACGATGGGGGGTGTGCAGCATGGGGGATGGAGCACGATGGGGAGTGCGCAGAATGGGGGATGGAGCACGACAGGGAGTGCGCAGCATGGGGGATGGAGCACGATGGGGGGTGCGCAGCATGGGGGATGGAGCGTGATGGGGGGTGCGCAGCATGGGGGATGGAGCACGATGGGGAGTGCGCAGCATGGGGGATGGAGCACGATGGGGAGTGCGCAGCATGGGGGATGGAGCACGATTGGGAGTGCGCAGCATGGGGGATGGAGCACGACAGGGAGTGCGCAGCATGGGGGATGGAGCGCGAGGGGGGTGCGCAGCATGGGGGATGGAGCACGATGGGGGGTGCGCAGCATGGGGGATGAAGCGTGATGGGGGTGTGCAGCATGGGGGATGGAGCATGATGGAGAGTGCGCAGCATGGGGGATGGAGCACGATGGGGAGTGCGCAGCATGGGGGATGGAGCACGATAGGGAGTGCGCAGCATGGGGGATGGAGCACGATGGGGGGTGTGCAGCATGGGGGATGAAGCACGATGGGGAGTGCGCAGCATGGGGGATAGAGCACGTTGGGGAGTGCGCAGCATGGGGGATAGAGCACGATGGGGGTGCGCAGCATGGGTGATGGAGCACGATGGGGGGTGCGCAGCATGGGGAGTGCGCAGCATGGGGGATGGAGCACGATGGGGGGTGCTCAGCATGGGGGATGGAGCACGATGGGGGGTGCGCAGCATGGGGGATGGAGCACGATGGGGGATGCGCAGCATGGGGGATGGAGCACGATGGGGAGTGCGCAGCATGGGGGATGGAGCACGATGGGGAGTGTGCAGCATAGGGGATGGAGCACGATGGAGGGTGCGTAGCATGGGGGATGGAGCACGATGGGGGGTGCACAGCTTGGGGGATGGAGCATGATGGGGGTGCGCAGCATGGGGGATGGAGCACGATGGGGGGTGCACAGCATGGAGGATGGAGCACGATGAAGGGTGCGCAGCATGGGGGATGGAGCACGATGGGGGGTGCGCATCATGGGGGATGGAGCACGATGGGGGTGCACACCTCCCCCCAAAACACACACACACACACACACTGCCACACGCGCACTGAACAACACAGGACACACACACTGGGAACCACAAACACCGCCCTACACAGACACCCACACACACAGACAACGCCGCACACACAACACCCAACACACAAACACCGCAGCATACACAAATATACGCACATACCGCGCAACACACACACATTGCACAAAACATACCTCCCCCTAAAACACACACACGCACCCCACACCCACACAAACCACGCAACACACAGCACCACACACAGACAACACTGCAGACACACAGCGCTCCACAAACAATGCAACACACACACAGCGCTCCACACAAACAACACCGCTCTCACACACCCCCACCCAGACAACATCCAGAACATTTACAGCCCCTACACAAACACTTGGCAACTACACACAACAACTTCTATGTATATAACAAAAATCATACATTAACTACACATCAAATTCTAGAATACCCGATGCGTTAGAATCGGGCCACCTTCTAGTAATAATAATAATGGGCCCACCTGGACTGTCAAATTCCGGATCTGCCAAGGATTGAGAAAACAAAGACCAAGAGCACTGGACCTCATTATAGGATTAATTTGCATGTACCCCAATTCATAACAGGGAAAAACAATAGAAAAAATAGGGGTATTACCATGCTGGTACATAATGAGTTAATTCCACATTTATGAAAATGTTGCTTTTATTGATACAAAAGTGCACAACAATGAATACATAAGTGGTAGTAAAACAATTAATAGAGGGTATAAATGTATGGAGTAATTAACCAAATACAGAGGCAGGATGGAGGTAAAAAGTCCCACATGAGGAAGAGAAACTCCCCCCAAAAACTTTTTAAGATCACTAAAAGGAGTATAAACAGTAGGGAGAAAAAATCCCACTAATAAATATCATCCATATAGATCAAGAGGGGCAAGTAGAAAATGTATGCTAAGTTGGCAGTGTGCAAAGAGTCAATCACAGGGCCACATATTTAATTAACCCACCAATGATAAAAAAGTGACAAGGTGCATTACAATAAGTCATATAAAAAAACAACATTAGTGGTGATGTGGCTCCTGTAGACCTGCCTACTTGTAGCATACACAAAGAAAGGGGGGAGTCTAACAACCACACATGTGGGACTGGTCCCGACATGTGTTTCACGTGTGCTGCTTCAGAAGACCGTGACCGCTGCAGTGTAAGAGGGGAATATATATACAAAGTCGGCAGAGCTGGGGCGGCAGCTGATTAATCAGCGCTGTGTCCGGAGACAGCTGGGCACAGTTTTCACTCCGGATACCGGCACTCGATATGATTTCCGGGTTTGGGAGAAACCTCCCGGTGACGTCATACCCAGAAGTCATAGCGCCGAGGCCAGGTCAGAGTGTGCGCGCGTCAGTTCTCCCCTCAACGCTGGACAGTTGCAGCCATGTTTACTGGCACGAGTGAGGGCAAAACAACAGCGGAGAGCCCAGGATTGTTGCACCCATTAGATGTGACAATCCCGGAACTTTACCCGGTTCTTCCTGATTGCCCTTGTGAGGTGGCAATTGGGGTAATAAGGGGTTAATAACAGTTCACGGTTGCCACTAAGCCCTAGATTAGTAATGAAATTCGTAATGGGAGGCATCTATGAGACTCCCCTATTACTACTCTGTAAGTGAAAATAAATAAACACAAACACCGAAAAAATCATTTATTGGAAATAAAATACAAAAAACCCCACCCTCTTCCACCCCTTTAGTAACCCCCAAAACACCCAGATCCGATATAATTCACACGAGGTCTCATGATGATTCCAGCCCTGCTATATCTGAAGTGAGAGCGGTCAGCCATAGAACATGACTGCCCACTGTGAGCTTCAGGCAGAGAATGACTGAGACACAGCAATGGTTGGTGACGTTATTCAGGTTATTTGCAGTAACAGCTGGAGGTTCCCACGGTCTTCCACCTGTGATAGTAGCTGGGTATCGAAATTGGTGGGCACGCATTCCATTTTTTAAAATTATTTATTTAAATTATTTTAAAAAAAGCCGCATGCAGTTCCCCTTATTTTGATACACAGCAAAGATCTGTGCTGGGTATCATAATATGGGGCGACCCTATGCCAATTTATTTATTTATTTATTTTTACAGCAATAAAGATGCACACACAGCACTTCTGATTGATTGCAGTTAAACACGCTGTCACATATATTGGGTACGTGTTTGACTGCAACCAATCAGAGATTCAGGGACTGTCTATGGGCGGGGAAAGCAGTGAATATGTATGAAGGATATTCAGCGGCCTTAGAAGTAGCTTTAGAGACTCGGTAAGTATAACACACCTGTTCCAAACCCCCTATCCCTTCTACCACCATTTTAAAGCACTGGATTCTGGTCCCCATAGACTTATACGGGGACTGGTATCTGGCAGATATCCGGGATCAATTTCAGGCCTATGAATTCTATGAAACAGAAGCTATGAATTTGTAAGTGATTACTTTGAAAAAAGATATATTTTTATTAAATAGCTCACCACTAGAGGTTTACTCCCGGTTATTTACCCTATATGACCCTTAAGGATGCACATCATGGTAAACCGATATCTGCAAATGTAATTAATTGCTATATTTAAGAGTTAAGGCGTCATGCAAAGACCTAAGGGACTTTTTTCTTGGTTCCTAACCCACCCTCCCTCTAATTAGTGGGAGTTACAGTTGCACCCTCGCTACCCTGTTGTGCCATTATGTCTATGTATGTGTTTTAATTATATGAAATAAAGTTTAATTTTTTATGGATGTAAGGCATCATTTGTATATTCTTGGTTCAAGGGTATAAGTGGTTATATTTTTTTAACCTGGTTGGACCCGCCGATCCCGGGTATCTGAGAGTCCGCCCATCACTAATCATATAGATTGAGACAATGTCATGGTAACTGGGGATACCAAACATAAATGGGGCAAGTTTAAGGATATACTATTAGAATATTTTGGAAAACATACCGTCTGGTAATAAAATGTCCAGGAATAAATTGAAACCACGATGGAAAAATAAGACAGTACAAAATATAATAAACCAAAAACAAAAGGCATTAAAAATCTTGAAGACTGAGAATTAAGAAAACACATTTCGTGAGTACAAATATCTCAACAGCAGGTGTAAAAAAAGAAATCAAGCTAGAAAACTTAGCTACTGAAACACAAATCGCCAAAGACATTAAAGTAGATCCCACATTTTTTTTATAAATGCATCAGTGCCAAAAGGAATACAAAGGATGGTATTCGCCCCTTAAAAGATTATAACGGGATAATTATAGAGGGCAAACAAAAGGCTGAGATATTAAACAGGCACTTTTCCTCTGTGTTCACCAAGCAATTGACTGTTCCAGGGATCATTCACCAAGGCAAAAGTCAAAGTTCAGACTCTGATATAACTAATTTAACACAAAAAGAAGTATGCCTGCATCTAAGTAAATTAAACATTGGCTAATTCCTTGGGCCAGATGGCATTCATCCACAGATATTGAGAGAATTCAGCTTAGTAATTTACAGAGCATTGTATCTCATCTTCTTCGACACTCTTGTAACAGGGTTGGTGTCTCAGGATTGGAGGATAGCTGATGTGGTTCTCATATTTCACAAAGATAAGAAGGTGGATCCAGGCAATTACAGTCTGTGAAGCCAAACATCAGTGGTGTGCAAAGTTTTTGAGGACATTTTAAGAGATGATATGCAACAATATATTTCAGAGAATATTATAATAACTGAAAACCAGCATGGATTCATGAATGACAAGTTGTGTTTATTCAACATGTTGGGTTTCTATGAGGAGGTAAGTGCAAATCTGGATATTGGTAATGCAGCCAATGTGATTTATTTGGACTTTGCAAAGGCATTTGATACTGTAGCACATAACAGTCTTATAATGAAGCTCCAGAAGCAAGGACTAGGGGAAACTTTATGCAGAAGGGTAAGTAATTAGCTAAAAGATAGGAAACAAAGAGTTGCCATAAATGGTGCATTCTCAAAAATGCGCTATAGTCAACAGTGGGGCACCGCAGGAATTTGTGCTAAGACTGATTATTTTTAATCTCTTTATTAATGTCCTCGTCTATGGAATTAAAGGTAAAGTGTCAGTCTTTGCTGACTACACCAAACTATATAGGATATTCCAAATTTACCTTGATAATACAATATTACAAAAAGATCTGGATCTTGATAAGATGTCAGAATGGGCAAACACTTGGCAAATAAGGTTTAATGTTGGTAAATGTAGCGTAATGCACCTTGGACTGAGTAATCCTATAGCTGCATATACATTAAATGAAAGTAAACTTGGAACTACAGAACAGGATAAAGACTTGAATGTTCTGGTTACAAGGAAGGAGAGCAGCAGTACTCAACGTCAAGCAGCAGCTGCAAAAACAAACAAGATTTTAGGGTGCATAAAAACATAGATGAGATTCTGTGATCCCAACGTATTGTTACCCCTCTATAAATCACCTGTAAGGTCACATCTGGAATATGGGAACCAGTTTTGGGCTCCACATTTTAAAAACGCTATTCAGAAGTTAGAGTCAGTTCAAAGGTAACTAGATTATTAGAAGGCATGGAAGACCTCCCATATGATGAGAGGTTGAAAAGGCTAGTTTAGAAAAATGACATCTCAGAGGACATCTTATTTATATGTATAAATACATGTGTGGTCAATACAAAAGACTGGAACATGACTCATTCCTTTCAAAGACAATACTAAGGACCAGGGGTCATTTGCTGCAAGTAGAAGAAAGGCGATTCCGCAGCTAAATAGGAAAGGATTCTTTACAGTTAGAGCAGTCAGACTGTGGAATGTCCTACCACAAGATGTAGCAATGGCAGATACTATAACAGTTTTTAAAAAAGGGCTGGATGATTTCCTCAGTACACACAACATTTTCTGTTATAAGTGACTTAGCGACAAAATGTATAATTGGTGGAGTAAGGTTGAACAAGATGGACCTAGGTCTTTTTCAAACTATGTAACTATATAACTATGTAATGCTACCATGAATTTTTCTTAATCTTGGCATCCATTGATGGGATGCAAATCTGTCATTTAGCAAGAACAACCAAAATTAAATATAGAACATGTATCATACTTGTCACTTATGTCAGAAAAAAAAGTTATTAAAAGTCTAAATCTGCCTTTTTAGCTGACCAATTCTTTGCGATTATAGTCTACTTTATCTGGTTATGTGACCCCGCAGCCATGTTGGCTATATTTATTATGCAGTATATGCTACCTGAGATGCAGAAGAGCAATAGGCCAGCAAGTTTATGTTTTCAGATGTGTCCTTAGAGATTTTCTACAAGTAGAAAATCAACCCTCTAGGTCATTTCCATATTTATCTTACAGAAATAATAAATCTACAATGCTGATATAAAGGATTTCTAAGTTATATACTGTTTCTGACAAAAATTATCTACAGTAGTACATCTGGCCATAAAAGTTGTTCCTCCGTATTAAATGATAGTCCTGTTGGCAAACCAAATGTTTTATACATTTGGAGATCCTGTCATGCATGTACACAATTATCCCACAGCATGTTACAGGCCCTATAGAACTAGGAATCTGTTATCTCAGCAATGCCATATTGGCATCCTGTACACCGGATTGTGTTTCAGTGTTTCATATCTGTATAGTACATTATGGTGGTTACATGTATGTTGTTAAAAATTGAATGAATCTTGTACAAAACTGCTCTTTTATTAGATGTGCCATGCATACATTTCGATTACATCTTGCTATGGATGACAAAGTTTATATATATATATATATATATATATATATATATATATACACATATATATATGTATCTATATATATATATATATATAGATATATATATATTAAAATATGGAAATATATGCTAAACGAAAATAAAAAAGCAACACTTGTTTTTCTTCCCATTTTTCATGAGCTGAGCTAAAAAAATCAAAGACTTTCTATGTACACAAAAGGCCTTTTTCTCTCAAATATTGTTCCCAATTTTGTCTATATCTATAATAGTGAGCACATTTCCTTTGCGAGATAATCTATCCACCTCACAGGTGTGGGATATTAATATGCTGATTAGACAGCATGATTATTGCACAGGTGTACCTTAGGCTGGCCACAATAAAAGGCCACTTTAAAATGTTAAGAAAAGAAAAGATAGAATATACTGTGCCTACAAAATAATATTTAGTTCGCAATATTTTTTAAAAACATTAAAACATCATATATCAAATAGATAATCCATCAAAAAATGTTGCTTGACAAAATGCAGGACAAAATCCACAAGAAAGAACACAACAAGCTTGTTGCTAAAAATTTAGTATACAGAGAGTATATAGTCTTTTCACAGATGTTACCACTAATGCATAAGATACAAAAGGTATCAGTGTGGCAAAAATTAGCCAAACACCAAAAGAAACGATACTATGGAAAAATCCACCCACTATCTGCAGTATCCTAATATAAAAAAAGTTTAAAAAAATGCTACCGCATATAAAGTGTATAAATTAGAAAAGATACCTGTAGTTATATGTAGATATACAGAAATGCAAAAAGAGCAGAGTATAATGTGCATAAAGTGTAACAATGAATAATAGTGGACACTCACTGACATACTATATGAGAAATAGGCCTGATGCTATTGCATCAGGAGTGCGGTGAAATGAACATCTGTCTATGCTTAGTGGTGCTGACAGGAGCAGTAGACATAAGTCACTGTTTGATCTTTACAACATATCTGTTGTATGTCATTCCTCCGCAGTTGTATATTGTATGTGTTGCGTTATTTGACCTCTTTCACCCCTTCATTGTTGTATGCTGTATATTGGTATCTGGTGTTGTGTTTCTTGAGCTGTGTTTACTATTTGGTGTCTCCCCTGTGATCTGTGTGTGTGTGTTTACACTATAGGGTCTCTTGTAAGCTGTCGTGACTATAATTGGAGTCCCTCTCTCTCTGTGCTGCCCGCTATGTCTCTCTCAGTGCCACCCGCCCTGTCTCTTTCAGTACCGCCAGCCCTGTCTCTCTCAGTGCCGACCGCCATGTCTTTGTCAGTGCCACCCGCCTTGTCCCTGTCAGTGCCACCCGCCATGTCTGTCAGTGCCGCCCGCCATGTCTCTGTCAGTGCTGCCTGCCATGTCTCTGTCAATATAACCCGCCATGTCTCTGTCAGTGCTGCCCACCATGTCTCTGTCAGTGCCACCCGCCATGTCTCTGTCAGTGCCACCCACCATGTCTCTGTCAGTGCCGCCCACCATATCTTTGTCAGTGTCACCCACCATGTCTCTGTCAGTGTCGCCCGCCATATCTCTGTCAGTGCCGCCCACCATATCTCTGTGAGTGCCGCCCGCCATGTATAAATTGTTTATTTTTTTAATTTATTTTTTTTCTCTCTCGCTCTCTCTCTAATTATTTTACGTACATGATCACTTTCTATTTGTTCATGAACTTGCATTGTGTTAAGTGCAGACATTATGCCACCCGCCTTGGCCTTATTCTGTCACTTTCCAGACACTGTGTGATTGATTTTTCTAGAAAATTACCTCTTGTGATTTTGTTCTTCTGTGCTGTGATAGGAGTTCTCATAAGCCAAAGGCACCACATGTTTGTTGCCACATATTTGTTTCTATTGCTGCTATTGTTGCTATAGCACCACTATTTGTATGCATACACATCACCGCAGCTTTTGGGCATGAACTGCACGTGGCAAGTAGCGGGGACATCACCGCTCTTTCCACGCAGGCGCAGTACCAGCACGCGCAGTTTGTGTCCGGAGGCTGCGGTGATGTGTATGTCACTTTCAATTGACAGTGTCGTGGTGCATGCTGGAATAGGGTTGCAGAAACTGGCAACTATGTATGTAGATATGGAATGCAAGTGGAGATCCTGCCTGGTTTTGAAGTTTAAAGGGAATCTTTTTTATAATACTCACCTAACGGTCGGTGCAGAGAATGCGTTATCCACACTAGCTTCAGAAGGAGGACAAAGATGGCCGAAAGAGGAGGCGCGGACCCAGAGAACGGAGACACCCATCCGACCAGTATGCTCTGCGCCAACCGTTAGGTGAGTATTATAAACATCAGATGACAGGTTCCCTTTAACCACTCTAAAATGTGCAGTATACAGTATTTGTAGGGTCTACGGCATCTGAAAATCAATCAGTATCTGGTATGACCACTATTTGCTAGTCTGCCATCTGTCCTGTACAGTGAAAACTGAGATTGATCTGTAAAGAGAATAACTCTCCAATATACCAGTCACCTTTAATTGTAAGCATTTACCCACTCAAATCAGTTACGACAATGAACTGCAGTTGGGTGGAGACTCCGATGAGGATGATTAGCATGCACATGAGCTTCCCTAAAAGAGATCTGACAGTTTGTGCAGAAATTCTTTGGTTATGCAAAATGTTTGTTGCAGCAGCTGTCTAGGTGGCCAATCTCAGTCGATTTTGGAGAATGCTAGATGTCGAGGTTCTGGGCTGGTGCGGTTACACATGGTCTTCGGTTGTGAGGCCAGTTGGAAGTGCTGCCAAATTCTTGCAAGCATGTTTATTGTACACTCCTTCAACACTTCTGACATCTGTGGCATTGTGCTGTATGATAAAATTGCACATATTAAAGTGGCCTTTTATTGTGGCCAGCCTAAGGCACATCTGTGCAATAATTTTTCTGTCTCATCAGCAGGTTGATATTCCACACTTGTGAGATGGATGGATTTTTTTGGCAAAGGAGAAGAGCTCACTACCACAGATTTAGACAAATTTGTGAACAGTACTTGAGAGAAAAAGACCTTTTGTGTACATAGAGAAAGCCTTAGATCTTGAGATGAGCTCATGAAAAATGGGAGCAAAAGGAAGTGTTGCTTTTATGTTTTTGTTCAGTATATAAAGTTTCCAAATAGAACACAGAGGACAAATATACCAAATCATGGTAGATTTTTTTTGTTACTTTTTGTTAAATCAGTAAAATATTCATGTTGTTGAAACTATTACTTTAAAGGAAACCTGTCAGGTGCAATATGCACCCAAAACCACATGCAGTTCTGAGTGCATGTTAGTGATTCCTGCCTAACCGTTCCTATATACACACGTATACACTAGCATAAATAAACAGATCTTAAGAAAAAGTATTTCTAAAGATTGTTTTTTATATGCTAATGGGGCCAGCAACTAGTCGCAAGGGTGTTACTTCCCTTGGCTAGTCAGCCCACATAGCATGCTAGAATGCCCCTTTGGGAGTACTAATAACATGCTAATGAATGTGCAATGACAAGCACATAACTCATGAGGCAGAGTCCCCAAGACTTCTGATCATGTGCACTAAACTGATGCCAAGTGTAAGCTTCCCGGCTTCAGTGAGGTACAGTGCGCATGACTGGAAGTGCTGAGGACTCTAGATGATGCGCAGTGCACATCCATTTGCCTCCGGGGGCCACCAAGAGTAGGGTGTGTGAGTGTAGATGTGGATTCATTAGCATGTTAGTACTCCCACAGGGGCGTGCTAACATACTATGTGGGCTGACCAGTTAAGGGAAGTAATGCCCTTGCGACTAGTTCCTGGTCTCATTAGCACATAAGAAACGATCTTTAGAAATACTTTTTATAAAGATCTGTTTATTTATGCTAGTGTATACAGGGACAGTTAGGCAGGAATCACTAATATGCACCCAGAACTGCTCGTGGTTCTGGGTGCCTATTGCACCTGACAAGTTCCCTTTAATCTGTATATAGATTTTCTGTGTTGTACTTTTGTTATGCATCTAACTTAGATGCCATTGAGTATTTATATGTATAATTTTATAAATTTCACAGATTGGTCTAATATCACAAACAGCAACATGGAATGTTGACAATATTTGAAATTACTGTTCTTAACACTAATAACTTGGAACTTTCAGGGTCACATCAACATACCATTATACTACTGATGCTGTGAACCAACATCAACCTGCAGAGACTATATATATAAAATCTGCACAAATTACTTTCTTAAAAATATGGAAGCCATATTTTAAACTTTAAATGCTCTTTTGTTTGCATAATTTATTTTGCCAATAATATTAAAAGCCATTTTAACAATTTAGCTGTGTTGTAGGGCAGAATACTATTTTATAGCTATAAGATAGCATTAATCTTAAAATTTGGGAAGGTCATTTTACTATAGCGTTTGTACAGTTTATTTTATTTTATCTAAGAACTAACTGAGGGGCAAAACAACCCATATCATTTTAAAACTTATCTCTTGGTGCAGATATTTTACTGGATGAAAATTATTTTATGTGTGTCTTAGTTGTTAAAGTTCATCACGTGACTTTGCTTAAACTTTACAAGCTTTTTAAGCCATATGGTGCTTTATGACTTTGGAAGATTAAACTAAAGCAAAAGATATCTCCATCGGAGACGAGTGTTGACTGATCACAGCTTATTAAAGTTGAAGGAAAACAGTATACAGTAAATGTGCCAAGTGAACACGTCTTCTACAGCAGCTTTTAGAATGTACTAAATCTATCTCTAAAGCACAGTATGCATGCTATGCAATCACGCCGGCAACTTCTGCTAAGAAAGCTTAATAAACATTCTATTACTTTCTAAAGTAGAACACAGGGAAAAGCCATCACAAGTTCCATAAGAAACTTGTGTTTTGTGGGGTGCTACTAAAAATAACCTATATTTTCAGACTTTGCATGTAAGAGCACATTTGCTCCTTAACTTCTATTCTGTACAGATTTATAAAATGCACAATTAAACAAATTATAAAATGTGACATGTTTTACACAGTGATAAAACAGAATACACTTACAGCCATGTGTTATGATTCCTAGTTGCTAAATTATTGTATTATTCTAAAAGGATTCTTATCTTTTTTTATATATATTTTTTGTTTTGTCAGATATCCTAATGGAGGCGGGGTCGTCAAGACCCGAAGTCCCGAAGTCCCATCGACCACTAAATAAAGCTCGAAAGTGCACTACTCAGCAAGAAGAAGCACTGCATGAGCATGTGCACAGAGAAGTGTACAGGATCACACACTTTTTATTGAGCCTGCACACTACTCTGTGCACACTTCAATTCAGGAGCTTAGCACTTCTGCCTGCTCAGCCGGGCACTTCTGAGCAGCATTTTGAGTGATCGCTGGGGGTCTCGGTACCTGGATCCCATTGACCTGCAGGTCATATAAGAAAGGGAATATATATATAGTATTATTTAAGATATTTGTTATGTAGCAAGCATTTTAGCTTGTTAATGTTTTCACCTTATTATGAAGATGTACTATATATCTGTATAGCAAAAACAAACTAAAGGACGAACATGCATAAAATCCTGATGCATTGAGATTTACACATAGTTTGACTCAATATATTAGAGCTCCATGTGTGCTCTCTATATATATACATTGATGGTAACAAAGTATAAATATGATGTGTGTTTTTTTTATATATATATATATATATATATATATGTATATATAAAAACAAGTGTGTTACCAATACCTATAACCTATACAAATTGCCGAACAATATATCTCACTCCTTGTGCATAAATGGCAATACTACATAATACAACAAGCCAATAAATCAATGGTTTGTGAATCAACCATTCCTTTCAGTACTAGGAGCAGTATAACTCAGGTAGATGGTGTTGTCATCATTAACCTCTTTGGTATCTGAAGGACATTTTTCCATTCGAAATCATAAGAAAAGATTATTTAAAAGCAGAGTTTGTCTTCTTCAGTGTCTTTAGCCGGCTAGCATAGAGACATTGCAATATATTATATCTTTGCATCAATTCTATTTGATTTACAGAACCAAGAATGGTAGGTTTTTTTACGTAGACATTTTATGTGGCACAAACCTAAAAATAGAAATAGAAACATACAACATTGTTTAACAGATGACTGAATGTCTATATCCATGAACCGCTAAGTACTAGGGTTTCTCTGGACCTTTTTCCACTATGACCTTTTGCTTTTAAATCCCCTTTTACACTAAATGAATGGTATTGCTCCAGTGCACTCACCAACATTTAGTGGAGCTTTTAAGTGATTGCGTGTCCACCATAAAAGACAGCTTTCTGCTTAAATTATCTGCTACTTTAAATTCTTATTTCAAATAGCAATAGTCTTATTATTAGTTACAAGCAATCAAGCATCCAAAAGCCATCCCATGTACCAGTGCAGGCATTTGGCCAAGGTCAATGGACATGCCTACACAGGGAAACAAATGCAATCAATTATCTGTGATGGAAGTAAGGAAGTATGGCTTGTTAGCCTGAATGTAAAATGTCACAAACACACATACACTAGAACATCAAAATCTTTGTAAAATATTGATACATTGCGTACTACAGATTATTAGATTTAAATTGCAATTTCAATTAATAAACTGTATTTTTATATCCAATATGAAATCTATTATATTTCTTATGAAACCCACTCTGCATTAATAATCAATGTGTTTTTCAAATATATTTCAATGTATACACCTATTTGATCTTAGAAAATATATATTTACTTTTTTATTCAGGGATATCATTTATGAATTTATGAAATAATGACATCCAACCCAGAGACACACAAAGGCCCAGAAAGTACAGCAAATAAGCACTAAGAGCCTCATGTATAAGACTGACAATTCAATGATCATCTTACCATTTAGTTGGTTATAAACTACTTCTTCTAGGTGATCCAGTCTTTGCAGTATAGACTCTCGGTCAACCAAAGCTCCCACTTTGGTGTTTCTGCTCCTTACTCTGCGGTCAGAACTTCTCACAATCTGCACAAGCTCCTGGGATCTGTCCTGGATTCTGCAGTAAACTGAAAACAGGATGATCCCCACAAAAACTAGAATATTCACAGTCAGCAAAGTTTTGATTTTTCGTGCCACCGCCATGAAATCTGTGGAGATCCAGCATCAGGGCATCCCAAGTGAAGTCTTTCATTTACACTGAGCCCCAGAAGAGCAGTCCAGAATGGAAGGAACCAAGTGATACATCATGTAGTACAAGACAAAGCATCTGATACATGTGAAGCTGATCCTTTAGCTCCACAGCAGTGTAGAGCTGCAGCCCAACAGCCTGTTGGGGAGAGGGCATTTACACCAGAAGATATTCATAGGGAATATGTGTGATTGGAGAGTACCATTGACTAAAGACTCTAGTAGAGCTCTAACTAGTAGAAGAATACTCCCGATAGACTGAGGAGCTGTTCTTTAGCACCACATCCCGCTGGTATCTATCTGGCCAGGGCTGGGGTATGGAGCTGTTGTCTCAGCACCACGTCCCTCCTCTATGTCTCCACTGCTCTGTGTGTTCTCGTCTATGGAGCTGTTCTTTCAGCACCACGTCCCTCCTTTAGCTCTCCTGTGCTCTGTGCTGTTCTGGAACAGGGAGCTGTCTATTTCAGCACCACCTCCCATCACTGGTTTTCTCTCTGATGTAGAAGCAGCTTGTGAGCAGACTGCAGCCTCTAAATGCTATGTGCTAGGAAGAGCATTTCCTAATGCCAGGATTTACATTTAGATAGCATATAATTAGTAAACACTATTGTAGGAAATACTGTAAACAAAGATTATGCCTTCTTGTGTATGAAGAAGAATCTGTCAATTTTTGTATGTTATTGTATTTGTGTGTGTGATTGTGTCTTTGTTCTAACACAGAGCGCCTGTGCAATGTGACGTAGTAATACTCATCAGCATTCACAGAATACTGCTAACATTAACCCTTCTCTTCATGCCTGTGCTCTTCTCATCATTGCATTTGTTCTGTAAGCAAAAGTAGAGTATGCATGACACATGCACACTTACACATACATACAAACACACACATGCACACTTGCACATACAAACACACATGCACACTTGCACATACAAACACACATGCACACTTGCACATACAAACACACACATGCAAACTCGTGCACACACGCTTACATACTCCACTTTAGTAAACACATTAAGGCAATAATTTATGGGCAGTAGCCACATGGATTTTGGCACAGAGTATGCAATAAAATATAACTGTGTGTAAAAGTAGACTTAAGGTTGGTGTGCACAAAAATGCCTTTTAAATAATTTTGTCTTATACAATAATAATGATTTTTCTTTCTATATCGCCAACATATTCCGCAGCACTTTACATTTCATAGGCAACTTGTACAGACAATATAGACAATATACAGTAAACACATAATACAACAAATATCAAGAAGAGTGAGCGTCCTATCCAGACGCTTACACAAACAAACATTTACAGGCAAAGTCACCGTAATCACATTTCCTCCATGGAATTTGGCCTTAAAAACAACTGCCCCTTTTGGCAATGCCTGGTTGCTTTTGTGCATGGAAGGGCTGGGAAGGAGAAGGTTTACCGGACTGTGATGTGCAGATTTATTGTATATTTAATGACTGTTAAGATGCATTGAAAATCAATTAACCAGGTCTAGGATTTTTTTTTTTGGCAACTGGCAGAAAGTAATTGTTAAATTTATTCTTCCATTGTATTTTATTGACTGGCAAATCAGCAAATTAGCCAACATCATTCATCATGTCAGTTATTTAATAAAGTTGTCATTAAGTAGCCACCAATGTCTTCCCATCACCAATAATAGTATTATGGAGACAATATTAATATTCACAAGTTTTTGTGAACAAAAAAACTAAAATAATTTTGAATTAATTGTCCGTTTTTGTTACACCATCTTAAAAACATAAAGGGATTTATAATTCTGCATTTTTCATATCTATAGTGCAGAATAGAGGCTTTATTGTTTTAATACTCACTATGCAACTTTTCTGTCATATTTAGGGTAGGCACACACTAGTGTATAAAAAATTCAGTCTGATTTCCATCCAGAAAGGTAGTACAATTTTTTTCTCACTTGTCATTCGTGTGCTGTCCATATAAAATCCATTTTTTTCAGCATCTATTATTCATTTACGATCATTTACAGAGTTTTATGCAACAAAATGGTAATGTATCTGTAAAAAAATGGATGCTACTAGGATGGTCTATGTGGCATCCATAGATTTGAATAGGTGAGTCTCATCCAACTTACGTGTCCACTCACAACATGCAGTGATTTTATTTCCTCAGGGCCAAATACAGCAGAGAAAAAAATGGAAGCCCTACGCTGCTTCATTGAATATTATGGGTTCAAGTGCAATCCCCTTTTTTCTCACATTGCACTCGTCCGAGTAATACACTACATGTCCACCATTAACCTTTAATTCTTATGCTATTTTTCTTTCTAGAAATGTGTTTCTTATTTTTACGATAAGATACAGTGGCTCCCCAAATAAAAGACGGGCTTATCCAAGGGGCTGCTGATAATTCTTTGGCTTTACCCAGAAAGAAATGAGATAGGATGAAGAAGTTTTACATTTATTCCACATACTCTCCACTGTCAACACATGTCTTACATCGGTATTCCAAGTTCTGTAAGCCTAGCAAATAGAAGGATTTCTGTTGTGCCTTAAACCAGGCATCCGTAGCAGCCATGGCATCAGAAATGGTGTGAAATTTGGTACCGTGAGGTGTTTCTTCAGGTTTGGAAACAGATGATAGTCAAAGGGAGCTAGATCTGGTGAATAAGGTGGGTGGTCAACCACCTGGAATCCCAGCTCTGCCAGTTTTACCGTGCAGTCGCTTGTGTAGTGTGAGCGGAGGCGTTGTCTTGCAGGAACAAGATTCCTTTGGACAGCTCTCCGCGCCTTTTGGCCTTCAGAGCTGCCTTCAATTAGTCCAAAAGTTCAATGTAATACATTGCATTGATGGTGGAACCCTTTTGAAGGTAGCAGCACGCCCTCCTTATCCCAGAACAGAGACGCCATCACCTTAGTGGCTGATTTTTGCACCCTGAACTTAGTTCTTTGGATGAGGAGAACCACTGTGCCTTCACTCTTTTGACTGCTTTTTGTTTTCAGGGTCATACAAATAAATCCAGATCTCATGCATAGTGACCAGGCGATTCGGGAAGTTCTTATTAGTCCGGAAACGCTGACAAATGGATCAGGAAGTTTTCACTCGCATAATTCTCTGATCTATTGTCAAACATTTGAGGACCCACTTTGCAGATAGCTTCATCATGTCCAAATGTTCATAGATAATGACACAAACACGTTCACGGGAGATCCCCATGATGTTTGCTATTGCTTTAGATGAAATTCGTCGATTCTCCAGTATGAGGTTGTGCACAGCATCGACGATCTCCGGAATAACAACCACTCTCGGTCGTCCAGGACGTTCCTCATCATTGGTGCTGAAGTGGCCCATTTTAAGTTTGGCAACCCATTTATTACCTGTGGAATATGAAGGGCATTGATCCCCCAATGTCTGCAACATATCACCACCATGAATAACCTTTGCGGACTTTCCTTGCAGAAAGAAGAATTTTATCACTCCTCTGCTCTTAGTTGCTGTGAATATCGCATTAGATTCCGCCATTTTGTTTTCTAGAGTGTGTAGAACACTGTTGCCATAAGCAACAAACACAAATTTTTGAAAACATATATTAAACACATAAGGCTGTCATATGATGTAACATTCATTACCATAGAAACAAAAAAAAAATCACAAAACCAAAGACTTATCAGCAGCCTCTCGTATTCTGTTCTTCAAAAAAATGCGCTAGCGCTTATTTTGAGGGGGTGAGCACCCCAGTGCCTTCTTTATTAGTGTCCAAGGTATGCCCCACAATCTTCAGTGTCTTTCCTGAGCTGACAGTGACAGCTGCATAGAAATACATGCTTTCACTGTCAGATCAGGAGTGCCACCGAGGATTACAGTGATAACGCGCCAGCTAATTGTAGTGCCCCTGAAGCCATCAGGAGCTACAGGGAACTGCATCCTGTCAATGATACAGGGCCTACCCCCAGGGACCCAGAAGACCAGTGCCGGTAACACCAAAACATTCATACAATCCCTGTTTCTCCCTTTCCCAAGAACTGATGACAGGCTCGGGTTGGACCCAATGGATGGCCACCTGTTACATCTCGTGGCTCTCCTGAGGCAAGGACTGAGGCAGTCTCCCATTCCTTGCCTGCCACGAGCACTCCTGCTCAGCAGCGCCGAAGGTCTGCCAGACTGCGCAGTGTGCAGGAGATACCTTCTCAGAGAGGCAGCAGAAGGGTGACACCTAGTGGTTCTCCTGTTACAAGGAGTGAAGCGGTCTCCCATTCCTGGCCTGCCGCAGACTCTCCTGCTCAGCGGCCCCGAAGGTCTGCGAGGCTGCGCAATGTGCAGAGGTTTACTGCTCAGGGAAGCAGTGAGATTCCCCTTATCTCTGCACATTGTGAGACCGAGGATCCCGCCTCTATTTCCCAGAGGCAGGAGGGTGAGCATGTGCAATGCGTGGTGGGTCCTGATTCGCTCACTGACGTCACACGGCTTGATGACAAGGCTGGTGACGTGGTGAATCCTGACTGGCCAGGCTGGGACGTCGTGGACCCTGATTGGGTCAAGTCCGTCATCTCCGCCTCGCGTCCGCCCTCGGGTGGAGCTGCACCTCCTTAAAAGCTCCCCCTGCCATCATGGCGGCGCGTGACCGTCCTTCTATGTTTGGATGTCTGGCAGCGTGCTGCCACGCCACTGCTCAGGCATTACTGTCTCTTGTGGGCTTGGCCCTTGCTGCTCCGGCAGTACCTAGTTTGCAGGCCGTGTTCCTGCCTTGCTGCTCCGGCAGTACCCCCGTCAACAGGCCGTGTTCCTGTCCCAGGTGAGCTCCTCAAGTCTCCATTGGACTCACCTGGTTATTGAAAGCACACGTGCGTGGGCACCTCTGTGCTACCCTCGTGCCATATTCTCTTGACTTCCACTGGCACACGTGCGTGGGCACCTCTGTGCTTCCCCGTGCAACAGGTACACCGAGCCGTGAGATCTGTGCCATACAACCCTCACGGGTTAGGGCAGATCGGTGTACATAGATCGTCTGTGACATTCCAGACGATCGCTAGCAGCAACCCGCTCACTCTTCACCCACCATAGCGGCGGTCCCTTACACCGCACAGTGGACCTTGACTGGCGGAAGCAGTCCATTTCCCATCTTGGCACGCTTCCCCGGGTCCCCCTCGTAACACACCTAGGGGTCAAACTGATCCAGTCCACTAGATGACAACCACGGAGGAGGGGCCAGACAGCCAGTAAGGGGAAGGGAAAGGAGATGAACGTAACAGTACTGATGGGAGAGTGTAGCAGTGACCTGTCAGGTTCAGGCGTGTGGTTGCCGAAAGAGTACAATGGAGTACTTTCAGAACCATTGCACCAACGGGGTGCTGAGCCCTAAGTTAGGAAAATGCTCCAGGCAGACCTGATAAAATCTGCACGGTGAGGGGACCATCCAGGACCTTACCGACCATAAAATTCGTGGCACAAGCAGTGACGGGAGAACCAGGGACTGGAACAGAGAGCCGACCCTACAGGGTTCAAACTGCCTGCCATACGGACTAAGACTGAAAATCGACCAGGAGGGGATCCCCAGAAGCTCCAAGCCATGGGGACCCACCAACTAGAGACAGGTGCAGGGGAAAAAAGCCACCAGGTAACCACACTGGCACTGGAACTAAGGGGGCCAGTGGTGAGGACCAGCCTCCATCGGATTGCAAGCATCACCATCATGACTAAAGAACCAGTTACACTGTAATCCCTTATGTGTTCTATCTTCTTTCCGCGCCCTGGTACTGTTAATGGACTTAAACATCAAACACCATCATTTATCCCCTGGGGCCTAGCCCTACTTGTGGAGGGCGGCAACATCCAGGCTTCTATTAACATCAGCCCCAGCAGTGAGAGACTGTGCAGCGGCGGCTCCATCCATATAGCTGCAACCCCCAAGTGGCATCATGACAAAAACTGTATTATAATCCCTGTAAATACCGCATTTTAAAAGCGACCCCCCCAGGGTCGTGGAACTGGACACCGGCCATTACACCTGTGATTTCCCAGTGAAACCAGGCCCGGGACAGAGTACCCCATAGCCCTGGGGTGTGACATAATTAAATGAATGAATATTCAGCCTCATCCTCCCATAATCCCGCCCACTACCTTGAGCACTGCATGGGTACCAGCACTCTATGCCTGCTGTATTACCGGTACTGCCAGCCCGACAATCACATCTCAATCCTCAGCGACTCTCCTCAGCTGAGAGTGACAGAGTGTATGTCTATGCAGCTGTTACAGGTTAAATCTGTTGTGAGATCCAGTAATGGGCTTGGCGTCACAGGAGACAGTGATTTTTATTCTATACAGCAACACTGAAGTATTGCGATATATACAACAAGTGATCAAATGATCGCAGGTTCAAAGTGCCTAATGGCAATACAAAATTAAGTGAAAAGTAAAACAGTTTCTTTTTACAGAGCTCAGAACCTTTTGTACTCACTAAAATAGTAAAAAACATTATAAATGTTTAGTATGACTATGATCGTACTGATCTGAACAACCATGTTGGCCCATCATTTTAATGCATAATTAATTTTGCAGAAGTAAAAGAATAATAAAAAAATGACAAAAATACGTTTTAATTTCAGCATTTAACTTGATTTGGAATTTTATTTTCCATTTTATTTAATTTGGTATTGTAAAACGATTAGTGTCATTCAAAACAATAATGCAAGAAAACAAGTTCTCATTCATCTATGTTGATGGAAAAATATAAAAGTTATGGCTATTTAAAGCAAAACAAAAATTGGCTGCATCCTAATTCGTTAATTTCCTATCAAAATGGCCATTATTGTAAATTCTAACTTATTATTTTTTCTGAGAATGTAAAAACAGGTAGAAAATTCAATTGACAATCATACATACGTGAACATTAAATATAATAAATATATCAGCATTATAGTCTTTCTGATTAGTGATGAATGGATCTGTGGATGTTCAGGTTCACTAGGCTTGGCCAAACAGTAGTTAAAACTTTGGTTCGGTACCAGAACTTGACCAGAATTTGATCCTGGACCTCATAGAAGTCGATGGGGACCCAAATGTTACTTTTGTAAAATGGCTGTAAAATGGTTGAAGTAATGGTAGGGGGGATGCAAATGGAAGCAAAAAGTGGGTAACAGCAGGACAACTGCCCTCCAAACAAATCTGGACAGGGAAATGACTTAATGGGGTTCTGTCACCATAGCAATCATGCTTACAAAGCAAGGAAATTAACGAAATAAAAATTTTAAGAGTGCCCTCAAAGACACTGTTTATAGAGTTCCCCCAAAGAGCATACCGAACCCCCACTAAAATAACAAAACAATAATTATTTTGAACTAGGAGGTGGAGGTCCAAGTGGAGAAGGAGGTGGAGGTGGACGTGTAGGTGGAGGAGGCAAGTGAGGCAGTGTAACACCTGCCTGGATCCACAGACTCAGACGGGTTGTAATGGACAAGCTAGAAGGAAGCCACTCATCAAGCAGGACCCCCAGAACCCTGAAACCCTTTAACCCCTATGCAGGGATTTGGAATTACACAGGGCCCAAAATGATCACTAACTGTGGAAGGCTGCAGTCCGTGAGGGAAGTAGTCAGTCAGGGTCAAACCAGGAATAGCAGAACAGGGACAGAATCATCAGGCAAGGACGTAATCAGAAAATGTAGCAGACATCAAATCCGGATCAGGCAGTGAGGTACATAAACAGCAGGCAGAAGGGTAGTCAGGAAACAAGCAGAAGTCAGAACACCAGAATCACTAAACAGAACAGGGTGGAACAGGAACCAGAATATCAGAACTATCTCTGGCAGTGGTCAGCAGACAGGAGGGGAATTAAGAAAGGTGTGGTATCTCCCCATTGGTTGTAGCTGAATAATGGTAACTTCAGCTGGAAGACACATGCCACCTATAGTCAGCCAGTGGTACTGCAGATCCCAAGGATACCCAGCCCAGGGGATGTGCGGAGCCTGCACCCAACAGCGCCGCTGGCATCGACTCCTCTCCCATCACCAGCACTATCCACGGCAGGAACACGGCGTTGCCTGACGATCGGAGTAGAAGTCACTGCAGCGTACTCCGGTGGTGATGTAAAAGGTAGCCAACATTGTTTTATTTATTTATTTATTTTTATTTGGGGAGGCCCTTAATATTGGTTAGGGCAAATAGAGCAAACAAACTGTGGTGGTGTATAACAATGGCTGGGTGCAGCTGCTATACATCTCTAGTCAGCCAAAGGACCTGTGGGATCCATGCCTGGTTCATTTTCATGAATATTAGCTTGCCCACATTGCCTGTGGACAAGCAGATACGTTTGTTTCTGATCACACCCCATGCCAAACAAACTTTCCGTCAGTACACTTTCCACAGGGCAGGCTAACACATCCAAGTTGTACAGAGCAAGCTCAGGCCATATGTCCAATTTGGAAACCCAGAAGTTAAATGTGGCAGACCTATCACTCAATTTGTGGATATGTGTGGACACATACTCTTCCACTATGTTGTTTAAATGCTGACTGTTGCTAATATGGAACGTATTAGATGATAGGGCTGAATATTGTGGTATACTGAGAAGGTTTTTCCATATTTCAACCAGACTAACCCTTCCTTCCAAGGTGGTGCCGGTCTCCCAGCTGCGTTGGAGACTTCCTCCTCTTCCTCTGCCTTGTGCTGCTACTGAGCCCCTGCTGTCAGGTGGGAATGCTGTCAGTAGCACATCTACAAGCATGCACCTGTTTTCCCACATTTTCCAATCACTCTCCAGTGTTGGAAGTAAGGATGGCACTTGCCCTGGTAGCGGGGATCCAACACGGTAATCAAGACTTGTAAAAATCTGGCAAATATTGGTGGTCGCTGCACAGGCAATGCAGCATGTATTCACTTATATATGCCAGGCTACCCAAAGGCAATAACAAGCTGTCTTTGATGAGAGCTGCATCATGTGTGTCCTCTGTATCCCACCCAGCCTTGCTACACTGATGCCCATGAGTAGAGATGATCAAACCTTTCAAAGTTTGGTTCGCCGATCTTTACCGAGCCTACCGGTGTTCGTCGAACATAATGAGTTATTTCAATGGTAGGTCAGACTTATGTGCTGTACAATGATGGGGGGGGGCTTTAAAAGAAAGAAAATAAACAAAATAAATAAAGCAGGACATAATTACCGAGTCTCCGGCACGGGTGTAACTGCTCCCGCAACTGTAACTGCTCCTGTGGCTGTACTTCCGGGGCTGCTGATTATCTTTCATCCATATTCACTCTGATTGACTGCAGTCAAACCACACCCTCAGACAGCATCTACAGTACAGACCAAAAGTTTGGACACACCGTCTCATCTCTAGAACAACTGTTAAGAGGAGACTTTGTGCAGCAGGCCTTCATGGTGAAATAGCTGCTAGGAAACCACTGCTAAGGACACGCAACAAGCAGAAGAGACTTGTTTGGGCTAAAGAACACAATGAATGGACATTAGACTATTGGAAATCTGTGCTTTGGTCTGATGAGTACAAATTTCAGATCTTTGGATCCACCCACCGTGTCTTTCTACTAAAGGTGAACGGATGGACTCTACATGGCTGGTTCCCACCGTGAAGCATGGAGGAGGAGGTGTGGGGGTGCTTTGCTGGTGACACTGTTGGGGATTTATTCAAAATTGAAGACATACTGAACAAGCATGGCTACCACAGCATCTTGCAGCAGCGTGCTATTCCATCCGGTTTGCGTTTAGTTGGACCATCATTTATTTTTCAACAGGAAAATGACCCCAAACACACCTCTAAGCTGTGTAAGGGCTATTTGGCTAAGAAGGAGAGTGATGGGGTGCTATGCCAGATGACCTGGTCTCCACAGTCACCAGACCTGAACCCAATCGAGATAGTTTGGGGCGAGCTGGACCGCAGAGTGAAGGCAAAAGGGCCAACAAGTGCTAAGCATCTCTGGGAACTCCTTCAAGACTGTTGGAAAACCATTTCCGGTGACTACCTCTTGAACCTCATCAAGAGAATGCCAAGAGTGTGCAAAGTAGTAATGAAAGCAAAAAGGTGGCTACTTTGAAGAACCTAGAATATAAGACATATTTTCAGTTGTTTCACACTTTTTTCAGTATTTCATTCCACATGTTTTAATTCATAGTTTTGATGTCTTCAATGTGAATCTACAATTTTCAGAGTCCTGAAAATTAAGAAAACTCTTTGAATGAGAAGGTGTGTCCAAACCTTTGGTCTGTACTGTATATAGTGGTATAAAAGAAATAAATAAATAAAATTTGCATAGGGTCCCACCATCTATTGAACCCAGCACAGATAAAACCCATGACTACAGTCCCCAGCCGTGAGCTTATCTTGGCTGTGCATCAAAATAGGAGGAACCTCCTATAAATAATTTTAAAAAACGGCATGTGGTCCCCCCAGTTTTGATACCCAGCCAAGATAAAGCCCGACTGCTGGGGGCTAGTATTCTCAGGCTGTGGAGACCCCTACTTTATTGGGCTCCCCAGCCTAAAATTAGAAACCTGCAGACATCCAGGTTTTCCGCATCCATTAGATGTGACAGTCCCAGCACTTTACCAGACTCTTTCCGATTGCCCTGATGCGGTGGCAGTTAGGGTAATAAAGGGTTAATGTCAGCTCACAGCTGCCACTAACCCCTAAATTAGTAATGGTAGGCGTCTATGAGACCCTCCATTACTAACCTGTAAGGGAAAGTAAATGCACACAACCACCGAAAAAATCCTTTATTTGAACTAAAATACAAAAAAACACCCTCTTTCATCACTTTATTAACCCACAAAAGACCCACATCCGACGTAATTCACATGAGGTCCAACAACAATTCCAACTCTGCTACATCTGAAAGCACAGTGAGCAGCCATAGAACATGACCGCCCACTATAACTTCAGGCAGAGACTGAGCCCCAGCGATCAGTGGTGACGTCACTAAGGTTAGTTGCGGTCACAGCTGGAGGTTCCCCCGGTCACATTTTTGTGAATTTTTCTTTAAATATGAATATGTCTGTATGTGTATGCATCTGTCTATGTGGATGCTGATGTGTGCATGGGGTCCTCTGAGACTCTTTCCCACGAAAACCTGATGCTGACAATGCCTGCTACTGCTCTTACAGTCTATCTATCCTGCATATGAAAGATAAAGTTCCAGCTTGTGGGTATGTCACATATGAGGCAGTGAGAAGGATGTTATGCTGCAACACACAGAGACACAGCAGGGTGATAACGCCGAAAGCATGCACAGAGGATCCACACTTTTTGCAGCACCTTTGACATTCTGGGGTAATTTCTCAGGAATCTCGGCATCAACAAATTCAGCACGTGCACCAGGCAAGATATGTGTGTTAAACCGGCTAGCTGACCGGCACAGACAGGAAGACATCACGATGCTGCAGGGGGATGGCTCCACACACGATGGGTGAGTACACTGATTCACTGCACCCTGCGCTGATAATGATGCACGGGGGCAGTGAATGCAGCCGCACATGATCACGCCAGGCTGTAGTTGCCAGGGGTGATCATGCAGGCTGGCTGTTAATTATGCGCGCACCCCCCGCCCATCACCCCGCCCACCTGTCAGCGCTGGCTTCACCGCTGAGAGATGGGCGGGAGGATGGGTGTGCATATGTAATGAGTGGGCCCACGTGGTCACGGCAGGCGCTGCTGCAGCCTGCTCATGCCCCCGATGACCCGCTCCACCACAGCACTCTCATTCCCCGCAGCCACATTCAGACCATAAGACGCACCCCCCACTTTCCCCCATCTTTTGGGGGGAAAAAAGTGCGTCTTATGGTCCGAAAAATACAGTATACAGAAAGTTTTTGCAATCAATGGCAGCTGTTCAAAAATTTCTAATCCTTAGGCAGTTGCCAGTAATACTTGCATCTGACAGTGGTGGCACAAGTGGGAGGGGAATTCCCCAATGTATGGTTTGCACGGAGGTATTTGGTGCTTTATCAAGGGGAAAAGAGGTCAAGGACCTGGTTGTCGAAAGGACCTTTAATAGTAGTGAGTACTACACCTGGCAAAAATTATGGACTCACCTGGCTCTCAGGATGTTCATTCATTTGTTTACTTTTGTTTTAAAAAAGCAGATCACAGACATGGCACAAAACTAAAGTCATTTCAAATGTCAACTTTCTGGCTTTAAGAAACACTAAAAAAAAAATCCTGAAAACATAATGTGCTAGCCAATAACGGTTACTTTTCAAAACCAAACATGGTGAAAAGTTATGGAATCACTCAATTCTGTGGTAAAAATTATGGGATCATAAAAAAACAAACAAACAAAAGAACACTCCAATATATCACTAGTATTTTGTTGCACCACCTCTGGCTTTTAGAACAGCTTGCAGTCTGAGACATGGACTTAATGAGTGACAAACAGTACTCTTCATCAATCTGGCTCCAACTTTCTCTGATTGCTGTTGCCAAATCAGCTTTGCAGGTTGGAGCCTTGTCATGGACTATTTTCTTCAACTTCCACCAAAAATGTTCAATTGGATTGAAATCCGGACTATTTGCAGACCATGACTTTAATCTTATGTGTCTTCTTTCAAGGAATGTTTTCACAGTTTTTGCTCTATGGCAGGATGCATTATCATCTTGATAAATGATTTCATCATCCGCAAACATCCTTTCAATTGATGAAATAAGAAAAGTGTCCAAAATTTCAATGTAAACTTGGGCATTTATTGAAGACGTAATGATAGCCATCTCCCCAGTGCCTTTACCTGACATGCAGCCCCATATCATCAATGACTGTGGAAATTTACATGTTCTTTTCAGGCAGTCATCTTCATAAATCTCATTGGAATGACAACAAACAAAAGTTCCTTTAGGTGATTTCTTACTGTTCGGTCACAGACAATGACTCCAGTTTTCTCCCATTCGTTCCTCATTTGTTTTGTTTTGCATTTCCTGTTTTGGAGACATATTGCTTTAAGTTTCCTGTCTTGACCCTTTGATGTCTTCCTTTGTCTACCAGTATGTTTACCTTTAACAACCTTCCCATGTTGTTTGTGTTTGGTCCAGATTTTAGACACAGCTGACTGTGAACAGCAAACATCTTTTGCAACATTGCGTGATGATTTACCTTCTTTTAAGAGTTTGATAATCCTCTCCTTTGTTTCAAATGACATCTCTCGTGTTGGAACCATGATTCATTTCAGTCCACTTGGTGCAACAGCTCTCCAAGGTGTGATTACTCCTTTTAGATGCAGACTAACGAGCACATCTTATTTGATGAAGGTGTTCGTTTTGGGAATAAAATTTTTTCCCCCTGTTTGGTCTTGAAAAGTAATCGTTACTGCCTAGCACATTATGTTTTCAAGATTCTTTTTAGTGTTTCTTAAAGCCATACAATTGAGATTTGAAATGACTTTAGTTTTGTGCCATGTCTTTAATCTGCTTTTTTTAAACAAAAGTTAACAACTGAATGAACATCCTTAGAGCCACATTAGTCCAGAATTTTTCCCAGGGGTTGTATAAATCACATAACCGGGTAAACCAATCACATGATCGCATGTGGCGTCACATGCGCACGCAAACTCCGTCCCAAAACAAAGGGCCCACACCTGGCAGTCAATATGGCCGGCACACGCACGGGAGTGAATGGTAACCATGAATCCCACTCACGTGCACTGAACCGCAGTGGAGACGCCGGAGACAGAAACACCAGTGAACTGGAGATGCAGTGCATGCGGGCAGTGGTCAAAGGTAGGGATAGTGTGAGACATTTTAAGAAAAAAAGAAAGAGAAAAAAAATCATATAAATAGAAGAGCAATCAAAGGAAAAGCTAAGAGCCTCGTTCAGACCCTTAGGTGCTAGCGTGTCAAGAGTAACTATCCACTTCATCTTACACTGTGTGAGACGTTTTTTCAAATTGCCACCCCTGATGCCCTTGTGTATGGCGTTAATTGCAACATGGAAGCGACTATATACAGGTTACAGGTATGTGTGCTCCATTATGGTTCTGCTTTTAACTGTATCTAGGCGGCTGCATGGCACATGAAATACATAATATAGGTTAGGACTTCCCTATTGAGATTTGCCGTGACGTTGTCAGGGGTGGCTCAAAGAATTGATCAATTATTTGCTAAAAATCTCACTTTTTTATTACAGTACAGTTGGAATAAATCTGTGAATTTGCACTTTTTATATGATGCATTTTCAGATCGTGCTGGCTCCTTTTTATCTGTTTGAATTAGTCTATTGACATCAATCTGAATATTAATATCAAGAAAATCAATCTCCTTAGTGCTATATTTGTGAGTGAGCTTGATATTATACAGTGCCTACAAGTAGTATTCAACCCCCTGCAGATTTAGCAAGTTTGATAAGATGCAAATAAGTTAGAGCCTGCAAACAACAAACAAGAGCAGGATTTATTAACAGATGCATAAATCTTACAAACCAACAAGTTTTGTTGCTCAGTTAAATTTTAATACATTTTCAACATAAAAGTGTGGGTCAATTATTATTCAACCCCTAGGTTTAATATTTTGTGGAATAACCCTTGTTTGCAATTACAGCTAATAATCGTTTTTTATAAGACCTGATCAGGCCGGCACAGGTCTCTGGAGTTATCTTGGCCCACTCCTCCATGCAGATCTTCTCCAAGTTATCTAGGTTCTTTGGGTGTCTCATGTGGACTTTAATCTTGAGCTCCTTCCACAAGTTTTCAATTGGGTTAAGGTCAGGAGACTGACTAGGCCACTGCAGCACCTTGATCTTTTCCCTCTTGAACCAGGCCTTGCTTTTCTTGGCTGTGTGCTTTGGGTCGTTGTCTTGTTGGAAGATGAAATGATGACCCATCTTAAGATCCTTGATGGAGGAGCGGAGGTTCTTGGCCAAAATCTCCAGGTAGGCCGTGCTATCCATCTTCCCATGGATGCGGACCAGATGGCCAGGCCCCTTGGCTGAGAAACAGCCCCACAGCATGATGCTGCCACCACCATGCTTGACTGTAGGGATGGTATTCTTGGGGTCGTATGCAGTGCCATCCAGTCTCCAAACGTCAAGTGTGTGGTTGGAACCAAAGATCTCGATCTTGGTCTCATCAGACCAGAGAACCTTGAACCAGTCTGTCTCAGAGTCCTCCAAGTGATCATGAGCAAACTGTAGATGAGCCTTGACATGACGCTTTGAAAGTAAAGGTACCTTACGGGCTCGTCTGGAACGGAGACCATTGCGGTGGAGTACGTTACTTATGGTATTGACTGAAACCAATGTCCCCACTGCCATTAGATCTTCCCAGAGCTCCTTCCTTGTTGTCCTTGGGTTAGCCTTGACTCTTCAGACAAGCCTGGCCTCGGCACGGGTGGAAACTTTCAAGGGCTGTCCAGGCCGTGGAAGGCTAACAGTAGTTCCACTTCCGGATGATGCTCCCAACAGTGGAGACAGGTAGGCCCAACTCCTTGGAAAGGGTTTTGTACCCCTTGCCAGCCTTGTGACCCTCCACGATCTTGTCTCTGATGGCCTTGGAATGCTCCTTTGTCTTTCCCCTGTTGACCAAGTATGAGTGCTGTTCACAAGTTTGGGGAGGGTCTTAATTAGTCAAAAAAGGCTGGAAAAAGAGATAATTAATCCAAACATGTGAAGCTCATTGTTCTTTGTGCCTGAAATACTTCTTAATACTTTAAGGGAACCAAACAGAATTCTGGTGGTTTGAGGGGTTGAATAATAAATGACCCTCTGAATAAACTTTTCACAATTTAAAAAAAAAATAAAAAAAGAAATAACATTCTTTTTTGCTGCAGTGCATTTCACACTTCCAGGCTGATCGACAGTCCAAATGTTACAATGCCAAGTTAATTCCGATTGTGTAAACCTGCTAAATCTGCAGGGGGTTGAATACTACTTGTAGGCACTGTATGCATTCCGATTCAGATCCATCATGAATATCTCAAGCTGTTCCGCCATGCCCGGCCACAAATTTAAGATGTCATCTATATAGCGTATCCAACACTGCACACGGGCGCTACTCGAGACGTCGTTTCTGACACAAATTATCCTCTCCAAGAAACCTAGGAAAAGATTGGTGTACAACAGTGCAGAGGCCATGCCCATTGCATTGCCACGCTTCTGATGGTAAAAATTGTCTTTAAAGACAAAAAAGTTGTGGGACAGGGCAAAGCAGAGCAGCTCAACAATCAAGTCACCCATCTGGAGTAGTAGTCCCCAGAAAAAAACAAACTGCCTGGATACAATCATCACGCTTAATGCATGTATATAATGTCTCGATGTCAAGGATAACTAGAAGTACATTGTCATCCACAAAAATGCCATGAATCCTGTTGAGGATGTCTTTCATGTCCTTGACATAAGACAGTAGCGTTTCCACTAGTGGTTTAAAATGGTAATCGATAAACTTGCAAATAGGCTAACATAATCCATTTATCCTGGACACGATCGAACGCCCCGGTGGATTTACTGCATTTTTGTGGATTTTTTTGAGAAGGTAAAAAGTTGGTATGCCTAGGTATTTCACCAAAAGGTCACATACATCACGCATTTTGGAATCAATTTTTGCAGCCTCATAAGCTCTATTGAGATTGGCCTGCATCATTGCTTGTATGCCTCTCTTTAATATAAATTCGTTGGTCAGATCATGATGTTCCCCCCCTTGTCTGCTGCCTTAATGGCCACATTAGTTAAGACTTGTAGTTCAGTCAAAGCGTCTCTTTGGGCCTCGGTTAGATTGTCATATCTGTATCTCCTATTGACTTGTTTAAAGTCATTTACAAGCAGCCTAGTAAAAAATTTTATGGCTTGGCAAATGGACAAAGGGGGAAGCCTCAATGATCTGGGTAACAACGATTAGAGGATTGTTCCTCCAAAAGTCCCTGCAATGCTAGTAATGCTTTATCGCTCTCTAGACAACGTTTTTGGTAGAAAGTTTTTTCAACATTTTTTTTCTAGCAGAGATATAGCTTTTACAGCTTAAAAATGAATGAAATAATTAGTCTGCAAGAAGAAAAGGCCCTTAGATATGACCTCCACCTGTACATCTGAGAGGGCATGCGAAGATAAATTAATTACCTGAAGTTTGCTACAGTCGTTACTCCCCATTCAGGCTATTTTTCGAATGGGTTGTTGCCAACTTTTGATATTTTCTTGGAATAGCACCCAATTTGGTTAAGTCGCATGTCCTTCCAGATGTTGAGGTGGAGCTATCCTCGCCTGATCTATAAGAGTGCATAGATGTAGATCTAGACCGAGGGGTGGAACGGTGACGAAAAACCGACCAACCTCTCTGTGTCTTTTGTTTCCATCTATATATCTGATTTGTTTCACGGTGATGGAAGTCACATTGCAGTATTTTTGTTTATAATCTCTTACTTCGCTTTCCCATTTAGCTGCCTCCATCTCAATGTCCTTAGTAAATTTTTTATAGAGCTTTGTGGATAAGGTATCTGAAATATTTTTTTCAAAATTTTTCAGTTTCAATTCCATATCTGTAGAGGACCAAGTGTTTAGGTCATGGAGTAATTTTACAAAGCCCTTAGAGCAAGAGTTCGACAGGTCTTCCCACTTTTGCCTGAAGGTAGTATCTTCCACTTCAAAGGAAGGGAAAACCTGAACCCGTAACTCTCTAGGGATCAGATCTCTCTCCAAATATTTAGTAAGGAAAGCACGGTTCCTCTAGATATGGGTCCTCTTTTTGAGGATTTCTTTATATTTGTGCATAGTCATTTGCACTGATTGCTCATCAGAAGAAGAAAGAAATAAGGGGGCAGAACCATCAATTTTAAAAGCATCATCCAGTTGCTTGAGCCATAACTCATCTCGGCCTCTAAACGTCATTCTTGCTAAAGGATCAACTGTGAAGAACACAGAAATAATTACACACACAAAATCGTTCAATTGCATAATGCTATATTACAGTAGATATGCCATATGGATGTGAAAATGAACACATTACATATGGTAATGCATAAACTCCATGCACATAATTAGACCGGAGGAAAAAAGGAGCAAGATGCCTCAATTATAAAAATGAACAATATTTATTACACATATCATTACAGCTAAAAAGAAAAATACCACCAAAAATATACAGTAGATAAAGAGTATGGTATCTCAAGGAATCTGTCATACATAAAAGTGCAACTCCATACAGTGACTATAAGGCTACATTCACATGACCGTTCAGTTTTTGCGGTCCGCAAAAAACGATCCGTTTTTTTCACGGATGCATCCGTGTGTCATCTGTGTGCCTTCCGTTTTTTTGCGGACCGCAAAAAATGGAAGCAGTTAGAAAGATAAATAGATGGGTAGATATAAAGATGGATAGATAGATATAGAGACAGAGAGATAGAGGGATAGATGGATGAATGAATGAATGAATGAATGAATAGAGGGATAGATAGATAATAGATGAGAAAGACCTATATAATGTCGCACCCCCTTGCATATTCTAAGCTGGCACCCTTAAGTGACTTTCATGTGGCAGTAAAGGGTGCTTAGTAGTGATGAGCGAGCATGCTTGTAACTACTCGGTACTCGCACGAGTATCACTGTACTCGGGCTGCTCGGCGGGTACCGAGTAATTTTGCAATACTCGTGCTTTACTCGTGGTCTTCATCCCTGCATGTTGGCGCTCTTTTGAGAGCCAGCCCTCATGCAGGGATTGGCTGGCAGACCACTGCAATGCCACAGCCCTGTTAGTTGTGGAATTGCAGTGATTGGCCGGCCTGCACAGCGTGACCGAGCCTTTATACCGGCCGGCGCGCTGTGCTCTGTACACAGCCATCTCATATTCCCTGCTTTCCACGCCCACAGGCGCCTATGATTGGTTGCAGTGAGACACGCCCCCACGCTGAGTGACAGGTGTCACACTGCACCCAATCACAGCAGCCGGTGGGCGTGTCTATACTGTGCAGTAAAATAAATAAATAAATAATTAAAAAAACGGCGTGCGGTTCCCCCCAATTTTAATACCAGCCAGATAAAGCCATACAGCTGAAGGCTGGTATTCTCAGGATGGGGAGCCCCACGTTATGGGGAGCCCCCCACCCTAACAATATCAGTCAGCAGCTGGCCAGAATTGCCGCATACATTATATGCGACAATTCTGGGGCTGTACCCGGCTCTTCCCGATTTACCCTGGTGCTTTGGCAAATCGGGGTAATAAGGAGTTAATGGCAGCCCATAGCTGCCAATAAGTCCTAGATTAATCATGTCATGCGTCTATGAGACACCCTCCATGATTAATCTGTAAGTTACAGTAAATAAACACACACACCAGAAAAAATCCTTTATTAGAAATAAAAACACACACATATACCCTGGTTCACCACTTTAATCAGCCCGAAAAAGCCCTCCTTGTCCGGCGTAATCCAGGATGATCCAGCGTCGCATCCAGCGCTGCTGCATGGAGGTGACCGGAGCTGCAGCAGACACCGCCGCTCCGGTCACCTCCACACTGCAAATGAACACAGCCGCGCGATCAGCTGCTGTCACTGAGGTTACCCGCTGTCACCGCTGCATCCACCGGTGGCCGCGGGTAACCTCAGTGACAGCAGCTGATCGCGCGGCTGTGTTCATTTGCTGTGTGGAGGTGACCGGAGCGGCTGTGTGTGCTGCGGCTCCGGTCACCTCCATGCAGCAGCGCTGGATGCGACGCTGGATCATCCTGGATTACGCCGGACATGGAGGGCTTTTTCGGGCTGATTAAAGTGGTGAACCAGGGTATATGTGTGTGTTTTTATTTCTAATAAAGGATTTTTTCTGGTGTGTGTGTTTATTTACTGTAACTTACAGATTAATCATGGAGGGTGTCTCATAGACGCCTGACATGATTAATCTAGGACTTATTGGCAGCTATGGGCTGCCAATAACTCCTTATTACCCCGATTTGCCAACGCACCAGGGCAAATCGGGAAGAGCCGGGTACAGTCCCAGAACTGTCGCATATAATGTATGCGGCAATTCTGGGCGGCTGTTGGCTGATATTGTTAGGGTGGGGGGCTCCCCATAACGTGGAGCTCCCCATCCTGAGAATACCAGCCTTCAGCCGTATGGCTTTATCTGGCTGGTTTTAAAAATGGGGGGAACCGCACGCCGTTTTTTTTAATTATTTATTAATTTTAATTATTAATTTTAATTATTTATTAAATAATTAAAAAAAACGGCGTGCGGTTCCCCCCATTTTTAAAACCAGCCAGATAAAGCCATACGGCTGAAGGCTGGTATTCTCAGGATGGGGAGCTCCACGTTATGGGGAGCCCCCCACCCTAACAATATCAGCCAACAGCTGCCCAGAATTGCCGCATACATTATATGCGACAGTTCTGGGACTGTACCCGGCTCTTCCCGATTTACCCTGGTGCGTTGGCAAATCGGGGTAATAAGGAGTTAATGGCAGCCCATAGCTGCCACTAAATCCTAGATTAATCATGTCAGGCGTCTCCCCGAGATTCCTTCCATGATTAATCTGTAAATTACAGTTAAAAAACACACACATCCGAAAAATCCTTTATTAGAAATAAAAAACACTAACAAAGTCCCTCATTACCAATTTATTAACCCCGACAAACCCTCCATGTCCGGCGTACTCCACGGACTCCGGCGTCGCGTCCAGCTCTGCTGCATGGAAGTGACAGGAGCTGCAGAAGACACCGCCGCTCCGGTCACCTCCACGCAGCTAATGAAGACAGCCGTGCGATCAGCTGAGCTGTCACTGAGGTTACCCGCTGTCACTGGATCCAGTGACGGCGGGTAACCTCAGTGACAGCTCAGCTGATCGCGCTACTCACCTCATTTGCTGCATGGAGGTGACCGGAGCGGCGGTGTCTTCTGCAGCTCCGGTCACCTCTATGCAGCAGCGCAGGATGCGACGCTGGAACATCCTGGATGACGCCGGACATGGAGGGCTTTTTGGGGCTGATTAAAGTGGTGAACCAGGGTATATGTGTGTGTTTTTATTTCTAATAAAGGATTTTTTCGGGTGTGTGTTTATTTACTGTAACTTACAGATTAATCATGGAGGGTGTCTCATAGACGCCTGACATGATTAATCTAGGATTTAGTGGCAGCTATGGGCTGCCATTAACTCCTTATTACCCCGATTTGCCAAAGCACCAGGGCAAATCGGGAAGAGCCGGGTACAGCCCCAGAACTGTCGCATATAATGTATGCGGCAATTCTGGGCGGCTGCTGACTGATATTGTTAGGCTGGGGGGCTCCCCATAACGTGGAGCTCCCCATCCTGAGAATACCAGCCTTCAGCCGTATGGCTTTATCTGGCTGGCATTAAAATGGGGGGGACCGCACGCCGTTTTTTTTTAATTATTTATTAATTTATTTTACTGCACAGTATAGACACGCCCACCGGCTGCTGTGATTGGGTGCAGTGTGACACCTGTCACTCAGCGTGGGGGCGTGTCTCACTGCAACCAATCATAGGCACCGGTGGGCGGGGAAAGCAGGGAATAGGAGATTGTTTAATGAGCGGCCGGCTTTTTCAAAATAGTAAAAGCCGCCGGTCACCTCCACGCAGCTAATGAAGGGAATAGCGCGATCAGCTGCTGTCAGTCAGGTAACTCCCGGCCACCGCTGGATCCAGCGGTGCCGCGATTAACCTCAGTGACAGCAGCTGATCGCTATACTCACCTCAGTTGGTGCATGGAGCTGACTGGAGCGGCGGTGAGTAGCGCGATCAGCTGAGCTGTCACTGAGGTTACCCGCGGCCACCGCTGCATCCACCGCTGGATCCAGGTAACCTCAGTGACAGCTCAGCTGATCGCTATACTCATCTCATTAGCTGCGTGGAGGTGACCGGAGCGGCGGTGTCTTCTGCAGCTCCTGTCACTTCCATGCAGCAGAGCTGGACGCGACGCTGGAGGACTGTGGAGTACGCCGGACATGGAGGGTTTGTCGGGGTTAATAAATTGGTAATGAGGGACTTTGTTAGTGTTTTTTATTTCTAATAAAGGATTTTTCGGGTGTGTGTGTTTTTTAACTGTAATTTACAGATTAATCATGGAAGGAATCTCGGGGAGACGCCTGACATGATTAATCTAGGATTTAGTGGCAGCTATGGGCTGCCATTAACTCCTTATTACCCCGATTTGCCAACGCACCAGGGTAAATCGGGAAGAGCCGGGTACAGCCCCAGAACTGTCGCATCTAATGTATGCGGCAATTCTGGGCGGCTGCTGACTGATATTGTTAGGGTGGGGGGCTCCCCATAACGTGGAGCTCCCCATCCTGAGAATACCAGCCTTCAGCCGTATGGCTTTATCTGGCTGGTATTAAAATTGGGGGGACCGCATGCCGTTTTTTTTAATTATTTAATTATTTATTTCACTGCACAGTATACACACACCGGCTGCTGTGATTGGGTGCAGTGTGACAGCTGTCACTCAGTGTGGGAGCGTGTCTCACTGCAACCAATCATAGGCGCCGAAAAGCAGGACAGCAGGGAATAGGAGATTGATTAATGAGCGGCAGGCTTTTTCAAAAGAGGAAAAGCCACCGGAGTTTGAACAGCTGTGCAGCGCCGCGGCAGTGATCGGGGAACGGTAAGTAAGAGAGAGGGGGGGGAACTGACCGACAGACTGTGAGAGGGGGACAGACAAGACAGAGAGAGACAGACAGAGCGAGACCGACCGACGGGAGATAGAATGAAAAAAAAAATGACCGACATCGCTAGTAAAAAGCACAAAACGTGCGTTTTGGACATCGGAGTGCCACACAAGGTTTTCATGTAAAATCTTTCATGTATTAATCTCAAAAAGTAACATACACCAGCTCTATCTCACTATTGGGTATGTGCCCTTAACATTTCCGCCATGAAAATTCATTTTGGTGTCATTTTGGAAGGTTTTCTGGTGAGTCCGTAAAAATGGCGTAAAACTCGGACAAAATTGTTCACATCTGTGACTTTTGAGTGATAAATGCTTCAAGGGGTCTTCCCCATGCTGATGCCATGTCATTTGAGCACTCTTCTGAGACTTTTGTGACATTTTTAGGGTTTCTCCATGCTGCCGGGGGGTCATTTCACAAAAATACTCGGGTCTCCCATAGGATAACATTGGGCTCGGTGCTCGGGCCGAGTACACGAGTATCTTGGGAGGCTCGGCCCGAGCTTCGAGCACCCGAGCTTTTTAGTACTCGCTCATCACTAGTGCTTAGCCTTGTATTTAGCCAAAATATAAATAAATAATTTTAAAAAAAAACCGACGTGGGGTCCCCCCTATCTTTTGTAGCCAGCTAGGGTAAAGCAGACGACAGCAGCTTACAAACCACAGCTAGCAGTTTCACCTTGGTTGGTAATCCAAAACAGAGGGCACCCCACGCTGTTATTTTAAATTAAATAAATAATTTAAAAAAAAGTGGGGTCCCCCCCAAATTGGATCACCAGCCAAGGTAAAGAGGACAGCTGTTGTCTGTGGTCTGGTATTCTCAGACTAGGGAAGTCCACCATTATTGGACACTCCCAGCCTAAAAATAGCAGGCCACAGCTGCCCCAGAAGTGGCGCATCCAACTCATCCCATTGCACTGGTGCGGTGGCAAACGGGGTAATATATGAGGTTGATGCTAGATGTGTAATGTCACCTGGCATCAAGCCCTGGGGTTAGTGATGTCACACGTCTATCAGATACCCGACATCACAACCCAGTCAGTAATAAAAAAAATAGACAACAAAAAAACATTCCCTGCTTCACCAATTTATTTAAAAGAACAATCAAATCTGGGTCCGGCATAATCCAATAAGGGATCCCACGACAACCCATACCATAGTCACTGTCCCAGTCAATGAAAAACAGAATATTCCCCATTGGCTGGGTGAGTAGTGCAGTGACCTGAGCTAACATCAATAGGTCAACCCAGGTCACTGCAAGTTATGACGAGTGCTGCCATCAGGAGGTTAGATGAGATCATTACCTGCTGTGACGATCTCCTGCACTCCTGACGTCAGCACTGTCACTGACTTCCATGGTCCTCTGCGTTCACAGCGAAGAATCACGGTAGCCCGTGACATCACTGGTAGTGAAAGTCTCAGACCGCCCGCGAGACGTGATGTGAGAACACGGCGGGCATTGAAGGCAGGGACAGCACTGACGTCAGGAGTACAGGAGATCGTCACAGCAGGTAATGATCTCATCTAACCTCCTGATGGCAGCGCTAGTCATCCCCGCGGCTGCCCGCACTGCTGTGTATCAGTGTCTGCCCGTACTGCAGTGTGAGAAGCTGCTGATACCGCAGTGCAGGCAGACACTGACACACTGCAGTGCGAGCAGCCGCAGGGCTGGCGCGGGAGCAGGACAAAGACTGCAGGGGCACCCGACGGAAGTCACACGGAAGTCCTTCCATGCGGCTTCCAGGGATTTTGCAGACCCATTGACTTGTATTGAGTCACGGTCCGCAATTACGGAACAGAATAGGACATGTTCCATAATAACGGAGCGGACATATGGCATCCGATGTGTTTTTTTGTAGGATCGGATGCACACGGAAGTTCTTCCGTGCGGCTTCCAGGGATTTTACGGACCCATTGACTTGTATTGACTAGTCACGTTCCGCAATTACGGAACAGAATAGGACATGTTCCATTATAACGGAGCGGCCATATGGCATCCAATGTGTTTTTTTGTAGGATCGTATGAACACGGAAGTTCTTCCGTGTGCCATCCGATCCTACACAAAAGACATTGAAAAGATGGTCCTGTCCGTGGGTCCACAAAAAAACAGCAACTGACAATCATAAATGGAATGGTCATTAACCCGTAGTTGCTCACTGAAACAAATTTGGTATATAATTAATATACAGTGGAACCTTGGTTAACGAGAACAATCCGTTCTGGGAGTGTGCTTGTTAACCAAGTTACTCGTTCAACAAAGCAAGATTTCCCATAGGAAATCATTGCAATGCAGACAATTCGTTCCACAACTTGTTAAATGTCCCATCCTGGTTCCCTATTGTGTCATTCCACAGATGCACAAACACACACAAACTCACAAACACACACAGACACACAAGCACGCACACACACGCACATATTATGCTCACCTTACCTTCCGTTCCCTCGCCGGTCTCCTGGGACTTGCTGTTCGCTAGTACGGGCTGTGTATAGGGTTACCATCACGATGAGGGAGGAACGTCCACTGCCAGAGTGCTGACGTCAAAGGCAGGAGCCGCTTGCCTCTGATTGGCCAGCGCGCTGCCTTTGAGTAGCGGTGACAGAGGAAGTTCCTGCCTCGTCGCTATGGTTGCCGATGCACAGCCTATACCAGCGAACTACAGGACCCAGGAGGCCGGCGATGGAATGTAAAGTACACATATTATGCTAACCTTACCTTCCGCTCCATCGCCGGCCTCCTGGATCTTGTAGTTCGCTGCGAGGATTCCTACCTCATCGCGATGTACCGGGGAACTAGAGGAACCATGAGGCTGGCGGTGGAACGGATGGTAAGATGAGCATAATACTGTATGTGTGTGCGCGTGCGTGTGTTTGTGTGTGTTTGTGCATGCTTGGGTGTGTTTGTGCGGACTGCAAGTGCGGGTTAGAGCGCGGTGGATGTACAGAACTGGAAGTGTGTGCGGTGAGTATTTTGCTCGTACAGCAAAGCTTTCTCGTAAACCGAGTTACAAATTTACAGAAAGCTTTGCTTGTTAAGCAAAATTCTCGTTAACTGGGTCACTCGTTAAGCGAGGTTGCACTGTATAATTAACAAAAAACTATGTTTTTATAAAGATATATCCCAAAAACAGTCGCTTCCGGGGGCTGCGGCTCCTCTTCATCTGTGGGGCCGGATCACACCACATGCTAGCTCCGCTGACAGATGAGCTTCAATGCACCTGCACGCAGCATTCAGCAGTGAACAGTGTGCGCAGTGTGGATTTAAAGGGCAGGAAAGTGCAGCTGCCTGTCCGAGCACTACAGTTCCAGGAAGTCAGCCCGGGAGCCACAGAAAGATCACTGCCCCTGCCGACGGTGAGTGGGCCCCCTTTGCTGTCCAGGGCTCCGGCACTTACCCAGCTGCGCCGACTGCTGATGCCGGACCTGATTCAGATGTCTCATATTGCAAGTGGTGCTCAAGTTAAGAATATTAATTCCACACTTTGAGCTGCCTTTGAGGTGCTAGGGGCTGGCTGTTGTGCTTTTGCAGTGCAGCTGAGGCAGTGGGACCACGACCTTTTCCTCTGAACTGGGCATGTTACTCAGATAGCCATGACTGCATGTGAGATCTAGGATTTCATCATCCCCACATCATCTTCCACCCACTCCTCACCTCTGCCCTCCTTTGTCAGTCTGCACGCTGCAGAAAACAGCAGTAGTTAGCCTGACGATGTGACCATGTGCACTAGCTCTCCCACGTCCTCATTCTCAAACTGAACAAGTGGTTGTGCATTAGTGTACTCCACCTCTGCTACTTCTGGGGCACGGGAAGGTGTATAACCCACAGAACTTCTGTCAGCAAAGTCATCAAAAAGCAGAAGTGACTGCTGGGGGCTTAGATTGCTTGCATGATTTGCTAGGCTAGGGGGTGAGGTATGAGGCAGATGCCTATGGGTTAAAGGTGCAAATTATGCGCTTTCAGCAAGGGACTGGGTGGAAGACAAAAGGGGGCTTTACCAATGAGTTTGAGTGTGCAATGCAGGCAGAGGTGATGCAAATATCTTTGCACTAGTGGGACAATACAGATGTCCAACAGCCACGTTTAGGATGCCACTAAGTACACTCAGTGTTTGCTAGTACAATGGCTTAGTAACAATGAGTTTGAGTGTGCAATGCAGGCAGAGGTGCTGCAAATATCTTTGCACTAGTGGGACAATACAGAAGTCCAACAGCCACGTTTAGGATGCCACTAAGTTTTCTCAGTGTTTGCTAGTATAATGGCTTAGTAACAATGAGTTTGAGTGTGCAATGCAGGTAGAGCTGCTGCAAATATCTTTGCACTAGTGGGACAATACTGACGTATAACAGCCACGTTTAGGGTGCCACTAAGTTCACTCAGTGTTTGCTAGTATAATGGCTTAGTAACAATGAGTTTGAGTGGGCAATGCAGGCAGAGGTGCTGCAAATATCTTTGCACTAGTAGGACAAAACAGAAGTCCAACAGCCACGTTTAGGATGCCACTAAGTTCACTCAGTGGTTCCTAGTATAATGGCTTAGTAACAATGAGTTTGAGTGTGCAATGCAGGCAGAGGTGCTGCAAATATCTTTGAGCTAGTGGGACAATACAGAAGTCCAACAGCCACTTTTAGGATGCCACTAAGTTCACTCAGTGTTTGCTAGTATAATGGCTTAGTAACAATGAGTTTGAGTGTGCAATGCAGGCAGAGGTGCTGCAAATATCTTTGCACTAGTGGGACAATACAGAAGTCCAAAAGCCACGTTTAGGATGCCACTAAATTCACTCAGTGTTTGCTAGTATAATGGCTTAGTAACAATGAGTTTCAGTGTGCAATGCAGGCAGACATGCTGCAAATATCTTTGCACTAGTGGGACAATACAGAAGTCCAAAAGCCACGTTTAGGATGCCACTAAATTCACTCAGTGTTTGCTAGTATAATGGCTTAGTAACAATGAGTTTGAGTGTGCAATGCAGGCAGAGGTGCTGCAAATATCTTTGCACTAGTGGGACAATACACAAGTCCAACAGCCATGTTTAGGATGCCACTAAGTTCACTCAGTGTTTGCTAGTATAATGGCTTAGTAACAATGAGTTTGAGTGTGCAATGCAGGCAGAGGTGATGCAAATATCTTTGCACTAGTGGGACAATACAGAAGTCCAACAGCCACGTTTAGGATGCCACTAAGTTCACTCATTGTTTGCTAGTATAATGGCTTAGTAACAATGAGTTTGAGTGGGCAATGCAGGCAGAGGTGCTGCAAATATCTTTGCACTAGTAGGACAAAACAGAAGTCCAACAGCCACGTTTAGGATGCCACTAAGTTCACTCAGTGGTTCCTAGTATAATGGCTTAGTAACAATGAGTTTGAGTGTGCAATGCAGGCAGAGGTGCTGCAAATATCTTTGAGCTAGTGGGACAATACAGAAGTCCAACAGCCACTTTTAGGATGCCACTAAGTTCACTCAGTGTTTGCTAGTATAATGGCTTAGTAACAATGAGTTTGAGTGTGCAATGCAGGCAGAGGTGCTGCAAATATCTTTGCACTAGTGGGACAATACAGAAGTCCAAAAGCCACGTTTAGGATGCCACTAAATTCACTCAGTGTTTGCTAGTATAATGGCTTAGTAACAATGAGTTTCAGTGTGCAATGCAGGCAGACATGCTGCAAATATCTTTGCACTAGTGGGACAATACAGAAGTCCAACAGCCACTTTTAGGATGACACTAAGTTCACTCAGTGTTTGCTAGTATAATGGCTTAGTAACAATGAGTTTGAGTGTGCAATGCAGGCAGAGGTGCTGCAAATATCTTTGCACTAGTGGGACAATACAGAAGTCCAACAGCCACTTTTAGGATGCCACTAAGTTCACTTAGTGTTTGCTAGTATAATGGCTTAGTAACAATGAGTTTGAGTGTGCAATGCAGGCAGAGGTGCTGTAAATATCTTTGCACTAGTGGGACAATACAGAAGTCCAACAGCCACATTTAGGATGCCACTAAGTTCACTCAGTGTTAGCTAGTATAATGGCTTAGTAACAATGAGTTTGAGTGTGCAATGCAGGCAGAGGTGCTGCAAATATCTTTGCACTAGTGGGACAATACAGATGTCCAACAGCCACGTTTAGAATGCCAATAAGTTCACTCAGTGTTTGCTAGTACAATGGCTTAGTAACAATGAGTTTGAGTGTGCAATGCAGGCAGAGGTGCTGCAAATATCTTTGCACTAGTGGGACAATACAGAATTCCAACAGCCACGTTTAGGATGCCACTAAGTTCACTCAGTGTTTGCTAGTATAATGGCTTAGTAACAATGAGTTTGAGTGTGCAATGCAGGCAGAGGTGCTGCAAATATCGTTGCACTAGGGGGACAATACAGAAGTCCAACAGCCACGTTTAGGATGCCACTAAGTTCACTCAGTGTTTGCTAGTATAAGGGATTAGTAACAATTAGTTTGAGTGTGCAATGCAGGCAGAGGTGCTGCAAATATCTTTGCACTAGTGGGACAATACAGAAGTCCAACAGCCACGTTTAGGATGCCACTAAGTTCACTCAGTGTTTGCTAGTATAATGGCTTAGTAACAATGAGTTTGAGTGTGCAATGCAGGCAGAGGTGATGCAAATATCTTTGCACTAGTGGGACAATACAGAAGTCCAACAGCCACGTTTAGGATGCCACTAAGTTCACTCAGTGTTTGCTAGTATAATGGCTTAGTAACAATGAGTTTGAGTGTGCAATGCAGGCAGAGGTGATGCAAATATCTTTGCACTAGTGGGACAATACAGAAGTCCAACAGCCACATTTAGGATGCCACTAAGTTCACTCAGTGTTTCCTAGTATAATGGATTAGTAACAATGAGTTTGAGTGTGCAATGCAGGCAGAGGTGCTGCAAATATCTTTGCACTAGTGGGACAATACAGAAGTCCAAAAGCCACGTTTAGGATGCCACTAAATTCACTCAGTGTTTGCTAGTATAATGGCTTAGTAACAATGAGTTTCAGTGTGCAATGCAGGCAGACATGCTGCAAATATCTTTGCACTAGTGGGACAATACAGAAGTCCAACAGCCACTTTTAGGATGACACTAAGTTCACTCAGTGTTTGCTAGTATAATGGCTTAGTAACAATGAGTTTGAGTGTGCAATGCAGGCAGAGGTGCTGCAAATATCTTTGCACTAGTGGAACAATACAGAAGTCCAACAGCCACGTTTAGGATGCCACTAAGTTCACTCAGTGTTTGCTAGTATAACGGCTTAGTAACAATGAGTTTGAGTGTGCAATGCAGGCAGAGGTGCTGCAAATATCTTTGCACTAGTGGGACAATACAGATGTCCAACAGCCACGTTTAGAATGCCAATAAGTTCACTCAGTGTTTGCAAGTACAATGGCTTAGTAACAATGAGTTTGAGTGTGCAATGCAGGCAGAGGTGCTGCAAATATCTTTGCACTAGTGGGACAATACAGAAGTCCAACAGCCATGTTTAGGATGCCACTAAGTTCACTCAGTGTTTGCTAGTATAATGGCTTAGTATCAATGAGTTTGAGTGTGCAATGCAGGCAGAGGTGATGCAAATATCTTTGCACTAGTGGGACAATACAGAAGTCCAACAGCCACGTTTAGGATGCCACTAAGTTCACTCAGTGTTTGCTAGTATAATGGCTTAGTAACAATGAGTTTGAGTGTGCAATGCAGGCAGAGATGATGCAAATATCTTTGCACTAGTGGGACAATACAGAAGTCCAACAGCCACATTTAGGATGCCACTAAGTTCACTCAGTGTTTCCTAGTATAATGGCTTAGTAACAATGAGTTTGAGTGTGCAATGCAGGCAGAGGTGCTGCAAATATCTTTGCACTAGTGGGACAATACAGAAGTCCAAAAGCCACGTTTAGGATGCCACTAAATTCACTCAGTGTTTGCTAGTATAATGGCTTAGTAACAATGAGTTTCAGTGTGCAATGCAGGCAGACATGATGCAAATATCTTTGCACTAGTGGGACAATACAGAAGTCCAACAGCCACTTTTAGGATGACACTAAGTTCACTCAGTGTTTGCTAGTATAATGGCTTAGTAACAATGAGTTTGAGTGTGCAATGCAGGCAGAGGTGCTGCAAATATCTTTGCACTAGTGGAACAATACAGAAGTCCAACAGCCACGTTTAGGATGCCACTAAGTTCACTCAGTGTTTGCTAGTATAACGGCTTAGTAACAATGAGTTTGAGTGTGCAATGCAGGCAGAGGTGCTGCAAATATCTTTCCACTAGTGGGACAATACAGAAGTCCAACAGCCACTTTTAGGATGCCACTAAGTTCACTTAGTGTTTGCTAGTATAATGGCTTAGTAACAATGAGTTTGAGTGTGCAATGCAGGCAGAGATGCTGTAAATATCTTTGCACTAGTGGGACAATACAGAAGTCCAACAGCCACGTTTAGGATGCCACTAAGTTCACTCAGTGTTAGCTAGTATAATGGCTTAGTAACAATGAGTTTGAGTGTGCAATGCAGGCAGAGGTGCTGCAAATATCTTTGCACTAGTGGGACAATACAGATGTCCAACAGCCACGTTTAGAATGCCAATAAGTTCACTCAGTGTTTGCTAGTACAATGGCTTAGTAACAATGAGTTTGAGTGTGCAATGCAGGCAGAGGTGCTGCAAATATCTTTGCACTAGTGGGACAATACAGAAGTCCAAAAGCCACGTTTAGGATGCCACTAAGTTCACTCAGTGTTTGCTAGTATAATGGCTTAGTAACAATGAGTTTGAGTGTGCAATGCAGGCAGAGGTGCTGCAAATATCTTTGCACTAGTGGGACAATACTGAAATCCAACAGCCACGTTTAGGATGCCACTAAGTTCACTCAGTGTTTGCTAGTATAATGGCTTAGTAACAATGAGTTTGAGTGTGCAATGCAGGCAGAGGTGATGCAAATATCTTTGCACTAGTGGGACAATACAGAAGTCCAACAGCCACGTTTAGGATGCCACTAAGTTCACTCAGTGTTTGCTAGTATAATGGCTTAGTAACAATGAGTTTGAGTGTGCAATGCAGGCAGAGGTGCTGCAAATATCTTTGCACTAGTTGGACAATACAGATGTCCAAAAGCCACGTTTAGGATGCCACTAAGTTCACTCAGTGATTGCTAGTATAATGGCTTAGTAACAATGAGTTTGAGTGTGCAATGCAGGCAGAGGTGCTGCAAATATCTTTGCACTAGTGGGACAATACAGAAGTCCAACAGCCACGTTTAGGATGCCACTAAGTTCACTCAGTGTTTGCTAGTTTAATTGCTTAGTAACAATGAGTTTGAGTGTGCAATGCAGGCAGAGGTGCTTCAAATATCTTTGCACTAGTGGGACAATACAGAAGTCCAACAGCCACGTTTAGGATGCCACTAAGTTCACTCAGTGTTTCCTAGTATAATGGCTTAGTAACAATGAGTTTCAGTGTGCAATGCAGGCAGACATGCTGCAAATATCTTTGCACTAGTGGGACAATACTGAAATCCAACAGCCACGTTTAGGATGCCACTAAGTTCACTCAGTGTTTGCTAGTATAATGGCTTAGTAACAATGAGTTTGAGTGTGCAATGCAGGCAGAGGTGATGCAAATATCTTTGCACTAGTGGGACAATACAGAAGTCCAACAGCCACGTTTAGGATGCCACTAAGTTCACTCAGTGTTTGCTAGTATAATGGCTTAGTAACAATGAGTTTGAGTGTGCAATGCAGGCAGAGGTGATGCAAATATCTTTGCACTAGTGGGACAATACAGAAGTCCAACAGCCACATTTAGGATGCCACTAAGTTCACTCAGTGTTTCCTAGTATAATGGCTTAGTAACAATGAGTTTGAGTGTGCAATGCAGGCAGAGGTGCTGCAAATATCTTTGCACTAGTTGGACAATACAGATGTCCAAAAGCCACTTTTAGGATGCCACTAAGTTCACTCAGTGTTTGCTAGTATAATGGCTTAGTAACAATGAGTTTGAGTGTGCAATGCAGGCAGAGGTGCTGCAAATATCTTTGCACTAGTTGGACAATACAGATGTCCAAAAGCCACGTTTAGGATGCCACTAAGTTCACTCAGTGATTGCTAGTATAATGGCTTAGTAACAATGAGTTTGAGTGTGCAATGCAGGCAGAGGTGCTGCAAATATCTTTGCACTAGTGGGACAATACAGAAGTCCAACAGCCACGTTTAGGATGCCACTAAGTTCACTCAGTGTTTGCTAGTTTAATTGCTTAGTAACAATGAGTTTGAGTGTGCAATGCAGGTAGAGGTGCTTCAAATATCTTTGCACTAGTGGGACAATACAGAAGTCCAACAGCCACGTTTAGGATGCCACTAAGTTCACTCAGTGTTTCCTAGTATAATGGCTTAGTAACAATGAGTTTCAGTGTGCAATGCAGGCAGACATGCTGCAAATATCTTTGCACTAGTGGGACAATACAGAAGTCCAACAGCCACTTTTAGGATGACACTAAGTTCACTCAGTGTTTGCTAGTATAATGGCTTAGCAACAATGAGTTTGAGTGTGCAATGCAGGCAGAGGTGCTGCAAATATCTTTGCACTAGTGGGACAATACAGATGTCCAACAGCCACGTTTAGAATGCCAATAAGTTCACTCAGTGTTTGCTAGTATAATGGCTTAGTAACAATGATTTTGAGTGTGCAATGCAGGCAGAGGTGCTGCAAATATCTTTGCACTAGGGGGACAATACAGAAGTCCAACAGCCACGTTTAGGATGCCACTAAGTTCACTCAGTGTTTGCTAGTATAATGGCTTAGTAACAATTAGTTTGAGTGTGCAATGCAGGCAGAGGTGCTGCAAATTTCTTTGCACTAGTGGGACAATACAGAAGTCCAACAGCCACGTTTAGGATGCCACTAAGTTCACTCAGTGTTTGCTAGTATAATGGCTTAGTAACAATGAGTTTGAGTGTGCAATGCAGGCAGAGGTGCTGCAAATATCTTTGCACTAGTGGGACAATAAAGAAATCCAACAGCCACGTTTAGGATGCCACTAAGTTCACTCAGTGTTTGCTAGTATAATGGCTTAGTAACAATGAGTTTGAGTGTGCAATGCAGGCAGAGGTGATGCAAATATCTTTGCACTAGTGGGACAATACAGAAGTCCAACAGCCACATTTAGGATGCCACTAAGTTCACTCAGTGTTTCCTAGTATAATGGCTTAGTAACAATGAGTTTGAGTGTGCAATGCAGGCAGAGGTGCTGCAAATATCTTTGCACTAGTTGGACAATACAGATGTCCAAAAGCCACTTTTAGGATGCCACTAAGTTCACTCAGTGCTTGCTAGTATAATGGCTTAGTAACAATGAGTTTGAGTGTGCAATGCAGGCAGAGGTGCTGCAAATATCTTTGCACTAGTGGGACAATACAGAAGTCCAAAAGCCACGTTTAGGATGCCACTAAATTCACTCAGTGTTTGCTAGTATAATGGCTTAGTAACAATGAGTTTCAGTGTGCAATGCAGGCAGACATGCTGCAAATATCTTTGCACTAGTGGGACAATACAGAAGTCCAACAGCCACTTTTAGGATGACACTAAGTTCACTCAGTGTTTGCTAGTATAATGGCTTAGTAACAATGAGTTTGAGTGTGCAATGCAGGCAGAGGTGCTGCAAATATCTTTGCACTAGTGGGAAAATACAGAAGTCCAACAGCCACGTTTAGGATGCCACTAAGTTCACTCAGTGTTTGCTAGTATAATTGCTTAGTAACAATGAGTTTGAGTGTGCAATGCAGGCAGAGGTGCTGCAAATATCTTTGCACTAGTGGGACAATACAGAAGTCCAACAGCCACGTTTAGGATGCCACTAAGTTCACTCAGTGTTTGCTAGTTTAATTGCTTAGTAACAATGAGTTTGAGTGTGCAATGCAGGCAGAGGTGCTTCAAATATCTTTGCACTAGTGGGACAATACAGAAGTCCAACAGCCACGTTTAGGATGCCACTAAGTTCACTCAGTGTTTCCTAGTATAATGGCTTAGTAACAATGAGTTTCAGTGTGCAATGCAGGCAGACATGCTGCAAATATCTTTGCACTAGTGGGACAATACAGAAGTCCAACAGCCACTTTTAGGATGACACTAAGTTCACTCAGTGTTTGCTAGTATAATGGCTTAGTAACAATGAGTTTGAGTGTGCAATGCAGGCAGAGGTGCTGCAAATATCTTTGCACTAGTGGGACAATACAGATGTCCAACAGCCACGTTTAGAATGCCAATAAGTTCACTCAGTGTTTGCTAGTATAATGGCTTAGTAACAATGATTTTGAGTGTGCAATGCAGGCAGAGGTGCTGCAAATATCTTTGCACTAGGGGGACAATACAGAAGTCCAACAGCCACGTTTAGGATGCCACTAAGTTCACTCAGTGTTTGCTAGTATAATGGCTTAGTAACAATTAGTTTGAGTGTGCAATGCAGGCAGAGGTGCTGCAAATTTCTTTGCACTAGTGGGACAATACAGAAGTCCAACAGCCACGTTTAGGATGCCACTAAGTTCACTCAGTGTTTGCTAGTATAATGGCTTAGTAACAATGAGTTTGAGTGTGCAATGCAGGCAGAGGTGCTGCAAATATCTTTGCACTAGTGGGACAATACAGAAGTCCAACAGCGACGTTTAGGATGCCACTAAGTTCACTCAGTGTTCGCTAGTATAATGGCTTAGTAACAATGAGTTTGAGTGTGCAATGCAGGCAGAGGTGCTGCAAATATCTTTGCACTAGGGGGACAATACAGAAGTCCAACAGCCACGTTTAGGATGCCACTAAGTTCACTCAGTGTTTGCTAGTATAATGGATTAGTAACAATTAGTTTGAGTGTGCAATGCAGGCAGAGGTGCTGCAAATATCTTTGCACTAGTGGGACAATACAGAAATCCAACAGCCACGTTTAGGATGCCACTAAGTTCACTCAGTGTTTGCTAGTATAATGGCTTAGTAACAATGAGTTTGAGTGTGCAATGCAGGCAGAGGTGATGCAAATATCTTTGCACTAGTGGGACAATACAGAAGTCCAACAGCCACATTTAGGATGCCACTAAGTTCACTCAGTGTTTCCTAGTATAATGGCTTAGTAACAATGAGTTTGAGTGTGCAATGCAGGCAGAGGTGCTGCAAATATCTTTGCACTAGTTGGACAATACAGATGTCCAAAAGCCACTTTTAGGATGCCACTAAGTTCACTCAGTGTTTGCTAGTATAATGGCTTAGTAACAATGAGTTTGAGTGTGCAATGCAGGCAGAGGTGCTGCAAATATCTTTGCACTAGTTGGACAATACAGATGTCCAAAAGCCACGTTTAGGATGCCACTAAGTTCACTCAGTGATTGCTAGTATAATGGCTTAGTAACAATGAGTTTGAGAGTGCAATGCAGGCAGAGGTGCTGCAAATATCTTTGCACTAGTGGGAAAATACAGATGTCCAAAAGCCACGTTTAGGATTCCACTAAGTTCACTCAGTGATTGCTAGTATAATGGCTTAGTAACAATGAGTTTGAGTGTGCAATGCAGGCAGAGGTGCTGCAAATATCTTTGCACTAGTGGGAAAATACAGAAGTCCAACAGCCACGTTTAGGATGCCACTAAGTTCTCTCAGTGTTTGCTAGTATAATTGCTTAGTAACAATGAGTTTGAGTGTGCAATGCAGGCAGAGGTGCTTCAAATATCTTTGCACTAGTGGGACAATACAGAAGTCCAACAGCCACGTTTAGGATGCCACTAAGTTCACTCAGTGTTTCCTAGTATAATGGCTTAGTAATAATGAGTTTCAGTGTGCAATGCAGGCAGACATGCTGCAAATATCTTTGCACTAGTGGAACAAAACAGAAGTCCAACAGTCACGTTTAGGATGCCACTAAGTTCACTCAGTGTTTGCTAGTATAATGGCTTAGTAACAATGAGTTTGAGTGTGCAATGCAGGCAGAGGTGCTGCAAATATCTTTGCACTAGTTGGACAATACAGATGTCCAAAAGCCACGTTTAGGATGCCACTAAGTTCACTCAGTGATTGCTAGTATAATGGCTTAGTAACAATGAGTTTGAGTGTGCAATGCAGGCAGAGGTGCTGCAAATATCTTTGCACTAGTGGGACAATACAGAAGTCCAACAGCCACGTTTAGGATGCCACTAAGTTCACTCAGTGTTTGCTAGTTTAATTGCTTAGTAACAATGAGTTTGAGTGTGCAATGCAGGCAGAGGTGCTTCAAATATCTTTGCACTAGTGGGACAATACAGAAGTCCAACAGCCACGTTTAGGATGCCACTAAGTTCACTCAGTGTTTCCTAGTATAATGGCTTAGTAACAATGAGTTTCAGTGTGCAATGCAGGCAGACATGCTGCAAATATCTTTGCACTAGTGGGACAATACAGAAGTCCAACAGCCACTTTTAGGATGACACTAAGTTCACTCAGTGTTTGCTAGTATAATGGCTTAGTAACAATGAGTTTGAGTGTGCAATGCAGGCAGAGGTGCTGCAAATATCTTTGCACTAGTGGGACAATACAGATGTCCAACAGCTACGTTTAGAATGCCAATAAGTTCACTCAGTGTTTGCTAGTATAATGGCTTAGTAACAATGATTTTGAGTGTGCAATGCAGGCAGAGGTGCTGCAAATATCTTTGCACTAGGGGGACAATACAGAAGTCCAACAGCCACGTTTAGGATGCCACTAAGTTCACTCAGTGTTTGCTAGTATAATGGCTTAGTAACAATTAGTTTGAGTGTGCAATGCAGGCAGAGGTGCTGCAAATTTCTTTGCACTAGTGGGACAATACAGAAGTCCAACAGCCACGTTTAGGATGCCACTAAGTTCACTCAGTGTTTGCTAGTATAATGGCTTAGTAACAATGAGTTTGAGTGTGCAATGCAGGCAGAGGTGCTGCAAATATCTTTGCACTAGTGGGACAATACAGAAGTCCAACAGCGACGTTTAGGATGCCACTAAGTTCACTCAGTGTTCGCTAGTATAATGGCTTAGTAACAATGAGTTTGAGTGTGCAATGCAGGCAGAGGTGCTGCAAATATCTTTGCACTAGGGGGACAATACAGAAGTCCAACAGCCACGTTTAGGATGCCACTAAGTTCACTCAGTGTTTGCTAGTATAATGGATTAGTAACAATTAGTTTGAGTGTGCAATGCAGGCAGAGGTGCTGCAAATATCTTTGCACTAGTGGGACAATACAGAAATCCAACAGCCACGTTTAGGATGCCACTAAGTTCACTCAGTGTTTGCTAGTATAATGGCTTAGTAACAATGAGTTTGAGTGTGCAATGCAGGCAGAGGTGATGCAAATATCTTTGCACTAGTGGGACAATACAGAAGTCCAACAGCCACATTTAGGATGCCACTAAGTTCACTCAGTGTTTCCTAGTATAATGGCTTAGTAACAATGAGTTTGAGTGTGCAATGCAGGCAGAGGTGCTGCAAATATCTTTGCACTAGTTGGACAATACAGATGTCCAAAAGCCACTTTTAGGATGCCACTAAGTTCACTCAGTGTTTGCTAGTATAATGGCTTAGTAACAATGAGTTTGAGTGTGCAATGCAGGCAGAGGTGCTGCAAATATCTTTGCACTAGTTGGACAATACAGATGTCCAAAAGCCACGTTTAGGATGCCACTAAGTTCACTCAGTGATTGCTAGTATAATGGCTTAGTAACAATGAGTTTGAGAGTGCAATGCAGGCAGAGGTGCTGCAAATATCTTTGCACTAGTGGGAAAATACAGAAGTCCAACAGCCACGTTTAGGATGCCACTAAGTTCACTCAGTGTTTCCTAGTATAATGGCTTAGTAATAATGAGTTTCAGTGTGCAATGCAGGCAGACATGCTGCAAATATCTTTGCACTAGTGGAACAAAACAGAAGTCCAACAGTCACGTTTAGGATGCCACTAAGTTCACTCAGTGTTTGCTAGTATAATGGCTTAGTAACAATGAGTTTGAGTGTGCAATGCAGGCAGAGGTGCTGCAAATATCTTTGCACTAGTGGGACAATACAGAAGTCCAACAGCCACTTTTAGGATGCCACTATGTTCACTTAGTGTTTGCTAGTATAATGGCTTAGTAACAATGAGTTTGAGTGTGCAATGCAGGCAGAGGTGCTGTAAATATCTTTGCACTAGTGGGACAATACAGAAGTCCAACAGCCACGTTTAGGATGCCACTAAGTTCACTCAGTGTTAGCTAGTATAATGGCTTAGTAACAATGAGTTTGAGTGTGCAATGCAGGCAGAGGTGCTGCAAATATCTTTGCACTAGTGGGACAATACAGATGTCCAACAGCCACGTTTAGAATGCCAATAAGTTCACTCAGTGTTTGCTAGTATAATGGCTTAGTAACAATGAGTTTGAGTGTGCAATGCAGGCAGAGGTGCTGCAAATATCTTTGCACTAGGGGGACAATACAGAAGTCCCAAAGCCACGTTTAGGATGCCACTAAGTTCACTCAGTGTTTGCTAGTATAATGGCTTAGTAACAATTAGTTTGAGTGTGCAATGAAGGCAGAGGTGCTGCAAATATCTTTGCACTAGTGGGACAATACAGAAGTCCAACAGCCACGTTTAGGATGCCACTAAGTTCACTCAGTGTTTGCTAGTATAATGGCTTAGTAACAATGAGTTTGAGTGTGCAATGCAGGCAGAGGTGCTGCAAATATCTTTGCACTAGTGGGACAATACTGAAAATCAACAGCCACGTTTAGGATGCCACTAAGTTCACTCAGTGTTTGCTAGTATAATGGCTTAGTAACAATGAGTTTGAGTGTGCAATGCAGGCAGAGGTGATGCAAATATCTTTGCACTAGTGGGACAATACAGAAATCCAACAGCCACGTTTAGGATGCCACTAAGTTCACTCAGTGTTTGCTAGTATAATGGCTTAGTAACAATGAGTTTGAGTGTGCAATGCAGGCAGAGGTGCTGCAAATATCTTTGCACTAGTGGGACAATACAGATGTCCAAAAGCCACTTTTAGGATGCCACTAAGTTCACTCAGTGTTTGCTAGTATAATGGCTTAGTAACAATGAGTTTGAGTGTGCAATGTAGGTAGAGCTGCTGCAAATATCTTTGCACTAGTGGGACAATACTGACGTCTAACAGCCACGTTTAGGATGCCACTAAGTTCACTCAGTGTTTGCTAGTATAATGGCTTAGTAACAATGAGTTTGAGTGTGCAATGCAGGCAGAGGAGCTGCAAATATCTTTGCACTAGTAGGACAATACAGAAGTCCAACAGCCACGTTTAGGATGCCACTAAGTTCACTCAGTGGTTCCTAGTATAATGGCTTAGTAACAATGAGTTTGAGTGTGCAATGCAGGCAGAGGTGCTGCACATATCTTTGAGCTAGTGGGACAATACAGAAGTCCAACAGCCACTTTTAGGATGCCACTAAGTTCACTCAGTGTTTGCTAGTATAATGGCTTAGTAACAATGAGTTTGAGTGTGCAATGCAGGCAGAGGTGCTGCAAATATCTTTGCACTAGTGGGACAATACAGAAGTCCAAAAGCCACGTTTAGGATGCCACTAAATTCACTCAGTGTTTGCTAGTATAATGGCTTAGTAACAATGAGTTTCAGTGTGCAATGCAGGCAGACATGCTGCAAATATCTTTGCACTAGTGGGACAATACAGAAGTCCAACAGCCACTTTTAGGATGACACTAAGTTTACTCAGTGTTTGCTAGTATAATGGCTTAGTAACAATGAGTTTGAGTGTGCAATGCAGGCAGAGGTGCTGCAAATATCTTTGCACTATTGGAACAATACAGAAGTCCAACAGCCACGTTTAGGATGCCACTAAGTTCACTCAGTGTTTGCTAGTATAACGGCTTAGTAACAATGAGTTTGAGTGTGCAATGCAGGCAGAGGTGCTTCAAATATCTTTGCACTAGTGGGACAATACAGAAGTCCAACAGCCACGTTTAGGATGCCACTAAGTTCACTCAGTGTTTCCTAGTATAATGGCTTAGTAATAATGAGTTTCAGTGTGCAATGCAGGCAGACATGCTGCAAATATCTTTGCACTAGTGGAACAAAACAGAAGTCCAACAGTCACGTTTAGGATGCCACTAAGTTCACTCAGTGTTTGCTAGTATAACGGCTTAGTAACAATGAGTTTGAGTGTGCAATGCAGGCAGAGGTGCTGCAAATATCTTTGCACTAGTGGGACAATACAGAAGTCCAACAGCCACTTTTAGGATGCCACTATGTTCACTTAGTGTTTGCTAGTATAATGGCTTAGTAACAATGAGTTTGAGTGTGCAATGCAGGCAGAGGTGCTGTAAATATCTTTGCACTAGTGGGACAATACAGAAGTCCAACAGCCACGTTTAGGATGCCACTAAGTTCACTCAGTGTTTGCTAGTATAATGGCTTAGTAACAATGAGTTTGAGTGTGCAATGCAGGCAGAGGTGCTGCAAATATCTTTGCACTAGGGGGACAATTCAGAAGTCCCAAAGCCACGTTTAGGATGCCACTAAGTTCACTCAGTGTTTGCTAGTATAATGGCTTAGTAACAATTAGTTTGAGTGTGCAATGCAGGCAGAGGTGCTGCAAATATCTTTGCACTAGTGGGACAATACAGAAGTCCAACAGCCACGTTTAGGATGCCACTAAGTTCACTCAGTGTTTGCTAGTATAATGGCTTAGTAACAATGAGTTTGAGTGTGCAATGCAGGCAGAGGTGCTGCAAATATCTTTGCACTAGTGGGACAATACTGAAATCCAACAGCCACGTTTAGGATGCCACTAAGTTCACTCAGTGTTTGCTAGTATAATGGCTTAGTAACAATGAGTTTGAGTGTGCAATGCAGGCAGAGGTGATGCAAATATCTTTGCACTAGTGGGACAATACAGAAATCCAACAGCCACGTTTAGGATGCCACTAAGTTCACTCAGTGTTTGCTAGTATAATGGCTTAGTAACAATGAGTTTGAGTGTGCAATGCAGGCAGAGGTGATGCAAATATCTTTGCACTAGTGGGACAATACAGATGTCCAAAAGCCACTTTTAGGATGCCACTAAGTTCACTCAGTGTTTGCTAGTATAATGGCTTAGTAACAATGAGTTTGAGTGTGCAATGTAGGTAGAGCTGCTGCAAATATCTTTGCACTAGTGGGACAATACTGACGTCTAACAGCCACGTTTAGGATGCCACTAAGTTCACTCAGTGTTTGCTAGTATAATGGCTTAGTAACAATGAGTTTGAGTGTGCAATGCAGGCAGAGGAGCTGCAAATATCTTTGCACTAGTAGGACAATACAGAAGTCCAACAGCCACGTTTAGGATGCCACTAAGTTCACTCAGTGGTTCCTAGTATAATGGCTTAGTAACAATGAGTTTGAGTGTGCAATGCAGGCAGAGGTGCTGCACATATCTTTGAGCTAGTGGGACAATACAGAAGTCCAACAGCCACTTTTAGGATGCCACTAAGTTCACTCAGTGTTTGCTAGTATAATGGCTTAGTAACAATGAGTTTGAGTGTGCAATGCAGGCAGAGGTGCTGCAAATATCTTTGCACTAGTGGGACAATACAGAAGTCCAAAAGCCACGTTTAGGATGCCACTAAATTCACTCAGTGTTTGCTAGTATAATGGCTTAGTAACAATGAGTTTCAGTGTGCAATGCAGGCAGACATGCTGCAAATATCTTTGCACTAGTGGGACAATACAGAAGTCCAACAGCCACTTTTAAGATGACACTAAGTTCACTCAGTGTTTGCTAGTATAATGGCTTAGTAACAATGAGTTTGAGTGTGCAATGCAGGCAGAGGTGCTGCAAATATCTTTGCACTATTGGAACAATACAGAAGTCCAACAGCCACGTTTAGGATGCCACTAAGTTCACTCAGTGTTTGCTAGTATAACGGCTTAGTAACAATGAGTTTGAGTGTGCAATGCAGGCAGAGGTGCTTCAAATATCTTTGCACTAGTGGGACAATACAGAAGTCCAACAGCCACGTTTAGGATGCCACTAAGTTCACTCAGTGTTTCCTAGTATAATGGCTTAGTAATAATGAGTTTCAGTGTGCAATGCAGGCAGACATGCTGCAAATATCTTTGCACTAGTGGAACAAAACAGAAGTCCAACAGTCACGTTTAGGATGCCACTAAGTTCACTCAGTGTTTGCTAGTATAACGGCTTAGTAACAATGAGTTTGAGTGTGCAATGCAGGCAGAGGTGCTGCAAATATCTTTGCACTAGTGGGACAATACAGAAGTCCAACAGCCACTTTTAGGATGCCACTATGTTCACTTAGTGTTTGCTAGTATAATGGCTTAGTAACAATGAGTTTGAGTGTGCAATGCAGGCAGAGGTGCTGTAAATATCTTTGCACTAGTGGGACAATACAGAAGTCCAACAGCCACGTTTAGGATGCCACTAAGTTCACTCAGTGTTAGCTAGTATAATGGCTTAGTAACAATGAGTTTGAGTGTGCAATGCAGGCAGAGGTGCTGCAAATATCTTTGCACTAGTGGGACAATACAGATGTCCAACAGCCACGTTTAGAATGCCAATAAGTTCACTCAGTGTTTGCTAGTATAATGGCTTAGTAACAATTAGTTTGAGTGTGCAATGCAGGCAGAGGTGCTGCAAATATCTTTGCACTAGTGGGACAATACAGAAGTCCAACAGCCACGTTTAGGATGCCACTAAGTTCACTCAGTGTTTGCTAGTATAATGGCTTAGTAACAATGAGTTTGAGTGTGCAATGCAGGCAGAGGTGCTGCAAATATCTTTGCACTAGTGGGACAATACTGAAATCCAACAGCCACGTTTAGGATGCCACTAAGTTCACTCAGTGTTTGCTAGTATAATGGCTTAGTAACAATGAGTTTGAGTGTGCAATGCAGGCAGAGGTGATGCAAATATCTTTGCATTAGTGGGACAATACAGAAATCCAACAGCCACGTTTAGGATGCCACTAAGTTCACTCAGTGTTTGCTAGTATAATGGCTTAGTAACAATGAGTTTGAGTGTGCAATGCAGGCAGAGGTGATGCAAATATCTTTGCACTAGTGGGACAATACAGATGTCCAAAAGCCACTTTTAGGATGCCACTAAGTTCACTCAGTGTTTGCTAGTATAATGGCTTAGTAACAATGAGTTTGAGTGTGCAATGTAGGTAGAGCTGCTGCAAATATCTTTGCACTAGTGGGACAATACTGACGTCTAACAGCCACATTTAGAATGCCACTAAGTTCACTCAGTGTTTGCTAGTATAATGGCTTAGTAACAATGAGTTTGAGTGTGCAATGCAGGCAGAGGAGCTGCAAATATCTTTGCACTAGTAGGACAATACAGAAGTCCAACAGCCATGTTTAGGATGCCACTAAGTTCACTCAGTGGTTCCTAGTATAATGGCTTAGTAACAATGAGTTTGAGTGTGCAATGCAGGCAGAGGTGCTGCACATATCTTTGAGCTAGTGGGACAATACAGAAGTCCAACAGCCACTTTTAGGATGCCACTAAGTTCACTCAGTGTTTGCTAGTATAATGGCTTAGTAACAATGAGTTTGAGTGTGCAATGCAGGCAGAGGTGCTGCAAATATCTTTGCACTAGTGGGACAATACAGAAGTCCAAAAGCCACGTTTAGGATGCCACTAAATTCACTCAGTGTTTGCTAGTATAATGGCTTAGTAACAATGAGTTTCAGTGTGCAATGCAGGCAGACATGCTGCAAATATCTTTGCACTAGTGGGACAATACAGAAGTCCAACAGCCACTTTTAGGATGACACTAAGTTCACTCAGTGTTTGCTAGTATAATGGCTTAGTAACAATGAGTTTGAGTGTGCAATGCAGGCAGAGGTGCTGCAAATATCTTTGCACTATTGGAACAATACAGAAGTCCAACAGCCACGTTTAGGATGCCACTAAGTTCACTCAGTGTTTGCTAGTATAATGGCTTAGTAACAATGAGTTTGAGTGTGCAATGCAGGCAGAGGTGCTGCAAATATCTTTGCACTAGTGGGACAAAACAGAAGTCCAACAGCCACTTTTAGGATGCCACTAAGTTCACTCAGTGTTTGGTAGTATATTGGCTTAGTAACAATGAGTTTGAGTGTGCAATGAAGGCAGAAGTGCTTCAAATATCTTTGCACTAGTGGGACAATACAGAAGTCCAACAGCCACGTTTAGGATGCCACTAAGTTCACTCAGTGTTTGCTAGTATAATGGCTTAGTAACAATGAGTTTGAGTGTGCAATGCAGGCAGAGGTGCTGCAAATATCTTTGCACTAGTGGGACAATACAGAAGTCCAACAGCCACATTTAGTATGCCACTAAGTTCACTCAGTGTTTGGTAGTATATTGGCTTAGTAACAATGAGTTTGAGTGTGCAATGCAGGCAGAGGTGCTGCAAATATCTTTGCACTAGTGGGACAATACAGAAGTCCAACAGCCACGTTTAGGATGCCACTAAGTTCACTCAGTGTTTGCTAGTATAATGGCTTAGTAACAATGAGTTTGAGTGTGCAATGCAGGCAGAGGTGCTGCAAATATCTTTGCACTAGTGGGACAATACAGAAGTCCAACAGCCACTTTTAGGATGCCACTAAGTTCACTCAGTGTTTGCTAGTATAATGGCTTAGTAACAATGAGTTTGAGTGTGCAATGCAGGCAGAGGTGCTGCAATTATCTTTGCACTAGTGGGACAAAACAGAAGTCCAACAGCCACTTTTAGGATGCCACTAAGTTCACTCAGTGTTTGCTAGTATAATGGCATAGTAACAATGAGTTTGAGTGTGCAATGCAGGCAGAGGTGCTGCAAATATCTTTGCACTAGTGGGACAATACAGAAGTCCAACAGCCACGTTTATTATGCCACTAAGTTCACTCAGTGTTTGGTAGTATATTGGCTTAGTAACAATGAGTTTGAGTGTGCAATGCAGGCAGAAGTGCTTCAAATATCTTTGCACTAGTGGGCAATACAGAAGTCCAACAACCACGTTTAGGATGCCACTAAGTTCACTCAGTGTTTGCTAGTATAATGGCTTAGTAACAATGAGTTTGAGTGTGCAATGCAGGCAGAGGTGCTGCAAATATCTTTGCACTAGTGGGACAATACAGAAGTCCAACAGCCACGTTTAGTATGCCACTAAGTTCACTCAGTGTTTGGTAGTATATTGGCTTAGTAACAATGAGTTTGAGTGTGCAATGCAGGGAGAAGTGCTGCAAATATCTTTGCACTAGTGGGACAATACAGAAGTCCAACAGCCACGTTTAGGATGCCACTAAGTTCACTCAGTGTTTGCTAGTATAATGGCTTAGTAACAATGAGTTTGAGTGTGCAATGCAGGCAGAGGTGCTGCAAATATCTTTGCACTAGTGGGACAATACAGAAGTCCAACAGCCACTTTTAGGATGCCACTAAGTTCACTCAGTGTTTGCTAGTATAATGGCTTAGTAACAATGAGTTTGAGTGTGCAATGCAGGCAGAGGTGCTGCAAATATCTTTGCACTAGTGGGACAAAACACAAGTCAAACAGCCACTTTTAGGATGCCACTAAGTTCACTCAGTGTTTGCTAGTATAATGGCTTAGTAACAATGAGTTTGAGTGTGCAATGCAGGCAGAGGTGCTGCAAATATCTTTGCACTAGTGGGACAATACAGAAGTCCAACAGTCACGTTTATTATGCCACTAAGTTCACTCAGTGTTTGGTAGTATATTGGCTTAGTAACAATGAGTTTGAGTGTGCAATGCAGGCAGAAGTGCTTCAAATATCTTTGCACTAGTGGGACAATACAGAAGTCCAACAGCCACGTTTAGGATGCCACTAAGTTCACTCAGTGTTTGCTAGTATAATGGCTTAGTAACAATGAGTTTGAGTGTGCAATGCAGGCAGAGGTGCTGCAAATATCTTTGCACTAGTGGGACAATACAGAAGTCCAACAGCCACGTTTAGGATGCCACTAAGTTCACTCAGTGTTTGCTAGTATAATGGCTTAGTAACAATGAGTTTGAGTGTGCAATGCAGGCAGAGGTGCTGCAAATATCTTTGCACTAGTGGGACAATACAGAAGTCCAACAGCCACTTTTAGGATGCCAGTAAGTTCACTCAGTGTTTGCTAGTATAATGGCTTAGTAACAATGAGTTTGAGTGTGCAATGCAGGCAGAGGTGCTGCAAATATCTTTGCACTAGTGGGACAAAACAGAAGTCCAACAGCCACTTTTAGGATGCCACTAAGTTCACTCAGTGTTTGCTAGTATAATGGCTTAGTAACAATGAGTTTGAATGTGCAATGCAGGCAGAAGTGCTGCAAATATCTTTTCACTAGTGGGACAATACAGAAGTCCAACAGCCACGTTTAGGATGCCACTAAGTTCACTCAGTGTTTGCTAGTATAATGGCTTAGTAACAATGAGTTTGAGTGTGCAATGCAGGCAGAGGTGCTGCAAATATCTTTGCACTAGTCGGACAATACAGAAGTCCAACAGCCACTTTTAGTATGCCACTAAGTTTACTCAGTGTTTGCTAGTATAATGGCTTAGTAACAATGAGTTTGAGAGTGCAATGCAGGCAGAGGTGCTGCAAATATCTTTGCACTAGTGGGACAATACAGAAGTCCAACAGCCACTTTTAGGATGCCACTAAGTTCACTCATTGTTTGCTAGTATAATGGTTTAGTAACAATGAGTTTGAGTGTGCAATGCAGGCAGAGGTGCTGCAAATATCTTTGCACTAGTTGGACAATACAGAAGTCCAAAAGCCACGTTTAGGATGCCACTAAGTTCACTCAGTGTTTGCTAGTATAATGGCTTAGTAACAATGAGTTTGAGTGTGCAATGCAGGCAGAGGTGCTGCAAAATATCTTTGCACTAGTGGGACAATACAGAAGTCCAACAGCCACGTTTAGGATGCCACTAAGTTCACTCAGTGTTTGCTAGTATAATGGCTTAGTAACAATGAGTTTGAGTGTGCAATGCAGGCAGAGGTGCTGCAAATATCTTTGCACTAGTGGGACAATACAGAAGTCCAACAGCCACTTTTAGGATGCCACTAAGTTCACTCAGTGTTTGCTAGTATAATGGCTTAGTAACCATGAGTTTGAGTGTGCAATGCAGGCAGAGGTGCTGCAAATATCTTTGCACTAGTGGGACAATACAGAAGTCCAACAGCCACGTTTAGGATGCCACTAAGTTCACTCAGTGTTTGGTAGTATAATGGTTTAGTAGCAATGAGTTTAAGTGTGCAATGCAGGCAGAGGTGCTGCAAATATCTTTGCACTAGTTGGACAATACAGAAGTCCAAAAGCCACGTTTAGGATGCCACTAAGTTCACTCAGTGTTTGCTAGTATAATGGCTTAGTAACAATGAGTTTGAGTGTGCAATGCAGGAAGAGGTGCTGCAAATATCTTTGCACTAGTGGGACAAAACAGAAGTCCAACAGCCACTTTTAGGATGCCACTAAGTTCACTCAGTGTTTGCTAGTATAATGGCTTAGTAACAATGAGTTTGAGTGTGCAATGCAGGAAGAGGTGCTGCAAATATCTTTGCACTAGTGGGACAATACAGAAGTCCAACAGCCACGTTTAGGATGCCACTAAGTTCACTCAGTGTTTGCTAGTATAATGGCTTAGTAACAATGAGTTTGAGTGTGCAATGCAGGCAGAGGTGCTGCAAATATCTTTGCACTAGTGGGACAATACAGAAGTCCAACAGCCACTTTTAGGATGCCACAAAGTTCACTCAGTGTTTGCTAGTATAATGGCTTAGTAACAATGAGTTTGAGTGTGCAATGCAGGCAGAGGTGCTGCAAATATCTTTGCACTAGTGGGACAAAACAGAAGTCCAACAGCCACTTTTAGGATGCCACTAAGTTCACTCAGTGTTTGCTAGTATAATGGCTTAGTAACAATGAGTTTGAGTGTGCAATGCAGGCAGAGGTGCTGCAAATATCTTTGCACTAGTGGGACAATACAGAAGTCCAACAGCCACGTTTATTATGCCACTAAGTTCACTCAGTGTTTGCTAGTATAATGGCTTAGTAACAATGAGTTTGAGTGTGCAATGCAGGCAGAGGTGCTGCAAATATCTTTGCACTAGTGGGACAATACAGAAGTCCAACAGCCACGTTTAGGATGCCACTAAGTTCACTCAGTGTTTGCTAGTATAATGGCTTAGTAACAATGAGTTTGAGTGTGCAATGCAGGCAGAGGTGCTGCAAATATCTTTGCACTAATGGGACAATACAGAAGTCCAACAGCCACTTTTAGTATGCCACTAAGTTTACTCAGTGTTTGCTAGTATAATGGCTTAGTAACAATGAGTTTGAGTGTGCAATGCAGGGAGAAGTGCTGCAAATATCTTTGCACTAGTGGGACAATACAGAAGTCCAACAGCCACGTTTAGGATGCCACTAAGTTCACTCAGTGTTTGCTAGTATAATGGCTTAGTAACAATGAGTTTGAGTGTGCAATGCAGGCAGAGGTGCTGCAAATATCTTTGCACTAGTGGGACAATACAGAAGTCCAACAGCCACTTTTAGGATGCCACTAAGTTCACTCAGTGTTTGCTAGTATAATGGCTTAGTAACAATGAGTTTGAGTGTGCAATGCAGGCAGAGGTGCTGCAAATATCTTTGCACTAGTGGGACAAAACACAAGTCAAACAGCCACTTTTAGGATGCCACTAAGTTCACTCAGTGTTTGCTAGTATAATGGCTTAGTAACAATGAGTTTGAGTGTGCAATGCAGGCAGAGGTGCTGCAAATATCTTTGCACTAGTGGGACAATACAGAAGTCCAACAGTCACGTTTATTATGCCACTAAGTTCACTCAGTGTTTGGTAGTATATTGGCTTAGTAACAATGAGTTTGAGTGTGCAATGCAGGCAGAAGTGCTTCAAATATCTTTGCACTAGTGGGACAATACAGAAGTCCAACAGCCACGTTTAGGATGCCACTAAGTTCACTCAGTGTTTGCTAGTATAATGGCTTAGTAACAATGAGTTTGAGTGTGCAATGCAGGCAGAGGTGCTGCAAATATCTTTGCACTAGTGGGACAATACAGAAGTCCAACAGCCACGTTTAGGATGCCACTAAGTTCACTCAGTGTTTGCTAGTATAATGGCTTAGTAACAATGAGTTTGAGTGTGCAATGCAGGCAGAGGTGCTGCAAATATCTTTGCACTAGTGGGACAATACAGAAGTCCAACAGCCACTTTTAGGATGCCAGTAAGTTCACTCAGTGTTTGCTAGTATAATGGCTTAGTAACAATGAGTTTGAGTGTGCAATGCAGGCAGAGGTGCTGCAAATATCTTTGCACTAGTGGGACAAAACAGAAGTCCAACAGCCACTTTTAGGATGCCACTAAGTTCACTCAGTGTTTGCTAGTATAATGGCTTAGTAACAATGAGTTTGAATGTGCAATGCAGGCAGAAGTGCTGCAAATATCTTTTCACTAGTGGGACAATACAGAAGTCCAACAGCCACGTTTAGGATGCCACTAAGTTCACTCAGTGTTTGCTAGTATAATGGCTTAGTAACAATGAGTTTGAGTGTGCAATGCAGGCAGAGGTGCTGCAAATATCTTTGCACTAGTCGGACAATACAGAAGTCCAACAGCCACTTTTAGTATGCCACTAAGTTTACTCAGTGTTTGCTAGTATAATGGCTTAGTAACAATGAGTTTGAGAGTGCAATGCAGGCAGAGGTGCTGCAAATATCTTTGCACTAGTGGGACAATACAGAAGTCCAACAGCCACTTTTAGGATGCCACTAAGTTCACTCATTGTTTGCTAGTATAATGGTTTAGTAACAATGAGTTTGAGTGTGCAATGCAGGCAGAGGTGCTGCAAATATCTTTGCACTAGTTGGACAATACAGAAGTCCAAAAGCCACGTTTAGGATGCCACTAAGTTCACTCAGTGTTTGCTAGTATAATGGCTTAGTAACAATGAGTTTGAGTGTGCAATGCAGGCAGAGGTGCTGCAAAATATCTTTGCACTAGTGGGACAATACAGAAGTCCAACAGCCACGTTTAGGATGCCACTAAGTTCACTCAGTGTTTGCTAGTATAATGGCTTAGTAACAATGAGTTTGAGTGTGCAATGCAGGCAGAGGTGCTGCAAATATCTTTGCACTAGTGGGACAATACAGAAGTCCAACAGCCACTTTTAGGATGCCACTAAGTTCACTCAGTGTTTGCTAGTATAATGGCTTAGTAACCATGAGTTTGAGTGTGCAATGCAGGCAGAGGTGCTGCAAATATCTTTGCACTAGTGGGACAATACAGAAGTCCAACAGCCACGTTTAGGATGCCACTAAGTTCACTCAGTGTTTGGTAGTATAATGGTTTAGTAGCAATGAGTTTAAGTGTGCAATGCAGGCAGAGGTGCTGCAAATATCTTTGCACTAGTTGGACAATACAGAAGTCCAAAAGCCACGTTTAGGATGCCACTAAGTTCACTCAGTGTTTGCTAGTATAATGGCTTAGTAACAATGAGTTTGAGTGTGCAATGCAGGAAGAGGTGCTGCAAATATCTTTGCACTAGTGGGACAAAACAGAAGTCCAACAGCCACTTTTAGGATGCCACTAAGTTCACTCAGTGTTTGCTAGTATAATGGCTTAGTAACAATGAGTTTGAGTGTGCAATGCAGGAAGAGGTGCTGCAAATATCTTTGCACTAGTGGGACAATACAGAAGTCCAACAGCCACGTTTAGGATGCCACTAAGTTCACTCAGTGTTTGCTAGTATAATGGCTTAGTAACAATGAGTTTGAGTGTGCAATGCAGGCAGAGGTGCTGCAAATATCTTTGCACTAGTGGGACAATACAGAAGTCCAACAGCCACTTTTAGGATGCCACAAAGTTCACTCAGTGTTTGCTAGTATAATGGCTTAGTAACAATGAGTTTGAGTGTGCAATGCAGGCAGAGGTGCTGCAAATATCTTTGCACTAGTGGGACAAAACAGAAGTCCAACAGCCACTTTTAGGATGCCACTAAGTTCACTCAGTGTTTGCTAGTATAATGGCTTAGTAACAATGAGTTTGAGTGTGCAATGCAGGCAGAGGTGCTGCAAATATCTTTGCACTAGTGGGACAATACAGAAGTCCAACAGCCACGTTTATTATGCCACTAAGTTCACTCAGTGTTTGCTAGTATAATGGCTTAGTAACAATGAGTTTGAGTGTGCAATGCAGGCAGAGGTGCTGCAAATATCTTTGCACTAGTGGGACAATACAGAAGTCCAACAGCCACGTTTAGGATGCCACTAAGTTCACTCAGTGTTTGCTAGTATAATGGCTTAGTAACAATGAGTTTGAGTGTGCAATGCAGGCAGAGGTGCTGCAAATATCTTTGCACTAATGGGACAATACAGAAGTCCAACAGCCACTTTTAGTATGCCACTAAGTTTACTCAGTGTTTGCTAGTATAATGGCTTAGTAACAATGAGTTTGAGTGTGCAATGCAGGCAGAGGTGCTGCAAATATCTTTGCACTAGTGGGACAATACAGAAGTCCAACAGCCACTTTTAGGATGCCACTAAGTTCACGCAGTGTTTGCTAGTATAATGGTTTAGTAACAATGAGTTTAAGTGTGCAATGCAGGCAGAGGTGCTGCAAATATCTTTGCACTAGTTGGACAATACAGAATTCCAAAAGCCACATTTAGGATGCCACTAAGTTCACTCAGTGTTTGCTAGTATAATGGCTTAGTAACAATGAGTTTGAATGTGCAATGCAGGAAGAGGTGCTGCAAATATCTTTGCACTAGTGGGACAAAACAGAAGTCCAACAGCCACTTTTAGGATGCCACTAAGTTCACTCAGTGTTTGCTAGTATAATGGCTTAGTAACAATGAGTTTGAGTGTGCAATGCAGGAAGAGGTGCTGCAAATATCTTTGCACTAGTGGGACAATACAGAAGTCCAACAGCCACGTTTAGGATGCCACTAAGTTCACTCAGTGTTTGCTAGTATAATGGCTTAGTAACAATATGTTTGAGTGTGCAATGCAGGCAGAGGTGCTGCAAATATCTTTGCACTAGTGGGACAATACAGAAGTCCAACAGCCACATTTAGTATGCCACTAAGTTCACTCAGTGTTTGGTAGTATATTGGCTTAGTAACAATGAGTTTGAGTGTGCAATGCAGGCAGAGGTGCTGCAAATATCTTTGCACTAGTGGGACAATACAGAAGTCCAACAGCCACGTTTAGGATGCCACTAAGTTCACTGAGTGTTTGCTAGTATAATGGCTTAGTAACAATAAGTTTGAGTGTGCAATGCAGGCAGAGGTGCTGCAAATATCTTTGCACTAGTGGGACAATACAGAAGTCCAACAGCCACTTTTAGGATGCCACTAAGTTCACTCAGTGTTTGCTAGTATAATGGCTTAGTAACAATAAGTTTGAGTGTGCAATGCAGGCAGAGGTGCTGCAAATATCTTTGCACTAGTGGGACAAACAGAAGTCCAACAGCCACTTTTAGGATGCCACTAAGTTCACTCAGTGTTTGCTAGTATAATGGCTTAGTAACAATGAGTTTGAGTGTGCAATGCAGGCAGAGGTGCTGCAAATATCTTTGCACTAGTGGGACAATACAGAAGTCCAACAGCCACGTTTATTATGCAACTAAGTTCACTCAGTGTTTGCTAGTATAATGGCTTAGTAACAATGAGTTTGAGTGTGCAATGCAGGCAGAGGTGCTGCAAATATCTTTGCACTAGTGGGACAATACAGAAGTTCAACAGCCACGTTTAGGATGCCACTAAGTTCACTCAGTGTTTGCTAGTATAATGGCTTAGTAACAATGAGTTTGAGTGTGCAATGCAGGCAGAGGTGCTGCAAATATCTTTGCACTAGTGGGACAATACAGAAGTCCAACAGCCACGTTTAGTATGCCACTAAGTTCACTCAGTGTTTGGTAGTATATTGGCTTAGTAACAATGAGTTTGAGTGTGCAATGCAGGCAGAAGTGCTGCAAATATCTTTGCACTAGTGGGACAATACAGAAGTCCAACAGCCACGTTTAGGATGCCAATAAGTTCACTCAGTGTTTGCTAGTATAATGGCTTAGTAACAATGAGTTTGAGTGTGCAATGCAGGCAGAGGTGCTGCAAATATCTTTGCACTAGAGGGACAATACAGAAGTCCAACAGCCACGTTTAGGATGCCACTAAGTTCACTCAGTGTTTGCTAGTATAATGGCTTAGTAACAATGAGTTTGAGTGTGCAATGCAGGCAGAGGTGCTGCAAATATCTTTGCACTAGTGGGACAATGCAGAAGTCCAAAAGCCACTTTTAGTATGCCACTAAGTTTACTCAGTGTTTGCTAGTATAATGGCTTAGTAACAATGAGTTTGAGAGTGCAATGCAGGCAGAGGTGCTGCAAATACCTTTGCACTAGTGGGACAATACAGAAGTCCAACAGCCACTTTTAGGATGCCACTAAGTTCACTCATTGTTTGCAAGTATAATGGTTTAGTAACAATGAGTTTGAGTGTGCAATGCAGGCAGAGGTGCTGCAAATATCTTTGCACTAGTTGGACAATACAGAAGTCCAAAAGCCACGTTTAGGATGCCACTAAGTTCACTCAGTGTTTGCTAGTATAATGGTTTAGTAACAATGAGTTTGAGTGTGCAATGCAGGCAGAGGTGCTGCAAATATCTTTGCACTAGTGGGACAAAACAGAAGTCCAACAGCCACGTTTAGGATGCCACTAAGTTCACTCAGTGTTTGCTAGTATAATGGCTTAGTAACAATGAGTTTGAGTGTGCAATGCAGGCAGAGGTGCTGCAAATATCTTTGCACTAGTGGGACAATACAGAAGTCCAACAGCCACTTTTAGGATGCCACTAAGTTCACTCAGTGTTTGCTAGTATAATGGCTTAGTAACCATGAGTTTGAGTGTGCAATGCAGGCAGAGGTGCTGCAAATATCTTTGCACTAGTGGGACAATACAGAAGTCCAACAGCCACGTTTAGGATGCCACTAAGTTCACTCAGTGTTTGGTAGTATAATGGTTTAGTAGCAATGAGTTTAAGTGTGCAATGCAGGCAGAGGTGCTGCAAATATCTTTGCACTAGTTGGACAATACAGAAGTCCAAAAGCCACGTTTAGGATGCCACTAAGTTCACTCAGTGTTTGCTAGTATAATGGCTTAGTAACAATGAGTTTGAGTGTGCAATGCAGGAAGAGGTGCTGCAAATATCTTTGCACTAGTGGGACAAAACAGAAGTCCAACAGCCACTTTTAGGATGCCACTAAGTTCACTCAGTGTTTGCTAGTATAATGGCTTAGTAACAATGAGTTTGAGTGTGCAATGCAGGAAGAGGTGCTGCAAATATCTTTGCACTAGTGGGACAATACAGAAGTCCAACAGCCACGTTTAGGATGCCACTAAGTTCACTCAGTGTTTGCTAGTATAATGGCTTAGTAACAATGAGTTTGAGTGTGCAATGCAGGCAGAGGTGCTGCAAATATCTTTGCACTAGTGGGACAATACAGAAGTCCAACAGCCACTTTTAGGATGCCACAAAGTTCACTCAGTGTTTGCTAGTATAATGGCTTAGTAACAATGAGTTTGAGTGTGCAATGCAGGCAGAGGTGCTGCAAATATCTTTGCACTAGTGGGACAAAACAGAAGTCCAACAGCCACTTTTAGGATGCCACTAAGTTCACTCAGTGTTTGCTAGTATAATGGCTTAGTAACAATGAGTTTGAGTGTGCAATGCAGGCAGAGGTGCTGCAAATATCTTTGCACTAGTGGGACAATACAGAAGTCCAACAGCCACGTTTATTATGCCACTAAGTTCACTCAGTGTTTGCTAGTATAATGGCTTAGTAACAATGAGTTTGAGTGTGCAATGCAGGCAGAGGTGCTGCAAATATCTTTGCACTAGTGGGACAATACAGAAGTCCAACAGCCACGTTTAGGATGCCACTAAGTTCACTCAGTGTTTGCTAGTATAATGGCTTAGTAACAATGAGTTTGAGTGTGCAATGCAGGCAGAGGTGCTGCAAATATCTTTGCACTAATGGGACAATACAGAAGTCCAACAGCCACTTTTAGTATGCCACTAAGTTTACTCAGTGTTTGCTAGTATAATGGCTTAGTAACAATGAGTTTGAGTGTGCAATGCAGGCAGAGGTGCTGCAAATATCTTTGCACTAGTGGGACAATACAGAAGTCCAACAGCCACTTTTAGGATGCCACTAAGTTCACGCAGTGTTTGCTAGTATAATGGTTTAGTAACAATGAGTTTAAGTGTGCAATGCAGGCAGAGGTGCTGCAAATATCTTTGCACTAGTTGGACAATACAGAATTCCAAAAGCCACATTTAGGATGCCACTAAGTTCACTCAGTGTTTGCTAGTATAATGGCTTAGTAACAATGAGTTTGAATGTGCAATGCAGGAAGAGGTGCTGCAAATATCTTTGCACTAGTGGGACAAAACAGAAGTCCAACAGCCACTTTTAGGATGCCACTAAGTTCACTCAGTGTTTGCTAGTATAATGGCTTAGTAACAATGAGTTTGAGTGTGCAATGCAGGAAGAGGTGCTGCAAATATCTTTGCACTAGTGGGACAATACAGAAGTCCAACAGCCACGTTTAGGATGCCACTAAGTTCACTCAGTGTTTGCTAGTATAATGGCTTAGTAACAATATGTTTGAGTGTGCAATGCAGGCAGAGGTGCTGCAAATATCTTTGCACTAGTGGGACAATACAGAAGTCCAACAGCCACATTTAGTATGCCACTAAGTTCACTCAGTGTTTGGTAGTATATTGGCTTAGTAACAATGAGTTTGAGTGTGCAATGCAGGCAGAGGTGCTGCAAATATCTTTGCACTAGTGGGACAATACAGAAGTCCAACAGCCACGTTTAGGATGCCACTAAGTTCACTGAGTGTTTGCTAGTATAATGGCTTAGTAACAATAAGTTTGAGTGTGCAATGCAGGCAGAGGTGCTGCAAATATCTTTGCACTAGTGGGACAATACAGAAGTCCAACAGCCACTTTTAGGATGCCACTAAGTTCACTCAGTGTTTGCTAGTATAATGGCTTAGTAACAATAAGTTTGAGTGTGCAATGCAGGCAGAGGTGCTGCAAATATCTTTGCACTAGTGGGACAAACAGAAGTCCAACAGCCACTTTTAGGATGCCACTAAGTTCACTCAGTGTTTGCTAGTATAATGGCTTAGTAACAATGAGTTTGAGTGTGCAATGCAGGCAGAGGTGCTGCAAATATCTTTGCACTAGTGGGACAATACAGAAGTCCAACAGCCACGTTTATTATGCAACTAAGTTCACTCAGTGTTTGCTAGTATAATGGCTTAGTAACAATGAGTTTGAGTGTGCAATGCAGGCAGAGGTGCTGCAAATATCTTTGCACTAGTGGGACAATACAGAAGTTCAACAGCCACGTTTAGGATGCCACTAAGTTCACTCAGTGTTTGCTAGTATAATGGCTTAGTAACAATGAGTTTGAGTGTGCAATGCAGGCAGAGGTGCTGCAAATATCTTTGCACTAGTGGGACAATACAGAAGTCCAACAGCCACGTTTAGTATGCCACTAAGTTCACTCAGTGTTTGGTAGTATATTGGCTTAGTAACAATGAGTTTGAGTGTGCAATGCAGGCAGAAGTGCTGCAAATATCTTTGCACTAGTGGGACAATACAGAAGTCCAACAGCCACGTTTAGGATGCCAATAAGTTCACTCAGTGTTTGCTAGTATAATGGCTTAGTAACAATGAGTTTGAGTGTGCAATGCAGGCAGAGGTGCTGCAAATATCTTTGCACTAGAGGGACAATACAGAAGTCCAACAGCCACGTTTAGGATGCCACTAAGTTCACTCAGTGTTTGCTAGTATAATGGCTTAGTAACAATGAGTTTGAGTGTGCAATGCAGGCAGAGGTGCTGCAAATATCTTTGCACTAGTGGGACAATGCAGAAGTCCAAAAGCCACTTTTAGTATGCCACTAAGTTTACTCAGTGTTTGCTAGTATAATGGCTTAGTAACAATGAGTTTGAGAGTGCAATGCAGGCAGAGGTGCTGCAAATACCTTTGCACTAGTGGGACAATACAGAAGTCCAACAGCCACTTTTAGGATGCCACTAAGTTCACTTATTGTTTGCAAGTATAATGGTTTAGTAACAATGAGTTTGAGTGTGCAATGCAGGCAGAGGTGCTGCAAATATCTTTGCACTAGTTGGACAATACAGAAGTCCAAAAGCCACGTTTAGGATGCCACTAAGTTCACTCAGTGTTTGCTAGTATAATGGTTTAGTAACAATGAGTTTGAGTGTGCAATGCAGGCAGAGGTGCTGCAAATATCTTTGCACTAGTGGGACAAAACAGAAGTCCAACAGCCACTTTTAGGATGCCACTAAGTTCACTCAGTGTTTGCTAGTATAATGGCTTAGTAACAATGAGTTTGAGTGTGCAATGCAGGAAGAGGTGCTGCAAATATCTTTGCACTAGTGGGACAATACAGAAGTCCAACAGCCACGTTTTGGATGCCACTAAGTTCACTCAGTGTTTGGTAGTATAATGGCTTAGTAACAATGAGTTTGAGTGTGCAATGCAGGCAGAGGTGCTGCAGATATCTTTGCACTAGTGGGACAATACAGAAGTCCAACAGCCACGTTCAGGATGCCACTAAGTTCACTCAGTGTTTGCTAGTATAATGGCTTAGTAACAATGAGTTTGAGTGTGCAATGCAGGCAGAGGTGCTGCAAATATCTTTGCACTAGTGGCACAATACAGAAGTCCAACAGCCACTTTTAGTATGCCACTAAGTTTACTCAGTTTTTGCTAGTATAATGGCTTAGTAACAATGAGTTTGAGTGTGCAATGCAGGCAGAGGTGCTGCAAATATCTTAGCACTAGTGGGACAATACAGAAGTCCAACAGCCACTTTTAGGATGCCACTAAGTTCACTCAGTGTTTGCTAGTATAATGGTTTAGTAACAATGAGTTTGAGTGTGCAATGCAGGAAGAGGTGCTGCAAATATCTTTGCACTAGTGGGACAATACAGAAGTCCAACAGCCACGTTTAGGATGCCACTAAGTTCACTCAGTGTTTGCTAGTATAATGGCTTAGTAACAATATGTTTGAGTGTGCAATGCAGGCAGAGGTGCTGCAAATATCTTTGCACTAGTGGGACAATACAGAAGTCCAACAGCCACATTTAGTATGCCACTAAGTTCACTCAGTGTTTGGTAGTATATTGGCTTAGTAACAATGAGTTTGAGTGTGCAATGCAGGCAGAGGTGCTGCAAATATCTTTGCACTAGTGGGACAATACAGAAGTCCAACAGCCACGTTTAGGATGCCACTAAGTTCACTCAGTGTTTGCTAGTATAATGGCTTAGTAACAATGAGTTTGAGTGTGCAATGCAGGCAGAGGTGCTGCAAATATCTTTGCACTAGTGGGACAATACAGAAGTCCAACAGCCACTTTTAGGATGCCACTAAGTTCACTCAGTGTTTGCTAGTATAATGGCTTAGTAACAATGAGTTTGAGTGTGCAATGCAGGCAGAGGTGCTGCAAATATCTTTGCACTAGTGGGACAATACAGAAGTCCAACAGCCACTTTTAGGATGCCACTAAGTTCACTCAGTGTTTGCTAGTATAATGGCTTAGTAACAATGAGTTTGAGTGTGCAATGCAGGCAGAAGTGCTTCAAATATCTTTGCACTAGTGGGACAATACAGAAGTCCAACAGCCACGTTTAGGATGCCACTAAGTTCACTCAGTGTTTGCTAGTATAATGGCTTAGTAACAATGAGTTTGAGTGTGCAATGCAGGCAGAGGTGCTGCAAATATCTTTGCACTAGTGGGACAATACAGAAGTCCAACAGCCACGTTTAGGATGCCACTAAGTTCACTCAGTGTTTTCTAGTATAATGGCTTAGTAACAATGAGTTTGAGTGTGCAATGCAGGCAGAGGTGCTGCAAATATCTTTGCACTAGTGGGACAATACAGAAGTCCAACAGCCATGTTTAGGATGCCACTAAGTTCACTCAGTGTTTGCTAGTATAATGGCTTAGTAACAATGAGTTTGAGTGTGCAATGCAGGCAGAGGTGCTGCAAATATCTTTGCACTAGTGGGACAATACAGAAGTCCAACAGCCACGTTTAGGATGCCACTAAGTTCACTCAGTGTTTGCTAGTATAATGGTTTAGTAACAATGAGTTTGAGTGTGCAATGCAGGCAGAGGTGCTGCTAATATCTTTGCACTAGTGGGACAAAACAGAAGGCCAACAGCCACTTTTAGGATGCCACTAAGTTCACTCAGTATTTGCTAGTATAATGGCTTAGTAACAATGAGTTTGAGTGTGCAATGCAGGCAGAGGTGCTGCAAATATCTTTGCACTAGTGGGACAATACAGAAGTCCAACAGCCACGTTTATTATGCCACTAAGTTCACTCAGTGTTTGCTAGTATAATGGCTTAGTAACAATGAGTTTGAGTGTGCAATGCAGGCAGAGGTGCTGCAAATATCTTTGCACTAGTGGGACAATACAGAAGTCCAACAGCCACGTTTAGGATGCCAATAAGTTCACTCAGTGTTTGCTAGTATAATGGCTTAGTAACAATGAGTTTGAGTGTGCAATGCAGGCAGAGGTGCTGCAAATATCTTTGCACTAGTGGGACAATACAGAAGTCCAACAGCCACGTTTAGTATGCCACTAAGTTCACTCAGTGTTTGGTAGTATATTGGCTTAGTAACAATGAGTTTGAGTGTGCAATGCAGGCAGAAGTGCTGCAAATATCTTTGCACTAGTGGGACAATACAGAAGTCCAACAGCCAAGTTTAGGATGCCAATAAGTTCACTCAGTGTTTGCTAGTATAATGGCTTAGTAACAATGAGTTTGAGTGTGCAATGCAGGCAGAGGTGCTGCAAATATCTTTGCACTAGTGGGACAATACAGAAGTCCAACAGCCACTTTTAGTATGCCACTAAGTTTACTCAGTGTTTGCTAGTATAATGGCTTAGTAACAATGAGTTTGAGTGTGCAATGCAGGCAGAGGTGCTGCATATATCTTTGCACTAGTGGGACAATACAGAAGTCCAACAGCCACGTTTAGGATGCCACTAAGTTCACTCAGTGTTTGCTAGTATAATGGCTTAGTAACAATGAGTTTGAGTGTGCAATGCAGGCAGAGGTGCTGCAAATATCTTTGCACTAGTGGGACAATACAGAAGTCCAACAGCCACTTTTAGTATGCCACTAAGTTTACTCAGTGTTTGCTAGTATAATGGCTTAGTAACAATGAGTTTGAGAGTGCAATGCAGGCAGAGGTGCTGCAAATACCTTTGCACTAGTGGGACAATACAGAAGTCCAACAGCCACTTTTAGGATGCCACTAAGTTCACTCATTGTTTGCAAGTATAATGGTTTAGTAACAATGAGTTTGAGTGTGCAATGCAGGCAGAGGTGCTGCAAATATCTTTGCACTAGTTGGACAATACAGAAGTCCAAAAGCCACGTTTAGGATGCCACTAAGTTCACTCAGTGTTTGCTAGTATAATGGCTTAGTAACAATGAGTTTGAGTGTGCAATGCAGGCAGAGGTGCTGCAAATATCTTTGCACTAGTGGGACAAAACAGAAGTCCAACAGCCACTTTTAGGATGCCACTAAGTTCACTCAGTGTTTGCTAGTATAATGGCTTAGTAACAATGAGTTTGAGTGTGCAATGCAGGAAGAGGTGCTGCAAATATCTTTGCACTAGTGGGACAATACAGAAGTCCAACAGCCACGTTTTGGATGCCACTAAGTTCACTCAGTGTTTGGTAGTATAATGGCTTAGTAACAATGAGTTTGAGTGTGCAATGCAGGCAGAGGTGCTGCAGATATCTTTGCACTAGTGGGACAATACAGAAGTCCAACAGCCACGTTTAGGATGCCACTAAGTTCACTCAGTGTTTGCTAGTATAATGGCTTAGTAACAATGAGTTTGAGTGTGCAATGCAGGCAGAGGTGCTGCAAATATCTTTGCACTAGTGGGACAATACAGAAGTCCAACAGCCACTTTTAGTATGCCACTAAGTTTACTCAGTGTTTGCTAGTATAATGGCTTAGTAACAATGAGTTTGAGTGTGCAATGCAGGCAGAGGTGCTGCAAATATCTTAGCACTAGTGGGACAATACAGAAGTCCAACAGCCACTTTTAGGATGCCACTAAGTTCACTCAGTGTTTGCTAGTATAATGGTTTAGTAACAATGAGTTTGAGTGTGCAATGCAGGAAGAGGTGCTGCAAATATCTTTGCACTAGTTGGACAATACAGAAGTCCAACAGCCACGTTTAGGATGCCACTAAGTTCACTCAGTGTTTGCTAGTATAATGGCTTAGTAACAATATGTTTGAGTGTGCAATGCAGGCAGAGGTGCTGCAAATATCTTTGCACTAGTGGGACAATACAGAAGTCCAACAGCCACATTTAGTATGCCACTAAGTTCACTCAGTGTTTGGTAGTATATTGGCTTAGTAACAATGAGTTTGAGTGTGCAATGCAGGCAGAGGTGCTGCAAATATCTTTGCACTAGTGGGACAATACAGAAGTCCAACAGCCACGTTTAGGATGCCACTAAGTTCACTCAGTGTTTGCTAGTATAATGGCTTAGTAACAATGAGTTTGAGTGTGCAATGCAGGCAGAGGTGCTGCAAATATCTTTGCACTAGTGGGACAATACAGAAGTCCAACAGCCACTTTTAGGATGCCACTAAGTTCACTCAGTGTTTGCTAGTATAATGGCTTAGTAACAATGAGTTTGAGTGTGCAATGCAGGCAGAGGTGCTGCAAATATCTTTGCACTAGTGGGACAATACAGAAGTCCAACAGCCACTTTTAGGATGCCACTAAGTTCACTCAGTGTTTGCTAGTATAATGGCTTAGTAACAATGAGTTTGAGTGTGCAATGCAGGCAGAAGTGCTTCAAATATCTTTGCACTAGTGGGACAATACAGAAGTCCAACAGCCACGTTTAGGATGCCACTAAGTTCACTCAGTGTTTGCTAGTATAATGGCTTAGTAACAATGAGTTTGAGTGTGCAATGCAGGCAGAGGTGCTGCAAATATCTTTGCACTAGTGGGACAATACAGAAGTCCAACAGCTACGTTTAGGATGCCACTAAGTTCACTCAGTGTTTTCTAGTATAATGGCTTAGTAACAATGAGTTTGAGTGTGCAATGCAGGCAGAGGTGCTGCAAATATCTTTGCACTAGTGGGACAATACAGAAGTCCAACAGCCATGTTTAGGATGCCACTAAGTTCACTCAGTGTTTGCTAGTATAATGGCTTAGTAACAATGAGTTTGAGTGTGCAATGCAGGCAGAGGTGCTGCAAATATCTTTGCACTAGTGGGACAATACAGAAGTCCAACAGCCACGTTTAGGATGCCACTAAGTTCACTCAGTGTTTGCTAGTATAATGGTTTAGTAACAATGAGTTTGAGTGTGCAATGCAGGCAGAGGTGCTGCTAATATCTTTGCACTAGTGGGACAAAACAGAAGGCCAACAGCCACTTTTAGGATGCCACTAAGTTCACTCAGTATTTGCTAGTATAATGGCTTAGTAACAATGAGTTTGAGTGTGCAATGCAGGCAGAGGTGCTGCAAATATCTTTGCACTAGTGGGACAATACAGAAGTCCAACAGCCACGTTTAGGATGCCACTAAGTTCACTCAGTGTTTGCTAGTATAATGGCTTAGTAACAATGAGTTTGAGTGTGCAATGCAGGCAGAGGTGCTGCAAATATCTTTGCACTAGTGGGACAATACAGAAGTCCAACAGCCACGTTTAGGATGCCACTAAGTTCACTCAGTGTTTGCTAGTATAATGGCTTAGTAACAATGAGTTTGAGTGTGCAATGCAGGCAGAGGTGCTGCAAATATCTTTGCACTAGTGGGACAATACAGAAGTCCAACAGCCACGTTTAGTATGCCACTAAGTTCACTCAGTGTTTGGTAGTATATTGGCTTAGTAACAATGAGTTTGAGTGTGCAATGCAGGCAGAAGTGCTGCAAATATCTTTGCACTAGTGGGACAATACAGAAGTCCAACAGCCAAGTTTAGGATGCCAATAAGTTCACTCAGTGTTTGCTAGTATAATGGCTTAGTAACAATGAGTTTGAGTGTGCAATGCAGGCAGAGGTGCTGCAAATATCTTTGCACTAGTGGGACAATACAGAAGTCCAACAGCCACTTTTAGTATGCCACTAAGTTTACTCAGTGTTTGCTAGTATAATGGCTTAGTAACAATGAGTTTGAGTTTGCAATGCAGGCAGAGGTGCTGCATATATCTTTGCACTAGTGGGACAATACAGAAGTCCAACAGCCACGTTTAGGATGCCACTAAGTTCACTCAGTGTTTGCTAGTATAATGGCTTAGTAACAATGAGTTTGAGTGTGCAATGCAGGCAGAGGTGCTGCAAATATCTTTGCACTAGTGGGACAATACAGAAGTCCAACAGCCACGTTTAGGATGCCACTAAGTTCACTCAGTGTTTGCTAGTATAATGGCTTAGTAACAATGAGTTTGAGTGTGCAATGCAGGCAGAGGTGCTGCAAATATCTTTGCACTAGTGGGACAATACAGAAGTCCAACAGCCACTTTTAGGATGCCACTAAGTTCACTCAGTGTTTGCTAGTATAATGGCTTAGTAACAATGAGTTTGAGTGTGCAATGCAGGCAGAAGTGCTTCAAATATCTTTGCACTAGTGGGACAATACAGAAGTCCAACAGCCACGTTTAGGATGCCACTAAGTTCACTCAGTGTTTGCTAGTATAATGGCTTAGTAACAATGAGTTTGAGTGTGCAATGCAGGCAGAGGTGCTGCAAATATCTTTGCACTAGTGGGACAATACAGAAGTCCAACAGCCATGTTTAGGATGCCACTAAGTTCACTCAGTGTTTGCTAGTATAATGGCTTAGTAACAATGAGTTTGAGTGTGCAATGCAGGCAGAGGTGCTGCAAATATCTTTGCACTAGTGGGACAATACAGAAGTCCAACAGCCACGTTTAGGATGCCACTAAGTTCACTCAGTGTTTGCTAGTATAATGGCTTAGTAACAATGAGTTTGAGTGTGCAATGCAGGCAGAGGTGCTGCTAATATCTTTGCACTAGTGGGACAAAACAGAAGGCCAACAGCCACTTTTAGGATGCCACTAAGTTCACTCAGTGTTTGCTAGTATAATGGCTTAGTAACAATGAGTTTGAGTGTGCAATGCAGGCAGAGGTGCTGCAAATATCTTTGCACTAGTGGGACAATACAGAAGTCCAACAGCCACGTTTAAGATGCCACTAAGTTCACTCAGTGTTTGCTAGTATAATGGCTTAGTAACAATGAGTTTGAATGTGCAATGCAGGCAGAGGTGCTGCAAATATCTTTGCACTAGTGGGACAATACAGAAGTCCAACAGCCACGTTTAGTATGCCACTAAGTTCACTCAGTGTTTGGTAGTATATTGGCTTAGTAACAATGAGTTTGAGTGTGCAATGCAGGCAGAAGTGCTGCAAATATCTTTGCACTAGTGGGACAATACAGAAGTCCAACAGCCAAGTTTAGGATGCCAATAAGTTCACTCAGTGTTTGCTAGTATAATGGCTTAGTAACAATGAGTTTGAGTGTGCAATGCAGGCAGAGGTGCTGCAAATATCTTTGCACTAGTGGGACAATACAGAAGTCCAACAGCCACTTTTAGTATGCCACTAAGTTTACTCAGTGTTTGCTAGTATAATGGCTTAGTAACAATGAGTTTGAGTGTGCAATGCAGGCAGAGGTGCTGCAAATATCTTTGCACTAGTGGGACAATACAGAAGTCCAACAGCCACGTTTAGGATGCCACTAAGTTCACTCAGTGTTTGCTAGTATAATGGCTTAGTAACAATGAGTTTGAGTGTGCAATGCAGGCAGAGGTGCTGCAAATATCTTTGCACTAGTGGGACAATACAGAAGTCCAACAGCCACTTTTAGTATGCCACTAAGTTTACTCAGTGTTTGATAGTATAATGGCTTAGTAACAATGAGTTTGAGAGTGCAATGCAGGCAGAGGTGCTGCAAATATCTTTGCACTAGTGGGACAATACAGAAGTCCAACAGCCACTTTTAGGATGCCACTAAGTTCACTCATTGTTTGCAAGTATAATGGTTTAGTAACAATGAGTTTGAGTGTGCAATGCAGGCAGAGGTGCTGCAAATATCTTTGCACTAGTTGGACAATACAGAAGTCCAAAAGCCACGTTTAGGATGCCACTAAGTTCACTCAGTGTTTGCTAGTATAATGGCTTAGTAACAATGAGTTTGAGTGTGCAATGCAGGCAGAGGTGCTGCAAATATCTTTGCACTAGTGGGACAAAACAGAAGTCCAACAGCCACTTTTAGGATGCCACTAAGTTCACTCAGTGTTTGCTAGTATAATGGCTTAGTAACAATGAGTTTGAGTGTGCAATGCAGGAAGAGGTGCTGCAAATATCTTTGCACTAGTGGGACAATACAGAAGTCCAACAGCCACGTTTTGGATGCCACTAAGTTCACTCAGTGTTTGGTAGTATAATGGCTTAGTAACAATGAGTTTGAGTGTGCAATGCAGGCAGAGGTGCTGCAGATATCTTTGCACTAGTGGGACAATACAGAAGTCCAACAGCCAAGTTTAGGATGCCACTAAGTTCACTCAGTGTTTGCTAGTATAATGGCTTAGTAACAATGAGTTTGAGTGTGCAATGCAGGCAGAGGTGCTGCAAATATCTTTGCACTAGTGGGACAATACAGAAGTCCAACAGCCACTTTTAGTATGCCACTAAGTTTACTCAGTGTTTGCTAGTATAATGGCTTAGTAACAATGAGTTTGAGTGTGCAATGCAGGCAGAGGTGCTGCAAATATCTTAGCACTAGTGGGACAATACAGAAGTCCAACAGCCACTTTTAGGATGCCACTAAGTTCACTCAGTGTTTGCTAGTATAATGGTTTAGTAACAATGAGTTTGAGTGTGCAATGCAGGAAGAGGTGCTGCAAATATCTTTGCACTAGTGGGACAATACAGAAGTCCAACAGCCACGTTTAGGATGCCACTAAGTTCACTCAGTGTTTGCTAGTATAATGGCTTAGTAACAATATGTTTGAGTGTCCAATGCAGGCAGAGGTGCTGCAAATATCTTTGCACTAGTGGGACAATACAGAAGTCCAACAGCCACATTTAGTATGCCACTAAGTTCACTCAGTGTTTGGTAGTATATTGGCTTAGTAACAATGAGTTTGAGTGTGCAATGCAGGCAGAGGTGCTGCAAATATCTTTGCACTAGTGGGACAATACAGAAGTCCAACAGCCACATTTAGTATGCCACTAAGTTCACTCAGTGTTTGGTAGTATATTGGCTTAGTAACAATGAGTTTGATTGTGCAATGCAGGCAGAGGTGCTGCAAATATCTTTGCACTAGTGGGACAATACAGAAGTCCAACAGCCATGTTTAGGATGCCACTAAGTTCACTCAGTGTTTGCTAGTATAATGGCTTAGTAACAATGAGTTTGAGTGTGCAATGCAGGCAGAGGTGCTGCAAATATCTTTGCACTAGTGGGACAATACAGAAGTCCAACAGCCACGTTTAGGATGCCACTAAGTTCACTCAGTGTTTGCTAGTATAATGGCTTAGTAACAATGAGTTTGAGTGTGCAATGCAGGCAGAGGTGCTGCAAATATCTTTGCACTAGTGGGACAATACAGAAGTCCAACAGCCACGTTTAGGATGCCACTAAGTTCACTCAGTGTTTGCTAGTATAATGGCTTAGTAACAATGAGTTTGAGTGTGCAAAGGGCAGGAGGGTACAGTGGCAAGGTTGTGGGTCTCTGGGTAGAAGAAAGGAAGCCTGCCTTTCGATCCCTCCTAATGGGGAAATGCAGCGAGGAAATCCCTGACCTTAGCTACACAGACGCTGTCATCTTGTGTAGCTGGTAAACTCTGTTTTCACGGACCTGTCACCTATGGCTCTGACCCTGCCGGTATTAGCCCTTAAAAGGACTTATAGAAACTTCTATCCCTATTCTGTACAGCGCTGTGTATGGAGCGTACACAGCAGTATTGGAGACAGGAGCTGCGCCAGTGATGACTGACACCAAGGACGCAGAAGGCAGATAATGGCGTGCTGGAGGAAAATGACCGTTTTTATAATGCAGGGACATGTGACATGGACATCCTATCACACATGCCGTTGCTTCTCTGGCTAAAATTCCACTTAGCTGTGTGTGTGTCTGGGATTGGCTGACATGCTGGCCCGCCCCACTACACGTGCGCACTTAGGGAAAGAAGACAAGGAAAAAAAAAAATGGTGATCGCCATTTTCCATACCGCAGTGATCTGAAGGCGCTGTTCCCGCACACTATACACTAAAATTTCATAATAGTGTGAGTCACAGATTGACTTACACTATTACAGCAGAAAGCCAGCTAGTAATTAGCTGGTCTTTTTGCTGCTAGAACCGTTCTTGAACGGATCTAGAACTATCGAGCTTTAGCAAAAAGCTCGAGTTCTAGTTCTATCTAGAACAGCCCCTAAAATCACTCGAGCCGCGAACTGGAGAACCTCGAACCGCGCTCAACTCTACTTTTAACCCGCTTCGTACACCCGCTCTCAAGCGTATTGGTCGTACCATCGCTTCTGGCTGGCCTGGGCTTGCACCATATTCGCGTGCATCAGCTGTGTCATTGACTGCATTTTGTCACGGAGCCACAATGGACACTTCTGGGGAGTTCAGATTCCTCTTCCCAGGATTCCCTTACCAGACCAAGAGGCCCCCCGGACTCGTCTGCCATACAGGAGCTCGAAGGGGGAAAACCACGTTTAGGCCTGTGGTACCTCTCTGTAGGCAAACAGCAGGTGTGAGAGATACCTCTTCCAGTCGCGTCCATGTGACTCAACCAGCATCTTAAGCATCTGCTTAAGGGTACCATTAAATTGCTCACACAAACCATTGGTCTGTGGGTGATAGGCGCTTGATACCAGATGCTGCACCTGCATTTTTTTACAGAGAGCCTCCATTAGACGAGACATGAACTGAGTCCCCTGGTCGGTAAGCATCTCCCTGGGAAATCCTACTTGGGAGAATATGGGCTTCTGCCACCTTATCGGCCCTAACTGAGGACAGAGCCACTGCCTCCGGATACCGGGTAGCATAGTCTACCACGGTAAGGATGAAACATTTTCCAGAGCTGCTGGGGACGGCCAGAGGCCCGACGATGTCCACAGCGACCCCCTGGAAAGGCTCCTCTATCACCGGCAAAGAGATCAGGGGAGCTTTGGGAGCAGGCCCTGACTTACCCACTCTTTAACGTGTGATACTGGAGCCGCAGTAATTGGCAACATCTGTCCCCATTTTGGGCCAATAGAAGTGGTGAGACAGCGGGGCCTTGGTTTTGCTGACCCCCAAGTGTCCGGCGAGTGGGATCTCATGGGCAATCCGCAGCAACTCACTCCTAAAGCGGTGAAGCACCACCAGCTGTCTTTTCTTTAGCCACTCCTGTTGGGGGTTACAGGGAACAGTTTCCCGGTACAATCTCCCAGAATACTCTCTCCTCATCGGTCTCAGAGGAGGGCTTCTCTGCGAGGTCCCTTAACATCTCTAGACTGGCATCAGTTTGTAGAGCACCTGGAACTCTTGGCTAGAGGCAGCCAAAAGTGACGTTAAGGTACAAACCCCACCGGGACCCTCTGGGACCTGCTCTGGGTCTGTAACCTGTTCCGTTATCCCTCTGGGTGAAGAGGTGTCAGAATGCAAGGTTTCATTTGCGTTCTGGGCACTCTGATTGCAGGTGACAGCACCGATGAAAGCTGTCTCCCTGAGGGATAAAAACTATTCCCCATCAGCCTGACAAGCTCTGGGTGCTACTTGCTCCTCATCCCATAGTACCTTAGGAGCAGTGCCAATCCTGGGGAAGCTACCACTGGCTGTGTCACTGTCCGCTGTGACACTGGTCAGCTGTATTTGACCACTTTCCTCGTGGTTCTCATGTCTACCTCCATCTCTGTCAGCACAGACACTTACAACCTTGGGGTTGGAGCGTGGCATGGCTGAGTTCCCCTGTACAAACCTCCACTTTATTACCATGCACAACATTTGTAATCACGTTCTGGATATCAGCATTCGGGTCACATGACTTAACAGCACTTGCATCACATGACTTATCAACAACATTTATATCACATGACTTATTGGATTGGAGAGGATCATCAGGGAGAAATTGTGCAACCAATCATCCCAGATCAGTCCCCAATAAAACAATGGTTGGTAGATGTTGGGACACCCCCACTTCCCTCCACCCTCTCCCAGCACCCCAGTCGAGGGAAAGCCGGGCCATTGGGAAAGATTGACAGTGACAGTCAGGAGTTTTCCCCGGGATAAAGTTTTCAAGAAGGCACCAGTTCGGGGCGGATCAGGTTCGGTCGGCTCCAGTGTCCTTGAGCCCCACAGTGGGAGTTCCACCCACGGTGACGGAGTGTACGTTTTCGCAGGCCCTACCACTTGCCTCCCCCACCAAAAAGACAGCTGCACTAGGCCCTTAGGCCTTGGATGTGGGGTTCCTCTTTTGCCTCTCTGGGCAAGCGGAGCTGAGGTGTCCAGGCTGGTTGCAGGAAAAACACCTGCGAGTGTTAGAGGTGGGCCGGGCACCGGTGGATGATACAGGACCTACGTGAGGTCAGCTGGTAGGTGTGGGGGGTGGTCGTAGTTGTCATCTTACCCCCTTTCCAGCTGGCGGTGGACGGCTTCCGCACCCCCAATGCACGGTTGGCCTCATAGGTGTCAGCAATCTGTGCTGCTGTTTTCGCATCCTTTGGTAACCAGTCCATCATGAACTGTCAAACGTCCGCAGGAAACACGTGTAGGAATTGGTCCTTTACCATCAGGTCTGTTATCTGCTCACCGGTGGTGGCGGACAGTCCTTGGGCCTATTGCTTAAAGTTGGACCGGAGCCCATCCACAAAGTCTCTGTTGCTGTTGTGTAGTCCATGATGGAGGGTCCGGAACTTTTTGCGGTACATCTCTATTAGGGCCTGGTTTATGGCCTCATAGTCTCCACTCTGCTCTTGAGGAAGACTGGCAAACGCGTCCAGGGCCTTGCCTCGCAGCCCTGGGGTTAAGTATCGTGCCCATTGTGCTGGGGGCAACTGGTACTGCAAGCAAGTCTTTTCAAATCCCCTCAGAAAGGTGTCCAAATCCCCGTCCTTTTCCATCACAGGAAAGTGCTCCGGTCGGGGCTTAAAGCTGCTGGTATTATTGGACTTACCGTTCAGTGAGGAAGATGTCTACTGCCGGGCTCGGAGGACCTTCAATTCATGGCCTCTCTGGGCTTGACGCTCGGCTCTCTCAGCCTCTCACTGGGCCTCTCGCTCGGCTTTCTCAGCCTCTCACTGGGCCTGGTACTCAGCAAACTCACGCGCTGCTTGGAGTTCTTTTAAAACAAACTGTAGCCGCGTTTGAGAGTCACATTCTCCCAGCTGCTGCAGAATCATCAGCAAGTAAGAGTCCATTCCACTCCGGGAGCTGGGGATGCTGCCAGACTCCCCGGAATCAGACAGTTCTGCGGACCGTCCTGGAGCTAGGTCTGTGTCAAGGTCTCCTGGTGCTTCACTGGTCCCATGCTCTTGGGCCACATCGCGCTGGTCTTTGAGATCATCCTCTGCCATGGCACAGATTAGCATCTCTTTGGTCTTGTTGGACTTATCGAGGCCTCGCTCCTCACACATTTGGATCAGCACAGCTTTCTCATGCTTCTTATAAGCAGCTGCCATTTTAGCAGTCACTTGCCAAATAAAAGATAGGATAGAAAAAAAAGAGAGAAGGGAGGGGGTAACATCTACAAGTACAGTATTGTTCCAGGTATATTTAAACACTGAGTTCGATCCTCAAAACTTTTGCAAGTTTTTAGTGAAAGGGATGATTGCTCGAACCAGATCACTAATACTCTATATTCCACCGCTGCCACCAATTTGTCATGAACAGCCGGTTGAGTCACTCAGATATCCCGCAGCTGTTCGCTGATTTGTCACAAACACGACTACTCTCTAGCGCCCCCCCTTGTCGGCAGGCCACGTTTGGTACTGCAGGACAATGAACAGAATGAGGCTGCTGAGCTAATAATGCCAAATATTGGAGGTCTCACAGCAAGGGTAAATGTATATCACCGATTCCTGCTAATGGAATATATATATATACCGTGGTACCCTTAATGATAGCACTCCACTAATTCTATGCAATAATAATTACGCTGCCACCACCCAGCTTTTCGGGATAGCTGGGGACCTGTTTCAGATAGCATAAGACCCTTTGGGTTCTTAGATTCGTATATAAAGCATGAGGAAAGAAACTATTACATTTTATATATTTAATCCAAAAATAGGCAGTGTTTAAAAAATATACAAGAATTTACAAGAGGGAACAATACAATTACAGTATAGACAGTTACATAAAAATATAAGGTATAAACGTGAAACTTACTAAACTCGTGCCATAGAAGTGACGTCTGAATTTAGGGAGGGAGGGACTCCAAGAGAAGACGATGGTAGAATCGGCCAGCCTCACCACTTCCTGATGCCCTCCAGTACTGACTGCCCCATCAAGGAGCTAGTCTCTCTTATGCCTTCCGGTAACTCCCTCTCTGTGACCTCATTTTACAGTCTCTTGTGGGATGTGCTGAGATTGTCACAAAGTTCTCCAATTCTAGCTTTTCACATATCTTTGTGAAGATATGTGAAAGATATTAGCGTCATATTTTATATCTCGATTTTACATTTACATAGATACCAAACACAACGCATCTAGCATGATTTTACTGGCCAACATTCATTTGTTGAGCTACCAGCGATCTTCCAGTGGAGCTAGATGGTGCGCTGGGTTCAGCACTCCACAGGGATTCTGGCAATATGCTTTTAATTTTTCTAGCATTAACGTAGTGCTTAAAAACTGTTTTGGAAGTTTTCCCTCCAACAGAACCAAGGGATGTCTTTCTATGCATCCTTTGGCTGCAGTTCTACCATCACCCAGTCATAAATACCTAATCTTTCAGGCCGATCAGATAATCGTCATGACGATCTGTGGCTGTGGCAGAGAGGGGGATGAGGACTCTTCAAGAGTTTTACATGACAGTCTGCAAAAAAAGTTTATCAGGCCACCCAGGTCACCGGTCGGCACTGCATTTTTTTTCATAGATAAAAAAGATGGTGGCCTCAGTCCTTGTATTGACTACCGTGAACCTAATGTTATTACTGTAAAGAACAGTACCCTCTGCCACTCATCCCCGATCTCTTTACCCAGCTCATAGTAGCCCGGTGGTTCACCAAGCTGGATCTAAGGGGTGCATATTACCTAATCCATATCACAGAAGAAGATGAGTGGAAAATGACATTTAACACACCAGAGGGACACTATGAGTATCTTGTAATGCCTTTTGGGTTAAGTAATGCACCGGCTGTCTTTCAGAACTTTGTCAATGACATTTTTAGAGATATCTGTGGTCAGTATGTGGTGGTCTATCTGGATGACATCCTGATTTATTCTCCTGATGCTACGTCACATGTCCAACATGTTTGCACTGTACTCCAGAGACTCAGGGAGAATTCCCTATTTGCTAAATGTGAAATGTGTTTTTTTTTATAATGAGGTTAATTTCCTGGGTTATCTTTGTCTGCAGAAGGCATCCACAAGGATTCCTCTAAGCTACAGCTGATTAAGGAGTGGGTGCAACCCAAGTCCCTGAAAGCTTTGCAGCGTTTCCTTGGGTTTGAAAATTATCATCGCAAATTTATTAGGGATTTTTCCAAGATTGCCAAACCCCTCACTGATTTGACTAAAAAGAGGGCGAATGTAGTTAATTGGAAGCCAGAGGTGATCCATGCCTTCTTTAAATTAAAAGACTTTTTCCTCAGACCCGATTCTGATTCAGCCTGACCTTATGCGTCCCTTTATTGTGGAAATCGATGCATCCGAGGTTGGAGTGGGGGCGGTGCTATCACAAGGTACTACGTCTCTCCCTCAGCTTCGTCCTTGTGCCTTCTTTTCCTGCAAATTTTCTCCCACCGAGAGAAACTATGATATTTGTAATCGTGAGCTATTGGCTATTAAATAGGCCTTCGAGGAATGCGCCACTTCCTTGAGAGTGCCAAACATAAGCTCACAGTCATCACAGAGCATAAGAACCTCACTTATCTGGAATATGCTAAGAGACTCAATCCTAGGCAAGCTAGGGGGGCATTGTTCTTTTCCAGATTTGATTTTGTGGTAACGTTCCGGCCCGGTACCAAGAGCACAAGAGCTGATGCACTTTCCCGTAGCTTCCGTCCCTCTCAGTCAGAAAACATTAAACCAGTCCCTATTTTAGCTAAAAGCATTATTGTATTATCATCGGTATCGGTAGGAATTTTTGGTGGTCAACCATAGCAAAGGACTGTAAGGAATACGTACTGGCCTGTGAAACTTGTGCTCAAGCATCCCATACCCATCCCGCTGGATTTCTCCAGTCCCTATCTATTCCAGGAAGTCCTTGGACCCATCTCTCCATGGACTTCATCACTGACCTCTCACCCTTGAAAAGGAAGACTTGTGTCTGGGTAGTAGTGGATAGGTTCAGCAAACAGTGTCATTTTGTTCCATTGTCTGGATTGCCTAATTCTGAAAGTCTAAGCAGGTTGTTTATTAGGCATATTGTGCGGTTACACGGGGTTCCAGAGAATAATATTTTTGACCGAGGAACGCAGTTCGTCTCGAAAATCTGGAGGGCTTTTTGTAAAAAGATTAATAGAGTTATCTCTTTCTTCTGCCTACCACCGTCAGACCAATGGTCAGACTGAACAGTCTAATCAAATCTTAGAACAATATCTCTGGTGTTATGTGTCCGACCATCAGTCTGAATATCTACCATTAGCTGAGTTGCCATCAATAATCAGTATCAGGAGTCTATCCAGATTACCCCTTTTCTCTGCAATTTTGGGTTGTTTTCTTCCGCTACGGTGGATACTCCTGAGGCTAAAAGCACTATGGACAAACTGAAAGCTATATGATCTGAGGTCAAAGAGAAATTGAAGAGGGCACAGGGTGGTCAAGACTCGGCTGCTAATAAGAGGCATTCCAAGGGTCCAAGCCTTGGAGTTGGGGATAAGGTATGGTTGTCCACTCGTCACATTAAACTCAAGTTCCCTTCTCCTAAGCTGGGTTCCAGATTTATTGGACCTTATGACATAGTCGAGGTCATTAATCCCACAGCTTTTCGCCTGAACCTCCCTCAGTCCTTTAAAATATCGAACATGTTTCACAAATCCCTTCTCAAGTTATATCGTTTTCCCATTCACCCAGTCAAGCCCCCCCCCTCCTGTTTTGGTTAAGGGTAACTTGAAGTATGAAATACAGAGGATCCTTGACTCCTGTATTGTTAGAGGGGTGGTGCAGTATCTTGGGCATTGGAAGGGTTATGACCCTGAGGAGAGATCATGGGTCCCAGCAAGGGAGGTACATGCTAAAGGTCTTGTCAGGCGATTTCACCTCCAGTTCCCTGACAAGCCGGGTTTTGAGGCTCCGGAGGTGGGCGTATTGTTATGTCCCCACCGGAGTCCGCTCCAGCGACTTCTTCTTCAATCACCAGGCGATGTGGTGTTCCTGTCGTGGATAGTTCTGGTTATGGGAGAGGAGTCAATGCCAGGAGCACTGATGGGCGCATGCTCCGCTCATCCACTGGGCTGGGTTTCCTTGGGATCTGCAGTACCACTGGCTGACTGTAGGTGGCGTGTGTCTTCCAGCTGAAGTTACCATCAGCTGACCACTGCCAGAGATAGTTCTGTATTCCTGGTTCCTGTCCCACCCTGTTCTGTTTAGTGATTCTGCTTTTCTGACTTCAAATTGTTTTCTGACTACCCTCCTGCCTGCTGTTTATGTACCTTGCTGCGCAATCCGGATTTGACTTCTGCTTTGTTTTCTGATTAAGTCCTTGCCTGCATGATTCCCTGTTCTGCATCTCATGGTTTGACCCTGCCTGGCTATTACTCTCATCAGACTGCAGCCTACCACTAGTAGTGATCTCCAGGGCCCTGTGTAATTCCAAATCCCTTTGTAGGGATTAAAGGGTTTCAGGTTCTTGGGGTCCTGCTTTGTGAGTGGCTTTCCTCTAGCCTGTCCATTACAGCCAGACTGAGTCTGTGGATCCAGGCAGGTGTTACACCCCTACCTGGAGATGTAAACCTTGAGTGAAGTGAGTGAAATGTTCCTGACTAAGAGGGGTGGAATCAATGACTGCAATGGGAGTAGGTTTAGGTAAGGCCCTGTGTCCGGACGAACTGGGCGCACATCAAATTGGACCCCGCACTACTATCCAAAAAAGGAGAAATATACACCTTTTTTCTGTGGCGCCCCTGGACTAGTCAGGTCGTCACAGGGTACTGCACGCTCTTTATCCTTAGTGCAGGACTCAACCCCTTTTGGTTCTGGGTTCCTAACTTATGGTACTCCCTCCATCAGCATCCAAAAATCCCAATCAAACTTCACACCACACCCTGTCAGGCACACCAGTGCGCTGCTGAGCTGGAATAGGGCCGCCCACCTAGGGGTCAGGCAGACTGGTGGGAGGTGACAAGTCAGAGCAATTGTAGCCCTCGGACAGTGAGGAGTTAGGGGGAGTATGTGGCTCCCGGAGAGTAAAAGGTTGGGTTGCAGACGGTGGTCTGGGCCCGGAGGAGTCGGAGACCCGGTCGCGGGATATTGGGACTGGGTGCCTGGACCTAGTCTTGGAGGACGGTCAGCAGCTCGAGTTCAGTAGCCGGTCTGGGACCGAAAGCACGGCAGGGTACTGGACCCTCAGTCGGGGAGTAGCTTCAAGCAACCCGGCAATTAACCTGCGGAGGATAGTGGCTTTATGGACTGTCCCCATGAAACTCAGAGATCAGGGGAATTAGCACAACGAGGGGGATAGGGCTTTCCAACCCAAGCTGCCCACTGAAATCTCAAGTGTGAGCCCTTGAGAGCAAAGCTCCTCTACCAATGTAGGGAGCGGGACCCGGACAGCTTTATGCCTACGGGCCAACTGAACACTTCTAAATTTGTGCATGGAGGCAGACTCCAGACCATCAGGCAGTACTGTAGGGGACGGATACCCGGATGGGCTCCCCTCAAGAGGGCAGCAACACCCAGAGACTTGGTTTACCTTGTTGTCAGAGTCTGCTTTTCATCACCAACGCTGTCTGAGTACATGGTCATTCCCTGCTACCACCTGGCCCTGCGCTGCCCTGTACCCCACCATCCAGAGCCCAGGGGACTTCCCTACCTGTGGAGGGAAACGACATATGGCTCCCCCGGGTGCTCCTATGGGCAGCGGCGGTAATTCCCATTACCGCACACCACGGGTGGCGTTACGAACTATATTTCCCCTGTAAATATTTCCCCCTTTTTCACATTTGAGAGTGGCCCCTAACCCCCCCGGGTCTGGAGACCCTTGAGCCACGAGTAATCATCCCCGGATCCGAGCGGTACGGCTGCTGCAGGGGCAGCACATTTCCACCTAATAGGACTTCAGCGGGCAGAAAATATGCGACCTACCAATGGCAGAAATAACTACAACAAGGTTTCTATCCTCCATGCAAACTGGGCTCAATTGTTTTTTCATCGGCCGAGTACAGTTTTGATTGAGGGGCACGTCTCTATAAAGTGGCCTTTATGACCACACAAGAAACAAACCCTCATTTTGTGCTGATCTGTAGGTTAACCAGTGCCACATGTTGCCCCTCCCAACTGCATAGCTTCCTCAGTGGGTATACTACCAAGGTTCAGTAAGTACAGTTTTCCTGGTAAACAATGGTATCTCCTGTCATCTTTCATGGAGACAACAGTTAACATGAGTAGCCAGGGACATGGTGGCTTTCATGGGACCAGTAGTCTTTTACAAGGCTAGCACATCTTTAACTCTCTCAGAGAGACTCTGACAGAAGTGGCTCCGGAGCAGGGGATCATTCCACCGGGTATCCGTTGACTATCTGAGGAACTCATAGCAGAATTCCTCAGTTGGCCGGTCACCCTGCCAAATCTAACATAGTTTGGATTCAGCCACGGCTACCTGATCGGGATCATCATAAATGAGCCCCAAGGCACAAAAAAAAACATCTGAATTATCTGGAGTGACTGAGAAGCGGACGAGAGAGAGAAAACACAGTCTTGAAGATACCCCTGGATGAGTGAGATAACTATCCCCACTCGCTGCTCTTTGGTAAATAAGGAGTGCAGTCTAAACCTAAAGTAAAGTTTACAGGCCTTCCTAAATACCACAAACTTCTCCCATCCTCCAGAGAACTTATCCATCAATGGTAACTTAGGCTCAGGTGGGAATTGCCCAGAAGCAGTGGCCATTAAACCCGAGTTCTGAGAGTGGCTCTGCAACATAACTGGATGCAGATAAGCTACCTCTACTGCAGCTACTCAGCAAATCAGCATTGGAGTCCATAGTTGATCCTCCAAAAATGGTGGGGCTGGTGATAGTGTCGGTCTGTGACTACTGGGGTTCTGCCTGGTTCACGGGAACCCCCAGCGAGTGCCACAACAGACAGGGTACACGATACAATGGTGGGCCCTGGCGCTCGGTAAAGGCACTCCTTAACATCCTATACGGGTTCTTTCACCCCGTTGCCACTCGCGTATCTATCCCTGTCTTTCCCTGTACTGAGCCCTGTATAGTGCACAGGGCAGCAGTAACGCTAGTCCCATTCTAGGTTAAAGACACAGAGAAGATTATACAGACAAGGGTAAAATTAACAGCAATCATACAAACAATCAAAACAACAAGAGGTAATAAAGAATAATGGACAAGAGGGGAAAACCCCAAAAAACTAAGGGAGTGAAAAACTCAACACAGTTTTCATACAGCAAATGTTCTCTGAATGTCATCCTGGTCCACAGCTGTTAGGTTCCCTCTACAGGCAAGCAAAACAGAAATAATCACCAGCAATTACCTAAGCTAGGAGGCAAGTCTTTATAGCAGAGCTAATTAGCAATACAGAATAGCTGCCTATAGCTTTCGTTTAGAGTTCAAGAGACCAGAGGATCTACTTAATCCTAGCAGTGCTGGATAAAGGAGAATCTGCACATTAGGAGTAATCCGGAGGTGTAGAATAGTCTAATGTAAGGGACAGCACTGCTTCCTCAGCCACAACTCTGGCTATGGCCACCAGTGGTCTGCGGGTCTGCAGTTCGCACAGGAAGCAAGCGTTGGGCCTTTTTTGAGACCACAAAGAATGCCCTTACTTTATCTGCCAACTTTGTAAAAACACAACTTAGTAAAGGCAGAAATTCCAATAATTTCCCTTCCACATGTATGAACCAATACATGCGAAAGGAACATGCATTATTCTGGGAATCTTACTGCGCTAAAATGTGGCCTAGCAGGCCTCAACAACCACCGGCTGCCCCATCAACCACGTGTGCTGCTTCTTCATCCTCCGTCACCATGGCAAGTGTTCTCACACAGGTCTCCAGCCGCAAAACCTCCACTTGTTTTTTCACTACACTCAGGGTGAGCGAGAGTCCATCAGCTGTTACGGAAGTGGACATGCCTGCTGTTCTTGACTGATCTCAGACAATAAGCCCCCACATCTTTCTCAATTCACCATAACATCTCGCTTGCACCTCCCTCACAGTCCACCAGTTTGTAGTATACATCTTACTCCAACCTCTCTGAGCACAGCAGCTAGCCCTCAGCCCCGCAGTTGTTGTCATGTAAAAGATTTTTCCTACTACACATGCCAGATCTAAGAGCTTGAACTTCATCAAATGCAGTCTGCTGGATTTGATGAATCCAGTCTCATGCCATGTAAGGCACATAGTGTGCATCGCAGTTCTAGATTTCCAACTGCGGAAACTTTGAGTTGTCATCGCGAAAACATCAGCAGCAGTTTATGTGGCAAAAGCAATATCTGAGTCAGGGCACACATTTTTTAGACCATCCTGTGCACCAGCAGAACAGAGTACAACTCTGACAGATAGAGACAACTGAAGAAGATGGTGCTGTTGAATTTTTTAGACCATCCTTTGCCAGGACACAAGACACAAGAAGTCATAGTCAACGCCTGGAGAGGATGATACAGGAGTATCTCCAAGTGAATATCGATCCCATGACTCTGCAATTGGAGCCTTGCTCATTTTGGGCTTCCAATCTGTAAAAATGGAAAAATGGAAAAATGGCCTGAGCTTGACACTTGTGCCTTGGAGATCTTGTCATGTCCCGCAGCCAGCGTTCTCTCGGAGCGTGTCTTCAGTGCTACTGGGTGTGTGCTGACAGATAAGCGCACGCGTCTGTCCAGTGACAATGTGGACAGACTAACGTTCATCAAGATGAACAAGTCATGGATAAGCAAGGACTTTTCTACCCCTGTGTCATCCTGGGGAGAGTAAAGTAAATGCCTGAAGCATTTCTGATTGTGCTTCAGGCAAATCAACATTTTAAGTTTGCAACTGTGGTATAATTGATGCCACTTAAGTGGTGTCTGGGGCCCATATTTTTTAATAAATGGAGACTCTTGTTGGAGTCCTTGCTGTGTTTTACATGATTTTAGAACCGCGGACTTTCCAGAATGGCGGCGCCCATCTGGCAGAACCATGGCTGCCGTTACACATACCGCCGACGCTGATCTCCCGCCCGGACCTCGCTGCCATTGCACCTACAGGTGATTCCACTTGCGACTAATTACTGGGCATATTCATATTTTATTGTGGCAAGTTTCTGCACACACTTGCCCTGAGGAAGCTGCTGATGCAGCGATACGCGTGGGTTTTTGCCCACGGGACCTTCCTTGACTCTCCCCCCTCTCTCCACACTATTAAGCCTTGATTCTTCCCCCTCGTTATTGACCCCTGCATGGGGTATTGTGCACTATTGATGGTTCCCCTGGAACATTGTTGGTATAGTATTACCACTTTACCCTATCCCTGGCCAGGACTTATAGGGTTGTAATCCTTTCACACTTATGCCCTTTGACCAGATATATCCTGGGGTTGCTATTTTATACAATAGAATTGCATGCACGTTGGCTCTCCTATTATTGTAGAAAATCTCCATATGTATATTGTGAGACTATGTATATATCCTTATCTATGATCATGGTGTATTCTATATACATTTAATCCATGTATGTGCAGTATCTCTAGTTGCGGCTCTTTTCTGAGGGGTGCATCCCGTCTCTCGTCTCTATTATTTATTGTATAACACCTTGGTATACCATTACATTATTGTGAGTTGGTGGGGAGACTCATACCGTGTTATTCAGTGTGTTTCTCTATTTTTAAATGTTTTTATTATATTTCTTGCCACAATAAAAATAGCTTTTTACTATTACAGTTAGGTCCAGAAATATTTGGACAGTGACACAAGTTTTGTTATTTTAGCTGTTTACAAAAACATGTTCAGAAATACAATTATATATATAATATGGGCTGAAAGTGCACACTCCCAGCTGCAATATGAGAGTTTTCACATCCAAATCGGAGAAAGGGTTTAGGAATCATAGCTCTGTAATGCATAGCCTCCTCTTTTTCAAGGGACCAAAAGCAATTGGACAAGGGACTCTAAGGGCTGCAATTAACTCTGAAGGCGTCTCTCTCGTTAACCTGTAATCAATGAAGTAGTTAAAAGGTCTGGGGTTGATTACAGGTATGTGGTTTTGCATTTGGAAGCTGTTGCTGTGACCAGACAACATGCGGTCTAAGGAACTCTCAATTGAGGTGAAGCAGAACATCCTGAGGTTGAAAAAAAAGAAAAAATCCATCAGAGAGATAGCAGACATGCTTGGAGTAGCAAAATCAACAGTCGGGTACATTCTGAGAAAAAAGGAATTGACTGGTGAGCTTGGGAACTCAAAAAGGCCTGGGCGTCCACGGATGACAACAGTGGTGGATGATCGCTGCATACTTTCTTTGGTGAAGAAGAACCCGTTCACAACATCAACTGAAGTCCAGAATACTCTCAGTGAAGTAGGTGTATCTGTCTCTAAGTCAACAGTAAAGAGAAGACTCCATGAAAGTAAATACAAAGGGTTCACATCTAGATGCAAACCATTCATCAATTCCAAAAATAGACAGGCCAGAGTTAAATTTGCTGAAAAACACCTCATGAAGCCAGCTCAGTTCTGGAAAAGTATTCTATGGACAGATGAGACAAAGATCAACCTGTACCAGAATGATGGGAAGAAAAAAGTTTGGAGAAGAAAGGGAACTGCACATGATCCAAGGCACACCACATCCTCTGTAAAACATGGTGGAGGCAACGTGATGGCATGGGCATGCATGGCTTTCAATGGCACTGGGTCACTTGTGTTTATTGATGACATAACAGCAGACAAGAGTAGCCGGATGAATTCTGAAGTGTACCGGGATATACTTTCAGCCCAGATTAGGCCAAATGCCGCAAAGTTGATCGGACGGCGCTTCATAGTACAGATGGACAATGACCCCAAGCATACAGCCAAAGCTACCCAGGAGTTCATGAGTGCAAAAAAGTGGAACATTCTGCAATGGCCAAGTCAATCACCAGATCTTAACCCAATTGAGCATGCATTTCACTTGCTCAAATCCAGACTTAAGACGGAAAGACCCACAAACAAGCAAGACCTAAAGGCTGCGGCTGTAAAGGCCTGGCAAAGCATTAAGAAGGAGGAAACCCAGCGTTTGGTGATGTCCATGGGTTCCAGACTTAAGGCAGTGATTGCCTCCAAAGGATTCGCAACAAAATATTGAAAATAAAAATATTTTGTTTGGGTTTGGTTTATTTGTCCAATTACTTTTGACCTCCTAAAATGTGGAGTGTTTGTAAAGAAATGTGTACAATTCCTACAATTTCTATCAGATATTTTTGTTCAAACCTTCAAATTAAACGTTACAATCTGCACTTGAATTCTGTTGTAGAGGTTTCATTTCAAATCCAATGTGGTGGCATGCAGAGCCCAACTCGCGAAAATTGTTTCACTGTCCAAATATTTCTGGACCTAACTATATATTGGACTCTGCTTCCCATTATGCAGTTCTTTTCTTCTTAATATTGTCTGTTCCTTACTGCATGGGTCAGCATTGAGCTTATGTTCATATCATAACTATTTATTGGCTGTGCACCCCTTTCCCCCTACTCTGTACTCCAGTTGCTATTTTCTCTCTCTGTAGAGAAATTCTGGGGTGGCACGCCTTTTGATTGTAATTATTAATAATGTTATAAATTAAATATATTGTATCAGTGGCGGTCCATCATGGACTGGGAGTCCGGCGAGGCGGCTTGTCTGGCACAGTCTGGTGCTGTATTTGTGCGTGGTCCATCTTCCAGCCCCAATTCGGATGAATTTACCCTATTAACCTCAGATTTGACTATAGCACACAAGACCGGCATTAGACTCTGGTGGAATATTCGGTGTTTAGAGGAGTATCTTCGTGTGGGCATTGTGCCTAGAGGTCTTCCGGTCACTATCTTCCCAGCCTGGGAACCATCCTTAGTGTTCCAAGAAACTTGGGAACAAGGTCTCATACGCTGTTCCAACATATTAATTAATATGTTGTTGGAGCACGATAGAACCCTACTTGCTACAACCAAGACAAACATCAAAGATCTTGACAGTAAACTACTCAGACTTGAGGACCAATCACGTGTCCTGTCGTTTCAGCAAAAATTGAAGGAGTCTATGGATGTATATGAAAAAGCCATTGTTGATAAAAAAAAGGAAGAAATTTCAGCATGATCAAGGTGATTTTGACAGTAAAAATGCTTTTAAGTGGAAGCATAGAGGAAATTCCTGACAACCTGGGCGTCCCAAAAATAATTACGCACAACGTACTGGTTAAATAGAAGGGAGGAGGGAGAGTTCAAGTGATTTTTTTGTCCTCAACGGACAGCGACCTAGACACCGGCCCAGGAGGGGCAGGCACCGTAGGCAACCAAACATCAATGTTTACCAGATCCAAAGCCCGTCCACCACAGCGGATGAACACCGTGAGGTCCAGGAAATAAGATCTCACTTGAACAGGGCTCCCACTCCATATGAGGACGCACAAGCGGGTAAGGACAAACTTCAAATCATCAACTTATCACAGTATGTACTTACAGCACATGAAATTTCTGTTTTAGAGAGGGGACTAACTTTTTCTCCAACCCATGTTCTGGACAAGTTTACTCTGACAAAGGATCTCTATCTTTTTTGTAGAAAATTGATTTTCAAGTTATCTATAACAAACCTTCAGCAGGAGATCATTCTATGTCAGATGAACAAAGGGTTTTCAGAGATCTTTTAGGCTTGCTCCAAGAGAATGAAAATGATGTAAGTAGGCCCAGATTTCCTTATAGGAACAAGTCTGTAACGAATCCTCCATTTTCTTTAGCACCAGCTGTTCGGATTTTTTTCGAGCTTGTCAAAGCTGATATTCAGAAACTGAAACCTCATTCACCAAGAGCGCCTAACCTCAATCAGGCTGAAAAATCAGCCATTCAGAAATTGAGAAATAATAAAAATTTCTTGGTGAAAGAGGCCGACAAAGGAGGCAATGTTGTCATTTGGCCCATTGATATGTATCTGGAAGAGGCCAACAGACAACTAAGTGTTAATACTTTCTATTCCAGACTCCCATCTGATCCGACTGCCCTCTTTATGTCCAAACTCCACCGTCTACTGGACTTAGCCTGGAACCTTGGCATCATTAATGAGACTGAAAAAAAGTATTTATGGGTTGATCAGCCTGTCATCCCGACCCTCTACTTGTTACCGAAGGTTCATAAATCAATCACAAAACCGCCTGGAAGACCAATTGTGGCAAGTATTGGCAGTTTATGCGAAAAGGCCAGTGTGTATGTTGATTTCTTTTTGCAACTACTGGCTAATAGTCTCCCATCCTTTGTACAGGACTCCTCCCATTTCATCCGTATTTGTTGAGATATCAAATTGGCCCCAGGTGACCTTTTGGTCACCTGTGACGTGGTGTCGCTGTACACCAACATCAAGCATATGGATGGCATGCATGCAGTCACTTACTTTTTGGATCTCCAGGCAGGTTCTGACCGCATGCATGACTCCTTCCTGATTGATCTGTTAGATTTTATCCTTCAGCACAATTATTTTCTTTTTGATAGAAGGTTTTATAGGCAGATCTCAGGCGTGGCAATGGGTGCACGTTGTGCACCCGTCTTTGCCAATTTATTTCTTGGATGGTGGGAGGCCACAGTCATCTTTTCCTTGCCACAATTCAAAACTAGGGTCTCCTATTGGCATCGGTATATTGACGATGTGTTTTTTTCGTATGGAGGGGTACAAAAGATGATTGTCATGATTTTCTTACTCTTCTAAACAATAATGTGCTGAATATTTTTCTGACATACACCATATCCTCCTTTACAGTAACCTTTCTGGATCTGGAAGTCTCTAGGAAAGGTGACTCAATATCGACCAGCCTCTTCCGCAAGGAAACATCTACGAATAGCCGCCTTCAATACCAGAGCTTTCATCCACCGCACACAAGACAAGGTATACCAGTTGGTCAGTTTCTATGTATTAGACGTAACTGTACAGGGGATGAGGATTTCAAAAAGCAGGCAAGAAATCTTACTCATAGATTTCTTCAGCGGGGTTATCCCAAGAACACCATTTCTAGGGCCTTCCAACTTGCCAAACCTGAGTCCTAAGCATCACTTGTGATTCCAAAATTACGAAAAAACGACGATCGTATAAGATTTATCACTACTTATAACGATCAATGGAACACAATTAAGAACATTTTGCAGAACCATTGGGGCATCCTAGTGGCTGACACCCAGACGTCCCAGTCGGTTAGCCCAAATCCACTTTTAACAGCCAGAAGAGCACCAAATTTGAAGGACGTACTGGTTCAAAGCCACTGCAGGCATAAACTAAATCGGGGTATCCAACTAAGGGGCTCATATCCCTGTGGGAACTGCAATGTCTGCAGATACATGCATCCGGTTTCAGATGTGTTTCGTCATCCTCAGGACTCTTCTAGACACAAGCTGCAATTGTATATCAACTGTAAAACCAAAAACATCATTTATGCCCTGATTTGCCCATGCAACAAAGTCTATGTTGGCCAAACATCTCAGGAGTTTAGGAAGAGGGCACAAAAACATCTCTCTACTATCAATTTGGCAGCAGCCGATGTCAAAAAAGGTGTCCCTATTACTCCGGTTGCGGCTCACTTCTTGACTTTTCATCGTGGTTCCTGCAATGGATTACGTTTTCTTGGCCTGCAGAGATTTATAGGTAATGGAAGAGGTGGTTCGTGCCATAAATGGCTATTACAGAATGAAGCCAGGTGGATTTTTAACCTCAATTCAATAGCCCCAAAAGGCTTGAATGAGGATCTGATATTCACCGGCTTCCTTGGCTAAAATATCTGAACCTCTCCTTTATCTTCTTCTTTAGGATACTGACCTTCACATGGAAGCTTACCAAATGTGGATTTTCTCTTTTCATCAAGAATGTCTCCTTGCTAACCTTCAATATGGATGCACTTTCAGTTAATTCACCATCAGTTACCATTATGGACACTTTTTGGCTTCAAAATATTGTCTATCTTTTTTTTGATCTACTATCAAGTTATTCCCTTTTGGGATTTTGCAAAAAGATCTATATAGATCTGGCATTCACTAGACTATTGGAGCTATTTATGTTTCAGATTACACACATATTTGGCTCTTCTTTATATTTGGGCCTGCATTTGCATTTTTACATATATATGTATCATGTATAAGCCGTTTATTATGTAAACTTCATTCAATTATATTTTCCTTCATCCATGTATTGCTCAATGCATGTCAATATGCATGTGTCCTCTGTATTCATACATGTCTACAAATCCATTTGACCATTGTGACATCCCTCTGACTCTCCTACCATGTTTTTCCAAAAATAAGACCTCCCCCAAAAATAAGCCCTAGCAGGGATTTTCAGCATTTTCGGAGAAAGGCTTAAATTCAAGCCCTCCCCCGAAAATAAGCCCTACTCCCGGATCAATAATGAAGTGTCCGTGCAGCTGAAAAAGATACAGGTACTGCAGGACACTTCATTATAGACAGCGGCACCCGGCAATTACACTCACCCAACACTGAGCAGCAGGACCTGCAGTGATCACACACCCGCACTCATCAGCTATCTCACACACCCGCACACACACACACACACACACACACACACAATCAGATCTCACACACACACACACACACCAGATCTCACACACACACATCGGATCGCACACAGTCAGATCGCACACACAAACATCGGATCACACGCAAACATCAAATCACACACACAAACATCGGATCGCACACACATCAGATCGCATACATACTCACCTCATCCAGAGACACCGATCTCTTCTCCTGAGAGGCAGTGCAGTGGAGCGCAAGGAACAGGATCTGCGGCCGGACACGTGACTTGCTCTCATTCTCTGCGGCCGTAAGTGCTGGATGTGATGTGATGTGTGTGTGTGTGTGTGTGTGTCTGCGAACGGCTGTGTTTTTCTGCGATTGGCTGTGTGTGTCTGTGATCGGATGTGTGTATCTGTAATCGGCTGTGTATGCCTGTGATCGGATGTGTGTATCTGTGATCGGCTGTGTATGCCTGCGATCGGATGTGTGTATGCATGTGATCGGATGTGTGTATCTGTGATCGGCTGTGTATGCCTGCGATCGGATGTGTGTATCTGTGATCGGCTGTGTATGCCTGCGATCGGATGTGTGTATCTGTGATCGGCTGTCTGTGCCTGCGATCGGATGTGTGTGATCTGCTGTGTATATCTGCGATCTGCTGTGTGTGTGATCTGCTGTGTCTATGTGATCTGCTGTGTGTGTGTTTTTCTTCGATCGGCTGTGTGTATCTATGATCGGCTGTGTGTGCCTGTGATCGGATGTGAGTGCCTGCGATCTGCTGTGTGTGATCTGCTGTGTGTGTGTGTGTGTGTGTGATCTACTGTGTTTGTGTGTGTGGTCTGCTGTGTTTGTGTGTGTGATCTGCTGTGTGTGCCTGTGATCTGCTGTGTGTGATCTGCTGTGTGTGTTAGCGTGTCAGCTAGCAGCAGGGTAGGACGGCGTGCAGCACCGACCGGAGATCACAGGAGGACCTTGGAATCATGCAGACGTCCTGGTCTGGTGAGTAGGAGTCTCCTGGGAAGTGGGGGGGGGTCTGCTTTTTTGGGGGGTAAACTTACCCTCAACCGTGTTTCTCCAAGAATAAGACCTCCTCCAAAAATAAGCCCTAGTGCTTTTTGGGGGGGCAAAAAAAATATAAGACAGTGTCTTATTTTTGGAAAAACACGGTATTAACGTGGTGCGGCCCCTTTAAGCAACGAAATTCTTTATGCACTCAGCGCGCATGTGCTGTTCTTCATGATGGTGATAGCACCTTCCTGGACTTTACCGCGCATGCGCGGACTTTCCAGAATGGCGGCGCCCATCTGGCAGAACCATGGCTGCCGTTACACATACCGCCGACGCTGATCTCCCGCCCGGACCTCGCTGCCACTGCACCTACAGGTGATTCCACTTGCGACTAATTACTGGGCATATTTATATTTTATTGTGGCAAGTTTCTGCACACACTTGCCCTGAGGCAGCTGCTGATGCAGCGATACGCGTGGGTTTTTGCCCACGGGACCTTCCTTGACTCTCCCCCCTCTCTCCACACTATTGAGCCTTGATTCTTCCCCCTCGTTATTGACCCCTGCATGGGGTATTGTGCACTATTGATGGTTCCCCTGGAACGTTGCTGGTATAGTATTACCACCTTACCCTATCCCTGGCCAGGACTTATAGGGTTGTAATCCTTTCACACTTATGCCCTTTGACCAGATATATCCTGGGGTTGCTATTTTATACAATAGAATTGCATGCACGTTGGCTCTCCTATTATTGTAGAAAATCTCCATATGTATATTGTGAGACTATGTATATATCCTTATCTATGATCATGGTGTATTCTATATACATTTAATCCATGTATGTGCAGTATCTCTTGTTGCGGCTCTTTTCTGAGGGGTGCATCCTGTCTCTATTATTTATTGTATAACACCTTGGTATATCATTACATTATTGTGAGTTGGTGGGGAGACTCATACCGTGTTATTCAGTGTGTTTCTCTATTTTTAAATGTTTTTATAATATTTCTTGCTACAATAAAAATTGCTTTTTACTATTATATTGTACTCTGCTTCCCATTATGCAGTTCTTTTCTTCTTAATATTACATGATTTTAGAAGGGCATGACATGCCTATACCTGTGTCTGCTCCTCCTTTTACTCGTCCAGCTCTTTTCTTTCAGCATGAGTATATGTACTTGTTACTTTTCCATGTTTGTTGTGTCTTCTGAGTTGTTTGTCACCTGGACACCTTAGAAGGTGTTTTCTAGGTGTTTGTATGTGTTTGTTTTTGCCTGCCATTGTTTTCAATGGGGTTCGAAGGTGTTCGTCGAACGTTCATAGAACATTCGACGAACACACCCGCCGTTCGACGAACCGAACTTGAACACTAGGGGGGTGGCTAATCTCTAAATAATAGTCTATGAAGCTAATATTTGTGCCACCTGAGTGTGTTTGAGCAGAAAAACAGTTTGAGCTGTTGCATCAGGCAAGAGGGCTCCCAGCACAGCAGGCCTACACTGGTCACTCACCCACCCACCTCTTAATTTTAAATTAAATTGAAAGCTGTAAATACTGTCCCAAACCCTGTCTCATGCATGATGCGGGGATGATTATGTGACGCCCTGGGCAAGCCAGGGGTCACAGGTCACAACACCACCACACCCCACACTCCAGGTAGGCACATCACAGCTAAACTACAAATCCTTGTTGCCTTCCTCCAGAGGCTGATGATCCACACCAGGGGGTGGGCCAGGCGGTTGGCTCCGCCCACCGAGGAGGTCACAGTTCGGGAGGCGGGAGAAACCAGGCAGATTAGCTCAGGGGGAGCTTGAGTGAGGAGCTAAGTGAAGGAGTAAACAAGTAGTGAAAGTAGAAAAGTGGTAAAGGAGGAAAGCAAGAGAGGTGACAAGAAGGAAGGAAAGCCTGAAGGGTCCAGCTTTGTTTAGGGCCAGATCAGCAAGGTCAGCGACGGCGGTGACTGTCTGGAGGGGGACCGTTTGGAAGTTCCTGGAAGGACCCCGTTGGCTGTGTGCCCGGTGGTCTGGAGCAGTGTTCCGAAGGACAGTCAGCACCAGGGCAGGGGCCTCTCGGACCCCGGCAAGGCTAGGAGTCGCCAAATTTGCCGAATCCGTCAGTGAAGGGGACGTAGATCCCCCAGCAACCAAGTCCTGATTGAAGGCAACAGCCCAACCTGAAGCAGAGAGACACCGCCACCGCCAAGGCACCAGTTTCTCAGGGCCAGCGCCTGCGGGCAAAGAGTAGAGCTCCTCCGGCCCAGATTGTAGTCGGGGAGCGGGTAACCGGAGGGAATCCACCGCTACCACAAGTCAACCATAGGTGCAAGGAAGAGGGACATCACCGTCACCTACCGGGAGTGCAGGTGCAGCCGTCTGTGGGACCGTCCTACCAGCCGTTTGGTTTACCGTACAAACTGTGTCCGTGTCTCAGGCTGAGTGAGTACCACAGTGCCGCAAGGCACAGCGCTGCCCCCGCATCCCTGCGCCCACCAGGCCCCGCACCTCACAAACCATCACCGGGCCCCGGGATCACCAACCCCTGCCCACGGAGGGGCAACACAACACCTGGCTGCTCCGCATCACCATCCCCGGGATCCCCGCATTGAGCAGCGGTGGTGAAATCACCACAACCGTGGGTGGCGTCACGAACTATAACAATCCCCGCACCCAACAAACCCCTTTCACTCACGGGCGAGGAGTGCCGCTCGAGAAACCCCCGGGATCCGGCCTACGGCTCGAGCCACCACTGAGCAGCGGCCGCCGGACCCGAGCAGAAGGGGGCGAGCGTAGTGTGCTGACACCCTCTTCCCCGCCCGCGACAACTTGGCGTCACGAACAGGATCTTACCGCTCTGCCGTCTGGTAGAGGTGCGCCTTGTTACCGCCGGAGGTATCCGGCAGAAAAATTTCAGAAGCCGCCATCTTTGGCGCGAAAAGTTCCCGCTCGAGCGTCTTCTCGAGCAGTAGAGGCGCGAAGGCCAAGACCCCGCCCCGAGAGAGGAGGGGCCGGAAAGAGCTAAGGGGGACGCGATGGCGGCTGGCCGCATGTAGCTGCAGCCATAAAAGCAGGGACGCCAGGACTCTGCAGACTGACTGGGTTCCTGGAAGGCACGATTGCCAAGATGTACAACCCAACTCCCAACGAGGAAGCCCCCGCGCCCGGCACGGCGACGTGGTTGAGGGACCGGAACGTCCCGCTGAGTAACCGTCTGCAGGCTCATATGCAACTCCTCCTGGAGGAGTGGGAGACCGACATGGCGGACGTGGTGGCTGCTATGTGGCGACGCGAGGCAGAAGAGGATTTGGAGGAGCGGGTAAGCGACCCATGCCCCTGTATTCCTGAGGGATCGGCCGTTGGAGCTGAGGGGCCCGGCCGGCTTCCGCTCACCCTGCCTCTCTCCCCGCTACCCCTGATAGTTGCTGCCGCCCCGCCATTAGGCCCGCTACCTGCCCAACCGGTAGCGATACCCTGCCCAGCCGCTCCGGCGGACCAGCCGGCTGCCGACGATCGGGACGTCCCTGAAGTACACCAGGGGGAACCGCTAGAGCCGCGGCCCCTTAACAGCATTGTGCCAGAAGCCCCGGCAGTGATGGTGCCAGGCCCCGAGTCCGGGACCGTGGCCTGGATGAGGGCCCGGGTGATTCAGTTCCACCAGCGCCAGCAGGAACAGATCTTCAGGATGATGGAGCAGTGGACCAACGAGGTGGAAGAGCTGATTACAACTTCCCCGATGTGCGGAGGGGAAATGGATGTAGCAGAGTCGACTAGTGACCCACGTCCCTATGTCCTACCCGGACCGGCCGCTGCGGCTGAGGGGCCCGGCCTAGTCTCGGCCTATGCATCGCCCTTACCATTACTGATGAGGCGCCTCAGTGTAAGCTCGCCTAATATGCTGCTCCGTGCTACTGCGGAAGGGTCTGAAATGCTGGATGCTGGAGGTCAGGAAGCTGCGACAGCTGGCGGCAACCCGCCTGACGCAGGAACAAGAGATGACGACTTCTGCCCTAGCCTCGGGTCTGCTGTTGAGTGCGAAGAGGCAGGTGAGCGTACCTGCTGTGTAGGAGACCCTGTGGTTGTTCATACTCCATGTACCGGTGGAAATGGGTACCGGGTGCCCCTGTCACCGCGGGCATGTCAGTGCATGTTGGATATGCTGGTGGCAGAGGATGGGTCCGCTGAAGCCGAAGAATCTGAGTAGGGCAGCGGATGCCCGTAGCACCGTCCCCGTGGGGACCACCTGTTTGTTTGTTGAAAAGTTGAAAGTTCTGCTGATGATGAAAATGATAATTACCGAACAGTTACCTGATTTGCTTAGTGATTGAACCGGCAGGAGCCGGCACCGTTGTCCCCGTAGGGACCGTTTAGAGTTTTGCATGGGAACTATCCATGGACAAGCCCGTGAACTTGCAGGGCAACCACAGACGTTAGTGGCTTGTAAATATGTTGTTTGCCGTTACCGTTTTCCGCAATGCCGCCTCTGGAGAGGCAGGTTGGAGGGAGGGCCCTCAGCAGAGCAGGCTAGGGCCCAGCCACCAAAGGAACCGGTGGCTACCCTCTGGAGGGAAGGACAGATCCCGCTCGGGTACCGTGTGCTGGACTGTGGGTCAAGGGGTGCTGCCTGGGCTTTAGGGGCAGCATCAGGGCCAGGTTGCTTGGGTGGGAGAGAGCGGAAACCGTAACCGTAAACCGTTGCAACGTTTAAGAAATGTGCCTCCCGTCTTGGGAAGAGTTATTAAAAATGTATATATGTTGATTTTCCAAATGTTATCTTTTTCAGAAAAATAAAACCGGTGTAGGACGGCAGCCCGCGGACGGTCGGTCTGCATTTTGCTAAGGGGGAATGTGACGCCCTGGGCAAGCCAGGGGTCACAGGTCACAACACCACCACACCCCACACTCCAGGTAGGCACATCACAGCTAAACTACAAATCCTTGTTGCCTTCCTCCAGAGGCTGATGATCCACACCAGGGGGTGGGCCAGGCGGTTGGCTCCGCCCACCGAGGAGGTCACAGTTCGGGAGGCGGGAGAAACCAGGCAGATTAGTTCAGGGGGAGCTTGAGTGAGGAGCTAAGTGAAGGAGTAAACAAGTAGTGAAAGTAGAAAAGTGGTAAAGGAGGAAAGCAAGAGAGGTGACAAGAAGGAAGGAAAGCCTGAAGGGTCCAGCTTTGTGTAGGGCCAGATCAGCAAGGTCAGCGACGGCGGTGACTGTCTGGAGGGGGACCGTTTGGAAGTTCCTGGAAGGACCCCGTTGGCTGTGTGCCTGGTGGTCTGGAGCAGTGTTCCAAAGGACAGTCAGCACCAGGGCAGGGGCCTCTCGGACCCCGGCAAGGCTAGGAGTCGCCAAATTTGCCGAATCCGTCAGTGAAGAGGACGTAGATCCCCCAGCAACCAAGTCCCGATTGAAGGCAACAGCCCAACCTGAAGCAGAGAGACACCGCCACCGCCAAGGCACCAGTTTCTCAGGGCCAGCGCCTGCGGGCAAAGAGTAGAGCTCCTCCGGCCCAGATTGTAGTCGGGGAGCGGGTAACCGGAGGGAATCCACCGCTACCACAAGTCAACCATAGGTGCAAGGAAGAGGGACATCACCGTCACCTACCGGGAGTGCAGGTGCAGCCGTCTGTGGGACCGTCCTACCAGCCGTTTGGTTTACCGTACAAACTGTGTCTGTGTCTCAGGCTGAGTGAGTACCACAGTGCCGCAAGGCACAGCGCTGCCCCCGCGTCCCTGCGCCCACCAGGCCCCGCACCTCACAAACCATCACCGGGCCCCGGGATCACCAACCCCTGCCCACGGAGGGGCAACACAACACCTGGCTGCTCCGCATCACCATCCCCGGGATCCCCGCATTGAGCAGCGGTGGTGAAATCACCACAACCGTGGGTGGCGTCACGAACTATAACAATCCCCGCACCCAACAAACCCCTTTCACTCACGGCCGCTCGAGAAACCCCCGGGATCCGGCCTACGGCTCGAGCCACCACTGAGCAGCGGCCGCCGGACCCGAGCAGAAGGGGGCGAGCGTAGTGTGCTGACACCCTCCTCCCCGCCCGCGACAATTACAGCGCCAATATACTATTTGTCTGTCTGTGGCAATTTTTGTCACTTTCCTCGTGTCTGCCCCTAATTTTGGGAAATGGGGATGAGGACTCATAGTTGGGTTTCCTTGTGTGTTGCCTGTAGCAGTAGGGCTCCCAGACTGGCAGGCATGCACCTACCTTTCACTCATCTACCTCTCTTACTATAATTAAATGTGTCTAGCAATAACAGTCTCTGAAGCTAATATAGTTGCCACCTGAGTGTAGCTAAGCAGAAAAGCAGTTTGAGAAGTTGCATGAGGTATGGCCATCACCTGTCACACATGAACCTCAATATTTCTTGTGTTAATTATCTAGAAAGCTAATGGCTGTGCTTTGAGTGGTTATGGCAGCTTTTGGCCCCCCCTGAAGGTATTGTCTATGCTGGAAAAGTCGGCTAATCAAACTGAAGCTTAAAAAGTTCGCTCATTTCTAATTATTATTCTCTATGGCAGTGTGTAGTTGGTCTCCTGCATAACATTGCCCATTCATAATCATGAAGTGTCAGCTTTTATCTAGTGGCAGTCAGTATGGGGTGAGGAGGTATAGCTGAGTGGCGTATGATTAGAAACACTTCAAGGTACTCCGTGTCAATAGAGGGAGAATACAACAGAGCTCAATGTGATTATAAACAAGTAAATAACTGTAGCTTTCCTCTCAAAGCTGCCAGCTTTGCCCTCCTCCAGTGACGTACTGCCAATGGCAGCAGACCACGTTACCACTATAGGATTAGTGAGCCAAAGGGGCCAGGTGCCAGCGCTGGACCGCCCATTGCCTGCAGGCCCCTTGCCCAGCATTGCACTTTCAATTGTATTGGCATCGCAGGTGAAAGAATAATGAGAGAGGGAGCAGAGTGCTGTCATCATTCGCTGTGTCTGCACTGTGACATCTCAGCTGAGCGCGATTAAGTCACTAGTGCACACTGCTGAGATGTGCAGAGTGCAGAACACTTGCATGAGACCAGTGCCGAGGGTTAAAGAGGAGTGATGAGTATTTATTTATGTATTTTATCAGTGAGTACACAGTGGCCCAAGGGCTATGCTAATATTGCATAATACTATATGGGGGCTACATATTACTATATGGATGAATATGGGGCTACATAATACCATCTGGGGGTGCATAATACTATATGGAGAAATATGAGGCCTGCATAATACTATCTGGTGGCTAAATAATACTATATGGGGGTTTAATAATATTATATGGAGGAATGTGGATGCTGCATAATACTATATGAAGGAATATGAAGGCTGTATAATACCATGTAGTAGCTGCATAATACTATATGGAGGAATAGGGGGCTAAATATTACTGTATAGCATTTGCATAATACTATATGGGGCTACATAATACTATATGGGAGCTACATAATACTATCTGGGAGCTGCATAATACTATATGGAGGAATACGTATGTTGGCTGCATAATACTATGTGGCAAATACTTAATACTATATGTGGGCTGCATAATATCATATAGGGGCTGCATAATACTATATGAAGGCATATGGGGGCTGCATAAAACTATATGACGGCTGCATAATACCATATGGGGAAATATGGGGGCTGTATAATACTATATGGCAACTGCATAATACTATATGGGGGCTGCATAAAGCTATATAAAGGAATATGAGGGCTGCATAATACTATATGGCGATGACATAATACCATATGGAGGCGACATAATACTATATAGGGGTTGCATAATACTACACCGTATGCAGAATTGTTAGGCAAGTTGTATTTTAGAGGATTTTTTAATTATTGATCAACAACTATGTTCTCAATCAAGCCAAAAGACTCAAATGTCAAAGCTTAATATTTTTGGAAGTTGGAGTGTTTTTTTTTTTTAAATTTGGATATCTTAGGAAGATATCTGTTTTTGCTGGTAACTATTACTGTGCAGAATTATTATGCACATTAATAAAAAACAAATATATTCCCATCTCACTTGTTTATTTTCACCAGGTAAACCAATATAACTGCACAAAATTTAGAAATAAACATTTCTAACATGCAAAAACAAAACCCCAAAAAATTAGTGACCAATATAGCCACCTTTCTTTATGATGATACTCAACAGCCTAACATCCATAGATTCTGTCAGTTGCTTGATCTGTTAATGATCAAAATTTTGTGCAGCAGCCACCACAGCCTTACAGACACTGTTCCGAGAGGTGTACTGTTTTCCCTCCCTGTAGATCTCATATTTTATGAGGGTCCACAGGTTCTCTATGGGGTTCAGACCAGGTGAACAAGGGGGCCATGTCATTATTTTTTCATCTTTTAGACCTTTACTGGTCAGCTACGCTGTGGAGTAGTTGGATGCATGTGATGGAGCATTGTCCTGCATGGAAATCATGTTTTTCTTGAACGATACAGATTTCTTCCTGTACTACTGCTTGAAGAAGTTGTCTTCCAGAAACTCAACCCGAAAAGGTCCAACAAGTTCATCTTTGATGATATCTGATATCTGAGTCGGAGTGGAGCTCTCTGCCCTTTACTGATCCAGCCTCTGGCCCATCCATCTGGCCCATCAAGAGTCACTCTCATTTCATCAGTCCATAAAACCTTTGAAAAATCAGTCTTAAGATATTTCTTGGCCCAGTCTTGACGTTTTATCTTATGTTTCTTGTTCAAAGGTGGTGGTTTTTCAGCCTTCCTTACCTTGTCCATGTCCCTGAGTATGGCACACATTGTGCTTTTTGATACTCCAGTAACGTTGCAGCTCTGAAATATGGCCAAACTGGTGGCAAATGGCATCTTGGCAGCTTCACGCTTGATTTTCCTAAAGTCATGGGCAGTTATTTTGCGCTTTTTTTGCCCAACACGCTTCTTGCGACCATGTTGGATATTTGCCATGAAACATTTGATTGTTCGGTGATCACGATTCAAAAGTTTGGCAATTTCAAGACTGCTGCATCCCTCTGCAAGATATCTCACAATTTTGGACTTTTCAGAGCCCATTAAAGCTCTCTTCTGACCCATTTTGCCAACAGAAAGGAAATTGCCTAATAATTAAGCACACCTTACATAGGGTGTTGATGTCATTACACCACACCCCTCCTCATTACAGAGATGCACATCACCTGATTTACTTAATTGGTAGTTGGCTCCCAAGCCTATACAGCTTGGAGTAGAGCAACATGTATAAAAAGTATCTTTGTGATCAAAATCCTCATTTGCCTAATAATTCTGCACACAGTGTATTTCGAGGAATATGAGGGTTGCATAACACAATATGGAGGAATATGGGGGCTGTATAATACTATATGGCGACTGCATCATAATACTATATGGCGACTGCATCATACTATATGGGTTCTGCATAAATCTATATAGAGGAATATGGGGGCATGCATATTACTATATGGCAGCTGCATAATACTATATGGGGACTGTATAATACTATATAGGGGCTGCATAATACTATATTGAGGAATGTGGGGCTGCATAATGCAATATGGAGGAATGCATACTATAACACTATATGGGGGTGCATTATATGATATGGAGGACTATAGGATGCATTATACGATATGCAGGACTATGGAGGGTGCATTTTAGCATAAGGAGGACTCTGGGGAATGCATTATAATATATGGATAACTATGGGGAGTGCATTATAATATGTGAAGCACTATGGGATGCATTTATAATATACTAGCTGTAGTACCCGGTGTTGCCCGGGATAGTAACTGTCTCTCTGTATCTCTCTCAGTCTCTGTCTGTCCCTGTCTGTCTGTCACTGTCTGTCTCTTTCTGTCTGTCGTCTGTCTCTGTGTGTCTGTCTCTTTGTGTCTATGTGTATCTGTCTCTCTCTTTCCCTGTCTGTCTCTGTCTGTCTCTGTGTTTGTCTCTCTCTTTCCCTGTCTGTCTCTGTCTTTCTCTGTGTGTCTGTCTCTTTGTCTCTATCCATGTCTGTCTCCGTCTTTACCTATGTCTGTCTCTGTCTGTGTCTATTTCTCTGTCTGCCTCTGTATAAGTCTGTCTTTTTCTCTCTATCTCTGTGTCTGTCTGCGTCCATCTGTCTCTTTCCCCTTCTGTTTCTTTCCCCATCTGTCTCTTTTCCCATCTGTCTCTGTCTCTTTCCCTGTCTTTTTCTTTGTCTCTGTCTCTTTCCCTTTCCTTGTCTCTGTGTCTTTCCCTGTCTGTCTCTTTCCCTGACTGTTTCCCTGTCTTTATCTCTTTCCCTGTGTGCCTTTGTCTGTCTCTCTGTCTCTTCTGCTATCTGTCTCTTTCCCTGTCTGTCTGTCTCTTTCCCTGTCTGCCTGTCTCTTTCCCTGTTGGTCTCTTTGTGTATGTCTCTGTGTGTCTGTCTTTTTGTCTGTCATTTTCCTTGTCTGTTTCTGTGTGTCTGACTATCTCTCTGTCTGACTCTTTCCCTGTCTGTTTCTGTCTGTCTGTGTGTCTGTCTCTCTGTCTCTACCCATGTCTGACTCTGTCTTTATCCATGTCTATCTCTTTCTGTCTGTCTGTGTCTATCTCTCAGTCTGTCTCTATATCAGTCTCTGTCTCTCTCTCTCTCTGGGTCTGTCTGTTTGTCTGTCTCTATCTCTGTCTGTGTCTTTCTGTCTCTATCTCTGTCTGTCTGTGTCTGTCTGTCTCTCTCTTTCTCTGTGTCTGTCTGTCTCTCTTTATCTCTGTCTGTCTGTGTTCATCTGTCTCTTCCCCATCTGTCTCTTATCCTAACTGTCTCCTTTCCCATCTGTCTCCTTCCCCGTCTGTCTCTGTCTCTTTTCCTGTCTCTTTCCCTGTCTCTGTCTCTTTCCTTGACTTGTCTCTTTTCCTGGCTGTCTGTTTCTGTCTGCCTCTGTCTGTCTCTTTCTCTGTCTGTCTTTCTCTGTATCTTTACCTGTCTGTCTGTCTCTATCCGTTTCCCCAACGACATCATATTACATCACACATAAGCTTCTTAAACTAAGAATGTCCTTTGTTCCCTATAGCAACCAATCACAGCTCCTATTAATGACCTGTAGCTCCCAGCTCCATTGACTTTAATGGAGGCAGTTTTTTAGAGAGTAACTGTAAAGTGCGGGGTTACATTTTTCTGTCAAAACATAGTCTATGATGTTTCCTGAGTTACATGAGGTGTCTGTGCAAAAATTCGTGATTGTAAATGCGACGGTGCGGATTCCTTTAGTGGACATACACACATGCACACATACACATATACCTACACTCAGCTTTATATATTAGATGTAGGACTATGGATTGCATTATACAATATGGAGGACTATGGGGTGCATTACACAATATGAAGAACTATGGAGGGTGCATTCAGGGTGGCACGGTGGTTCAGGGGTTAGCACTGCAGTCTTACAGCACTGGGGTCCTGGGTTCAGATCCCACAAAGGACAATATTTGCAAGGAGTTTGTATGTTTGCGTGGGTTTCCTCCAGCTTCCTCCCACACTCCAAAAGACATACTGATAGGGACTTTAGATTGTGAGCCCCAATGGGGACAGTGCTGCCAATGCATGTAAAGTGCTGTGGAATTAATGGCACTATATAAGTGAATAAATATTATTTTAGTATATGGAGGACTATGAGAAATTAATTATAATATATGGATAACTATGGGGAGTGCATTACTGTATAACATATGAAGGACTATGGTGTGCATTATGCTATATGGAAAACTCTGGGGTATGCATTATAATATTTTGAGGACTATGAGGTGCATTAGATGATATGGAGGACTATGTGAGGCCTATTATACCGTATTTTTCGGACTATTAAATGCACTTTTTCCCCAAAAATTTTTGGGGAAAGTGGGGGGTGCGTCTTATAGTCTGATGGCTGTGGGGAACAGGGGTGCGGTGGAGCGAGTCATCAGAGGCAGGAGCAGGCTGTAGCAGTGCCTACCGTGACCACGTGAGCCGCATGCTCATTAGCCTCATTTCATATGCACTGCATCCCGACGCCCATCATCTCTCAGCCCTGAAGCCGGTGCCGAGAGGTGGGCGGGATGATGGGTGGGGGGTGTGTGCATACTAAACAGCCGGATCATCCCTGGCTTTTACAGCCTGTAGTGATCATGTGTGGCTATATTCACTGCCCCCAGTGTATCATCTAGTGACTAAGTATACTTACCGGCCACCGATCCCTGCAGCATCGCGATGACCTCCTGTCTGCCGACCCCCTGATGTGTGTGGAGAGCAATGCGCACAACGATGACGTCTTCGCTGTGCGCACAGCTCCACACAGGTCAGCAGCGCTGCTGCTGGCACAGACAGGAAGATGAGCGATGCTGCGTGGAATGACGAAAGGTGAGTATACAGCAGGAGTCCCCCACTTGGGACCGCAAATCAGGCCGTGGCTGCATTGAGCACAAGATTAGTAGTAACTTCAGTCAGGTGATGTGTGGTGAAAGCTAAAGACCCCGCTGATCCCGCGTGGCTCACTTAACTTGCGGCCTGACCCTCACAGAGAGTAGTCGGGCTCTATGGCCGCTCGCTGTGATTGTCAGATATAGCAGAGCTGGATGCGTCGTGGGACCTTGTATGGATTACTCGGACCTGGAAGGGTGTTTAGAGGTTAATAAAGTGGTGATTGTGTTTTATTTCAAATAAAGGATTTTTTGGGTGATTGTGTTTACATTCACTTACTCACAGACTTATTAATGAGGGGGTGTCTCATAGATGCCTGCCATAACTAAGGTAGGACTTAGTGGCAGCTATGGGCTGCTGCCATTAACTCATTGTTACCCAGAATGCCACCGCATCAGTGCAATCGGGATGAGCCGGGAAAAGTTCCGGGACTGTCGCATCTAATGGATGCGGCAATTCTGGGCGGCTGCTGGCTGATATTTTTAGGCTGGGGGGGCTCCCAATAACGTGGGTCTCCCCAGCCTGAGAATACCAGCCCCCAGCTGTGAGACTTTATCTTGGCTGGTTATCAAAATTGGGGGGACCCCATGTTGTTTTTTTTTTTATTTATTTATTTAATTTACTGTACGATATAGACCCGGTCACCAGTGTCTGTGATTGCCTGTAGTCAGACAGCTGTCACTCAGCGTGTTGGCAGGTCTGCCTGCAACCAATCCCATCTATCGTGAGCAGGGAAGGAGTGAATTTGCTAAGAGCCTAATGAGTGGCCGGCTCTGGAAGATGACAAAGCTGCCGCAGCAGCAGTGTGACAGCCGCCCGGTGATCGGTGAGTATGTAGCGCTTGCTCCTACCCCATTGCGCCCGATTTTAGTCCCCATAGACTTTACATGGTGAGAATTATCTAGCCAAATACCAGCCCTCCGAAACGCAGGGACAAAACACAAAAAGAATTGACATTTTAACACCTGCCTGGATCCAAAGACTCAGACGGGCTGTAATGGACAGGCTAGAGGGAAGCCATTCACCAAGCAGGACCCCTAGAACTCTGAAACCCTTTAAGCCCTATACAGGGATTTGGAATTACACAGGGCCCAAGGTGATCAATACCTGTGGAATTCTGCAGTCCGATGAGAGTAGTAGTCAGGCAGGGTCGAACTGGGAAATGCAAAACAGGGACATAATTGGCAGGCAAGGATGTAATTAGAAAACAAAGCAGAGGTCAGATGAAATCCGGATCGGGCATTGAGGTTCATAAACAGCAGGCCGGAGGGTAGTCAGGAAACAAGCAGAAGTCAGAACACCAGAATCACTAAACAGAACAGGGCCGGATAGGAACAGAATACAGAACTATCTCTGGCAGTGGTCAGCAGACAGGAGGGGTAATAAGAAGGGTGTAGTGTCTTGCCATTGTTTGTAGCTGATGATGGTAACTTCAGGTGGAAGACAGCCAGTGGTACTGCAGATCCCAAGGAAACCTAGCCTAGTGAATGAGTGGAGCCTGCACCCACCAGCACCGCTGGCATCGACTCCTCTCCCATCACCAGCACTATCCACGGTAGGAACATGGCGTCACCTGGTGATCGAAGTAAAAGTTGCTGGAGCAGACTCCGATGAGGACGTAACAGACATGCTGCATCTTTGTGGCCACCACAAAGATGCAGCCAAAAAAAACTGCTATGTGCGGACAGCAAAAATGAAATCTCATAGACTTTGCTGGGGAAGGAGATTCATGCAGTTTTGAGACAAAAAACTGCACCCAAAAAACGCGGCAAAAAAATGCAGCGTGCGCACATAGCCTAAATGTTTATGTTTTTATGTGATGGGCACATATATAGTGTGACCACCCATATCCTGTCCACCACCATTAACTTGAGAACGGCGGCAGCTATAGGAATAGAAGTGGTGTCTAGGTATAGTAAAGTAGTCATGCGCTACGCAATGAAACCACCTATAGCGGCACCTGGTGGAAAACAACGGAGTTAGCATTTTTATCTCGAAAACAGAATGAGATAGAGAAAAAAAGTGAATTAAAGAATTGTAGGGCATCATCAATTCAATACGATTCGACACCTTGCATACAGAAATGTTATGATTAAAACATGTAAAACTCACAAAGCTGCGGACGTGAAGCGATACCTCATGGAGACCTTCCTACAAGTCATTGGGTATGGTGGCTGCGTGGAGTGGCCTCCATGCTCACCTGACCTGACCCCATTGGACTTCTTTCTGTGAGGTCACGTCAAACAGCAGGTGTATTCAACCCCTCTACCAACATTGCAGGACCTACAACAACGTATCACAGATGCTTGTGCAAATGTGTCGCCTACCATATTGCACAAGGTGCAACAAGATACAGTATGCTGTCCAGAGTCCAGATGTGCATTGCAGCTGACGGTGGTCACTTTGAGCATCAAAGTTAAATGAACGCCATATGCGTTACCAGCATTCAATGTTTTTGGGGGGGTCATTGGTTTCATATCATAGTATTTCTGTATGCAAGGTATCGATTCGTATTGAATTGATGATGCCCTACAGTTTTTTAATTCACTTTTTTTCTCTATCTCGTTCTGTTTTCGAGATAAAAATGCTAACTCGGTTGTTTTCCACCAGGTGGCACTATAGCTGGTTTCATTGCGTAGCGCATGGCTACTTTACTATACCTAGACACCACTTCTATTCCTATAGCTGCTGCTGTTCTCAAGTTAATGGCGATGGACAGGATATGGGTGGACACACTGTATACAAGGATGGGGATTAGAGATGAGCGAGGCTCGAGTTCGGTTCGGTTCGCTGAACGGACGCCGCGTTCGAGTTCGGTTCGGCGAGCCGTTCGACGAACCTCTCAAACACCATTGAAAACAATGGGAGGCAATCCCAAACACATAAAAACACATTATAAATGTACACATACAGTTAATAAACATTGCAAAAACACTTACCGGTCCCCGCGATGCGTCCTGCACTCTGTCTCCTGCCGCTATTCTTTCCGATGATCGCTGCGTCCTCCCGGTAACCAGCACTGATTATAGAACCTATTGTGACGTCAAAATAGCATGTGACCAGTCACGTGTCTGTTATCTCATTGGCTACAGACTGGTCACATGGCATTGACATCATGCTAGGACCTGTCAGTGCATCTCTCCAGTACGCGGTGATCGTTTGTGCATCTCCGTGTACCGGCGACATGTTCTGGCACACGGTCGGGTTCCCGGACTGCTTCCCTGTTCTGTTATTCACCGGCTGCCACAGCCGGTCAATAACGGAGATCACCGTTGCTATAGCAACGTGCCTGTCAGTGGTGATGTCACCGCTAACAGCACGCAGCCTCTGATCATTCATGGAGTGAAAAGACTGCACGGGAAGCAGCACCGTCTTCTTTTAATGCAGCGCTGCTGATGTAGCAGAGCTGCATGTGTTGAAGGAGAAAGAAGACAGAAGAGCAGGATCGTGGAGGGATAAGAGGGAGTAATACACATGGAGTCTCTAAGTGTTTCTGTGTATTTATTTCTATTAAAGTATTTTTTCTCTGTGTGGTGTCTTTTTTCAACCCTTTATTGGAAATTCTTAATGGCCGGGTCAAACTTGCCTGACATTAAGAATCTCTGGCTTAATACTAGCTAGTAAAACAAAGCTAGTATTAACTCATGATTACCCAGAAAGCCACTGGGCTCCAAGGCTGTTGGAAGAGTTGGATACAGCGCCAGATGATGGCGCTTCTATGAAAGCGCCATTTTCTGGGGCGGCTGCGGATTGCAATTCGGAGCAGCGGTGCCCAGAAACCTCGGGCTAACCTGTGCTGCGGATTCCAATCCCCAGCTGCCTAGTTATACCTGGCTGGACACAAAAATATGGCGAAGCCCACGTCATTTGTTTTTTAATTATTTCATGAAATAAGTGAAATGATTAAAAAAAACAAGCTTCCCTATATTTTTAGTTCCCAGCTGGGTACAAATAGGCAGCTGGGGGTTGGTAGCAGCCCGTAACTGCCTGCTGTACCTGGCTAGCATACAAAAACATGGAGAAGCCCACGTCATTTTTTTTGGTGGGCAAAAAACTCCTGCATACAGTTCTGGATGGAGTATGCTGAGCCTTGTAGTTCTGCAGCTGCTGTCTGCTCTCCTGCATACACTAGTGAATGGAGCATGCTGAGCCTTGTCATTCTGCGGCTGCTGTCTGCTCTCCTCCATACAGACAGACAGCAGCTGCAGTTAAGAAATAACGTCTGGAACACCAATTCTGAGTCTGAACTGGGTGCAAAAACCTAAAAAAATCTACACTATATGGAGAGAAGGTATGCACACCAGTGACTATGTAAGGGGAATATATAAAAAGCAGAAACTGCTGTGTGAATACTGACATGAAAAATCCAATAGCTATATGTAAATATATGAAAATATGAAAATGGAATCTGCATTACTGGCATGAACATATGAATAAAGTGAAATTTAACTATTGAATTGATCAATGCAATAGAGCCCCAACACTACGCCAAAGTATTTCTCTATGTTGGGGTCCATAGCTAGTGTGTGTCCTCTCATGCAGTTAAAAAACTTACCATGTTGGGAAGCTGAGACCCAGGCTATATATGTGTATAATGTGGACTGGCAATAGGAGTGGTGGGGTCGGGTTCAGAAACGAAAGACTACAAATCAATGAAGAAATAACATCTGGAACACCAATTCTGAGTCTGAACTGGGTACAAAAACCTAAAAAATCTACACTATATGGAGGAAAAAAAAAGAGAGAAAAAAAAGAGAGAAAAAAAAGAGAGAAAAAAAAGAGAGAAAAAAAAGAGAAAGAGAGAAAGAGAGAGAAAGAGAGAGAGAGAGATTGTCTTCATCCTGACAATACCAGCCTCCAGCTGTGTGGCTTTATCCTGGCTGGTATCAAATATGGGGGAACCCGCATTTTTTTTTTTTATTATTTATTTTACTGCACGATATAGACCCGCCAGCCGGCGGCTGTGATTGGTTGCAGTGAGACAGCTGTCACTCAGCTTGGGGACGTGTCTGACTGCAACCAATCATAAGCGCCGGTGGGCGGGGAATGCACGGAATAACTAATCGACTAATGAAGCGGCAGCCATTTTCTAAAGAGGAAAAGAAAGACGCCGCAGATTTGTGACAGACGTGGAACGAGATGCATGTGATCGGTGAGTAGGAAAGGGAGAAGGATTGTGCTGGGGACGCAGGACGCATGCAGACAGCAACGTGTGCACATAGCCTTACTGTGAAAAGCCACGTTTTTGGTGATCGAACCGTTCTCGAACGTAACTCGAGCTGTCGAGCTTTTAGCAAAAAGCTTGAGTTCGAGTTCGATCTCGAGCATCCCCCAAAATCACTCGAACATGAAATTGGCGAACCTCGAACATCGCTCAACTCTAATGGGGATAATATACAAGGCAGGAGGATCATTACCAGGATCGGGTACCTTACTAGAAAATTTGGGGACATTACCACCATAACAGTGTCAGCAGCAGATCCTTGCCCCATAACAGTGTGTCATGACCACATTTTTTGCTTAAAATTTTATTTTCCTATTTTCCTCCTCTAAAACCAGGGTGCGTTTTATGGTCCGGTGTAACTTATAGTCCGAAAAATATGGTACCTTATGGAGGACTATGGGGGAGCATTATACTATATGGAGGACTATGTGGGGCCCACAGCGATGTGTGTCACAACACTGTTAATGTACATTTGAGAAAGGTGGAGTGACTGAAACATCACACATGCACACAGACACCACATTAATCTTTGACTAAAGCAAAATACCATTGGAACTTTGAATGCCAGATTCTTACTTGTTCTTTACTTTTGGTATAGTGTATGGTTTTTACACTTTATATTTTTTGAGAATGAGGATATGCAAATCTCAAAAATGGAAAATAAAATTAAAAACACTACAGAAAAAAGAAGCTTTCTTTACCAACAATAGATCACAATACAAAAACACAGGAATCCCCCATGATAAAGATGGGGGCAGCCCAGATTCAAAATACTAATAAAACAACCACTCCCAAAACCCACCATTCACGGAGGAGGTTGTAAACTAATATTATAAATTCAGGCAAATGATGCTTTAATAGGGCGCTAGTCACACAGATAAGTGTGATGCAGTGCCTGACTTACAGCCTATTAGTGACACCTATACTACCGTATTAGCTCAGGCGGGCTGTCCAGCACTATATAAATGCACCACACAGGACCTACACCCCAATTCACCCAACCAACACCAAAGAGCTTGATGGCATCCTACATAAAGATGGAAAATGTGCAATAAAACAATTACAAATATATGAAATACATGAGGTTTTAGTTGATATTTTGGTCAAAATTTGCACATGCGCAACCAATGTCAAAGGCTTATTGTCTTGTTGTGAGTCCCTAAATTAAAAAACAAAAAGTGCTGTGGTATTGTGATCTGGTGTTGGTAAGGAAAACTGCCTTTTTTCTAGACTGGGGATATGCATAACGTTATTCACACAGCAATAATATATAATATAGACGTATTTATGTTTTTTTGCATGTTAATAAAATATTGAACATCACAGTGATGTTTTTTGGGCTAACATTTACATAACGTGTGAACAAGATTGTCTTATTTGTCTTATTGAAAAGTTGCATCTAATTTTTTATTCTCCTTGGGGGTAACATATCAATTCTATTATAGGATAACAATGTAAATACTTTTGTCAGACTCTTAAAAGTGCTATTTTGTTGTCTACTTAAAAAAAGACATTAGGGTTACAGTAATTTGGATCTGAGGATTCAGAGAAATGTAGGCCAATTTTACTAACACTATTAAAATTATAGCTACTAATTTATTTCCTAAGCTAGCAGTATATGTCACTAAAGAATATCCTATGGCACTCTAAAAGTAGGTTGTTGGTAGCTAATACCTCACTAAAATATTGAGTAATGTGCCGTTGTAATTGATTCTGGGTTCTTTTGCTGGCCAGAGTCCCTCTATAATGACCTTGAGAATAGAAACACTATAGAATTGTATCTTTTCTACACAGCAACCTGTGCTAATATTAGCTTTCCATCTTTATCCTGATTATATATGTAATAGAAAACAGAAATCAATGTGCATAGTCATCCATATTTGATGATTCTGCATCAATGCAAAGGATAATGTTACCCCATGTAACAAAAATTCTGCTACATTCAGTTCTACACTCTCGATCTAAGACTTAAAAAAAAAAACCAACATTTTTGCTTTCTCTTTTCTTTCTGTACATTCCATCACTTATCAAAAAGAAGTAAAATTAGAAATTACATAATATTCTTGCTACTTTGTAAGTACCTAGAACAAATAATGTTAATTAAAATAGTATAGTTTCACATACGAAATTTCATCAGTTTAGCTTAAAACAGAACAAATGTAGGTTTTCCTGTACCCTGGCCAAAAATTTAGTGTTGTCCCCTCCTATATTCTGTAAGCAGTTTGAGAGGTTGTCATGTGCTCAGTCATATGCTATTTGCATACTTAGGCTCCTTTCACACATCAGTTTTTTGCCATCAGTTACAATCCGTCGAATTTTGAAAAAAATGAATCTGGTAACTGATGCGATGGATGGCCTCACGTTTCATCATCGTTCAACGGATCCGTCGAAAATTGTTTGTTCAGCGGATGGAGACAATGGATAAAGTAATGTTTTTTTTCTACGGCAAAAAATCAGACAGTGACAGATCCGTCGTCATCCGTCGTTTGGTAGAATGGAAGCCTATGGGTGCCGGATCCATCGTAATCTGTCAAATGATGGAATCCAGCTAGCCAATTGGATCCTTAGCATCAGTTTTTCCACAATCTGTGACGGATCAGTCGTTCTGTTGAGCCAACCGATTGTGACTGACGGTAAAAAACTGATTTGTGGAAGGGGCCTTAAGGCCCCGTTACACGCAACAACATCGCTAACGAGATATTGCTGGGGTAACGGAATTCGTGATGCACATCCGGCGTCGTTAGCGACGTCGTTGCGTGTGACGCTTACGAGCGATCGCTAACGATCCGGAAAATGGCAAAAATCGTTGATTATTGACACGTTGTTCCTTTCCCAAATATCGTTACTCATTTTGAACGCAGGTTGTTCGTCGTTCCTGAGGCAGCACACATCGCTACGTGTGACATCCCCTGGAACGACGAACAACAGCGTTCCTGCGTCCTCCAGCAACGAGGTGGGAGTGACATTAATGCAGCTGCTCTCTGCCCCTCCGCTTCTATTAATGGCCCGCTGTGTAACGTCGCTGTGACGCCGAACGAACCATCCCCTTAAAAAAGAGATTGTTCGTCGGCCACAGCGACGTCGTTAAGGTGGTATGTGCGTGTGACGCATACTAGCGATATTGTTCACCACAGGCAGCGATTTGCCCATGACGCATGCACGACGGGGGTGGGTGCGATCACTAGCGACATTGCTAGCGATGTCACAGCGTGTAAAGCGGCCTTTAGTCTCATGCTGACTAGCTTCTCTTCCTGATTTTCTCAACAACCCCTGCTTTAGTGCGAGAAGCTGGAGGGGAAGCTAATGTGTTACCATAACTATGTAAATCACAAATGAGTTATCAAATGGTGATCGCAGAATTCGGCAAGGAGAGACAAAATTATAATAGTGATGATATTACACACTGTAAAGGCTGCTTTACACACAGTGACATCGCTAGCAATGCCGCTCGTGAAAGCACCCGCCCCCGTCGTTTGTGCGTCACGGGCAAATCACTGCCCATGGTGCACAATATCGCTTGGAGCCGTCACACATACTTCCCTTCCTAGCGACGTTGCTGTGGGCGGCGAACTGCCTCTTTTATAAGGGGGCGGTTCGTGCGGCGTCACAGCGACGCCACACGTCAGGCGTCCAATAGAAGTGGAGGGGCGGAGAGCAGCCGCATGGAAGTCACGCCCACCTCATTGCCAGAGGATGCAGGTACGATGTTGTTCGTCGTTCCTGGGGTGTCACACGTAGTGATGTGTGCTGCCTCAGGAACGATGAACAACCTGCGTCCAGCACCAGCAACGAAATTTGGGAAATGGACGACGTGTCAACAATCAACGATTTGGTGAGTATTTTGCATCATTAGCGGTTGCTTGTACGTGTCACACGCAACAACGTCTCTAACGAGGCCGGATGTGCGTCATGAATTCCGTGACTCCAACAACATCTCGTTAGCGATGTCGTTGCGTGTAAAGCCCCCTTTAGGGTTTGCCTTGATGAAAAATTCCTGTGGTCCAGAAAATTTCTTTAACATATACTTCCTGGTGTGTACAGTATGTTAAACAAAGATTGTAAACTTCATATGAAGAGTGGATTTTCCAAAATATGTTTGTTTGTTTGTTTATTCTATAGGTTTGCAGACTTATCAAATAAAAAAACTTAGTTCTACTCATCCTCTGCATGTCAAGGGTTGCTTTTCCATTGCTGCTCAGGTCTTTTGTAACTTTTGACACCTTTCATCTAATGCATGTAATTTCGTGATTTGTCAGGATTTGTATAAGACCATAAAAAAAGAAAGAAAAAATACACTCATTCTTGAAGAAGGGAATGCCCACCGAATCGTTGCACAGGTCTATGGGTACTCTGGTCCACTTGGCAGTGTCTCAGCATGTTCAACGTGTAAAGAAGAGCTATACGAGGGACTGCTGATAATTCTTTGGCTTTGTGATATTTTTTTCTTTCTACGGTACATCGCATGAAAGCTTTATGAGACTAATGTATTTCAAAATGTTGTGTTTGTTGCTTATGGCAACAGTGTTCTACGCATGCAGGAAAACAAGATGGTGGAGTCTAATGCGATATTCACAGCAACTGAGAGCAGAGGAGTGATAAAATTCTTGTTTCTGCAAGGAAAGTCCACAAAAGATATTCATGGTGATATGTCACAGACATTGTGGGATCAATGCCCTTCTTATTCCACAGTTATTGACCAATTTTAAACGGGCCACTTCAGCACCAATGATGAGGAATGTCCTGAACGAGCAAGAGTGGTTGATTTTCTGGAGATCGTCGATGCTATGCACAACCTCATACTGGAGAATTGATGAATTTCAGTTAAAGCAGTAGCAGTCATCATGGGGATTTCCCGTGAATATTTGTGTCATCATCCATAAACATTTAGACATGAGGAAGCTATCTGCAAAGTCGGTCCCCTAATGTTTGACAACAGATCAAAGAATCATGCAAGTGAAAACTTCTCGGTCCATTTGTCAGCATTTCTGGACTGATAAGAACTTCCTGAATCGACTGGTCACTATCGATGAAACCTGGATTTATTTGTATGACTCTGAAAACAAAGAGCCGTCAAAAGAGCGGAGGCACAGGGGTTCTCTTCATCTAAAGAAGTTCAAGGTGCAAAAATCAGCCACTTAGGTGATGGCGTCTGTGTTCTGGGATAAGGAGGGCGTGCTGCTAGTGGACTACCTTCAAAAGGGTTCCACCATCAATGCAAGGTGTTACATTTAACTTTTGTACCAATTGAAGGCAGCTCTGAAAGCCAAAAGGCGTAGCAAGCTGTCCAAAGGAATCTTGTTTCTGCAAGACAACGCCTCTGCTCACACTGCACAAGCAACCACAGCAAAACTGGGAGAGCTGGGCTTCCAGTTGGTTGACTACCCACCTTATTCAGCAGATATAGCTCCTTCTGACTATCATCTTTTTCCAAACCTGAAAAAACACCTCAAGGGTACCAAACTTCACACCATTTCTGATGCCACGGCTGCTACGGATGCCTGGTTTGAGGCACAACTGAAATCCTTCTTTTTCCTAGGCTTGCAGAACTTGGAATACCGATGTAAGGAGTGTGTTGACATCAGTGGAGAGTATGTGAAATAAATGTAACGTTTCATCACCCTATCTCGTTTCTTTCTGGATAAAGCCAAAGACTTATCAGCAGCCCCACGTATTATGGAAACCCAACCTTCTACCTGCATTTCCATATACTGTGAGTGAACATGGTGAAAGTATCTGTTGTTTAGATGTTTACATTTAGATATAAATAATTGAATACTTAATATTTCAAAACGTTTTATATGCAAAGTAGAGTATTGTTTGGCTTGTCTTTATTTTTGCTCCGGACTTTGTTGACAAGCAGCAGAGTTGACATCATGTCTTGAATCCTGCACCCAATCACTAGGCTCAGCCATTTTGGTATGATTAACTCTGCATTACTACTTAGGCAAATGATTGGCTACAACAGTCACATGAGCTGTAGTTATCTAAACTACAGAACAGTGTGGCGATTATAGTTCAGAAGGGGAACAGTGTTGTGGTTATAGTTTATAAGGGGGGTGGTGTATAATATATTATACTATTGTCTAGCATTACTTATGGCTTTTCATAGTTTATGAAATGTCAACTACAGATTATATCTTCGGTCAGAGACTTGGAGAATGTTGGCATAATGTGGGGGGTTGTAGTTCATATTAGGTACACGTGTGCATTTTTATAGTTGCAATCATTCTCATCACTTTTGGCTCTTTCTGGTCCAGATGCCATAATCACTTTTCACATCCACAGTTCATTTCTACAGAATTTCATCTTTTCCAGTCTTTTAAAGCACAAAATAAACTGCTGCACTTAAAAATAACAATGCCATTGTAATGTACTTAAATAAAAATGTCATGGCTTGACTCCAGGGCTCAATCCGGTGACATTTGGTTGTATGGTTCATTGAACCACAGCATGTTTTGTCTTAGTCCACCTGCTGTTAGTTCTATTGTCTTTCTTTCCTTTGCCTAGCCTTTCTGTTCTTTTTCCGCTCAGGAATGTTCACTTCCATGTTTTGTTTGTTAAAAAACACATCTTGGGAGGGGTTATTTGAACACATCTGCACATACCTTTAGTGTTAGCTATATTCCAAGGTGGATAGATGTTTGGATTTTCAACTTCCCAGTTTAGGATAATCTTGCCGAGTAATTGCTTTTGCTTTTCCCTGTGTTTTGTATGTGTGTTTCCATCTCCAGAATTTTCCCAATCTGTTTTATTTAGGGTTTTGAAGGATTCCACTCATTCCATAAGTCTTTTTGAGTTTCTTTAAATTTCTTCCATCTTACCTGTATCACTGAACACGTATTTGGTCCTGTATCTCACCTTCAGTCAGGGAATAAACAATGTCAGGGTTAGGGTACTCCTAGTCTGTATAGGGACTTGTGGTTAGCAACTAATTCCCAAGGTCATCTGTTTATTACATTGAAACCTAAGATAAAGATGCTGGATTGCTTTGACGGTGGCCGAAGTATGTTTTCTGTTTTCTCTGCTTCATGTAAATTATATTTTAATTTACGTCCAGTATCCTCTGGGTATGAGAGTCAACAAGTAGGCAATATTTTGTCTTTACTCTATAGAAATCGACAGTCTTGTTATTTTACTTTGCCTGAGAAGTCTCCAGAGTTGGTTTCCGTAGCGGCATTTCTTTTGGCTTTTGGTTTCATTTATGATGACACTGTCAAAGTCATCGTAGCTGAATTTAATATTCATTAATAGGTTAAGGGAGGTTGAAAAGTGGAGAACTACTGCTCAAAGTTTAGATGTTGGGCTGTAGAGACCTCTAAAGCCTGCTTTACACATTGCAATTTCGCATACGGTATCGTATGCGATTTGCAACGCCCCCATCATATGTGTGGCACGTTCAATTTGTTGAACGTACCACACAAATGATTAACCCCCGTCACACGTACTTACCCATCCATACGACCTCGATGTGGGCGTCGAACGTCCACTTCCTGGAGTGGGAGGGACGTTCGGCGTTACATCAATGTCATGCGGCAGCCGGTTAATAGAAGTGGAGGGGCGGAGCTGAGCAGGACGTAAATATCCCGCCCAACTTCTTCCTTCCGCATTACCAGCCGGGAGCCGCAGGACGCAGGTAAGATCTGTTCATCGTTCCCAGGGTGTCACACACTGCGATGTGTGCTACACCGGGTACGATGAACAATCTGACATTCAATTCATAAGGAATGAACGACGTGCGTGCGATGAACGTTTTACCGTTCAATTGCAATCGCACGTAGCTGTTACACACTGTAATGTACCTTACGATGCCGGATGTGCGTCACTTACGACGTGACCCCGCCGACACATTGTAAGATACATTGCAGCGTGTAAAGTGGGCTTTAGAATGACCCTGATCTTCGAAGTAAGTTCTGCCAGGGACTGTCAGATCAGATTAAGGATAGAATGTCTTACAATTCCTGTCTGTAGTCTTTGGAGGAGGCCATGACCCTTGCTATTTGTCTAGAATGGTGTCTGAAGGACAAAGATACATTTAAGGATATGTAGGATATGTTGGTAGCCCTTCGTCATCAGTTGAGACTGGTGAACCTATGAAAATTGGTTCTTTGAGAGATCCCAGAGAGGGAATGGACACAGAATTCCAACTTGTTCTTGTTTGTACTGTGGTCATTCTGGTCACACTATAGTTTAATGTTTCAGGTGCATTAATTAATTTAAAAAAAAAAAAAGACAAACCCTTAAGGCTATTTGCCCAGAGTGCATTTTTTATGCGTTTTTAGAGCAGTTTTGGCACAAAACTGCATGCAAATCCCAATGCCAGCAAAGTCAATGAGAATGTTGAAATTTTGTGCACATGTTGTTGCTTTTTCCTTGCAGCTTTGGTGCAGAAATAAATTTACAGCATGTCAATTATTTTAGTGTTTTTGCAGCACTTTTCTACCTCTGAATGCATGTCAAATGCATTGGAAAAAATGCATAAAAAACACATTAAAAATGCACCAAAATTGCAGCCTTTTTCCTGCCAAAAGATGCAGAAATGGTGGAGAAATTTCTGCAATCAAGTACTCAACGTTTGCATTTAGCCTAAGTGTGAAGCGTTTTATTTTCACACCTGCATTTATAGATTTAGGTTTTGCATTGAACCTTATTAATCATGATTTCGCTCTTATGTCTGGGTGTAATTTCGCTACTCACATTGCAGTTTCAGCAATTGAGAATTCTACTCTTTCTCAAAGCCTCAAAAGGTCAAGAATGTGTTTATAAAGATTGGGGTAGTGTCGCGGGCGGAGGGGTGGGGAACGCCGCTCGTCTGGGATCGCTGGCGCTCAGGTCCGGTGCTTCTGCTCCTTGGTGGCTCGAACACGGGGCCGGACCCGGGGCTCGAGCAGCGCCTCCTCGCCCACGAGTGAAAAGGGGAGGTTAGTGGTGGGACGTTTGGGGATGTCGGTCATGACGCCACCCACGGGTTGTGGTGATGGTGGGCACCACCGCTGCTGGTGATGGGGGATCCCGGGAGCAATGGTGGAGAGCAGCTGAGGTGTTGACCCTTCCGTGGGTAGGGGCTGTTGGTCCCGGGGCCCCGGTTGGGGAGTAGGGAGGAGGTATAGGTGCAGGTGCCGATGCGGGGAGGCAGCGTGGGCGCGGGTGCAACGTTGCGGTGCAGCGCGGTGTTATACTCACTTAGACACAGAAGGACAAAGTCTCTGGTAAACCAAACGGCTGGGTGGACGGGGCCCACTGCCGGCTGAGGTGTTCTCACTCTCCCCGGACAGGTTGATGGTGTCTGTCGTTTTCCTGCACCTGTGTAAGTGTATTTGACTCCTATGGCTTCCCACGGGTAGTCAGCTTCCCGGCGTGTATATGTTGGGAGAGCCCGTTTTGCTCGCAGGCACTGGCCCTTGGATCTCTGGCCCTTGGCAGTGGCACTTATCCAGATGGGTTGGGCTGTTGCCTTCTGACGGGACTTAGGTGGGAATGAACCCCCAAGGTCCAGACCGCAATCAGATAATTTGACCTTTACTGCGGCTCCGAGCATGGTCGGGGTCTGAGTACCCTGCCTTGGTGCTTGGCTTCGATCTGCTCCCCGGTTCGGTACCGGCGGGCCACCACCCGACCCCGGTCCTACGGGTCCGCTGACCTAGACCGACTCCTGCAGACGGCCACCACCGTCTGCCGAACTTACTGAACGTGCCTGGGCTCCAACCCAGACACCAAGAGTTTCACTCCTCTCACTTTCACTGCCTACTCCAAACTACTGTCTTTTCCCGCCTCCAGGCCTGTGAACTCCTCGGTGGGTGGGGCCAACTGCCTGGCTCCGCCCCACCTGGTGTGGACATCAGACCCTGGAGGGTGGCAACAAGGGTTTCTGTTTGACTGGTGTCACCTAACCAGGGGAGGGGGTGTGTGGGTGGTGTTAGTGTACTGTGACCCCGGGGGTCCAGGGCGTCACAGTAGTACACATTGAATCCATAATATTTAAGGTGTTTTCTTCTTTACCTCCAAAATTAGTATTAAAAGGATGTGCATAACTTGTCAAGACAATCCTATCAATTGGGAGACTCAGGATGTTAAGGGGAACCTGTCATCAGAAATTTTGCACTAAACCTAAAAGATTCCCCCTCTGCAGCACCTGGGCTGCATTCTAGCAATGTTCCTGTTGTTTATGTGCCCCCTTTCTGACCAAAATAAAGACTTTGTAAAGTGGTACCTTTTTGTATTCAGATCTTGATAATGGTACACGGGGGCGGGCTCTCTGGTGGCCGTTGGTCTGACTCCCTGTTGCTTTAGGTCGTCCCCCATCGCGCAGTTTCAAAGAGGTGACGTGAGGTAAGCTGGCTACGGCAGCGAGCACCAAATATCGCACGAATGACGGGGGCGGGTGCTATCGCGCTCGACATCGCTAGTAATCGCTATCGATGTTGCAGTGTGTAAAGCACCCTTAATTGCTTCTGTGACATGTAGTTATCCTTCATGACAATCACCACATAAAGATGTAAGCATATCTTGGTTAGGACAGACAAAGGTCATTTCGGAATGCTGAGTACATTTAAGGGTGCTTTACACGCTGTGACATCGCTAACGATATATCGTCGGGGTCACGGTGTTTATGACGCACATCCGACATCGTTAGCGACATTGCAGCATGTGACAGCTAGGAGCGACGATCAACGATTGCAAAAATGTCAAAAATCGCTGATCATTGACACGTCACTCCTTTTCATAATATCGTTGGTGGTGCATGCCGCTGGTTGTTCGTCGTTCCTGCGGCATCACACATCGCTATGTGTAACACCGCAGGAACGATGAACATCTCCTTACCTGCGTCCACCGGCAATGAGGAAGAAGGTGGGCGGGATATTCCGCCCGCTCATCTCCGCCCCTCCGTTTCTATTGGACGGCTGCTGTGTGAAGTCGCTGTGATGCCGCACGAACCGCCCCCTTAGAAAGGAGGCGGTTCACCGGCCACAGCGACGTCGCAGGGAAGGTAAGTCCGTGTGACGGGTGTATGCGATGTTGTGTGCCACGGGCAGCGATTTGCCCATGATTCACAACCGACGGGGGCGGGTACGCTCGCTAGCGATATCGATAGCGATATCGCAGCGTGTAAAGTACCCTTTAGTTAAAAAAACAAATTCCACAACTTTAGTACTAAATTATGAATTGATTTAGAAGAGCAAATAATTGGAAAATGAGGGTTCATAGTAACATTCTTTCACGATTATAAGCCTAGTTAAACAGGCCAGCAAACACCCAGTGAACTAGAAAGACACCCAAATAATGAGTTAGATAATTTAGAGTACAACAAAGATGAAACATTCACTTACCTGGCAGTAAATTAAAGTTCTCAGCTCGTTGATCCTAATCAAACAGAGTGCAAAGAATCTGCAGGCCAGCAGGACATCAGGCAAAGGGGATAAATTCCATCACGTAATCACGCGCTTCTTCAAAATGATAACTTCTTTATTTCATAATGAGAAATATCCGCATATATAGATAAAAGCCAGAGATGAAAACCTACATATTAACAGGTCTTACTCATGGTATACCATTAGTAAGAACGGTTAAAGTTTAAAATGTGTAGGTTTTGAACTCTTGCTTTTACCTACCTACATGGATATTTCTCATTATGAAATAAAGAAGTTACCATTTTAAATAAGCGCTGGATTGTGTGATGAAATGTATCCAATTTGTGAGATGATTTATAAGCAGGCCAAAAAGTCATCATTATTGGCAGCATATAATTCTGTGCCGATAACATGGTAATTAGGTGATTTGTAGTTTCTAACATGGTATTTTATGTTCACAGAAGACAATGTTTTTCTTGACGATAATGATGACTTTTAAGCTTCCTAGAAACTCATAGCTTCAGATAAATAAGCGATTTACTCATTCATTTAGTGCTTCCTGTTTTAGATGGGACAATTCTTGGGAATGAGTGGGGCTACGAATGCTCAATTCTAGTGTAATGCTACCACCAGGGGGTGCAGGTACACATGAGAGATGTAGAGCTCCTAAGAGTAATAAGGCGTCTTCCCACTAGATGTCACCAGTATCTAGATGGGGAGGTAGCAGAATGGTTATACACGCCGAGAGTCAGAGTTATGAGGTCACATCAGTGCAAAGGAGGAAAAGGAGCCGAAGTCACGTGGAAGCCTAAGGACGGTAGCCAAGAAGTAACATCAGATACAGAAATAGGAGCAGATCCGTATAAAGATCAAGCCGGGGTCAGAAGCCAAAAGAGAACGTCAGTACAAAAGGGGGAAAGCAGGACTGATGGGACAAGACAAGCGGAGCATCAGGAAGTCAGGGAGCACAAACAAGATGGACGGAGTGGTGGACAGGGAGAGGAGTTGGGGAGGATCAGAATGAACTCACTGGAATCAGAAGTGCACACTGCAGAGCAGGAACTATCACTGGCAAAGTTCCGGTAGAAACAGCCCAAAGATAAAGCAAGGTGATTACCGAAACGAGGCACCAAGCAAGCCCACCGGAGAGAGCTCAAGTAATACAAAAAAATATAGGTGAATCGTGACACTTAGATTATTTTCCCATCTTTATGCCTTGAATGGCTTAAAGGCATAGTCACTTCAAGTAAGTATTATATTTACAGATAATAACTAGCATACCTTTAAAGCTGTCAAAGTGGAGGTGGGCAGGGGGCGGGAACTATATTTACTGATGCCAGAGGGGGAAGAAAATTGATTGCTCATTATGTGTAGCAGGCTGAAATATTAAAGTGCCATAGAGTGCAAGCAAAAGGTTTTGAGAAGTGAAGTAAAATAAAAAAATGAAAAATGGGTCATGTAACAATGCCCAACAACCTGCCCACAGTAGTGTGAAGCCCCACAGGTGTTGTGCAGCATTACCTTCAGGGACTCCACGTGTGATGGTCTGGTCACAGGTAAGTTATCTTTTTTGGATCTTCGTGACGCCACTCTCGGTATTGTGGTCAGGGGACCGCCGCTGCAGGTTAGGGGATGCCTGGGGCCGGTGTTGTGTGCAGCTGGGTGTCATGGCCTCCCGAGAGTGAGGCAGGCCCAAGGGTCTGGTTGGAGTGTGTGTGGAACCACAAGTAGCAGAATGACTCAGGCACAATCCAGACAGTCTTTCAGAGTTTATACTCACAATTGATGGCAGGGTGAGTACCCGGGCGTAGCTGGGATGAACCAGAGGAAACCAGGCACTCCGTCAGGCTGACTTGTGAGGGTGTCTACCGACTCGCCCTCCTAGCCCTGGCGTTTTTGGGGTGACCCCGACTTGTAGTCCTGCTGGGGTCGCCCAGGGAAGTTGCTGCTGCCTATTCTCCCCTCGTTTCGGCCTGTTTGCTTGTAGCCTGGACCAGGTCACTCCGGCTGCTTGCCTCCTGTGAGCTATGGGCCCTTTCTTTGCTACGTGGCTGCGGACTCTGATGTTATGGTGAGGGTCTGAAATGCCCCCTCCGGCAGGTTTGGCAGGGAAAACTGAATGAATCTCTGCACTGGGACCTGTAACCCCTGCGGGTCTGGTACCTCCCTTGCAGTCCCCGTACTCAGCCATCCATCTGCTCTTTCTAGCCTTGGGTAGATTTTGAGCGGCACTACCAGGTGACCGATCTCCCTTGTCGGTAGCGACTGCACGTGTGTTGTCAGAATCATGACAGCCTCCAGGGTCTGCTTCCTGCGTCTGCTCTCCCTGAGCTCCACTAACTAACTGGCTCACTACTCCCTCCCCACTGTGCCTGCCTACGCAACTTAGCAACCAGACTCTCTACCACACCCCTTGAGTGGACATGGAGGCCACGCCCCCTCCTGGATTCCCCAGGGGTCCCTATCAAAGGTAGATGTGGGAGACCTGATTACTATGCGTCTGTGTAACCACACCTCGGTCAGCCTTCTGGATTACCTGTTTTGTACTGCCCCCAGCATGGGTGCAGTACTCAGTGGCGCCTAACCAGGTCAGGGGCACCACAGTAGCACAGTTCAGCAGTGAAGCTGAGGAAGAGACAAGGAAGCTAAACAAAAAAAATAAAAAGATTTTTAAAAAAATTTTGTTTGTAAATTATTTTTTGCAGCTAATAGCCTTTTGTCTGAGACATTTCTTTTTATGATGGATAGTAAACAAGTAAAAAACAAAGGTAGAGCCTTGTCAGATTCAGGTGTTTTTAGGTATCTGTCTGGATTCCATTCAATGACAATGTTTTCTTCCACAAAAGAAATTGTAAGGGCTCAGGAGTGGCAAGAGATTTCGGTAAGGGAGGCAATATCCTTGTTAGGCTCTCTAACTGTCACAATTCCTGCAGTCCAGTGGGCTTAGTTCCACACAAGACATCTTCATTGATAGAGTTAGACATTACAATCCATGGGGACAGGATTGTGGATCATAGAATTTGGCTGTCTACAGAAGTTCTAAGCTCCCTGGGATGGTGGATAAACAGAAGTAGATTCTAAAAAGAGATGCTTGGGATGGCAGAAAACTTGTTGGAATTACCACAAATGCAAATCCAGTATGTTGAAGAGCCCACATAGTTATTTTTTTCAGGATCTGTGGAGCCTCATGATGAAAAACTGTTCATCAATCATCGGTAAGAGGGACTAGATTAGGTCCATTAATGACAGAAGGGAAAAAATATTTAAAAGTAGCAGAGAATAATCTGTAATTCCTGACAGTGTGGCATTTAAAGGAGTCGAAAATATATCCGACTACTTGAGTCATCACGGGTAGAGATGAGCGAACTTGAAGTTCGGTGTTCAGTACAAACACAGACTTTTCCAAATAAACAGAGTTCTGATTCGGAGTTCGGGTGCTTCACATATGCAAACCACTCATTCGGTCAGCACTGTGCTCGGGTACCCTCAGTGGTCAGCCTAGTGCAAGCCACTTGACATGTTTGAACATCTTGCAGTGGGGTAACAACAGTGAGATGGGATGTAATGTGCACCACACAAAATTTAAAAAAAAAAAAAAATCAGACTACTATGTAGCCCTAATCTGCTACTACTTTGGCACCCTAAAGACATTGCAAGTTGTGGTGCCCTGTTCAATATCAACTCTCCCTGACTGTCCCTGTAGTCCTATATTGAAACAGCCATCCAGAGTGCTGAACTGTACATATACACACACCAAAAATTCACTAAACAAAGCCCAATAGCAATCAAAATGATAAAAAAAAATCAAAGAAGTACCCATATAGCAACACGTAATACCATGTAAAATAAACTTCACATGTGTAAAATACAAAGGCAAAAATGCAACATGTCATGATTTACATGTACTGGTATAATTTGTGCAATAGCTTAAGATGAAAAAGTACTAGTGGTTCACACAATGCACTGAAAAGCATAAGATACATATGTGGCTAAACGCAAACAAAAGAAGAAAAGTATTTCCCTTAGGCTGGACTCAGATGAGCATATGGCATCCTATGCGACAGCATCGGATGCGATATGCTAATGACTCCTGGCTCAGGCTCTGCTGCGAGCGTGAGCCGAGTGTCATGCGACTGTGACCCGATCCTGCAATCAGGTCACAGCTGTGAAGCTGAGGATGGGCGCTGCGGAGGAGAGGGAGGGGTTAATCCCACCATCTCCTCCATTGTCAGTCTGTGCGTATATCGCACTGCACTGGGATAACATCCGAGTGCAGTCCAATGTATCTCTCGCACCCATTCACTTGAATGGGTGCGAGGGATACGGCTCTAGCAGAAATTCACAGCATGCTACCGTTTTTCTCAGAAAAGCTGACTAACTGCTCTCCCTCATTGACTAACATAGGTCCGAGTGCAATGCAACATTTTCTCGCATTGCACTTGTCCGATTTTCATGCTCGTGTGAGCGTACCCTTAATGAGGTCCTAAGGCATGGCCTCAACACGTTTCCCCCCGAATGGAAGAAGGTTCATCAGGAGGCCAGGTGGGAAATAAACTGGCAGAGACACTAACCTTACCTATTATAAACATTAGGCTTGTAAATCATGACATACTGAATTTTTGCCTAGGTATTTTACACATGATCAGCCGACATGTGCAGCTAGCAGTTCTCTGATCCATCCGCATCAAGTTATCTAGTTAAATTGTGCTTTCAAACTCTGACAGTGCAATCCAACTCACACCCAAAGGGATCACTCCATTCCCTGCACACATTGACAGTATCATGACATGATCATGGGGCGCCGATGGGTTGTCATAACAGCCGATGGTCAGGTGATGACTCCTTCACTATCATGAGTCACTTCCTGTGAATGCTGGCAGAGTTCCGGCATTCACAGGAGATCAGCATTTCTGCGGTTAAGGGCTGCTGAAGCATTGCTCTGAAAAGCAGAAGTGATTGGATAATGCAGGCTTTAACTAATAAAAATCCACTAATAAAAATCAATAAAAAAATGTAAAAGCAAAGTTTTTAAACATTTGAAAAAAGATAAAAAAAAATACAAAATTCAAATCATCGCCCTTTTGCCCCATTGAAAATAAAATAATAATTAAAAAATACTCGCATTTGGTATCACAGTGTTCAGAAAATCTAAAATCAATTAATCTGATTGGTAAAGTGCATAGCAAGAAAAAAAATCAAATTGCCAGAATTAGGTTTTTATGGTTGCTGCAACCTTATGTTAAAATGCAGTGAGGTGAGTAGGCCAGAACTGTGAACTTGTACGGGTTACCGATGTGATATATCGTATTAGAATTTCACGTGGTTATTATGTCTGAACCATAACACTCTCACGGGAATGGACAAACCAAGGGAAATGTAAAACTAAAAATCCACAGGTCCCAAAATAGGCTAGTATTTGCCCTAGACCTGATCTGAAAAGTCCCTGCTTGACAGCAGAAGTTGGCACGCTAAGATCAAGTAATGGCGCCCCCACTCGTAAACGGCTGACACTGAGTGTCCTTAACTGCACCCCAAGCTATAAACCAAGAGTAACACAAAAACAACAATGAACAAAAATTAAGTGCACACAAGCAGAAGGTGAGACACAGGGCTAATAACGTGCAAATAAAGTCGTACAGGAATGATAGAATACAAAAAGAAAAAAGAATCAAAGAATACATAGAAACCCTCCGAAGTCTAAATTAAACCACATAAGAGATAACTGGGAAAGGATTTACATAAAAAAAACTGCAAGGAACAGCAATAGCAATGTCTCAGTATGAAAATCTTAACCAAGGAGCTGGAGCTCCAGACAATCTCCCATGTAGAAATATAGGCAACACTGAGGCATGCAAGTAGTAAGTAAAAATAGCCCCTCAAAAAATGTGATTGGGTAAAACAAACGAGAAAGTGTACATACCTGAACAAATTAAAAACAGGAAGGAAAAGCATAAGAAAGAAAAACAAGTGATCTTTCAGCATTGGATCAGAAAAGAGGCTGTACAACCAATAGGGAGTCTGACCAACAACCAGAGATCACCAGTTCGAACCCTGAAGTGGAGTCATGACAGTACTCCTCCCTTCTACGAGGAGCCACTGGACCCTTGGAAATCCCTAAACTCTAACAACGCTTATGGAATTCTCTTATCAGGCGATCAGCATGAAGGTCATGTGAAGTGACCAAGGAAATATTATCAGGACCGTAACTCTTCCACTTTATCAGATACTGCAGATGTCACCTGACCCGCCTGGATTCCAGAACTTGCTCCACTTCACACTCCCAATCCACCTCCAGATCCACCTCTATAATGTCGAGGAAGACCAGGCATTCCCACAAATTTCTTCAGAAGGGAAGAATGGTGGCAGCTTATGTTGATTTTCCATGGAGATGAAGCTTAACAGTTATTGGATTCAAAATGTCAGTAATCCTGTAAGGACCTACAAATTTGGAAGACAATTTCCTAGAGGCCACTTTAAGCGATACATTTTTAGAGGACAACCACACAAACTCCTCCACCCTAAAGACTAAAGCCATTCTGTGTCTCCGGTTTGCTCCTTTTTTTGCTCAATTACTAGCAACCAACAGACCCCTTTTGAACTCCTTCCAGATTTTTATCACACTGAAAGAACATTTCTCCTACTTTGGCATGGGAGACTGCAATCCAAAAAAATACCCAAACACTAGATGAAAACCAGTTCAGTTATTTAAAGCAAATTAAACAAGGGGGGACAAGACCCAATATTCCTAATTAGATGACACAAAACATCTTAAATATTGCTCTCCCTTTTGATTCGTCCGCTCAGTCTGTCCATTAGTCTCTGGATTGCATTTTGAGGAAAATGACAACTTGATACCCAATCTGAAGCAAAAACTACATAAAAAAGGTAGAGAAAAACTGAACTCCTCTAACTGAAATTAAATTTTTGGGAACACCATGTAGTGTAAAAATATTTTAAATGTACAATGTAGCTAAACCTTTAGCAGTAGGCAAATTAGGAAGGGAGAACAAATGAATCATCTTTTCAGAAACAGTCCACCACCCCCCAGACAATATATTACTGCCAGAAGTAGGCAAATCAGTGATAAAAATCATTGGACAAGTGGCTGTGACAGAATCTTGTTAAGCAGAAGATAACCCACTGGGGCCTGATGATAACTTTTAGTCCTTGCACCGACTCTACATTTCCAAATATACTCAACCTGAATAGGATAAATGAGGTAAAAGGCATTATAACCACAGTTAAAGCTAAGTCATGATCAATAAGATTCAAAACACAACCTAAATCCACAAATGCAGGAGTAAAAATAAACCCTATTTTACTCTGCAAGGACACCTGTAGAAAAAATCCTGATGTGTGACCCAAAGATAATCTCAAACTTTGGGACTCTGTATCCACAAAGGTAAGGGTTTTTTTCGGTTTTTTTTTTCTTTTTACTTGGAATTCATTAATGTACCTAAAGCATTCAACCATGGTGTGACCTGAACAACCACATTATTAACAAAAATGAGTTGGTGCTCCGCAATGCATACTTTCTCTGGGATCCCTACAAACACCAATTTGTATAGGTTCACTTGTCTCCACTGATGAAGGTGATGCCATCAAAATACCCTTAAGCGTGTCTCAATCCTTCAGACATCTGTCCAGACGAATAACAAGAGACATAACATCCTCCAAAGACTGTGAACTGGAATTGTTAAGGTGGCTTTACACACTGCAACATCGCAAACGACATCGCTGTAACGTCACCGGTTTTGTGACGTTATAGCAACCTCCCCAGCGACATTGCAGTGTGTGAAACACATCAGCGACCTGACCCCTGCTGTGAAGTTGTGATCGCTACAAATCGTTCAGGACCATTCTTTGGTCCTTTGTTTCCCGCTGTGCAGCAAAGTTTTAGTGTGTAAAGGGGACTTTACAGCGACTTCGTTAGCGACTTCCCTTTCAAAAAGCTGCTTTACAACGTCCCCAATGACTAGCTAGGTCGTTCTGCAGGTCCGGATCGCTGTTGCGTCGTTGGCCAGGTTTGCCTGTTTGACAGCTCACCAGAGACTTTGTAGCGATCACGGCCAGGTTGGGATCGCTGGTGGGATCGCTAGAAAGTTTCAGTGTGTAAAGGGGCCTTTAGTCAACCTGTCCTTGATCTAATCAATCAGACAGTCACTGGCTGAACTTACTCCGAATTGCAGGGTCATTCCAAGAGGTCTCCATAGCCAATAGTCTAAACTCTAAGCAATAGTCCTCTACACTTTAATCTCCCTGAACTAATCCACAAATCTTGGACTCAGCAATGGCGATCTTATCAGTACATTATAAATGAGACTGAGAGCCGAAAGAAATCCCTCTACAGAAGCGAACTCTGGAGAATCCTCAAGCAAGAAAAAAATCCCCATCCTGTGGATCACCAAAAAGCAAAACCAAAATAATGCTTACTTGCTGATTCTCAGACCCAGAAGATACTAAATGTAAAGGGAAGTAAAGCTTTTATTGAAGAAGAAAACACACTTTGGTCACCGTCTAAGCAATCCAGAATCTTTACCTTAGGTTTAGGGATGAGCAAGCAGTAAAATGCTCGGGTGCTCAATGCTCGGATCAAGCATATTGAAATGTTCGGGTGCTCGACCCGAGCACCGAACCCAATGTTACCCTATGGGAAACTCGAGCATTTTTCCGGTGTCACCCTCGGCGGTCTGCAGAAAGCTTAAAAATGTCACAAATGTATAAGAACAGTGATCAAATGACATGGGAACAGCATGGGGAAGACACCTGTAAGCATTTCTGACTCCAAGGTCACTGCTGTGAATAATGTTGTCTTAATATTAGGGGGGAGGAAGAATCCTGTTTTCCTCCTCACCTGTACATTCGCTGCTAAGCGAAATCAAAAGTGCACAGTAGAAAAAAAAATAGCATACTCACCTCTCTGCAGACTCCCAGGACACATCCGATTGGCCCCAGGACTTTCCTGTAATCAGCTGATGCTGTCACCTGACAGCATCATCATCATCTGATCTTTTAGGTCCGGTCAAAAGCTGACTTTTTACCGCCCAGCCGGTTTAAACGATCAGCTGACAGCATCATCTGATCGTTTAAGTCCAGCAGTGAAAAGCCAGCCGGCTTTTAAACAATCAGATGATGAATCAGCTGATCGTTCATAAAAGCCAGCTGGCTTTTTACCATTCAGCCGGTTTAAACGATCAGATGATACTGTCAGGTGACAGTATCAGCTGCTTACCTTCAGGTCCTGGAGCCGATCGGACATATCCCGGGAGTCTGCAGAGAGGTGAGTATAGTTTTTTTTTTCTACTGATGCATCAGCTGATTGTTTATACGGCTTTTAAACAATCAGCTGATGTGTCATCTGATTCAGGTCCTTGAACCTGACACATCATCTCACCGGTTTGCCTTCTGGCAAACCAATCAGATGATATTGGATCCGGATTGGACATCACGGGATCCTCAACCTAGGACAACAGCGGATGGGGGATTCTTTAGTTCAATAACGATGGAGTCACTAATTGTTTTGTTTTGTTATTTTTCTCTGTGTTGTGTTTTTTTATCTTTACTAGAAATTCATGGTGGCCATGTCTAATATTGGTGTGACACCATGAAATTCGGGCTTAGGGCCAGCTGATAATACACAGCTGGCCCTAACTCCATTATTCCCCAGTGAGCTACCTGGCACCAGTGCCGCTAGAAGTGTTGGATACAGCACCAGAAGATGGTGCTTCTATGAGCGCACCATTATTCGGGGGTTGGCTGCGAACTTCAATTTGCAGTGAGGGGCCCAGAAAGCTTGGGCCACCCTGTACTTTGGATTCCAGTTCCCAGCTGCCTAATTGTACCTGGCTGGACACAAAAATTGGGCAAAGCTTACATCTTTTTTTTTTAATTATTTCATGAAATTCATTAAATAATTAAAAAAGGTCTTCCCTATATTTTTGGTTCCCAGCTGGGTACAAATAGACAGCTGTGGGTTGGGGGCAGCCCATACCTGCCTGCTGTACCTAGCTGGTATACAAAAATATGGCAAAGCTCATGTCGATTTTTTTTTTCAATTAATTAAAAAAAAAAAAAAAAACAGGGTTAGGGTTTCAAAAAATGCATGAGCTCCCGCTGCATTTTCTATTGCTAGCTAAGGGTCACCAAGCAGCTACTGGCTGCTACCCCACTGCTTGGTGTTACCTTCACTGGCAATGAAAAATCCAGGTAAGTATTTTTTTAAAAATTTTTGCCAAAAAACTAAAAATAAAAATGACGTGGGCCTCTGGGCCCCTCCACTGTGAATTGCAGTCCACAGCTGCCCCCAGAAAATAGCGCTTTCATAGAAGCTTCTGTTGCTGTATTCAACTCTTCCAGCAGCCCTGATGCCGGGTGGCACGCTGGGTAATAAGGGGTTAATACCAGCTTTGTTTTACAAGCTGGTATTAAGCCCGTGATTCTTAATTTTAGGCCAAGTTTGACCCAGCCATTAAAAATCTCCAACAAAGGGTTATAAAAAAAGACACCACACAGAGAAAAAATACTTTATTAGAAATAACAAAACACACACTTAGGGACTCCATCTGTACTACTCCCTTTCACCCCTCCAATCCTGGTGTTCTGTCTTTTTTCTTCTGTCTTCTTCAACTGATGCAGCTCTACTATATCAGAAAGCACGAATGAGCCGGTGAATAGCAGCGCCGGTAAACAGAAAGTTAACTCCTGCGGCTCCTGCAGGAGTCAGTGAATAGTGGCGCCGGTAATCAGGTGATTGGAGATCACCATTACTATAGTAACCCAGGGCCAGAGCCAGGGAAGGAGTCTTGCGACGATAATTTGCATATTCCCAGTGCCTTCTGGGATAAGTGAAGAGTCACCGCGAGCTCAAGGAGAACCGGGTTTTGGCCGTTACAGCCGGAAGGAAGACTTCTGAAAACCGCGCGCCTAGCAGCGCGCGAATTTTAGCCTGTCTTCTTCATTGTGACCGTGAGTGAGCAAAGTGTGAGCAAAAGTAAGTGTGAGTAGAATTGTTTGTATTTAGTTGTTTAATTACTTAACATTTGTTTAGTGCTATCCCCATTAGAAAATGTGCTCCACTATTGCTAATACGATCCAGTGTACATCTTGTCTCATGTATGCAGTCCTTGAAAATCCGTTCGAGGGTGCATACTGTTGTTCGAGATGTGCGCAAGTTGCACATTTGGAAGCCCAGATACTGGATCTAAATGAGCAGCTGGCAACTCTGAGATGCGTTAGCAATATGGAAAGGAGTTTGCTGCTCACTGAGCAGCAGCTTGCTGGGTCAGATGTGGGGGAGGATCGTAGTAGGGAGCGGCAGGACGGTGAGGTAGGTAGCTGGGTGACAGTTAGAAAGGGGGGTAAAGGGAAAAGTGCTAGGAAGGCTAGTCCTGAACTGACACAGCCCAATAGGTTTTCAAACTTGGCAGATGAGGGGGATGTCATTACAGGGGTAGCATTGCTGCAGCAAGGCATGACCTCTGAATGCCAGAGGAGTGTCTGCCCCAGTAAGGGGGGGAATAGGAGTGCAGGGCAGGCAAGACAGGTACTGGTAGTGGGGGACTCAATTATTAGGGGGACAGATAGGGAAATCTGTCACAAAGACAGGGATCACCGAACAGTGTGTTGTCTTCCTGGCGCTCGAGTTCGGCACATCGCTGATCGGGTTGACAGATTACTGGGAGGGGCTGGGGAGGACCCAGCGGTCATTGTACACATTGGCACAAATGACAAAGTTAGAGGTAGGTGGAAGGTCCTTAAAGATGATTTTAGGGAATTAGGTTGTAAGCTTAAAGCATGGACCTCCAAGGTGGTATTTTCGGAAATACTACCTGTGCCACGAGCCACACTAGAGAGGCAAAGGGAGATCAGGGAGGTTAGCAGGTGGCTCAGGAATTGGTGTAGGAAAGAGGGTTTTGGGTTCCTGGAGAATTGGGCCGACTTTTCAGTTGGCTACAGATTCTATGCCAGGGATGGGCTGCATCTTAATGGGGAGGGTGCAGCTCTGCTGGGGCAGAAAATGGCTAGAAGGTTGGAGGAGTGTTTAAACTAGGAATGGGGGCGAGGGTATTCACTTTATTGAAGGGGAATGTAGTGCAGATAGTGACCAGGGCCCAAGTAATGAAATTGGGGGTGGTACGGGGGGAAGGGTTAGGACAGTTAATACAGTAAGCAGGAATACAGGTACAGAGTCATACGTAACGTGCATGTACACTAATGCCCGAAGCCTCACAAATAAGATGGAGGAATTAGAATTAATATTGTTGGAAAAAAATTATGATATAGTGGGGATAGCAGAGACATGGCTGGATGAGAGCTATGACTAGGCTGTTAATTTACAGGGTTATAGCCTATTCAGGAATGACCGTGCAAATAAGCGAGGGGGAGGTGTGTGTCTATATGTAAAATCATCCTTAAAACCCATCCTGCATGACAAAATATGTGAGGGTACTGAGAATGTAGAGTCCGTATGGGTGGAGATAAGGGGGGGAGAATGAATAATAAAATACTGATAGGGGTGTGTTATAAGATGCCGAATATTATGGAAGAAGTTGAGAATCTCCTCATAAAGCAAATTGATAAAGCAGCGAGTCTCGGAGAGGTAATTATTATGGGGGACTTTAACTATCCTGATTAGAGTTGAGCGCGGTTCGCGGTTCGAGGTTCTCCAGTTCTAGGCTCGAGTGATTTTGGGGCCTGTTCTAGATCGAACTAGAACTCGAGCTTTTTGCAAAAGCTCGATAGTTCTAGAAACGTTCGAGAACGGTTCTAGCAGCAAAAAAACAGCTAATTCCTAGCTTGGTTTCCGCTGTAATAGTGTAAGTCACTCTGTGAATCACACTATTATGACATTTCAGTGTATAGTGTGCGTGAACAGCGCCTTCAGATCACTGCTGTTTCTATAATGGCGATCGCCATTTTTTTTTTTTTTTCCTTGTCTTCCTTCCCTAAGCGCGCGCTTAGTGGGGCGGGCCAGCATGTCAGCCAATCCCAGACACACACAGCTAAGTGGACTTTTAGCCAGAGAAGCAACGGCATGTGTGATAGGATGTCCATGTCACATGTCCCTGCATTATAAAACCGGACATTTTCCTCCAGGACGCCATTATCTCTTCTGCGTCTTTGGTGTCAGACATCACTGTTGCAGGTCCGTCCTTTGTCCTATCGCTCATACAGCTGTATGCGCTCCATACACAGCGCTGGACAGCATAGGGAGAGCACTTTCTAGCAGTCCTTTTAAGGGCTCAAACCGGCAGGGTCAGAGCCATAGGTAACAGGTCCTGAAAACAGCGACAGCGTCTGTGTAGCCAAGGTCAGGGATTTCCTCCCTGCATTTCCCTATTAGGAGGGAATAGAAAGGCAGGCTTCCATTCCTCTACCCAGACCCCACAATCCTGGCACTGTACCCTCCTGTCCTCTGCACACTCCAACTCATTATAACTAAGCCATTATACTAGCAAACACTCAGTGTACCTAGTGGCATCCTAAACGTGGCTATTGGACTTTGCTATAGTCCCACTAGTGCAAAGACATTTGCAGAGCACGCCTGCCTGCATTGCACACTCCAACTCATTATAACTAAGCCATTATACTAGCAAACACTCAGTGTACCTAGTGGCATCCTAAACGTAGCTATTGGACTTTGCTATAGTCACACTAGTGCAAAGACATGTGCAGCACCTCTACCTGCATTGCACACTCCAACTCATTATAACTAAGCCATTATACTAGCAAACACTCAGTGTACCTAGTGGCATCCTAAACGTGGCTATTGGACTTTGCTATAGTCCCACTAGTGCAAAGACATTTGCAGAGCACGCCTGCCTGCATTGCACACTCCAACTCATTATAACTAAGCCATTATACTAGCAAACACTCAGTGTACCTAGTGGCATCCTAAACGTAGCTATTGGACTTTGCTATAGTCACACTAGTGCAAAGACATGTGCAGCACCTCTACCTGCATTGCACACTCCAACTCATTATAACTAAGCCATTATACTAGCAAACACTCAGTGTACCTAGTGGCATCCTAAACGTGGCTATTGGACTTTGCTATAGTCACACTAGTGCAAAGACATTTGCAGCACCTCTACCTGCATTGCACACTCCAACTCATTATAACTAAGCCATTATACTAGCAAACACTCAGTGTACCTAGTGGCATCCTAAACGTGGCTATTGGACATTTGTCTAGTCACACTAGTGCAAAGACATTTGCAGCACGTCTGCCTGCATTGCACACTCCAACTCATTATAACTAAGCCATTATACTAGCAAACACTCAGTGTACCTAGTGGCATCCTAAACGTGGCTATTGGACTTTGCTATAGTCCCACTAGTGCAAAGACATTTGCAGAGCACGTCTGCCTGCATTGCACACTCCAACTCATTATAACTAAGCCATTATACTAGCAAACACTCAGTGTACCTAGTGGCATCCTAAACGTGGCTATTGGACTTTGCTATAGTCCCACTAGTGCAAAGACATTTGCAGCACGTCTGCCTGCATTGCACACTCCAACTCATTATAACTAAGCCATTATACTAGCAAACACTCAGTGTACCTAGTGGCATCCTAAACGTGGCTATTGGACATTTGTCTAGTCACACTAGTGCAAAGACATTTGCAGCACGTCTGCCTGCATTGCACACTCCAACTCATTATAACTAAGCCATTATACTAGCAAACACTCAGTGTACCTAGTGGCATCCTAAACGTGGCTATTGGACTTTGCTATAGTCCCACTAGTGCAAAGACATTTGCAGAGCACGTCTGCCTGCATTGCACACTCCAACTCATTATAACTAAGACATTATACTAGCAAACACTCAGTGTACCTAGTAGCATCCTAAACGTGGCTATTGGACTTTGCTATAGTCCCACTAGTGCAAAGACATTTGCAGCACGTCTGCCTGCATTGCACACTCCAACTCATTATAACTAAGCCATTATACTAGCAAACACTCAGTGTACCTAGTGGCATCCTAAACGTGGCTATTGGACTTTGCTATAGTCACACTAGTGCAAAGACATTTGCAGCACCTCTACCTGCATTGCACACTCCAACTCATTATAACTAAGCCATTATACTAGCAAACACTCAGTGTACCTAGTGGCATCCTAAACGTGGCTATTAGACATTTGTCTAGTCACAGTAGTGCAAAGACATTTGCAGCAACTCTGCCTGCATTGCACACTCCAACTCATTATAACCAAGCCATTATACTAGCAAACACTCAGTGTACCTAGTGGCATCCTAAACGTGGCTATTGGACATTTGTCTAGTCACACTAGTGCAAAGACATTTGCAGCACGTCTGCCTGCATTGCACACTCCAACTCATTATAACTAAGCCATTATACTAGCAAACACTCAGTGTACCTAGTGGCATCCTAAATGTGGCTATTGGACTTTGCTATAGTCACACTAGTGCAAAGACATTTGCAGCACCTCTACCTGCATTGCACACTCCAACTCATTATAACTAAGCCATTATACTAGCAATTTTTGCTGCCAGTTTAAGGGCCGTAGTTGCATTGTCAGGGATATTTATTCTTTATTATTCTGCTGTTAATAAAGCTAGACCACCACTGAAATCTACACCACCTCTCAATTTTTACTACCACATTTTCAGTCCACAATCTTGTCGCAATCAACATGAGTGGCAAAATGACAGATGCTGGTGGAAAGGGGAAGAGGCGTGGTGGAAAAGGCAAAAAAGGTTTTGTCCGTGGGGAAGGTGGCAAAGCTCCATTATCATCTGCTGAAGATAGACCATCTACCAGCAAAAGTAAGATGTTTACTACTTACCGTGGACAATCCGATGTGCTCCCTTTTTTACGGACACGAACAACAGGAACAAAGGTAGATGATGGGCAAAAAAGGAAAATGCTTGAATGGATCTCAAGTGGTCCAACAAGTGCCCTCTCAGCCACTTCAAGTACCGCATCCAAAAAACACCAGTCCTCTGAGTTGTCATCCCAATCAAACTTGATTTCTCCCAGCTCTGAAGTCTCCATCAGCCCTGCACAGTATGGTGGAACTGAGATGGCTGAGTCTGCAGAGCTGTTCAGTCACACTATAGCCTGGGAATCAGAGGTCTGCTCCCAAGCTACAGTGAGTACAGAACAGGAAATGGTCTGCAGTGATGCCCAGAACCTTTGTGACTCTGATTCAGGCCGTGAGGACCAAGTTTCGGAGCATAATGTTGACCCTTTGTCACAAACTGTAACACCTGTGGTTATAGACAATGAAGAACATACTGATGAAGATGAGACTCAGATACCCGATTGGGATGACAACTTAAATATTCGGTCAGGGCAAGAAGAGGCTCGGTCAGAGGGGGAGGGGAGTGCAAACACAACAATTGATGATGAAGTTCTAGATCCCACCTACTGTCAACCCACAGTCAGGCACTCGAGGAGGTCAACAGAGGTGGTGGAGGAGGATGCAACTGATGACGAAGTTACCTTGCGCCTTCCTGGACAGAGTCGGAGTACTGGTAGCACGTCTACAACTGCATCCTCAGCCACCACTCTGCCTCTGAGCATTATTCGGGGTGGATCAACAGGTCGCATGGCCTCCAAGCCTTGCCTAGCCTGGTCCTTTTTTGACATAGAAAAAGATCGCCCAAATTATGTGATCTGTAAAATTTGTCATGGTTCTCTTAGTAGAGGTCAAAACCTCAGCAGTTTGACAACTTCTTCCATGAATCGTCACATGAATAAATATCATATGGCACGGTGGGAAGCTCACCGTGCTGCAATGCGGCCTAGCGGAGCGAACCATCCACCGCCTGCCCCTTCCAGTGCATCCGCGCGCTCGTCAACTTCTAGGACTGTGGGGACAGCTGTCACACCTGTTTTTCCACCCGCAACTTCCACCACTGTAACCGCAACAGGCAGTTTGCTTGGTAGGTCGTCAGTTGTTTTGGAAGGGGAAACAAGTGAGTGTGTACAGCTCTCTCAGACATCGATAGCACCAACTTTGGATGAAGGCAACATCATGTCTCCGCCTGCACTTTCCTCACAAACCTGCATTTTTCCAGGGACACCCTACTCAACACCGTCTACACACAGCAGCCAGATCTCTGTCCCTCAGATGTGGACAAATAAAAGGCCATTTCCTGCGACCCATGACAAAGCTAAGAGGTTGACTCTATCCCTCTGTAAGCTGTTGGCTACAGAAATGCTGCCTTTCCGCCTAGTGGACACACAGGATTTTAGAGACCTTATGTCTGTCGCTGTGCCCCAGTACCAGATGCCTAGTCGCCACTACTTCTCTAAGAAAGGTGTGCCCGCGCTACACCAGCATGTCGCACACAACATCACCGCTTCCTTGAGAAACTCTGTGTGTGAACGGGTGCATTTCACCACCGATACTTGGACCAGTAAGCATGGACAGGGACGTTACATGTCGCTGACTGGGCACTGGGTAATTATGGTGATAGATGGTGAAGGGTCTGCTGCACAAGTCTTGCCGTCCCCACGACTTGTGTGTCAATCCTCTGTCTGTCCAAGTTCCGCCACTGCTTCTGCATCCTCCACCTCATCTGGGTCCTCCACCTCCGCCCCAAGCCTGCCTGGTCAGGCCACCAGCGTTCTCACTGCGCAGAAGGAATCACGCACCCCTCATTACTATCCTGGCAGCAGAGCGCAACGGCATCAGGCAGTCTTTAGCTTGACATGTCTTGGGAATAAGAGTCACACAGCTGAGGAGTTGTGGTCAGCTCTGCGGTCCGAGTTTAATAAATGGTTGTCTCCACTCAACCTGCAGCCTGGTAAGGCCGTGTGCGACAATGCTGCAAACCTGGGTGCGGCCCTTCGCCTGGGCAAGGTGACACACGTACCTTGTATGGCTCACGTGTTGAACCTTGTCGTGCAGCAATTTTTAACACAGTATCCCGGCCTAGATGGCCTTCTGAACAGGGCACGAAAACTGTCTGCTCACTTCCGCTGTTCAAGCGCCGCAGCTGAGCGACTTGCATCGCTCCGGAAGTCTTTCGGCCTGCCGGTTCATCGCATGAAATGCGATGTGGCGACACGCTGGAATTCAACTCTCCACATGTTACAGCGACTGTGGCAGCACCGCCGTGCCCTGGTGCAATACGTCATGACGTATAGCCTGGGCCAACGAGATGCAGAGGTGGGGCAGATCACCCTGATGGAGTGGTCTCAGATCAAGGACCTATGCACCCTTCTGCACAGTTTCGACATGGCGACGAATATGTTTAGCGCTGACAATGCCATTATCAGCATGACGATTCCAGTCATTTACATGCTGGAACACACGCTAAACACTATTCGGAGTCAGGGGGTGGGACAACAGGAAGGGGATGAACTACAGGAGGATTCATATGCGCAAGACACAACAACATCACCAAGGTCCAGACGTTCATCATCACCAAGGCACCAGGCATGGGAGCATGGGGGACAGGGATCAACAAGGGCGCATGGTAGCATGCGAGATGTTGAGGAAGGTGCAGGAGGACATGAAGAAATGGAGGACGAACTGTCCATGGACATGGAAGACTCAGCAGATGAGGGAGACCTTGGTCAAATTTCAGTTGAAAGAGGTTTGGGGGGAGATGTCAGAGGAAGAAAGAACGGTTAGCACCTCTATGCCACAAACACAGCGTGGACTTGGTCCGCATGGCTGCGCAAGACACATGAGTGCCTTCTTGTTGCACTACCTCCAACATGACCCTCGTATTGTCAAAATTAGAAGTGATGATGACTACTGGCTTGCCACACTATTAGATCCCCGGTACAAGTCCAAATTTTGTGACATAATTCCAGCCATAGAAAGGGACGCACGTATGCAGGAGTATCAGCAGAAGCTGTTACTCGATCTTAGATCCGCTTTTCCACCAAACAACCGTGCAGGTGCAGGGAGTGAATCTCCCAGTTGTAACTTGACAAACATGGGACGGTCTCGTCATCTTCAACAGTCTACACGTACCAGTAGGACAGAATCTGGTGCTGGTAACAGCAATTTTATGGAATCTTTTCATAATTTTTTTAGACCCTCCTTTGCAAGGCCACCAGAGACAACAAGTCTGACACATAGTCAACGGCTGGAGAGGATGATACAGGAGTATCTCCAAATGAACATCAATGCCATGACTTTGCAAATGGAGCCTTGCTCCTTTTGGGCTTCAAACCTAGAAAAATGGCCAGAGCTCTCAACTTACGCCTTGGAGATTTTGTCGTGTCCAGCTGCCAGCGTTGTCTCTGAACGTGTCTTCAGTGCTGCTGGGTGTGTGCTGGCAGATAAGCGCACGCGTCTGTCCAGTGACAATGTGGACAGACTGACGTTCATCAAAATGAACAAGTCATGGATCCAGAAGGAATTTACAACCCCTGTGTCATCCTGGGGAGAGTAAATGCTTGTGGATTTGAAATGTGCTTGATGCAAATCTAGCTGTGAAGTGTACAACTAGGGCACAAGTGCTGCCACTGAATGGGTGGGTGTGTGTGGGGCACAATTTTTGGAAAAAAAGGGAGACTCCGCTTGGAGTAACCCTTGCTTACATTGTTTTTAAAAGAAGCCAAGATGAACAAGTCATGGTTCAGCAAAGACTTTATCTACCTACCCCGGTGTCATGCTGGGGACGGTTAATTATGGCGTATTTTTGAATGTGCTTGATTCAAATCAAAACATCCTGTTTGCAACTAGGACCCAAGTGCTGCCACTGATGGGGTGGGTGTCTGTGTGGCCCAATTTTTTGAAAAAAGGGAGACTCCGCTTGGAGTAACCCTTGCTTGCTGTGTTTTTAAAAGAAGCCAAGATGAACAGAGCTGGGATCAGGAAAGACTTTGCTACCTACCCCGGTGTCATCCTGGGGACGGATAAGAACGGCGTATTTTGGAATGTGCTTGATGCAAATCTAGCTGTGAAGTGTACAACTAGGGCACAAGTGCTGCCACTGAATGGGTGGGTGTGTGTGGGGCACAATTTTTGTAAAAAAAGGGAGACTCCGCTTGGAGTAACCCTTGCTTACATTGTTTTTAAAAGAAGCCAAGATGAACAAGTCATGGTTCAGCAAAGACTTTATCTACCTACCCCGGTGTCATGCTGGGGACGGTTAATTATGGCGTATTTTTGAATGTGCTTGATGCAAATCAAAACATCCTGTTTGCAACTAGGGCCCAAGTGCTGCCACTGATGGGGTGGGTGTCTGTGTGGCCCAATTTTTTTAAAAAAGGGAGACTCCGCTTGGAGTAACCCTTGCTTGCTGTGTTTTTAAAAGAAGCCAAGATGAACAGAGCTGGGATCAGGAAAGACTTTGCTACCTACCCTGGTGTCATCCTGGGGACGGTTAATTATGGCGTATTTTTGAATGTGCTTGATGCAAATCTAGCTGTGAAGTGTACAACTAGGGCACAAGTGCTGCCACTGAATGGGTGGGTGTGTGTGGGGCACAATTTTTGGAAAAAAAGGGAGACTCCGCTTGGAGTAACCCTTGCTTACATTGTTTTTAAAAGAAGCCAAGATGAACAAGTCATGGTTCAGCAAAGACTTTATCTACCTACCCCGGTGTCATGCTGGGGACGGTTAATTATGGCGTATTTTTGAATGTGCTTGATGCAAATCAAAACATCCTGTTTGCAACTAGGGCCCAAGTGCTGCCACTGATGGGGTGGGTGTCTGTGTGGCCCAATTTTTTGAAAAAAGGGAGACTCCGCTTGGAGTAACCCTTGCTTGCTGTGTTTTTAAAAGAAGCCAAGATGAACAGAGCTGGGATCAGGAAAGACTTTGCTACCTACCCTGGTGTCATCCTGGGGACGGTTAATTATGGCGTATTTTTGAATGTGCTTGATGTAAATCTAGCTGTGAAGTGTACAACTAGGGCACAAGTGCTGCCACTGAATGGGTGGGTGTGTGTGGGGCACAATTTTTGGAAAAAAAGGGAGACTCCGCTTGGAGTAACCCTTGCTTACATTGTTTTTAAAAGAAGCCAAGATGAACAAGTCATGGTTCAGCAAAGACTTTATCTACCTACCTTGGTGTCATGCTGGGGACGGTTAATTATGGCGTATTTTTGAATGTGCTTGATGCAAATCAAAACATCCTGTTTGCAACTAGGGCCCAAGTGCTGCCACTGATGGGGTGGGTGAATGAAATGAAAGATAATTACCTTTCCCAAATGGTACATGACCCCACAAGAGGGGGAGCACTACTAGACCTTGTACTAACCAATAGGCCAGACCGCATATCAAATATATAAGTTGGGGGTTACTTGGGGAATAGTGATCACAAAATAATAAGTTTTCATGTATTCTTTAGTAAGATGTATAGTAGAGGGGCTACAAGGACACTAAACTTCAGGAAAGCAAATTTTAAACGGTTGAGAGATGATCTTAGTGCAATAAACTGGGATGATGTACTAAGTAATAAAAGTACACAAAGCAAATGGGAGACTTTTATCAGCATCCTGAATAGGGCTTGTGCAGAAAATATACCCTATGGGAACAAACATGCTAGAAATAGGAAGAAACTCCTATGGCTAAATAGAGCTGTAAGGGAAGCAATAAAAGAAAAACAGAAAGCCTTAAAAGAATTAAAGAGGGTAGGTAGTGATGAGGCATTATATAATTATAGAAAATTAAATAAAATATGTAAAAAGCAAATTAAGTTAGCTAAGTTTGAGACAGAGAGACTCATTGCGAGAGAAAGTAAAAATAATCCTAAAATATTCTTTAACTACATAAACAGTAAAAAACTGAAAAGCGATAGTGTTGGCCCCCTTAAAAATAGTCTTGGTGAAATGGTGGAAGGGGATGAGGGTAAAGCCAACCTGCTGAATGAATTTTTTTCTACGGTTTTTATACAAGAAAATGCCATGGCAGATGACATGACCAGTGATGCCATAAATTCACCCTTAAATATTACCTGCTTAACCCAGCAGGAAGTACGCCGCTGCCTCGAAATTACTAAGGTTGACAAATATCCGGGCCCGGATGGCATACACCCCAGAGTACTACAGGAATTGAGTTCTGTGATAGATAGACCATTATTTTTAATCTTCTCAGATTCCTTAATAACAGGGTCAGTACCGCAGGACTGGCGCATAGCAAATGTGGTGCCAATATTCAAAAAGGGGACAAAAACTGAGCCGGGAAATTATAGGCCGGTAAGTTTAACCTCTACGGTTGGTAAAATCCTTGAGGGGTTCTTGAGAGATGATATACTGGAGTATCTCAAGAAAAATAACCTTATGACAGAGTATCAACATGGGTTTATGAGGGATCGATCCTGTCAAACTAATTTGATCAGCTTCTATGAAGAGATAAGTTCAAGCCTGGACCAGGGAAATGCAGTGGATGTTGTGTATATGGACTTTTCAAAAGCTTTTGATACGGTGCCACACAAAAGGTTGGTACATAAAATGAGAATAATGGGGATAGGGGAAAATATGTGTAACTGGGTTAAAAACTGGCTCAGTGATAGGAAACAAAGGGTGGTTATTAATGGTACGTACTCGGACTGGGTCTCAGTTCATAGTGGGGTACCACAGGGGTCAGTATTGGGCCCGCTTCTTTTCAACATATTTATTAATGACCTTGTTGGGGGCATGCGGAGTAGAATTTCAATATTTGCAGATGATACTAAACTCTGCAGGGTAATCAATACAGAGGAGGATAAGTTTATATTACAGGGAGATTTATGTAAATTGGAGAATTGGGCTGAGAAGTGGCAATTGAAGTTTAATGTAGATAAATGTACGGTTATGCACTTGGGTAGAGGAAATAAAATGTATGATTATGTACTTAATTGTAGAACACTGGGTAAAACAGGCACAGAAAAAGACTTGGGTGTATGGGTGGATGGTAAACTTCACTTTAGTGGACAGTGTCAGGCAACTGCTGCCAGGGCTAATAAAATAATGGGATGTATTAAAAGAGGTATAAGTGTTCATGAAAAAAATATAGTTCTACCACTGTACAAGTCACTAGTGCGACCGCACTTAGAATACTGTGTACAATTCTGGTCACCGATATATAAGATGGACATAGCTGAATTGGAGAGGGTGCAGAGAAGAGCGACCAAGATTATTAGAGGAATGGGTGGGCTGCAATACCAAGACAGGTTATTAAACTTGGGGTTATTTAGTCTGGAAAAACGAAGGCTTAGGGGGGATCTAATCACAATGTATAAATATATGAGGGGACAGTACAGAGACCTTTCCAAAGATCTTTTTACACCTAGGCCTGCGACTGGAACACGGGGGCATCCGCTACGTCTTGAGGAAAGAAGGTTTAATCATAATCACAGACGAGGATTCTTTACTGTACGAGCAGTGAGACTGTGGAACTCTCTGCCGCATGATGTTGTAATGAGTGATTCACTACTAATATTTAAGCAGAGCCTGGATGCCTTTCTTGAAAAATTTAATATTACCAGTTATGTATATTAGATTTTATGACAGGGTGTTGATCCAGGGAACTAGTCTGATTGCCGGATGTGGAGACAGGAAGGAAATTTTTTCCCCATTGGAACTTGTTTATCACATTGGGTTTTTTTTTTTTTGTTTTTTTTTTTGCCTTCCTCTGGATCAACATGTTAGGCTACGGGTTGAACTAGATGGACTTAGAGTCTCCCTTCAACCTTAAAAACTATGATACTATGATACTATGAACCCGCTCATTAGGTTGCTATGGCAATGGTGGCAGTAGTGACATCCCCGCTTACCAACTCGCAGTCTCTGCTCACTCAGTGATTAGACAGCACGGGGAGCAGAAGAGTTCTTCCTCCCCCCGTGCTTTCTGACACACTAAATCTGTCCCTAGCTCAACAGCATCTCTCCCTACACTAGCTGACTGTGGATCAGAGTGACAAGCACAGCACCATCAGGTTTAATAAAGACATGATGACGCTATGCGGCCAGCCAATCACTGTAATGCCACACCCTACATGGCTGTGGCATTACAGTGTGTGGCAGCCAATCCCTTCAATTGGGCTGACTGTAAAGAGCGCCAACATTCTGGGAGGGGAAGCCGAGCCTGTGCCCGAGCATCTCAACGGTACTCGGCGCTCGCCGAGTATCTCGAGTACTGAGGTGCTCGGGTGAGCACCGAGTACTGGTGAGCATGCTTGCCCATCCCTAGTTAGGTTACAGCTGAATACACTAGTGATCTTAAACACTAATAACAGACGAACGTGCATGATGTTTTTTGTCCCCAATTTCAGCGACCTCCAGTAAAAAGACCTACACTTGTGAAACCAAGGAGCAAACCAGATCCATAAGGAAGTCCACAGAATGCAACAAATAGGCTAGCTATAATGCTATGACTGAACTCTAACACTCTCACAGGCATGGACTATCCAGGGGAGATGTAAAACCAGAAATCCCAAGGTCCCAAAACAGGTTAGTACTTGCCTTAGGCCTGACCCTGATTTGTCTTTGTCTGACAGTGGAAGTTTACACCCTAAGATCACATAATGGTGTCCACACTTGTCGTCGACTGGGAGTCTTGCTGCATCCTGCTAGTGCATTAGTTCCTTGGCCTGGGCAGGTTATAACTGCTGCCCTCTATTTGCTGTAAGTAATTGCTGAATTTTTGCAGATGTTATCCTTCTTTTTGTTGTTTTTTTTTATTTAGATATCAGTGTAGGGGCCTACAAGCATGAGGACCTGTGACGTGGGTTGTGGGCAACCGTATTTTGGTCATAATACCATCCAATACCTCATATATATTTTATATATGTTTTTTGCACATAATGTTTTATACAGGATGCAGCCAGGCCCCTTAATGTTAGGCCTTGTATATTGGAGTCCCCGTCCCCGTATGTTGCACTTGGATAGTTCTGGCGGAGCCCGCCTGGTGAAATAGTATGGGTGTAACTAATAGGCTGCTAACCAGTTACTGTGCACCTACAGGTGTGAACGGCGCCCTATATAAGACACTTATGTGCAATTTTATCATCCAGCAATTGCCCCCTCCATCGATTGGAAGTGTGTGAGTGATTTGCTTCTTTTGCACCTGTGATGCAATCACTCCACCTTATTGGGGGTCTTGCTGCATCCTGCTAGTGTATTAGTTCCTTGTTCTGGGCAGTTTATAACTGCTGCCCTCTATTTGCTGTAAGTAATTGCTGAATCTTTGGAGGAGATGTCAATCCTCTTTTTGTTGCTTTTTTTAACACAAAAACAACAATAAATGAAGTAAACACAGGCAAAGGGTGAGACACAGAGCTAGTAACATGCAAATAGTCATACAGGAATGATGGAATACAAGAAAGAAAAATAATAATAGAATACGTGAAAAAACTCCCATACCTGAAAAAAAGATAAGTTGGAACTAATTCACACAGGAAAAAGCAAAAGCAATGTCTCAGTAAGGAAACCTTAACTGAGGAGCAGGGACTCTAGACAACCATCCATGCCGAAATATAGCCAGCATTGAGGCATGTAAATAGTAAGTATAAATGTTCCCTATCCAAAATGGGATTAGACAAACTAAACCGGCAAGTGCACACAGCTGAATTGAAGTGAAACAGGAAGGCAAAGCATAAGAAAGAAAGACGAGATCATTCAGCATTTGGACCAACTTCAAAACAGGCTGTGGTCCAAACCAAGAGAGAAACCAATTACCAATCAGGGATCACCAGTTTTAACCTCAGAGAAGACTGATGAAAGTGATATACAAGCACAAAGTAGCAAGTATGTATGAAGTCTAAAGAAAATGATACATGATTTTCCAAATATGTAAAAATATAAATTTCCAAATTGGGACATGCCTTTGCATTAAGCTCCCTGTAGTCTGATACCCCTGAGAAAAATGCTGAGTGACGTATTGCCTCCAGAAGTCACCTAAGATGTATATTAAGTCCACCTGTGTGTAATTTATTCTTAGTTTAACTTATGAGAAACAAATGGGCTCAAACAGCATCATGACAATCAAAGAACATACCAGACAGTACAAGTATAAAATTTTGGAGATGAGTAAAGAAGATTTAGGTTATAAAAAAAAGTAGGCTAAACTGTGAACATTTAATTGGGCACTGTTCAAAAAAGTTAAAAATGTGGCACGATTGCAAACCTACTAAGAAATGCCTGTGCACCTAAACTGACATCCTAAGCAAAGAGAGCACTCATTAGAAAAGCAGCCAAGAGGCCGATGGTCTCTCTGGAGGAACTGTATAGATCTACATCTAGGTGGAATAATGTGTTTTTAGGAAAACTTTAAGTTATTTAGTTCACAAATCCTGCCTTTATGGAAGACTTACAAATAGAAAGCCATTTTTCAAAGCAAGTCATAAGAAGTGCAGTTTGAAGTTTACAAAAAGCCATGCATGGGTCACAGCAAACATGTGAAAGAAGGTGCTCTGGTCAGATGAGACCAAAGTAGAATTTTTTGGACTAAATGCAAACTGTTATGTATGGTATAAAATGAACACTGCACATCACCCTTTAAACACCATCTCCACTGTCAAACATTGTGGTGGCAACATCAAGGTGTGGACTTGTTTTCCTTAAAGCAGATTCAGAGAAGCTTGTCAGACTTGATGGGAAGATGGATAGAGCCAAATACATGGCAATCCTGGAGGACAGCCTTTTAGAGGCTGCAAAAGACATGAGACTGGGGCGTAGGTTCAGTTACCAGCAGGATAACGACTCTAAACATACTGTCACAGATACAATTAAATGGTTTAGATCGAAGTACAATAATGTGTTTGAATTGTGAAGTCACAGTCCATACCGAAATCAAATTGAGAATCTGTGGCAAGTATTGAAAATTGCTGTTAACAATCGCCTCCATCCCATCTTACTAAGTTTGAGCTAATGTGCAAAGAAGAGTGTACAAAAATGGCATCCTATAGATGGGTCAATCTACTAAAGACAAAAACCTTACAGCAGTATTTGCAGCGAAAGATGGTTCTACAAAGTAATGACTCGGGGTGGCAGGAAATAGAGTGCACGTCACAACTTTCAGATTTATATTTTTAAAGTATTTAGAAAACCATGTGTCATTTTCTTTACACTTCAAAATTAGAGAACAACACACAATTTACTAAATGTTAAGGTCATTTTGTAATCTTATGTTATTATATCCCAACATGAGTAAACTCGCAGTATTTTAAGCTTATTTCATAAATTTAATTTTTTCAAAAGCACATAAAAATGTAAACGAGATAAAGGTAAAAGAATACTGATCAAAATTAGAGAACACTTTCAGATACCTGCAAGTTATTGCTGTTAATCTGGCACCTGGTGCTAATTCCTTAATTATCTGATAAACCTCATTTAACTGGCACCCTAACTTTTCAGTTTACACTGGCTTTGCAAAAATGGTGTGCCATTCCAAAGTGGCTGAAACCCTCCAGCATCAGGTTGTCCAGATGAATGCCAAAAGGGTGACCCTATCAGCCATAGCAAGATAAGTAGGTTGTCTAAAGCCTATAATTTTAAGAATATTGCTTCTTTATAACATCCCAAACTCTTTCAAGTCCCCCAAGAAGGTTCATCACCCTCAAAAGACAAATGCAAGAAGAGGACATGATAATGTGGAAAATGTCCATGGGTAATTGTTTCAACACTTCAGCTGGAAATGCTCACCAGGTCCGCACTGTACAGGGGAAAGGATCAGTCTCGTCATACAGTGTCACGATGTTTAAGAGCATTTGGACTGAAAGCCCATTCTGCAGTGACTAAACCTCTCATTAGCAGAATCAAAAGGAGCATGTTGCGTGGACAGAGAAGTGGTCCACAGTTCATTTTAGTGATGAAAGCAAGTTTAATTTATTTGGATCTCATGGGAAACCTAATGTTCATCAACAAACTTGGGAAATACTGAACCCAAAGTGTGCTAAGAAGTCAGTAAAAGGTGGTGGAGAAAGTGTCATGGTTTGGGTGGAAACACATCTATGCGAGTAAAATCGGTCCGACTGGGCTGAAAAAAACTCGGCTGATTTTAGTTCACGTTAGGTGCAAGTGCAACGCAAGTGCGATGCTTTTTGCTCGCGTGTGTTGCGATTGCGATACTAGTTTCATGCAACATCTTAATTAGATAAAAGCTATTACACATGTGTCATTTAATTAACCTATGGGAATGTGCTGTCACATTCATCTAATGAGCGAAGTTACTGCCACACTCGCAAATGTGAACGGTGGTGCGCGTGTGTGATGCTACTTTTAATTCCCTTCCATAGGAAATCATTGGGACAAATGGTGCGAGAAACTCGCAAAAAAGCAGCATGACTAACATGTGTCCAATTTCAATGCGAGTTTTTCTCGCATTGCTCTACTGCGAGAAACTTGCAAGTGAGAAGCAGCCCTTTGGGGAATACTTTCTGTAGCAGGAGTTGGACCTCTCATACAGCTACATGGCAGAGTGAATGCAAATGTGTATCAGAACCTTCTTCAACAACACATGGTTTCTTACTTGCATTCATCACTCAGCTAGAAATGTTCATGCAGGACAATGCCCCTGTCACACAGCAAAATGGGTAAAGCAGTTCTTTGAAAGAGAAAACATTGAAGCAATGAAATGACCAGCCCGGAGTCCTGATCTAAACCCAATAGAAAATCTCTGGAAAATCCTTTGTGACAAATTTATGACCAAAAAACTCCCAACAGTCAAAGAACTGTGGAAGAGACTGGAAAAAGAGTGGACCAAAATCACATCAGACCAGTGTGAGACTAGTGATGTCCTGTGGCTGCAGATGTGCTGAAGTCATTCAAAGCAAAGGCCTGTACATTTCCTACTGATTGGTGACTGTTGTTACCTTGAGAAAATTGAGTTATAATCGTTTTCTGTGCTACAGTCATTGTTGTTCTCTAATTATGATCATCATGTTTTGGGCAATATATAAGTTTAATGTTGATAAATTTTGGATCTTTTGTAAAACACTGCTCTAGTGGCATGATGTACCCCTTACAAAAAAAAACCTTAAATGCTGGTCAATGAAGATTACATTATTTGTGAAAAAAGCAAGTAATCATACATTGTTCTCTAATTTTGATCTCCAGTGTATACTTGCTACTTAGTGTTAGCAGATCACATAAAATACATATACGTTTGTGGGTGCAATGGGAAAAAAACATGTAGAAGTTCATAGGGAGTGAATACTTTTTCAAGGCACTATAGATTGAGGAAGCAGATATAAGAATACTGGTGAAATGGTTGTAGATCAAGAACTATTGATTTTAAATGATAAATAAGAGGTATAGGGGGTGGTTTAAATGATTATATAGATGATGACAATACTAATGAAGTGTACCTGAATTATGAGCTGGAGCACTAACTCTTTGTGTTCTGAAATCTACTCATTTATTAGTCTTGCTTACTTAAAATACTATTGAGGGAGTGTCAATCTATTCCATTCTGTACACTTATTAAGAGGTAGGCATATAAAATGACAGTCTGGGTAATTTTTCTCCTTTGTTCTCAAACCTCTTCACACACTACAATACCTTGAAATTATATATTGAGCCTGATTGCTATTCAGAAGAAGTTAAGCAATAGGGAAAGAAATATAGTGACCTCAATGTCAAAGACCCATTGGATTAAATATTCTAAGAGAGGCGCTATCACCTTGTGCCATCGCCTTCTGACCCGGTGTTGGTGGTTTTAAACAATAAAAGTAATGAGATTTTAGATCCCATTTATTCTGAAACAACAACAGGGAACCTGAAAGAAATAGACATGTTTCAGGAAATCGACTTGACATTGACATTTTTAGTGAGCAATGACTTTTCTATGCCTTGTGGTTAGTCAAGTTGCAAGATTTATCTGCTTTGTGCAGTGTGGGCTTGAAATTATTTCTGGGAGGAAACTCTTTGAGCTGAATATAATTCACTCTACAGAGAAGGCCTCATTATGTTTGGATAAAGTGCGCTGGAACCTGATTATTTTATAAACCTCCCTTACTTAAGCACATAAAATATTCTTTTCTTGCAGAGATAGAAAAGCGCCTTTTTTCAGTTGGGCATAAAGTTGCCTGTAATTGGGTAGCCTAAGTGTGAAGCTTTTTCCGTTTCTTCCTTTTTATCTCCTTTTCAATATGATAAAACATACAAATAAAGCAAATGTCACAAGAGCCAAAGTTAAAAAAAACAGCCAATTTCTGAAGCATTTTCCCCTGCCATTACAGCTGTCATCCAACATCAGGAAAAACATGTCTCACTTGTCTTCTACATTGACATTCTTTATGGTTCATTTTGTAATAGAAAGGTTAAGACAGAGGAAAGTAAGGCTGCCAACTATTGGGGAACAAACTCTCTTCTTAGAACCGCAAATGCCAATCAGTCACTTCTTCCGCTACAAGACAAATGCAAGCACACAAATGGACTCCTGCCATTAAAAAGCCATACACTTTACTAAGTTGAATTAGTTTAAGGATTCAAGCCAAGTAGGACAATGATTACAAGAAGGTTGAATTGATGTGCCAAGTCAATGAAAGTGATAGAAGACTCCAGCTTTGCCATTCTTCTGTAAAATTTCACATAATGTCACAGCTGTGTTGATTTTCTTTCTTTTTTGCTACCTTATTTTATTTAGTTATGTATTATGAAACTTATGTTTTATTCAAACGTCTTAGAAAGAGTTTGTCTCACATTTCTTGAATAAAATAGCATTACTGCTGACAGCTTATTAACTACAAGGCCCCCTTGTTTATATCTTCGTAATCCCAGTTTTGCCATAGACTTTAAGAAAAGTGTTCTTTCATGAAAATAGCTATCATACTGTGAATGGTTTGCATTTAGGTAACAACTATATAAACGAGCAAATTTAATTCTTCAAACTAGGGAATATTAAAATAGTGGATGGATGGTTTTTTCTAATTAATTTTTGTAATCAATATAGTATTTATTATTTCAAAGTGAAATTAAGCTTGAAATGCATTTGTGTATAGAAGATTATTTTTTTCTGATTATTTTCTGCTTAAAAATATAATATAAAAATTCCGGTATATGGTATATAAATATTATGATTTCTTGTAAATAAAATAAATACCTCTGTAAATAATTTATTTGGCGTCATTTTAATGCCTTGTTTAGTATGTTTTTCTTATAAAATATACATTATAATTCAGTTAGAGGTAAATAATTTAGCTTACCGACAAAGTGGACATTATTTATCAGTTGATTTACTTAGGAAAGGCTAAAGTTGGATGGTCTTAAAGACCTATTTTTTTCACAAGCCTCCTAAAATAGGGATAGGTGTCAAAACTTACCGTATTTGATTTTTAATCATGCTCCACAACCATGCCTTTTTAGCACATGACCATGCTGCCACTTTCTGTGCTACTGTTTGTAAAACTTTATATTAGTCATCAAGGTGTCATGTTTCTCTTATGGCTCTGCTCTCTTGCAGAGCCAATTGTTTTCCTTTTGTCTGTATGTTCCGGGAGGGGCTTATTTGTTAGTACCTCATCCCGGGTGATTGCTCTGACTTATCTTGGAGCCGTTTCCCCCAAAACACTGCCAGTGATAGTTCCTGCTTGCAGTATACACTTCTGGTTCCCGTGAGTCTGTTCTGATCTTGTTCTGCTACCTTGTTTCCCTGACCTTTGACTTGTTCAGTGACCTTGGCTTCACTCTCTTTTCTCTACTGATGTATCCTCATGGCTCCCGACCCTGGCTTGTACACTGACCTCGGCTCTGCTTTCCTTCTGTACCTGACGTTTGTTCTTGGCTTACCGACCCTCGGCTCGCACATGACCTCGGGTTCTCTAGCTCCCTCTGTACTGACGTGACCTCCTGGTTTCTGATACTCGGCTTAATTGACTACTCTGCAGACCTTTCCCACCAGGGATTTGGTGATCCCTAGTGGACTCACACCTCACTATGCCTAGGTGCTTGTCATCACTAGAGTGCACTTGTGACCGCTGGTGGTAAGCATCACACAAGGTTTATGAAAAATCACTTCAACTAATTGGACTGGTCAACATTCACTAATGACATAAGTCTCACTAGAGAACGATAGATTAAAGGGGTGGTTCACTTTTCTGCAATAGTGGCCACATCCCTGTAAAACTGATAGGGAAGGCTTTTTCTAAATAACTTGTTCAGACAAAATGTTCCGTTCATCCCCATGAAGTGACCCCCCAGGCTCTGTAACTTCTGAAATCCGGTGATGTCACGTCAACTTCCAGTTGACCCGATATCACCGAGCCCAGCCTCAGTCTTCCTGAGTGCCTGGGCTGTGTGCAGCATTTCATTGCTCATCACAGCCCAGCATTTCATGCGCTCTCTCCTTTGCTGCAGAGTTCCCAAAGCAGGAGTGATGCTAAGCTGTGACACTGGGCTGTGATGAGCGGCAAAACACCGCCCACAACCTAATCATTCAGGAAGAGGGGGGCCAATCAGAGTGATGTCGGGTCAACTGGAAGTTGACATGACATCACTGGAGCTCAAAGGTCATGAAGCCTGGAGGTCACATCATGGGGATGAGTGGACCAAAATAGCACCACTTAGAGGCAGAATTGGCTGAACAAGGTATTTAGAAAAAGCCTTCCCTATCAGTTTTGCAGAGATGTGGTCACTATTGCAGTGTATGGACCCACCTGTTTAACCTATGAGGAGACAGGTTTTCCACTTTTGGATTTAAGTAATCAATAAAGCAGCCTTAAGGTGGCTTTACACACTGCAACATCGAAAACGACATCGCTGTAACGTCACCGGTTTTGTGACACAATAGCGACTTCCCCAGCAAAATTGCAGTGTGTGAAACACATCAGCAACCTGGCCCCTGCTGTGAAGTTGCTGATCGCTACAAATCGTTCAGGACCATTCTTTGGTCCTTTGTTTCCCGCTGTGCAGCAAAGTCTCAGTGTGTAAAAGGACTTTACAGCGACTTTGTTAGTGACTTCCCTTTCAAAAAGCTGCTTTACAACGTCCCCAAAGACTAGCTAGGTCGTTCTGCAGGTCCGGATCGCTGTTGCGTCGTTGGCCAGGTTTGCCTGTTTGACAGCTCACCAGAGACTTTGTAGCGATCCCGGCCAAGTTGGGATCGCTGGTGGGATCGCTAGAAAGTCTCAGTGTGTAAAGAAGCCTTTACAGTAAAAAATCAAGACCAACACTTTATGGTCTACTTCTTATCTTAAGCCCGCTACACACGCTTCAATATATCTCACAATCCGTCGTTGGGGTCAAGTTGTAAGTGACGCACATCCGGCATCGTTTGTGAGGTATCTGCGTGTGAGAGCTACATGCGATCAGGATTGAACGCAAAACCGTTGATCGCAAACACATCGTATCATTCTCTAGAATTGAGCGTTTTGTTGCACGAACCTAGTGAATTGTAATGTGTGACATCCCTCATACGATTTTGTTGTCTGATGCTATGTGCGCAGGTGTGCGCTCTGCACCGCAGCTTAAAAAAGGTCTGCTTCAGAGCGCAGCTGAAAAGCTGCGTTCTGAAGCGCCTCACAATGTCTGTCATGCACTAATCTCTGTCAGTCCGTCACTATCTCTGTCCCTCACTCTCAGTCCATGTCAGTCTATCCCCCTCTCTCATATACTCACCGATCCCCGATCCCTGGCGCTGCACGGCGTTCACACTGCTCCGGCGGCTTTTACTGTTTTGAAAAAGCCGGCCGCCCATTAAACAATTTCGTATTCCCTGCTTTCCCCGCCCACCAGCGCCTATGATTGGTTACAGTGAGACACGCCCCCACTCTGAGTGACAGGTGTCACACTGCACCCAATCACAGCAGCCGGTGGGCGTGTCTATACTGTGTAGTGAAATAAATAATTAAATAATTAAAAAAAACGGCGTGCGGTTCCCCCCATTTTTAAAACCAGCCAGATAAAGCCATACGGCTGAAGGCTGGTATTCTCAGGATGGGGAGCTCCACGTTATGGGGAGCCCCCCACCCTAACAATATCAGCCAACAGCCGCCCAGAATTGCCGCATACATTATATGCGACAGTTCTGGGACTGTACCCGGCTCTTCCCGATTTACCCTGGTGCGTTGGCAAATCGGGGTAATAAGGAGTTATTGGCAGCCCATAGCTGCCAATAAGTCCTAGATTAATCATGTCAGGCGTCTATAAGACACCCTCCATGATTAATCTGTAAGTTACAGTAAATAAACACACACACCCGAAAAAATCCTTTATTAGAAATAAAAACACACACATATACCCTGGTTCACCACTTTAATCAGCCCCAAAAAGCCCTCCTTGTCCGGCGTAATCCAGGATGATCCAGCGTCGCTTCCACCGCAGCTGCATGGAGGTGACCGGAGCCGCAGCAGACACAGCCGCTCCGGTCACCTCCATGCAGCAAATGAAGACAGCCGTGCGATCAGCTGCTGTCACTGAGGTTACCCGCGGCCACCGGTGGATGCAGCGGTGGCCGCGGGTAACCTCAGTGACAGCAGCTGATCGCGCGGCTGTGTTCATTTGCTGTGTGGAGGTGACCGGAGCTGCTGTGTGTGCTGCAGCTCCGGTCACCTCCATGCAGCAGCGCTGGTAGCGACGCTGGATCATCCTGGATTACGCCGGACAAGGAGGGCTTTTTGGGGCTGATTAAAGTGGTGAACCAGGGTATATGTTTGTGTTTTTATTTCTAATAAAGGATTTTTTCGGGTGTGTGTGTTTATTTACTGTAACTTACAGATTAATCATGGAGGGTGTCTCATAGACGCCTGACATGATTAATCTAGGACTTATTGGCAGCTATGGGCTGCCAATAACTCCTTATTACCCCGATTTGCCAACGCACCAGGGTAAATCGGGAAGAGCCGGGTACAGTCCCAGAACTGTCGCATATAATGTATGCGGCAATTCTGGGCGGCTGTTGGCTGATATTGTTAGGCTGGGGGGCTCCCCATAACGTGGAGCTCCCCATCCTGAGAATACCAGCCTTCAGCCGTATGGCTTTATCTGGCTGGTTTTAAAAATGGGGGGAACCGCACGCCGTTTTTTTTAATTATTTAATTATTTATTTCACTACACAGTATAGACACGCCCACCGGCTGCTGTGATTGGGTGCAGTGTGACACCTGTCACTCAGAGTGGGGGCGTGTCTCACTGTAACCAATCATAGGCGCTGGTGGGCGGGGAAAGCAGGGAATACGAAATTGTTTAATGGGCAGCCGGCTTTTTCAAAACAGTAAAAGCCGCCGGAGCAGTGAGAAAGCCGTGCAGCGCCGGGGATCGGGGATTGGTGAGTATATGAGAGAGGGCTGCTAACTTCAGTTACTCAGGAGATTAGCGGTCACCGGTGAGTCTTCACTGGTGACCGCTAATCAGGACGCGACACAGACAGAGCCGCAGCATCACAATGAAGTCGGGTGAAGTTCACCCGAGTTCATTCTGACAGTGCGGCTCTGTCTGTGTCTGCTGTCATCTGCCATTCAGCTCTGCTACATGGCTGTCTGTGTCTGCTGTTAGCGGCCATGTAGCAGAGCTGAATGGCAGATGACATAGTAAAAACGCATCCCTACACATTACACACGCTTGGCAAGTCAATAAATAAAAAAAAAAAAAGGTGCTCAATGCATACGTCACAGAACACATGATCTAAAGGATCGCACACAAAATTGACCAATTTAACATAGACTACTAACGCTCGTGTGACAGCAAATGAACGACCAACGTGAAATCTCATAGATCCCGTATGCAACCTGGGCGTGTCACATCGCAAATGCGATTGTACAACTAATTGCAACGTGTAAAGTGGGCTTTACTGTTTGTCCAAAGCTATTCTTGACTGAAAGTAGCAAGGTGATGAATACCATTCATTAACCAATATTGCTGTTGAAGATAAATAACTGGTCCCACTGATGTCTGTGTGTGTGCGGAGTGGCTCAATAAATATCATTAGCAATGCACTTTTTCTCTGCCAAGAGAGTGCTATGCAAAGTATAATGATCAACAAGCATTTAAGGGAGAAAGTGCCCATTTCTGACTAACATTAATATCTACTGACTGGCATTAGAAAAATAACTGTACAATACAATTTATGTAAATGAAATTAGAACTATTCCTTTTAAAACTTCTGAAAATGATGAACTACACACTCTGCAAGTGGTATATTGAGCACTATAATAAGCAGAAAGCACAGCATGCATGTTAAGCTATTTTTTTTTACTTTCATCAGCAAAGAAAAATGGGACGAGAAAATGGGAAAAGTAACATGAGGGGGTTTAACTGATCATAAGAGAAAAATATATATGAAATTATTTGATTTAACTCATGTTACATTTCTTTAGAGTAATGCAAGAGAATGTATTGGCAAACATGGAAAAAACTGCAATCCATATAAAATGCAATGGTTAGTGGTGGGTTAGTTTTAGTGCGTTATAGGATATTGTGCAGACAGACTGTAGATTTCAGTGATATTTACTATATGAATGCATTTTGACTCAGTGGAATGAATTGTAACAAATAAGAAGCAATGTACATTATTAAAGCAATCAACATATTTTCCCACACTAATAGAGGAAATATAACACTTATTTTCATTATATACTGTACATTATGAATAAAATCGATTTCAATCAAATTGAATAGAATTTATGTTGAATATTTAGGAATTCACTTAAGTTGGTAAATTTAAGCAATATTCGCTTCACGCAAATCATCCAAAATTGCCACTTCCATTTAACACATTCCAGCAGATTGCATCAGCAAGAGAATGGTCATATGATCTGTGGTGTGGCTATGTAAAACCAAAGACAACAGAGTGCTTTTCTGTGTATCTGGATTAAGAAGGAACATGGGCTACAGGGTAGTTCCACTCACCAATGATAGTTTTGCTGCAGGCACAAAACTAAAACAAGACAGAATTGGAAGATTCCAGCAAAATTAACCCCATTACGACCGCGTTACGTTTTAAAACGGCACCAAAAAAGGGTACTTATTCCTTTCTGCCGTTTTGAAACGGCGGGCAGAAATAAGTGTATAGCGCCCCCCAGCGTCAGAAAATCTCCGGGGTTTCAGCTACCGGGGGTAGCTGAGACCCTGGAGATCATGATTCGGGCCGGTTTTTCCGGTCCCCAGTCACGTGATGACCGGTATACACCGTATACCGATCATCAAGTTATAGTAAATGACCGCGCCGGTAAAAAATGATTTATCTCCCATCTGGCATGATCAAACATGTCAGATGGGAGATAAATCTCTTTCTCGGTTCCCTCCGGTCCCCCGGTGTCCCCAAAGTGCCCCCCTGAACCCCAACCCCCTGCCAAAAATCCAAGATGGCCGCGCGCACCGGAGAGCACAGCAGCGCGCCGGCCGCATTCACACTTTTCTTATGGTTTCTGTCGTATGTGCCATAACACATGCGACAGAAACCTGCTCCCCAGGCCCTGCCAAGTCACCCCCTATCCCCACCCTGGTGTTCCCCGGTGTCCTACATACCTGTCGGAGCGCTGATCCCCCGCGGCCCCCTCCTCCGGCTCCTTCATAGCAGACGCCGGTCACATGTGCAGAGCGCGGCTGTCAGCTTCCTGTGTTCAGGACGCTGGCTGCTGCTGCTGCTCGGCACACTGCAGCTGTGACCCAGGGAGGGTGGGTGCAGATTCTTTGCACCCACTCTCCTCAAATGGAGGGTCTGCACACCTAGAAAATGGGGGATACGTTCCCTGAACGTGTCCCCCATATTCTAGAAGGTCCAGAGTCGACGTGGGACGTCCAAATGGATTACAGAGGATTTTTTTTCTTTTCTTTTCATTAAATTGGTTAATCAGGGAATGTTTTGGGGAGTGTTTTTTCAAATAAATTTTTTTTTGTTGTCAATTTTTTTTTTTATTACTGTCAATTAGTTATGTCGGGTATCTGATAGACGCCGTGACATAACTAATTGCTGGGCTTGATGCCAGGTGACATTACACATCTGGTATCAACCCCATTTATTACCCCGTTTGCCAACGCACGAGGGCGCGGGATGAGCTGGGGCGAAGCGCCAGAATTGGCGCATCTAATGGATGCGCCATTTCTGGGGCTGCTGCGGCCTGCTATTTTTAGGCTGGGAAGAGTCCAATAACCATGGCTCTTCCCATCCTGAGAATACCAGACCCCAGCTGTCAGCTTCACCTTGGCTGGTGATCTAATTTGGGGGGACCCCACGTTTGTTTTATTTTTTTTAATTATTTGTTTATAAATAATTAAAAAAAAAAAACAGCTTGGGGAGCCCTCCAAATTGATCACCAGACAAGATGAAGCTGTCAGCTGTGGTTTGCAGGCTACAGCTGTCTGCTTTACCCTAGCTGGCTATCAAAAATAGGGGGGACCCCACTTCATTTATTTTAATTCTTTTTTTTTCTTTTGGGCTAAATACAAGGCTAGGCACCCTTTAGTGTCACATGAAAGGCACTAAAGGGCGCCAGCTTAGAATCTGCAGAGGGGGGTGGACATTATATATATGTTTGACATCTATCCATTCATCCATTGTAGCATTTTACGCTGTGTGCCCACAATCAGGGTTTGCAGCGCTTTGGGCGCAGAGTGTTTTCCCTGCGTCCATAACGCTGCGTTGTGCAGTAGAAGCACAGTGGAAGGATTTTTAGAAATCCCGTGCCCACTGTGTTTCTTTTCTCTGAAGCATAAACCGACCTGTGGCGCAGCTTCCCGAGCCTCAGCATGTCAATTTATGCTGCGGAGATGAGTGTTTTCTGCAGGTAGAATAGAGCTAAAGTCCACAGCAGCCTGAACCCAAATCGTGGGCATGGGCAGCTGCGTTCTCCCGTGGACAACACTCACATCTCTGCAGGAAGGCTGACACTGTGTACTAGCAACATTTTTGTGAAGTACCTGTGGATTCAAAATGCTTACTATACTCCTGAATAAAATCCTTGAGGGTTCCAGTTTCCAAAATGAGGTCACTTGTGGGGGGTTTCTGATGTATAGGTACCCAAGGGGCCCTGCTAATGTGACATGGTGCGCGCAATTTACTTCAACTTTTCCAAAATTCAAATGGTGCTCCTTCCATTCCAAGCCCTCCCATTTATCCAAACAAAGGTTTTTAGCCACATGTGGGGTATCCCTGCGCTCACAAGAAATTAGATAACAACCTGTGGGGTACATGTTTTGTTGTTGCCTCTTGAAAAAGTGAGAAATGTGTCGTTAAATCAACATTTTTGTGAAAAAAATGAAAATTTCAATATGGCAACCTAAGCTTATCAAATTCTGTGAAGTATTCGTGGATTCAAAATGCTCAATATACACCTCGATAAAAGCCTTGAGGTGTCTTATTTCCAGAATGGGGTCACTTGTGGGGGACTTCCACTGTTTAGGCACCTTAGGGGCTTTCCAAATGTGACATAGCGTCCGCTAATTATTCCAGCCAATTGTTCAGTCAAATGGCACTTTTTCCCTTCCGAGCCCTGCTGTGCACCCAAACAGTTAATTTCCACCACACATAAGGTATCAGCATACTCAGGAGAAATTGCACAATAAATTTTATGCTGATATTTTTCCGTGTACTCTTGTTAAAAAAAAGCTATCTGGTTGAAGTAACAATTTTGTGGTAAAAATATATTTTTTTTATTTTCACAGCTCAACATTATAAACTTTCGTGAAGCACCTGGGGGTTCAGGGTACTCGCCAAACATCTAGATAAATTCCTTGTGGGGTCTATTTTCCAGAATGGGGTCACTTGTGGGGGACCTCCACTGCTTAGGCACCTCAGGGGCTCTCCTAATGCAACATGGCGTCCGCTATTGATTCCAGCCAATTTTGCAGTCAAGTTGCACTCCTTCTCTTCCGAGCCCTGCAGTGTGCCCAAACAGTTGATTTCCACCACGTACAAGATATCACCAAACTCAGGAGAAATTGTGCAATAAATTTCATGGTGATTTTTTTCCTGTTACCCTTGTGAAAAAAAAGCTACCTGGTTGAAGTAACAATTTTGTGGTAAAATTTTATCTTTTTATTTTCATGGCTCAACATTATAAACTTCTGTAAAGCACCTGGAGATTCAGGGTACTCACCAAACATCTAGATAAATTACTTGAGGGGCCTAGTTTCCAATATGGGGTCACTTGTGGTGGTTTTTTGCTGTTTACATACCTTAGGGGTCCTCCAAATGCGACATGGTGCCCGCAATCTTTTTCAGCCAAATTTCCTTTCCAAAATTCAAATATTGCTCCTTCCGTTCCAAGCCCTCCCAATTCGCCAAACAAAGGTTTCAGACCACAAGTGAGGTATCACCGCGCTCAAAAAAAAGTGGGTAACAAACATTGGGGTGAAATTTTTGGAATTACCTCTTGAAAAAGTGAAAAAATTTATGCTAAAGCAACATTTTTGAGAAAAAAATGAAAATTTTCAATGTGACAATGTAACGTTATCAAAATCTGTGAAGTACCTGTGGATCCAAAATGCTCACTATACCCCTAGATAGAAGCCTTGAGAGGTCCACTTTCCAAAATGGCGTCACTTGTGAGGAGTTTCTGCTGTTTAGGTACCTTAGCGGACCTGTAAATGCAACATGGTGCCCGCAATCTATTTCAGCCAAATTTGCTTTCCAAAATTCAAATATTGCTGCTCCTGTTCCGAGCCCTCCCATTTGCCAAACAAAGGTTTCTGACCACATGTGGGGTGTTGGTGCGTTCATAAGAAAGTGGGTAACAAGTTTTGGGGTTCATTTTGTTGTGTTATTTCTTCTAAAAGTGAGTAAATTTGGGGTAGAGCAACATTTTAGGTAAAATTTTATTTTTTGCTTTTTTTCATTCCACTTTGCTTTAGTTCCTGTGAAGCACCTGAAGGGTTAATAAACTTCTTGGATGTGGTTTTGAGTACTTTGAGGGGTGCTGTTTTGAGAATGGTGTCACTTTTAGGTATTTTCTGTCACTTAGGCCTCTCAAAGTCACTTCAAATGTGATGTGGTCCCTAAAAAAATGGTTTTGTGAATTTTGTTGAAAAAATGGGAAATTGCAGATGAACTTTGACCCCTTCTAACTTCCTAACCCCAAAACATTTTGTTTCAGAAATTGCGCTAATGTAAAGTAGACATGTGGGAAATGTTATTTATTAACTGTTTTGTGTGACATAACTCTCTGGGTTAAGGGCATAAAAATTAAAAGTTTGAAAATTGCAAAATTTTCAAAATTTTCATCAAATTTCCGATTTTTTCACAAATAAAAGCAAAAAATATCGTTATAAATTTATAACTATCATGAAGTACAAAATGTCACGAAAAAACAATGTCAGAATCACTGGGATCCGTTGAAGCATTCCAGAGTTATAACCTCATAAAGTGACACTGGTCAGAATTGCAAAAAATGGCCTGGGCATTAAGGACAAAACTGGCTTCGTCCTTAAGGGGTTAAATGGCTGGTGCCAAGCAGATGGCTAGTCTTAAGGGGGCTTTACACGCAATGACATCGCTAACCGTTAACGATCAAAATTACTCACCTAATCATTGATCGTTGACACAGCGTTCTAATCCCAAATATCGTTGCTTATGCAGGAGGTAGGTTGTTCGTCGTTCCTGCGGCAGCACACATCACTATGTGTGACACCCCAAGAATGAGGAACAACACCTTACCTGCGTCCGCCGGCAATGAGGAAGGAAGAAGGTGGGTGGCATGTTACGGCCACTCATCTCCGCCCCTCCGCTTCTATTGGGCGGCCGCTTAGTGACGTCGCTGTGACGCCGCACGAACCGCCTCCTTAGAAAGGAAGCGGTTTGCTGGCCACAGCGACGTTTCAAGGAAGGTAAGTCCGTGTGACGGGTCCGAGTGATGTTGTGCGCCACAGGCAGCGATTTGCCCATGACACACAACCGACGGGGGCAGGTGCTTTCACCAGCGACATCGCTAGCGATGTCGCTGCATATAAAGCAGCCTTTAGTCTTGGAGCTTTGATACTTGCTGATTGACTAAGGTCTCTGGTTCCCAAGGTCTCCAGATGCATCAGTGTTTTCAGGGCATTGGTGGAGATTTCCTCTAAACTTTGCGGCAGGGGCCACACACACCACTGGTCCTGACAGTGTGGTCTCTGCTCGTCAATAAAAGACTCATGCTCCAAGAGCCACCGGGTTTGTCAGTACTCACTCAGCGTGTCTCCATAACCCACTGGCTGGAGGCTAACCAGTCAGTCAGGTGTGCTCAATTATTGCCTTCAGTGGAATGAAGCTTCCGCTGCTCCACCAGCCATCGGCTCTCAGGTAGGAATACAAGGATCCGGATAGCTTTTTGAAAATAGCGGTGTTTAGGCGCTACAGGAACTGACTCCACACAGGTAGATGGTTTAATTCTTTAATCACAACACATTTCTGCGACGAACTTAGTTCCGGCTTTAGATCAAGAGATGTTTCTTAGTGCTATTAGGGATTCCTTTTTCTCTGCCCCATATTTTTTGGAGTTTTTGGACTAAAAGCAACTTGGTCTTTACTAGCCCATAGCGAGGAGCGAGCACCAAAATGCTCTAGTGCTTGCTACTTAAATAGAGCAGGTCACACACTTGGTTGAGCTTGACAAGAGTACCTAGTATAAGAAAGTCAATGGAAAACTCTTTTTCAAAAAGACGGTAACAAGAGGGCTGGGGAGGCAGAAAAATCAATGAAGTGAATGGAAACAGCTCTTGAATAGAATGAAAACAACATATCGAAGATGCCTGCATGCATCTCTGAATCCCAGTATTACTCCGCTTTTACGGACTGACATTAAAACATATCAAGCTGAAGATAATATATTTTACAGGAAAAAATGTTAGGAAACAAACTTGTCTGTATAATGACTTGTTTATGAGGCAAAATTAAAAAGGAGAAAAACACCTCAGCCACCCATTAATATTTGGGCCATCTCTCACCGTATTTCCCCATTGCCTATGACAACAGTAAATTACATAGTAGAGGGGAAAACTACATATGCTGATATTTACCAGTTATTATAACTTTAATTTTTTATTACCTTTTCTGGGCATGTGGTGTGTGACATAATCAGACACATCCTGTTTAATTTATGAAGGAGGGGCTTTGAAACTAACAAATCCTATGTGGACAATGCAAGAACTGCAAAAAATTAGAAGGAAAAAGTACTCCAATACACCCTGTACTACACATAAAGGAGTGCCTCATTCACATTCTGTTAAAATTGATAGTTAGTGGGACACCTAGACTCATAAAGCCTTTGCATTAAGTGCAAGGGCTGCCAAAAATTAGAAGGTGTGACTGCAATACACCCTGGAAGACACAGAGGAGGGCATCATAAACCATTTTTTTACCATTTTAAGAAGTGGGTCACTTTTTGATAAGAGTCAGCCTCTCAGCATTTTCAGTTGACAGGCAGATGTACGTATCAGTTATAATGTCCCCGGCATAACAGGAAACTCATAGATACAAAACATTAGAGGCAGGGCAGGCCAGCACCTCCAAGGAATAGAGAGACACTTCATGCCATGTGTCCAGCTTGGATATCCAATAATTGTACAGCATCTTGTCAGTGCACACCACACATCAAGGCATGGAAATTGGAAGGGTCTATTAAAACTGTCTCAGAACTTTGACAGGGTTCCCCTGTCTCTGTTGATCTGCTGTGTGTCTCCTTTGTCTCTCCTTCTTGGTTGTCCAAGGAACTACACCCTCTGCCACCAGCAATGTCAGTAATCAGTGTTGAGCCAAATGCAGTTAACACAAGGGTTACGAGAAACGTAGTGGGACACAAAGTCAGCTATGTGTGCCAGACCCCCAACAGGCAAGACTTTCCTGTTCCCAAAAGGAAGATGACTCCCCATTGCCTCCCCATTCCTCTCCTCCTCCTTCTTTTCCTCTTCAGCCCCACGCTGAACAGATGGGAATAGGCTGGAATGGGTAGTAGCCACTGTAGCGCAGGCAACAATCTCCTATTCTTTCTTCCCTTTCTTAGCCTCCTCATCACCTAATCCACTCTGAGAAAATCAAAAATGAAAAGAGGCTGGGTTCAGTACTATCACCCTGTGTACTTTCTTGCTCAATCTCCACCTGGACATGTAAAACTTCTACCTTAACTGTGAGCAGTGAGAATTTCAGTATACACAGAAGCGGGATGGTTAGGGTATGCTCACATGAGCAAATGACTTGGACGAGTGCAATGCGAGAAAATCTCGCATTCTACTCGGACCAATGTTATTCAATGAGGGAGAGCAGATAGTCAGCTTTTTTCTCAACCAGATTCTGGATGAGCGAAAAGTCACAGCATGTGTCACTCACACCCATACAAGTCTATGGGTGCAGTGCGAGTGAAACAGACTGCACTCAGATAACATCCGAGTGCAGTGTGATATATGCACAGGCTGACAATGAAGGAGATGGGCATATTAATCCCTCCCTCTTCTCTGTAGCGCCTGCCCACTCCACCGCAGTTGTGATATGATCTGGGTAGGTTTTCAGAAGTCACTGAATGACTAAGTTGAATACTTTGGCCAGGCATGGTATGTGTGCTAGCATTTTAAGTTTTAGAGCCCCTACCAGGCTATGGCCATTTTTACACAGGACCATGCCTAGTTGTAAGTTCAGCGGCAAGAGCCACAAATCTGTCTTGTCTGTTATAGCTTTCTATAACTCTACAGCAATGTGAGGTTTGTCACCTAAACAAATTAGCTTTAGCAGAGTCTCTTACCACTTCACTGGAGCAGTGCTGCAGTGTGTCCAGCTTGCAACTGAAATGGACAATGTGCTGCAAGATGACAATTTGGTGATGGAGGATGAGGAGGAGGTTCAAGAACTAGTGTGGGATGTGGAGGAAATACTTAAGGGACAGGGGCCCACAATTCTTGGCGTTGGTAGCACATGTACCATCCCAAGGTCTGTCTTGGTCCCAGCCTCCACAAGGTTCACCAAGTATGCCATCAGGGAAATGTAGCATCCTTGGCCACAAGCACTGGTCCACACATTGCTTGCTGAGTAGACTTTTCTAGCAACTGCATTGGACAGGGCACAGGTAATGTTATGGGACACATGCTGGTGTAAGACGGGGATAGCACATCCAGAAAAATAGAGGAGGCTGAGGACCAGCCATCAAAGAATATTCACTGCTATGAGGTTGCGGAAAGCTTCAGCGTCCACAAGCCTAAACGGCAATATTTCCAGGGCAAGCAGTTTGGAAATTTTGCCTGCTTAGTGTTTGAGCATGTGCGTGGGTATTTACAATTGCATTAGAAATGCCTGGGGTAGGGACAGCTGAACGCTGCACTTGGAAAAAGAATGTGTTTCCTGACAGTGCTTGCAAATGTGTAATGACAGGTGTAGGGCAGAAGGCATCCATGGCGGCATCCTGGACAGGGGATTGGCAAGCACATACAGTGTGGAAAAATGAGTTTTTGATACACTGACGATTTTGCAAGTTCTACCACTTACAAAGAATGGAGAGGTCTGTAATTTTTATAGTAGGTACATTTAAACTGTGACAGATGGAATAAAAAAAATCCATAAAATCACATTGCATGAGTTTTAAATAGTTAATTTACATTTTTTTGCATGAAATAAGTATTTGATCACCTACCAACCAGCAACAATTCTGTCTCTTACAGACCTATTATTTTTTCTTTAAGAAGTCCTCCTACTGTGCACTCATTACCTGTATTATTAATTGGACCTGTTTGAAGTTATTACTTGTATAAAAGACCTATCCACACCCTCAATCAATAACTCTTCAGCCTCTCTACCATGGCCAAGACCAGGAACCTGTTTAAGGACACCGGGGACAAATTTGTAGACTTGCACAAGGTTAGGATGGGCTACAAAACTATAGGCAAGCAACTTGATGAGAAGGCAACAACTGTTGGTGCAACTATTAGAAAATGGAAGAAACACAAGATGACTGTCAATATTACGTAGTGCAAAATTTTGCCTTGTGGGGTAAGGATTATTCCGACAAAGTTCAGGAATCAGCCCAGAACTACAGTGGAGGACCTGGTCAGTGAACTGAAGAGAGCTGGGACCATAGTCTCAAAGATTACCATTAGTAACACACTACCCTATCATGAATTAAAATCCTGTGTGGCACACAAGATCCTTTGCTCACACAAGCACATGTCTAGGCCCATTTGAAGTTCGCCAATGACCATCTAAATGATCCAGAGAAGGTAAGGGAGTAAGTCATATGGTCAGATGAGACTGAAATAGAATTTTTTGATATCAACTCCACTCACTGTGTTTGGAGGAAAAAGGATGAGTACAACCCCAAGAACACCATTCCAACCAACAAGTATGGGGGTGGAAATGTCATTTGCTGGGGGTGTTTTTCTGCAAAGGGGACAGGACAACTGCACCGTACTGAAGGGAGGATGGATGGGGTCATGTATTGCGAGATTTTGGCCAACAACCTCCTGTATCTCAGTAAGAGCACAGAAGATGAGTCGTAGCTGGTTCTTCCAGCATGACAATGACCCAAAACACGAAGACAGGGCAACTGAGGAGTGACTCTATAAGTAGTATTTCAAGGTCCTGGAGTTTGCCTAGCCAGTCTACAGACCTGAGCCCAATAGAAAATCTTTAGAGCCAACTGAAACTCAATGTTACTCAGCGATAGTCCCAAAACCTGAAAGATCTGGAGATCTTTATGGAGGAGTGGGTCAAAATCCCTGCTGCAGTGTGTGCAAACTTGGTCAAGAACTACAGGAAACATCTGACCTCTGTAATTGCAAATGAATGTTTCTGTACCAAATATTAACTTCTGTTTTTCTATTGTATCAAACAATTATTTCATGCAATAAAATGGAAATTAATTATTTAAAAATCATACATTGTGATTTTCTGGATTTCTTTTATTCTGTTACAGTTGAAGTGTATCTTTGATAAAAATTGCAGAACTCTCCATTGTTTGTAAGTGGAAAAACTTGCAAAATTGGCAGTGTATCAAATACTTTTATTCCCACTGTAGCACAGGGCAAGAGGCAGTGGTGTCACCCGCAAACACTGAACTTTTTTGAATTTATCAAATGGCTGCAATGAAACAAAGTGAAGAATTGAAAGAGGTCTGAATACTTTCTGTACCCGCTGTATAGAGTAATTCTGTGTCATTGCTGTATATAGCACAAGTAATTGAATGATCACATTTTTAAGTCCCTTAAGTGGACAACCAAATACATAAAAAGTTAAAGAAATCACCTCTCTTTTCCTCCATTAGAAATTAAGAAAAAAATGAAAACAATTCACATATTTGATATTGATGCATTTGTAAAAATCCAATCTATCAAAATACAATAAATTAATCCAACCAGTAAATGACATAATGAGAAAAATACTTAAAATGCTTGAATTGCTTTTTTTGACCACCGCAAGAACACACAAACATGTAATAAGAGGTGATCAAAACATCTTATCTACCCCAAAATGCTATTAATATAAACATAGTCTCGGGGCAGGAAAAGAGAAGACCTTACACAACTCTATATCCCAAAAATGTAAAACATTATGTCTATAAAAATAGTGTGAAAAGCACATTTTTTTTTAAAATAAAATAAAAACTATATGTGTCTAGTTTCTCGGTAATCGTACTGACCTGGAAAACCATATTGTCAGTCAATTTTTATCATAAAATGAATGCTGTAAATTAAAAAAAAAAAAACAATTGCATAATTACACAATTTTTGCAATTTCGCGACACTTGGATTTTTTTTACCACTTTCCAGTACATCTAATATATAAAGCTGAATGTGTGTATGTATGTATGTATGTGTGTGTGTATGTATGTATGTATGTATGTTTGTATATATGTGTGCGTGTGTGTATGTGTGTGTGTGTGTGTGTAAGTCCGGGATTGGCATCTGCACCGTCGCAGCTACAGCCACAAAATTTGGCACACTCACACGTCTGGACCCCGAGAGCGTCATAGGCTATGTTGTGAGGCAAAATTTTAACTCCACGCATTCCAATTTACCAATCAATTTTGCCCCTATCTACATAATGGGGAAAAAGTTAAACGAAAAGTGTATCCACACCGTCGCATTTACTATCAGGAAATGTTGCACAGACACCTCATGTGACCCAGGGAACGTCGTAGACTATGTTTTGACAGGAAAATTTAACCTTGCGCTTTACAGTTACTCTCCAAAAATCATGCCTCCATTAAAGTAAATGGAGCCTGGAACTACAGGTTATTAGTAGGAGCTGTGATTGGTTGCTATAGGAACAAAAGACATTCATAGTATAAGAAGCTTATATGTGAGGTAATAAGATGTCGGTAGGGACACGGATAGAGAGAGACAGACAGAGATAGAGACAGACAGGGAAAGAGACAGACAGGGAAAGAGACAGACAGAGGCAGACGGGGAAAAAGACAGACGGGGAAAGAGACAGACAAAGAAGGACCTGGAAAGAGATAGACAGAAGGACCTGGAAAGAGACAGACAGAAGGACCTGGAAAGAGACAGACAGAAGGACCTGGAAAGAGACAGACCTGGAAAGAGACAGACAGACAGGCCTGGAAAGAGACAGACCTGGAAAAAGACAGACAGAGACAGACAGGGAAAGAGACAGACAGGGAAAGAGACAGACAGAGACAGACAGGGAAAGAGACAGACGGGGAAAGAGACAGACCTGGAAAGAGACAGACGGGGAAAGAGACAGATGGAGCACATTACTTGGCCAATTTAGTTAAATCTGTGTGGAATATCTGTGGTGTTGAAATATATGTTGTGAAATGCTTATATTAGCTTAGTTTTTGCCTTTTAATAATTAAATTTGAATCTATTTGTTTTGTGGTTTTTGTGTGCAGAATAAATTTTTGTTAATACATTCTATTTTGTTAACAGCAGTTATTAACCCGGGCGAAGCCAGGTAGTACAGCAAGTTACATAATAAAAATGGATGGAGTCATTCAAAAGTTAAACTAATCCCACAAAAACAATCCCACACACGGCTATGTCGATGAAAAAATAAAAAAAAAGGTATGGATTTTGTAAAAAGAAGAGGAAAAAACGAAACTGGAAAACAAAAATCTTTAAGTCCTTAAAGTGAACCTGTCAGGTTCAATATGCACCCAGAACCACGAATAATTCTGGGTGCATATTGCTATTCCCTGCCTAACCGTCCCTGTATACACAACCATAGATAAAGAGATCTTTAAAAAAAGTATTTCTAAAGATCTTTTATCTTATGCTAATGACTATACCTATTCTAGATACTCAAAGTAGACATTTTGCCAAAACCAGATTCTTACTACTTTTGTATAAAATCATATAATTTTATTATCAAATTCACGTACATAACACAGAATTAAAAGGCAGGATGAAAAATAGAGGAAGGAAGGATAATCTTTCCCTCTCACTATTCCTTCCTTACTACGGGGGTCGGCGTCCTAATGTGAAGACGCCCCCGTTCAACGACGGCTGACCCTAGATATGGCCCTCCCTAATAATAACCGTGATCCCTCTCAGATAGAAACAACCCCTACAGTAGTAACACCACAGTGAGGAAGAGGTGCTCAGTCCACAGTGGCTAAATTGTCTTTATCACCACTCGGATGAGTAGAGATACGGGGCATAGGGAAGTCGTCAGATGTTCCAGATGTCTATGTGCTCAACTACGGTATAGATGAGTCAAACTTATACATAGGTCAATGTGCTCAGTTAGAGGTAGACAGATGAGTCACACTATATAAGAAACCAAGAAATGCCCAATAGAAGGTAAGTCACATTTCTTATAGAACTCAATTCAAGAAATGCCCGACGCGTTTCGCCCTTGTCAATATCAGGGGCTCATCAGGGGCTTTTCAACAATTTCTTGAGAGAATTTTCAATATTCCGTCTTTGGACAGATCTGTGACAAATACAATAAGATAGAACCCACATTAATTATAGGTCCAAGGATCCAAATAGATAGCAAATCTAAGTGTGCACCTACACACCACTACTAACCAATAATCGCTGATTGCCACTTCTAAGGAGTATAGGGGAACAACCGTGCTGTCTGTTCAGCTGATTTATCAGAAAATGTGTCAAGATGACTCTTTTACCTATATGGGTAGACACACTATAAATTAATTCAGATAACAACCCCGTATCTAGGTTTAGGAGCCATTGTTAAAAGACCAATACCTTTTCGATTGATAATTCCTAAGTTGTTCACAACCCACTTGAGTTGGGGTCCTAATGAATACTGTCAATAGAAAAAACAGACACCAAATTGCTCCACAGTTATAGTATTGGAGGACACACAATGCGGCCAGGTTTAATTATTATATACTCCTATTCCATGTGATATTACCTACATTGGTTATAAATGTCCGCACTGGACCATGCAATATATCACATGAATCTATAGATATAGCCTCCCAAACAGTAAGAAAATTCCCATCGAGGGGACCTATTAGGAGAAAAGTAAAAAGGAACAGTATTCAGCCCCAAAGAAAATCAAAGCAGCTTGATTATAGTTATCAAATCACCATAGGGAAATACCTCAGGTTTATCCACAGGACTGAGAGCGTATTACACTATTCAATCACGTATACTTGGCAATATACCCCATTGGGATTCATGTGATATATTGCATGGTCCAGTGCGGACATTTATAACCAATGTAGGTAATATCACATGGAATAGGAGTATATAATAATTAAACCTGGCCGCATTGTGTGTCCTCCAATACTATAACTGTGGAGCAATTTGGTGTCTGTTTTTTCTATTGACAGTATTCATTAGGACCCTAACTCAAGTGGGTTGTGAACAACTTAGGAATTATCAATCGAAAAGGTATTGGTCTTTTAACAATGGCTCCTAAACCTAGATACAGGGTTGTTATCTGAATTAATTTATAGTGTGTCTACCCATATAGGTAAAAGAGTCATCTTGACACATTTTCTGATAAATCAGCTGAACAGACAGCACGGTTGTTCCCCTATACTCCTTAGAAGTGGCAATCAGCGATTATTGGTTAGTATTGGTGTGTAGGTGCACACTTAGATTTGCTATCTATTTGGATCCTTGGACCTATAATTAATGTGGGTTCTATCTTATTGTATTTGTCACAGATCTGTCCAAAGACGGAATATTGAAAATTCTCTCAAGAAATTGTTGAAAAGCCCCTGATGAGCCCCTGATATTGACAAGGGCGAAACGCATCGGGCATTTCTTGAATTGAGTTCTATAAGAAATGTGACTTACCTTCTATTGGGCATTTCTTGGTTTCTTATATAGTGTGACTCATCTGTCTACCTCTAACTGAGCACATTGACCTATGTATAAGTTTGACTCATCTATACCGTAGTTGAGCACATAGACATCTGGAACATCTGATGACTTCCCTATGCCCCGTATCTCTACTCATCCGAGTGGTGATAAAGACAATTTAGCCACTGTGGACTGAGCACCTCTTCCTCACTGTGGTGTTACTACTGTAGGGGTTGTTTCTATCTGAGAGGGATCACGGTTATTATTAGGGAGGGCCATATCTAGGGTCAGCCGTCGTTGAACGGGGGCGTCTTCACATTAGGACACCAAACCCCGTAGTAAGGAAGGAATAGTGAGAGGGAAAGATTATCCTTCCTTCCTCTATTTTTCATCCTGCCTTTTAATTCTGTGTTATGTACGTGAATTTGATAATAAAATTATATGATTTTATACAAAAGTAGTAAGAATCTGGTTTTGGCATCTTATGCTAATGAGCAAGGGGACTAATCCCAAGGATGTTACATCCCCAGACTAGCTACTCTCTTAGCATGTTAGCATGCCTACAGGGGCGTACTAACATGTTATTCAATTCAGCATCACCAGCGGTGCCTGTGTTCGCTGTGACCATGCTTCTGAATACCCGGCACTTCCTGTGGGTGTGCTAACATGCTAAGAGGGCGGACTAGTCGAGGGATATAATGACCTTGGGACTAGTTTCTGTGCTCATTAGCATAAGAGAAAAGATCTTTGGAAATACTTTTTATCAAGATCCCTTTATTTATGCAACTAGATACAGGGACGGTTAAGCATGTATTAGCAATATGCACTCAGAAATGCTCGTGGTTATGTGTGCATATTGCACCTGACAGGTTCCCTTTAATGGGTTTTCCAAGCTAAAATATCTGTGTGACTGCAGACTTGTGAATCTTCTCATCATGTTCTGTGAGGATTCTCCTGTGTAAGTTGCACCCGTGCATACTCCTGGCCAGAATATGATTGGACTGTTTCCGACACAGTCAAGGCAAGTATATTACATTAGACCGTAAACAGTCTAGTTGGATTCTGGCCAGGAGTTTGCATCTTACATATTTTTTGTCACGTGATCAGGAAGACTGGGGCCGGCCTCGGTGAAGTCGGGTCAACTGGAAGTTGACATGACATCACCGGATCTCAGAGGTCACGGAGCATGGGGGTCACTTCATGGGGATTAGCAGACTGCAATAGAAAAAAAGCCTTCCCTATCAGTTTTACAGGGATGTGGCCACTATTGCAGAGCAGTGAACCACCTCTTTAATGGGTTGTTGGTTACTACCAGGTTACCATTCGTTTCTACAGTAAGGTCACTTTGGCATTACTAAAGCTGTGCTTGTATTAAGGCATTTGGAAGGGGTTGGATACAGTCCTAAATATAACTATTATCATGGTTTTACACAAGCCTTTAAGGAGGCTTTGAAATTTAAAATTTGCGGAGAATCATTTCACTCTGAATTGAATTAAAAAAAAAAATCTGTTAAACCTGGTAAATTTACATTTTAAAAGATTCAATCATCTCTACTATTAAGTTAATAGAAGCACATATCTCTCTTGAAGTATTGGTATATCTATAAAGTCTCAGAAATTTTTCCTGTTGCCATATACTGCTGATATATCCATTCTGAACTTTTTACATTATTGTACATTACATTTAAAATATAACCCCTTCTCTTCCTCTCATCTCCCTGGGTTAGTTGTTACCTACTAAACCTATTGAATAGGCTCTTTTGTAATTCCCATACCCTGCACTCTTACTATATCACCTCAACTTATCTCCACACGGCAGAAAGTGAAGTGATGACTGCTCCATTACTCACACACTGGATAAATAGTGTCACATTTAGCAAAGTTGCTGCGTATCCAGTTTTCACACACATTATGCTCTTCCTTGGGAACTGTGCATTTATAGCTTTGGAACAATTTTCTGATGAACACCCCAACAAAGAAGATGATTTATTGAACACAGGCTATATTAAATGCATGGGCATTATATAGTATGTAACCCCCTCTGTAGACCAGAACCACTATTTATGGACTGCCAATATTTCTCTCTCAAAGGCTTTTTGCCACCATTGGATAAAGTAATCTATTTAAAGAAGTCAATTCTACTGTGTATGGGGAATAAGTAATATATCGGAGGTGTGAATTAATAGCCAGTATTAATCTTAAGTAAGTAGATTCAGTACTCTGAGGGACTCTTATTCTCATACAGTACATTTATACTCCATAGCTGCTCAGTCAACAACTCAATGAAAACCCTACTCTGAAGTCAAAACATCTTTCATCCTTGAAAAAATCACTACCGATGAGGAAAGAAAAGTTTTTGGATGTCTCCTATGTTCTGGTTTAAAAAGATAAAGAACACTTGGTAAACTAAAGCTTGAAGTATGTGTCATAAACATGTAATATTTTACATGTCTTTTGCTAAAATAAGGCTTTCCATTTTTTTACTTTTAGAGGACAACCGAAGCTTAATTTTGAAGAAAATTAAAAATATGACTTTTGAACATTTCCTGTATATTACCATTTCTCAAGTCCTAAAATCAAGTTTTCGTACATTTATGCAAAAAAAGGTATAAAGTAAAAGGGAAATGTATGTTTAGTCAGATTAAGCACACTTTCATTGACAAAATCACAAAACATAAAAGTCCACCTCTTACCATTGTTTCTATTTCTTAAAAAATGTTTTGCTTAGGCTTTAATTGATAACATAAGTACAGTAGGTTCTCTGGTGGAAGAGAGATGCTGATGTTAGGAAGTATTGTCTTAATGCTGATTTTTGAAAAAATTACAGAACTGGATGTCCATTTCCAAGCACTGTCCCTTTATAACTTTGCATCTTAAAGATTGTTGACAATGGCCTCAAATATCAAACGACAGTACTTGGTTTAAAGATAATATAGGACAAAGTCACTATGTAAAATAAGAACTTAATAAGCAAATACAAGTACAGCTTGAATGTAATACTAAAGTATATATGCAAGCAGTATGCAACAGATCTCATCAAACACACATCAATTCCACAATAGCTATACAAGTGAAAATTTGAAGGTCAAAGTATGTGAGCCATCTGCCTACAACAATGTTACCCCTTTTAGATGGGACCCCTATAAGACTCAATTCTCTCTCTGCCTAAGCCTCATATGAACTATGCAAGGCTTGGATCAAACTATATATTGCTCTAATTAAAGTAGTCTTGGAAACATAACTTGGATAGGTTTAAAGATAAGGTTGACATTAGATTTTATAATTCTCATTCACACACTGGATATTTTTTTGGAATAAAATTAATATGCCGCACAATTTAAAATCCAAAGCATGTATAATTTTTATGAAAATTTTAATTCAGAAATCTACTCTTGGCTATAAACAGAGCGAAATCTGCAGCAAACTCTCACCAAATTCCTCAAGAAAATTGCAGATTTTCTTGCTAATCTATGACAATATCTGTTACCACAGGTTTATTCCTTCATGTTTGAAGATACTTGAAGAATCGCAAACAAATTATAATGCACAGTTACAACATATTGCAAAAGAAAAGCAACAAACCTATAGTGGTAACACAGCAACAAGTATAACCATGTAATGCGCATATACATATGGTTGCAAAATGATCCATGTGAAAGAGGGAATACTGACTAAATGTTTAAAATGTATGACCTAATAGAGGTCTGAGCACATTTTTTACCTATTTATACTCAAACTTATCAATAGATTTCTTCCCTACTTCTACATACTAACCTGTAAGTTCAGATTTGCCTATAAGCATAGAAGGCCAATGGACATAGGCAGTCCTGGAGGAAGTGTGACTGCTCAATGTAAAATTACATATGAATATTATTACACTTACAGTCATATCAACAAAGTGGCAAAAATCCACTTGTCTCCGAGAAAACTAAATTAGTGTGTGGGTTGCTTTACATCCAAGGGAGTGGGCTCACTCACAATTTTTCCTTAGAACGCAGCCATGAATAAAGAAGGATATCTAAAAATTCTTCCAATAATTCAGAGGCAATTTTGTGATGAGCAATGCTTTTTCCACCATGATGATAAGTAAGTAGCTTGATGACCAAAACATTAAATTTTGGGTCCGTTCTCAGGAAATTCCCCAGATTTCAATCCCATTTCAAAAGTGTGGTCAATCCTCAAAAAGTGGTTGGACAAACAAAAACACAGCAAATTATGACCACATCAAAGCACTGATTGGCAGTGGGATCAACAGAGCCCAGTCCAACAGAGAACTACAGAGTGAACACAGAATCTAGACAACATCCAGTCTGCAGGAGAGAGCCAGAGATCTGGGCCTAAACTACCAGGGACTGAATAAATAGGCCTTAATCTACTGGTCAGTGCTAGGCAGACAACAGATGTTTAACGGACAAGTGTTGTAGACAGTGCCCCCGACCCTAAAAACTCAGTGGTTGGTGTGGTACAAAGAAAAGATGCTGGTTCTGAGGACAGACATCTCAACTGTATATGGAGGAGGCTGCTCATTGAGCACAATGGAGGCAAGAAACAGTGGACCCCGAAAGATAGAGTAATGTGACTTGCAGTGTAAACCCAATGATGCAGGAACCTGTACGAATCACCCGGACAGACTTCAAACCATTTGATGAGACTTCAGGAGATGTAGAGGGGTTGCTCAAGAATCTTGACCAGCAGTGTGCCATGATGGAGGTGCCCCACTATGGCTGGATGCATTTTCTAGTGGGACTCCTGAACAGAAGCATGGCAGAGGCTTATCAAACCACTGACTCACAGCAAAACCAGGATTATAACATTGTAAAACTGACTACTGCTATCACTCCAAGACCTTCCATGCACTACAGGTTCTGGGGGATCATTTAGGATGCATGCCCATAAGAATTTCCAGGCATGTCAGAGACGGTTGGAAGCGGGAAAACGCCTTCACAGTGATGATGTTATATAGGTGTTCCTTATAGAACAATTTCTTGCCAAGTGTCCCTCAGAAATATAGGAATGGGTCCGGAAGCGCATGGCACACACATTGGATAGAGCTATCCGACTGTAATGAAGGAGACTTCTGTATAATAAACCACTACCTGCTCCCGTGACCCGCCCTGCTCCAGGTTTATCTGCCAGTCCACCCAGGTGCAGGCCGATAACTATCCTGTCTCCCAATCTTGGGCCCCAACAGTTCCAGCCATGACCGTGGGAATCAAATCAAAGAGAGGAGATGTGGTAGGAGCAGGCAACGTGGGCCCTTGCAATCCAGTTGTCCCACAAGGACTTGAAGAAAGTCCTAAACACCCCACCTCATGCAGTGCATTTTGTGCATTATATCCTGCCTGAGGAAGAATTACCAACCCCCCACCATAATGGACCACCGACTCCTGCACCATAGATACCCCTTTTGGAATGTATGGCCTCCAGCCTTTGTACCCATGCTACCCTGAGCAATGGCAATGCTAGCAGAAGGATGTCCTAGTTCATGGATACAATGTGTCAGGATTTAGACACAGGGACATTCCTGACTATCGTTGACCCCCGTGTGGTTCGAACGGAGGCAATTCACCAGGGCCCTTGAATCCCAATTGCATTTGGCGGGGGGAACTCATAAATATATATAGCGGGCTTCTTTGCATTGTGATTATAGTAATGGGGAAAAACTGTGCTGAATTGGAGTTATAGGAAACCACATTAGGGAGTTACAGTGACATTCTGTGGGAGCCATCACCCGACTACAAGCCATGCAAGACCCACGACATCAGGACATCACCGTGGAGCAACCATTCTAACCCCCATCAGAGTTGGAAGGCAATCCATCCCCTATGACATTGAAAGTGTCTTGGCAAAGAGTGGAGTTTAGAAGAGAAAAAAAGGGTGACACTACCTTGGCAGCCATTAAGGTAAGGGCCAAAACTGGGAATGTGGGAGAGAAGGGATATAACTTCACCCAAGAAAAGGGATTGTATTATCGTGTAATGAAGGTGAGTAGCAAGGACATCCCGAAGCGGCGACCAGGCAACTCATTGTTTCCCAGAAGTACATGGCACAGCTATTCCAACTGGACCATGACATCCCCTTGGCTGGGCATCAAGGGAGGAAAAGGACTGAAAAGAGACCCAAAGTTTTTATTAGTCTGGTAACTCTCAGTCGTTAGCTCATTATTGCTACACCTGCGATGTGTGCCAGTGAATGAGGCATCCACGAGATCGACATAAGGTACCTCTACAACTCCTGCCCATAATTGAAAAACCATTTAAACATGTAGCTTTGGACATTATAGGACCTTTGGCCCATCTCAGCTGGATGGGGAAAAAATATATCCTAATAGTGGTGGACTATGCCACTCGGTATTCTGAAGCCGTGGCCCTGTTCAGCCATAAAGGTAGCCAAGGATCTTGTTACCATCTTTAACTGGGTAAGGTTCCCCAGTGAAATATTATCTGATCAACAGACTCAGTTTGTCTCAAACCTGGTTCAGTCCCTCTGGCATACGTTTGGTTTTTGAGCCACTCGCACCACCCCATACTACCTGCAGACCAACAGACTATGTGAATGTTTTAATAGAACCTTAAAAAAATATGCTGTGTGCTTTTGCTGACTTTGAAAAGCAGTGGGAAAAATATCTACCACTTCTCCTCTTCGCCTATTGGGAGGTTCCTGAAGAGTCCACAGGGTTCACTCCCTTTGAACTACTGTTTGGCAGGAAGGTCCATGGGCCTCTTGCTCTTCTGAAAGAACACTGGGAGGGAGATATCTCAGATACTGGAGTACCTGTTATTCCCTTTGTTCTAGAGTTCTAAAACCATCTTGCCCAGCTAGCTACCTTGGCTAAAGACCACCAGCGAATGGCCCAATCCAAGCAAAATAATCTGTTATGACTGTAAAGCAAGGACTTGGAATGTTATATAAAGTGCTCATGATTATTGCTTCTCATGCCAACAAACTTCAAGCAATGAGGAAAGGCCCTTATTAGGTTGTCAGGAAAATTAATGACACTAACTACATCATTGATCTGGACCATAGTAGTCAACAACAGAAGACTGTTCACATCAATATGCTGAAGGAATATTATATCATGACTGATCTCTTCCTGTTCTAGCTGTCTGCCACCCCCTAGTGATAACTCCGAGGGTGAGTATCTCACCGATCTTCTTTAGGTCGCCCAACTAGGAGGATCTCTAGAACAAGTGCCCCTGAGCTCACATTTATCGGATATACAACAGGATAATATTTCCTCTGTATTAAGACAGAAGGCTTCCGGTTTCACCACAAAGCCATATACCAGAGGCTGTTCAAGGCATGAGAAAAAACGAACTGGATGAAACATCTAAGGGTTATTCAGCCATCTTACAGCTCCTGGGCCTCTCCTGTTATTCTGATCCTCAAGAGGGATGGTTCAACACGATTCTGCATCGATACCCACAGAGTAAACAATGACACCAAGAGTGATGCTTATTCCATGCCCAGGATTGATGACCTATTGGATTGGCTAGCAATGCTCAATTTGTAACAATGTTAGACTTGAGCAAAGGATACTGTCAGATACCCCTAATGGAGGATGCTTGGGAGCGCTCGGCCTCCATTTGGACTTTGAATTCCTAGGAATGCCCTTTGGGATGAAAAATGCCCCAGCTACTTTCCAGAGACTGGTAGATAGACTGTTAGAACAATGTCAGGATTTTGCCTGTGCTTACTTGGATGAAATGGACATTTTCAGCATAACCAGGGAAAACCATCTTAAACACTTGACCATTGTGCTAGACCGTATCCTGACTGCAGGACTTATCATTCAACCTGCTAAAGGCTAGTTAGGGATGGATGAGGTGCAGTATCTAGGGCACATAGTAGGGGGCATCCTAAGGCCTGAGCCTGCCAAGGTGGAAGCCATTAGTAACTGGTGCAGACCCCAGTCTAAGAAGCAGGTACTTGCTTTTTTTGGGATCTGCTGGTTATTATCAAAAATTTGATTTTAACTTTAGCACCTTGGCCAAACCCCTAACCGACCTGACCAGCAATAACATGCCTTGGATTGTGATGTGCACGACTGCATGCGAGGATGCCTTTTCAGCATTAAAGACCACCCTCATCATGGCTCCTGTCTTGGCCACCTCGGACTATAAGCACAGGTTCCACGTGCAGACAGGTGCGCCCACATTCGGGATTGGGGCAATTTTTAGGCAGGTGAATGCCGCTGGAGAGGAACATCCCATTACTTTTGCCAGTCGGAAACTACTGGATCGGGAAGTTACCTTTGCCACCATTGAAAAGGAGTGCCTTGTCATTGTGTTGCCACTAAAACAAATTGAAACCACACTTGTATGGCAGAGACTTTACCATTGTGACAGACCACAACCACTTCACATGGCTGAACTGCGTGTCATGGGACAATGGACGATTGCTGTGGTGGAGCTTGTCCTTATAACCGGACAGCTTCTCCATCCTATACAAATGGGGAAGCCAACATCAAAACGCTGATGGACTGTCCAGGCAAGAAGAACCATGAACTTTCTCAGGTCAACATACTGCTACCACTCTACAAGCAACTATCAACAGTTGAGCAATGTGGACTAAAGTTAGGTGGCCAGTGGTCTGTGAAGACCTCATGGCATGCTCACTTATTATAAAGTGGGGATAGGTTGTGATGGGGTTGCCTTGTTACTCTGTATTATTCTGTGTAGAGAATTAATCACATTACAGAAGGAGTGATAATTATTTTCTACAGTCTGATGTAGAAAGGGGGTCTTGATGAACCCCTGCTGACATTTGTTGACTGTCCACTAATAACTTCCCTACTCTCCAAATACTAAAAATCTCCCCCTGTAGTGCCTCTGTCCCTAGGTCTGGGGGGGGGGGGGTGCCTGAAAACCATCCAACCTGTCTGCTTGCCCCTGGATATAAGGATTGAGCCTGAGGAGGACAAGGAGGCAGTAAGTAAGGCCAGCACCCCAGAGAGACTTGGAGAAACACTGATTACCCTGGAAAAGACAGCTGGAGGATTGTGACTCTCATCTCCCATGCATTTATCTGGTTACTGGACTATATCCTTATTCCTGGACTATTTTACCTTCTGTGTGGTGGATTGTTTAATGGACCTTGCGGTTTGCATGTAATAAATGTTCTCTCACTCTGTTTATTGTTTGATATTGGCGAAGGAACCCATTACAATTTTACTTCAACATACAGTATTTTAGAATAATTTCACTAAAAATCTCAAAATACTTAAGCACCCAAATGTGAAAACCCAAATTTGTGTCCGTCTCAAAACTTTTCTCCACAACTGTACAGTAAGTTGTAACTGGATAAGTATAGAGTTTACAGAGTTATGGTCCTTTTAAACTGGGCAAGATAAGTGTCCAATATAAATATACCACATATCAATGGCTAATTAAGCAAAATATTTGCTCGTTGGCAGACTGGTGGCACTAGAATCATCCTTGCTAGCAGCACAACCCCTGTGACAACACAGAATAATCTCCCAACAATATTCACACTATATGGGGAGCAAACAGTTGCATTAATGCTCTTTATGGACAAAATCTGTGTGCTATCAGCTTTAGTAGAGGACACCAAAAAAGAAACATTAGAATGGAAGGTACTAGATATTGTTAGAAAGACATTGTATTATTTGAGAGGGAGAGGTTGTTAAAGCACAAGTATATTTTATAGCAAACATGAGTTAAGGCATAATCTACTTGACAAGATAAGTCTAAAGTATAAGGCAATAAGTGCCTCTTGTTTAACATGTTATCTATATACAGTATACAGTATCACAATAGTGAGTACCCCCCTCACATTTTTGTAAATATTTTATTATATGTTTTCATGGAACAACACTGAAGATATGACACTTTGATGCAACTTAAAATAGTCAATGTACAGCTTGTATAAAAGTGTACATTTGGTGTGCCCTGTAAATTACTCAACGCAACCATTAATGTCTAAATTGTGGGCAACAAAATGGAGTAAACGCCTAAGTGAAAATAGCCAAATTGTACCCAATCAGCCACATGATCGATCAAAGAAGTTGAGTGCACATGCTCAACATAATATCCAGAGGTTGTTTTTCTAAAATAGACATATGAGTGCTGCCAGCATTACTGCAGAGGATAAAAATGTGGAGAGGTCAGCATGTCAGTGCTCTGACCATACACCATACGCTGAAACATATTGGTCTGCATGACTGTTGTTCCAGAAGGAAAACTATTCTAAAGATGATGCACAAGAAAGACAGTGGTTTCCTGAAGACAAGTTCACTAAGGACATTGATTTCTGGAACCATGTCCTGTGATCTGATAAGAACAACATAAATTTATTTTGTTTCGGATGCGTCAAGCAGGTATGGAGGCAACTTGTTTGAGTCTTGCCTACAATTATGCATGGTGGTGGGAATGTCATGGTTTGGGGTTTCATGAGTGCTGCCACACGTGTAGAAACTATAGCTCACTGAGGGAACCATGAATACCAACATGTAATGTAGCATACTAAAGCAGAGTATGATCCTGTCCCTTTAGAAACTGGGACTCAGGGTAGTATTCCAACATGATAATGATCTAAAGTCACCTCCAAGATGACCACTGCCTTGCTAAAGAAACTGAAGGTAAAGGTACTGAACTGGCATGGCATGTCTTAAGACCTAAACCCTATTGAGCATCTGTTGGGAATCCTCAAATGGAAGCGGGAAGAACAGAAGGTCTCTAATATCCACCACCTCCATGATTTCATCATGGAAGAGAGGAAGAAGGTTCCAGTGGCAACCTGTGAAGGTCTAGTGAACTCCTTGCCTAAGATAAGTTCTTGAAAATAATGGTGACTATACAAAAATACAAAAAATTTATACTTTGGGCACAATTTGACCATTTTCACTTATGGGGTGTAGTCACTTTGGTTGCCAGCAGTTTAGACATTAATTGCTCTGTGTTACATAATTTATAGTCTATGACAGTGATGGCGAACCTATGGCACGTGTCACCATATTCAGCCACTCTGCACTGTCGGTGTGGTCGCGCCGACGTGCAAAGTGGTGTTGGAACAGAGGAGACATTTCTCCTCCTTCTGACACTCCTCCTCTCCTGGGCTGCAGGCCTGTTGCCTAGGAGACGGAGGAGCGTCAGTAGGCGGTGCCGGCGTCTTGTGGCCGCGCGGGACCTGAACTAACTGAGGACGCAGCGATGGAGCGGGATCTGCAAGGTGAGTTGTTTTTTTTTTTAATTTTTAAGCTGTGTGCGGCTGTGCCAAGGTGTGGGGGACAGAGCCAGCACGGGGGAAACGTGGAGCGCACGGGGGAAACGTGGAGCGCACGGGGGAAACGTGGAGTGCACGGGGGATACATGTGGAGCAAAGGGGGAACATGGAGCGCACGTGGGTACATGTGGAGCAAAGGGGGAACATGGAGCGCACGGGGGAAACATGTGGAGCAAAGGGGGAACATGGAGCGCACGGGGGAAACATGGAGCGCACGGGGGAAACATACAGAGCACAGTGCAAACATACACAGCACGGGGCAAACATGGAACGCATGGGGGAAACATGGGAGCACGGAGCAAACATGTGGAGCACGGGGCAAACATGGAGCGCACGGGGCAAACATGGAGAGCATGGGGCAAACATAGGGAGCACGGGGCAAACAGAGCACGGGGCAAACATACAGAGCACGGGGGAAACATGGGGAGCACGGGGCAAACATGGAGCGCACGGGGCAAATGTGGAGAGCATGGGGCAAACATAGAGAGCACGGGGCAAACATACAGAGCACGGGGCAAACATACAGAGCACGGGGGAAACATGGGGAGCACGGGGCAAACATGGAGCGCACGGGGCAAATGTGGAGAGCATGGGGCAAACATAGGGAGCACGGGGCAAACATACAGAGCACGGGGCAAACATACAGAGCACGGGGGAAACATGGGGAGCACGGGGCAAACATGGAGCGCACGGGGCAAACATGGAGCGCACGGGGCAAACATGGAGAGCACGGGGAAAACATAGGGAGCACGGGGAAAACATAGGGAGCACGGGGCAAACATACAGAGCACGGGGCAAACATACAGAGCACGGGGCAAACATGGAGCTCACGGGGCAAACATGGGGAGCACGGGGCAAACATGGGGAGCACGGGGCAAACATACAGAGCACGGGGCAAACATACAGAGCACGGGGCAAGCAAACAGAGCATGGGGCAAGCAAACAGAGCACGGGGCAAACATAGCTGCAAGGATGGGAGAAATATGCAAAGATGGAGAAAAACGTGCAAAGATGGGGAAACATGGCTGCAAGAATGGGGGAGAAATATAACTGCAAAGATGGGGGGAAACATGGCTGCAAAGATGCGGGGGAAACATGGCTGCAAAGATGGGGGGGAAACATGGCTGCAAGGATGGGGGAAACATGACTGCAAGGATGGGGGGAAACATGCCAGGATGGGGTACATTTAGCAGGAAGCGGAACATGCCAGTAAGGGGTACATTTACCAGGATGGGGGATATATTTGCCAGGATGGGGGGAAACATGAAATGATGGGGGGAAATATGCCAGGATGGGGGTACATGAACATGCCAGGATGAGGACAAATGCCAGGATGGGGAACATTTAGCAGGAAGGGTGACATTTATCAGGATGGGGTACATTTACCAGGAAAGGGGACATTTACCAGGATAAGGGAACATGCCTGGATGAGGTACATTTACCAGGATGGGGTCATTTAACAGCATGGGGGAACATGCCAGGATGGGATACATTTACAATGATGGGGTACATTTACCAGGAATGGGGTACATTTACCAGAGTGGAGGACATTTACCAGGAATGGGGTACATGCCGGGATGGAGGAACATTTACCAGGATGGGGCCATGATGGGGACAAATATACCAGAATGTAGGAAATATATATCAGGATGGGGACATGTTTACCAGGAAGTGGCCCAGGATGGGGGACATAACTTCAGAATGAAAGGGGAGGGGAGCAACTCGTATGTCTTTATGGGATTTCAGGATGTTCAGACTTTGAAATGTAGATGTGGATTACAGGGTGACATCTGATTGCATTCCAGGCTAAAATCTTTGTCTAATATGCTGCAATTTTTTTCCAGAGGGATCAATCCAACTGCTGTGTCTGGAAAGGGCAGGGGCTCAGCTTCAATGTGTGGTAAGCACGAGCGTGATGCCCCCTGCTGAAGAGAAGGGAAGACGGCAAAGGTAAGGTTACAATCAATTATTTACATAATAGTTTTGGTTGGCACTTCGGAAAAAAAAAATGGGTTTAGGGATACAGTTTGGGCACTCGGCCTGGAAAAGGTTCGCCATGACTGGTCTATGACAAGTCTAGTCTTGAAAAGGCTCATTAAAGGGCCACTTTTGACTTTTAGGATTGCTACTTCCTATAGGTGGTGCACCACACAGAGAAAAAATACTTTATTATAAATAAATACACAGACACACTTAGAGACTACATGTTTATTACTCCCTCTCAACCCTCCACAATCCTGGTCTTCTGTCTTCTTCAACCCATGCAGCTCTGCTATATCACAAAACACGGGGGAGGAAGAATGGTGCTGCTCCCCGTGCTGTGTAATCACTCAATGAGTGAGCACAGACTGCGGATTGGTAGGCGGTGACATCACCACTGCCACCGTTGCCATAGTAACCGAACGAGCGGGTTACTATAGCAACAGTGATATCCTATCAGCTCATTACCGGCGCCGCTATTCAGCGGCTTCTGCATGAGCCGCTGAATACCGATGCCGGTAAACAGGGAGTTAACTCCTGTGGCTCCTAATCAGGTGGTTGGAGATCACCGATGCTATAGTCACCCGCTCGGTAGGTTACTGTTACATCTCGTGGCTCTCCTGAGGCAAGGACTGAGGCAGTCTCCCATTCCTTGCCTGCCACGAGCACTCCTGCTCAGCAGCGCCGAAGGTCTGCCAGACTGCGCAGTGTGCAGGAGATACCTTCTCAGAGAGGCAGCAGAAGGGTGACACCTAGTGGTTCTCCTGTTACAAGGAGTGAAGCGGTCTCCCATTCCCGGCCTGCCGCAGACTCTCCTGCTCAGCGGCCCCGAAGGTCTGCGAGGCTGCGCAATGTGCAGAGGTTTACTGCTCAGGGAAGCAGTGAGATTCCCGTTATCTCTCCACATTGTGAGACCGAGGATCCCGCCTCTATTTCCCAGAGGCAGGAGGGTGAGCATGTGCAATGCATGGTGGGTCCTGATTCGCTCACTGACGTCACACGGCTTGATGACAAGGCTGGTGACGTTGTGAATCCTGACTGGCCAGGCTGGGACGTCGTGGACCCTGATTGGGTCAAGTCCGTCATCTCCGCCTCGCGCCCGCCCTCGGGTGGAGCTGCACCTCCTTAAAAGCTCCCCCTGCCATCATGGCGGTGCGCGACCGTCCTTCTATGTTTGGATGTCTGGCAGCGTGCTGCCACGCCACTGCTCAGGCATTACTGTCTCTTGTGGGCTTGGCCCTTGCTGCTCCGGCAGTACCTCGTTTGCAGGCCGTGTTCCTGCCTTGCTGCTCCGGCAGTACCCCCGTCAACAGGCCGTGTTCCTGTCCCAGGTGAGCTCCTCAAGTCTCCATTGGACTCACCTGGTTATTGAAAGCACACGTGCGTGGGCACCTCTGTGCTACCCTCGTGCCATATTCTCGTGACTTCCACTGGCACACGTGCGTGGGCACCTCTGTGCTTCCCCGTGCAACAGGTACACCGAGCCGTGAGATCTGTGCCATACAACCCTCACGGGTTAGGGCAGATCGGTGTACATAGATCGTCTGTGACATTCCAGATGATCGCTAGCAGCAACCCGCTCACTCTTCACCCACCATAGCGGCGGTCCCTTACACCGCACAGTGGACCTTGACCGGCGGAAGCAGTCCATTTCCCATCTTGGCACGCTTCCCCGGGTCCCCCTCGTAACATTACGGTCGCGCCAAAGGTCTGGCTATGGCTGAAGAGCAGCAGCAGTTGCTGCGTTATGTGCAGCAGTTGGAGTCACGATTGGCAGCAGTGGAGCAGTCTTCCTCCGATAAGACTACTCTGACGACAGTCGCCACCCAGGCGGCTACCCAGGCTGTGCTATTGGGCGGAAGGTCTCCTCGCCTTGCGCTTCCAGAGCGCTTTAGCGGCAACAGCTCTGAGTGCCGTGGTTTTATAAACCAGGTTACCACCTACTTAGAGCTGTCCGTGACTCTTTACGCTACCGAGAAGGCGAAGGTAGCCATCGTCCAGTCCCTGCTCACAGGGAGAGCGCTGAAGTGGTCCACGCCGTTGTGGGAGCGCGGAGATCGTGTGGTGAATAACTTAGCAGCTTATCTTGGGGCCATGAGAATGGTGTTCCTCGGGCCTCAAGTCACCCACGATTCCGCGCTGCGCCTCCTACGACTTCGGCAAGGGTCTGCTTCAGTCGGGGACTTTGCTGTACACTTTAGGACACTGGCCGCAGAGCTGGACTGGCCGGATAAGGTCCTTGTCCCTGTGTTTTGGGAGGGCCTGGCAGGGTTTGTCAAAGACGCACTGGCCACACGTGAGGTGCCTGCCACTTTAGAGTCCTTGATTCAGGTTGCCTCTCGCATAGACATCCGCCAGGCGGAGCGAAGGCTCGAGGTCTCTTCAGCACCCACGTCTTCTCGGCCTAAAAAGCGTCTGACTCCCGTCTTCCATCAGACAGGTCTCCCAGCCAGTCCTGTAGGCGACTCCGTGGAGTCAATGGAGGTGTCCAAGGTGGTCTCCTCTGCCCCAGGTTCTCGGTCTTGTGTCATCTGCTTTTCCTGTGGGCAGAGGGGACACATAGCTACCCTATGTCCCAAACCGTCGGGAAAAGACAGCGTCTAGTTTCTATCAGAGGGGGGACTCTAGACGCTACTTCTCCCTCTAGGTTGACTATCAGCGCCCAGTTGCAGTTCGGCACTACTCTCTTCTCTGCCCTGGCTTGCTTGGACTCAGGCGCTGAAGGCAATTTCATCTCGACCTCCCTGGCAACCCGATACTCAGTTCCCCTGGTTCTGTTGCCCAAGCCACTCAGGGTCCGGGTAGTCGACGGGTCCATACTACTCGATCCTATCACCCAGATCACCATCCCTCTCAGGATGGATGTACCACCGGGACACCATGAGCAGGTGTCCTTCCTGGTGCTTCCAGGGGGGACGGATGAGATCCTACTGGGCCTTCCCTGGTTGAGACAGCATGCTCCTATACTCAACTGGGCAACAGGGGAGATCTCATCCTGGGCAGGATCCTGTAGAGAGCACCTCGTGTCTACCGAACCACCCGCTACCATTAGGTCGGTTGGGTCCTCAGGGAATACTGAGGGGCCGGGTTTACCGACACCTTATGAGGCCTACAGGGATGTCTTTTCCAAAAGGGCCGCAGATACTCTTCCTCCCCACCGGCCATATGATTGCCGAATAGACCTGAAGCCAGGCTCCGAGCCCCCTAAGGGCAGAGTGTATCCACTCTCTGCTCCAGAGACGGAGGCTATGTCCAAATATATTCAGGACAGCCTGGCGAAGGGGTTCATTCGCAAGTCTATCTCACCGGCTGGTGCAGGGTTCTTTTTTGTGCAGAAGAAGGAAGGGGATCTGCGCCCCTGTATCGATTACAGGGGATTAAATGCAATCACAATCAAGAACAAATACCCTTTGCCCCTCATTACTGAGCTATATTCCGCGGGGCAAAGGTCTTCACAAAGCTGGATCTACGTGGGGCGTATAATCTAGTGCGAGTCCGAAAGGGCGATGAGTGGAAGACCGCCTTGAACACCAGGGACGGTCACTACGAGTATCTAGTAATGCCCTTCGGACTCTGCAATGCCCCCGCCGTATTTCAAGACTTTGTGAATGACATTTTCCGGGATTTGTATCTTTCCGTGGTTGCATACCTGGATGACATTCTTATCTTCTCCCCCGATCTTACCACCCATCGGAGGGATGTCATCCGAGTACTTAAGAGGCTCCGCACCCATTCATTATATGCTAAGCTGGAAAAGTGCGTTTTTGAACAGGAATCCTTGCCGTTCCTGGGGTACATAGTGTCCAGTCAGGGGTTAGCAATGGATCCGGGGAAGTTGGAGACAGTGATGAACTGGCCTGAGCCCCGCTCGCTGAAGGCGATCCAGCGATTCTTGGGGTTTATCAATTATTATCGCCAGTTCATTCCCAATTTCTCGCCGGTGGCAGCACCCATCATTGCCCTTACCCGCAAGGGCGCTAATCCCAAAGCATGGACACGGGAAACGGTAGAGGCATTTCACACTCTCAAAACTCACTTCTCCAGAGCTCCCATCCTTCATCGTCCAGACATCTCCAAACCCTTCCTACTGGAGGTAGACGCCTCTTCGGTCGGTGCAGGTGCAGTCCTGTACCAGAAAAACGAACGAGGAAGGAAACATCCGTGTTTCTTTTTCTCCAAGACCTTTTCTCCGGCCGAGAGGAACTACTCCATAGGGGATAGGGAGTTACTGGCGATGAATCTAGCATTCCAGGAATGGCGACATCTCCTGGAGGGTGCGAAGCATCCATTTGAGGTTTTTTCTGACCACAAAAACCTCACATACCTCCAGACAGCACAACGCCTGAACCCAAGGCAGGCCCGTTGGTCTTTATTCTTCTCCCGGTTCCGCTTTATTATCCGCCACCTGGCCGGTGAGAAGAACGTACGGGCTGATGCCTTGTCACGTTGTATGGTTGTGTTGGAGGAGGACGAGGAGGAGCCTCGTCTTATACTACCCCCGGACAGCTTGAGGATGGTCACTCCCACTTCTTTGGACCAGGTGCCACCTGGCAAAACCCTCGTTCCCCCTGAACTACGGAACGAGGTGCTATCGTGGGCCCATGCCTCCAAGGTCGGGGGTCACTTCGGGGTCAAAAGGACCAGAGACCTGGTGACCAGGCATTATTGGTGGCCGAGACTACCCCAGGACATACAGGAATATGTGGGAGCCTGTATGTCGTGTGCTCGGAATAAGCCGTCCCGGCAGAGACCGGCAGGTCTTCTTCACCCACTGCCAGTGCCGGATCGTTCCTGGGAAGTGGTGGGGATGGACTTCCTGGGAGATCTGCCCAAGTCAGCAGGGCACAGGGTCGTATGGGTTATCACGGACCACTTCTCTAAAATGGTCCACTTGGTGCCTCTCCCACGACTCCCGACGTCACGTGCTCTCGCCACCTTGTTCATTCGGCATGTATTTAGGTTGCATGGCATGCCTGACAAGGTGGTGAGCGACCGGGGTCCCCAGTTCGCATCTCGCTTCTGGAGAGAGCTCTGTAAGCTCCTGCAGATAGAGCTGAACATCTCCTCCGCATACCATCCCGAGACCAATCTACTAGTGGAGAGGACTAATCAGACCTTGGTAACTTACCTCCGCCATTTTATATCCGCGCACCACGACAACTGGGCTAACCTCCTTCCTTGGGCCGAATTTGCCATTAACAATTCGGTCCATGAATCCTCTGGCCAGACTCCGTTCCTACTCAATAACGGACAACATCCCAGAATCCCGGTTCCGATGCCCATTACGTCACCCGATACTAGAGTGGAGGATTGGGCGACCAAGGCCCGGGAGATCTGGGATGACACCCAAGAGGCTCTTAAAAGGGCTAAAGACCGGATGGTGACAACGGCTGATGTTCGCCGCCGCCCTGCACCATCCTTCGCCCCTGGTGACCTAGTATGGCTGTCCTCTAAGAATGTTAACCTACGGGTACAGGCAGCCAAATTCGCCCCTAGGTATCTGGGTCCGTTTAAAGTACTACAGCAGGTAAACCCAGTGGCATATCAACTCCAGCTCCCTCCACGCTGGGCTATAGCCAACACCTTTCACGTGTCCCTCCTGAAACCCGTACGACTTAATAAATTCTCGGGGTCCCTGCCGGCTCAAACCGACTCCCCGTCCAACGACCCTGAGGTGGCAAAACTTGTGGAGACAAAAGTCATACAGGGCAAGAGGTACTACCTCGTGGAGTGGGCCGGCCGTGGTCCGGAGCATAGATCCTGGGAGTTGGAGGATCATATCCGCGCCCCGGGTTTGATAGCGGCCTTCGAGCACGGACAGGGGGGGGGCCTAGACGGGTGGGTAATGTTACATCTTGTGGCTCTCCTGAGGCAAGGACTGAGGCAGTCTCCCATTCCTTGCCTGCCACGAGCACTCCTGCTCAGCAGCGCCGAAGGTCTGCCAGACTGCGCAGTGTGCAGGAGATACCTTCTCAGAGAGGCAGCAGAAGGGTGACACCTAGTGGTTCTCCTGTTACAAGGAGTGAAGCGGTCTCCCATTCCTGGCCTGCCGCAGACTCTCCTGCTCAGCGGCCCCGAAGGTCTGCGAGGCTGCGCAATGTGCAGAGGTTTACTGCTCAGGGAAGCAGTGAGATTCCCGTTATCTCTCCACATTGTGAGACCGAGGATCCCGCCTCTATTTCCCAGAGGCAGGAGGGTGAGCATGTGCAATGCGTGGTGGGTCCTGATTCGCTCACTGACGTCACACGGCTTGATGACAAGGCTGGTGACGTGGTGAATCCTGACTGGCCAGGCTGGGACGTCGTGGACCCTGATTGGGTCAAGTCCGTCATCTCCGCCTCGCGCCCGCCCTCGGGTGGAGCTGCACCTCCTTAAAAGCTCCCCCTGCCATCATGGCGGTGCGCGACCGTCCTTCTATGTTTGGATGTCTGGCAGCGTGCTGCCACGCCACTGCTCAGGCATTACTGTCTCTTGTGGGCTTGGCCCTTGCTGCTCCGGCAGTACCTCGTTTGCAGGCCGTGTTCCTGCCTTGCTGCTCCGGCAGTACCCCCGTCAACAGGCCGTGTTCCTGTCCCAGGTGAGCTCCTCAAGTCTCCATTGGACTAACCTGGTTATTGAAAGCACACGTGCGTGGGCACCTCTGTGCTACCCTCGTGCCATATTCTCGTGACTTCCACTGGCACACGTGCGTGGGCACCTCTGTGCTTCCCCGTGCAACAGGTACACCGAGCCGTGAGATCTGTGCCATACAACCCTCACGGGTTAGGGCAGATCGGTGTACATAGATCGTCTGTGACATTCCAGACGATCGCTAGCAGCAACCCGCTCACTCTTCACCCACCATAGCGGCGGTCCCTTACACCGCACAGTGGACCTTGACCGGCGGAAGCAGTCCATTTCCCATCTTGGCACGCTTCCCCGGGTCCCCCTCGTAACAGGTTACTATGGCAATGGTGGCAGTGGTGAGTAGTCACGTCTCCTAGTACCTACACTACCTAAGACACACAGTAAATCTGTCCCTAGCTCAACAGCACGTCCCCCTACACTAGCTGACTGTGGATCACAGTGCCGAGCACAGCGCCGTCAGGTGTCATATAGAGCTGATGACGCTGTGCGGCCAGCCAATAACTAATGCCACAACCAACAGGGCTGTGGTATTACAGTGTGGGAAAACCAATCCCTGCATGTGGGCTGACTCTTTAAACAGCGCCAACATGCAGGGAGGGGGAGCCGAGCATCTGCCCGAGCATCTCGCCGGTACTCAAGATCGCCGAGTATCCCGAGCACTGAGATGCTCGGGCGAGCACTGAATTGTGGCATGCTCGCCCATCCCTAATCATAAAAATCTAGTTCTAAATTTTTTATCCCTTTTAATATGTAAACCACATATATATACATAGTGTGTCCACCCATATCCTGTCCACCGCCACTATCTTGAGAATGGCAGCAGCTATAGGCATAGAAGTGGTATCTAGGTATAGTAAAGTAGCCATGCGCGATGCAATGAAACCACCTATAGTGCCACCTGGTGGAAAACAACGGAGTTAGCATTTTTATCTCAAACGGAACGAGATAGAGAAAAAAAGTAAATTGCAAAGTTGTAGGGCATCATCAATTCAATACAAAGCACCTTGCATACAGAAATGCTATGATTAGAACATGTAAAACTCACAAGGCTGCTGACATGAAGCGATACCTCATGGAGACCTTCCTACAAGTCATTGGGTATGGTGGCTGCGTGAAGTGGCCTCCACGCTCACCTGACCTGACCCCATTGGACTTCTTTCTGTGAGATCACATCAAACAGCAGGTGTATGTGACCCCTCCACCAACATTGCAGGACCTACGACGACGTATCACAGATGCTTGTGCAAACGTGTCACCTACCATATTGCACAATGTGCAGCAAGATACAGTATGCTGTCCAGAGACCAGATGTGCATTGCAGCTGACAGTGGCCACTTTAAGCATCAAAGTTAAATGAGCGCCATATGCGTCACCAGCATTCAATGTTTTGGGGTGGATCATGGGTTTCATATCATAGCATTTGTGTATGCAAGGTGTTGATTCGTATTGTATTGATGATGCCCTACAATTTTTTAATTCATTTTTTTTTCTCTATCTCATTCCATTTTCGAGATAAAAATGCTAACTCCGTTGTTTTCCACCAAGTGGCGCTAAAGGTGGTTTCGTTGCATAGCGCATGGCTGCTTTACTATGTCTAGACACCACTTCTATACCAATAGCTGCCGCCGTTCTCAAGTTAATGGCAGTGGACAGGATATGGGTGGACACACTGTATAAGAGCGGACATCCAGCAAAG